>NC_065583.1:70319306-70950306 GCF_024542745.1 Macaca thibetana thibetana
ACAACTAGACGGTCCCATCTGGGGATGATGGGAGACAGTGATAGATCATCAGGCAGTAGATTCTTATAAGGAGTGCACAACCTAGATCCCTTGCATGTGCAGTTCACAGTAGGGTTATATGCTCCTGTGGGAATCTAATGCTACCACTGATCCGACAGGAGGCAGAGTTCAGGCAGTAACGTGGGAGATTGAGAGCCTCTGTAAATACAAATGCAGCTTTCCTTGCTCGCCTGCAGCTTACCTCCTGCTATGTGGCCCAGTTCCTAACAGGCCACAGACAAGTCTGTGGCCTGGGCGTTGGGAACTCCTGCTGTAGGCAATTGTAACACAATGATAAGTATTTGTGTATTTAAACATATCTAAACATAAGAAAGGTACAATAAAAATATGATATAAAAGGTAAAAAATGGTACACCTGTATAGGGCACTTACCATGAATGCAGCTTGCAGGACTAAAAGTTCCTCTGTGTGAGTGAGTGAGTGGTGAGTGGATATGAAGGCCTAGGACATTACACTACTGTAGACTTTATACATACTGTAAGCTTAGACTACACTAAATTTATTTAGAATAGTTTCTTTCTTCAATGGTAAATTAACCTTAGTTTACTGCAATTTTACTTTATAAACTTTTAATGTTTTAAAACTTTTTGACTGTTGTATAGCGATGCTTAACGGAAACACAAATACAAGATATTTTATACAAAATATATTGTAAAGCTGTACAAAAATATTTTCTACGTATCTTTATTCTATAAGCTTTCTTCTTTTAAAAACAACTTTTAACTTTTTGAACTTTGTTAAAAGCTAAGACATACACACACACTAGCCTAGGCCTACACAGAGACAGTCATCGATACCATGTCTTCCACCTCCACATCTTGTCCCACTGGAAGCTGAAAGGTCTTCGGGGCAATGACATGCATGGAGCTGTCATCTTCTATGAGGACAATGCTTTATTTGGAATACCTCCTGAAGGACCTGCCTGAGGCTGTTTTACAGTTAACTTTTTTTATAGCTAGAGGAGAAAACTCTAAAATAACAATAAAATGTATAGTATAGTAAACACTATACTAGTATTTACTCGTAACATAGTATAAACTGGTAACATAGTCATTCATTACCATTATAAAGTATAATGTACTATACATAATTGTATACACTATACTTTTATATGACTGGCAGCACAGTAGGTTTGTTTACAGTGGCATCACCATAAACACATGGGTAATGTATTACACTATAAGATTAGGCTATGATGTCACTAAGTGACAGAAATTTTTTAGCTCTATTAGTCTTATGGGACCACCTTTACACATGCAGCCCATTGTTGACCAAAATGTTGTGCGACACATGACTGTACAAAAACTATTCCTCATGATAATTTTATAATGATGAGCACAAACTCAATGTACAAATGCTCTAACAAATAACAAGTATATGCAAATTCATACAAATTCACTTACATACTAGCTTGTTTGGTGAAAGAGTGAAAATGCCCACATGACGTTACTTTTCAAAGAACAGATTCACTAATCATGTTGAAAAATCAAGTTCACAAGCAAAGCAAGATAATAAAGCTGTCTATATTCTAGCTTTGACTCAATAAGTTTCCCTTTGCTTGCACTGACCAGTGGAGAAATGGGCATGAAATAGTTGCTAGCCCATTTTTATTCTCACTTCCTTGAGGCAAGTCCAGCAGCAGCAGCACTGCATGTAAATGTTTGTCTGTTGCTAGCAATTCTTTTTTTTTTTTTTTTTTTTTTTTTTTTTGAGACGGAGTCTCGCTCTGTGGCCCAGGCTGGAGTGCAGTGGCCGGATCTCAGCTCACTGCAAGCTCCGCCTCCCGGGTTTACGCCATTCTCCTGCCTCAGCCTCCCGAGTAGCTGGGACTACAGGCACCCGCCACCTCACCCGGCTAGTTTTTTGTATTTTTTAGTAAACACGGGGTTTCACCATGTTAGCCAGGATGGTCTCAATCTCCTGACCTCGTGATCCGCCCGTCTCGGCCTCCCAAAGTGCTGGGATTACAGGCTTGAGCTAGCAATTCTTTTACAGCATAAGCCCAAAGCAAGCATGCTACATTAAAGGAGATGGCAAGCTTTTCTCCTGCTATTTCAGGTAACAATGGTGCAAGAAAACCATTTCATGGTACAGAGGTGATTATAGAATTCGTATTTATATTCAGCCTAAGTTTAGTCATTTTACATCTATGCTTTTCATAATCAACTTTTGTAAATATGCTATTAATTGAAGTTTAAAAACAGGATATTTTGTATAATCCATGCAGCTTACTTTTATTTAAGACATAGATAAAAATTAATAAATATTAAAATAGATGAAAGAGGAATTAAATATACAAAATGTAGCATTACTTCTTATCAAAACTCAACTGAAAAGGAACAGGGTTATTAGCCCACAAAAAGAAGGAGAGAAATGATGTCAACTGAATCTTGAGCATATGAACAAACAGTAACAGACTTAGAGGAGTTAATAAACCTGAAACCTAGATTTTCAATGGGAAAAGCCAATAAGAAGAAATCTAATCCCTACTATAAAATCAAGACATATTCAGAAGTTAGAGTACCAGATAGTTCTCAAGGTGAGGTATAGAACAGAGAATAAAACATTGGTTAAAAATTTCTGTAAAAGTTATTAGGCCCCTTCATCCAAATTAGAAAGGAAGAAGTCAAATCGTCCTTGCTTGCAGATGTAGTGATCTTATATTTAGAAAAGCCTAAAGACTCCACCAAAAAAAAAAAAAAAAAAAAAAAAAACCATTAGAATTGATCAACCCAGTAAAGTTGCAGGATACAAAATCAACTTGTGAAAACAGTAGCATTTCTGAAATAGAAAATGAAAAAGTAATCCCATTTACAATAGCTACAAATAAAACAAAATATCTAGGGATAAACTTAACCAAAGAAGTGAAAGATGTCTACAGTGAAAACCATAAAACATTGATGAAAGAAATGGAAGAGGACACAAAAAAAATGAAAATACATTTTATGTTTATGGTTTGGAAGAAACAATATTTTTTAAATGCCCACACTACCCAAAGTAATCTACACATCCAATGCAATATCTATCAAAATGCCAATGACATTCTTCACAGAAATAGGAAAAATAATGCTAAAATTTATGTAAAACCACAAAAGAAGCCAAATAGACAAAACAATCCTGAGGGGAGGTGGCGGCAGGGCGGTGGGGGCGGAAAGCTGGAGGTATCATATTGCCTGGTTTCAAAGTATAATACAAAGGTATAGTAACCAAAAGAGCATGATACTGGCATCAAAACAGATATATAGACCAGTAGGACAGAATAAAGCACCCAGAAATAAATTCATGCATTTACAGTCAAATCATTTTTGAGAAAGGCATCAAGAACATATAATGGGGAAAGGACAGTCTCTTCAATAAATGGTGCCTGGAAAACTGGATGTCCATTTGCAGAAGATTGAATGTAGACCCTCTCTCTCATGATACAAAAATCAAGTCAAAGTGGTTTGAATACTTCAATCTAATACCTGAAACTAGGAAACTACTAGAAGAGAACATTGGGGAAACACTCCAGTCATTGGTCTGGGAAAGATTTCTTGAGTAAGGTCTCAAAAGCACAGGCAACCAAAGCAAAAATGGACAAATTGAATCACATCAAGCTAAAGTTTCTGCACAGCAAAGGAAACAATCAAAAAAAGTGAAGAGACAACCCACAGAACGGAGAAAATATTTGCAAACTATCCATTTGACAAGGGTTTAATAACTAGAATATATAAGAAGCTCAAACAACACTCTATAGGAAAAAAATCAGATTTAAAAATGGGCAAAAGATCTCAGTAGACATTTCTCAAAAGAAGACATACAAATAGCCAACAACTATATACAGAAATTACTATTCATCAGAGAAATGCAAATCGAAACAAGGAAATATCTCACCCCTGAGATATTTGATAATATCTCAGGCAATAATGAAAGTTGGTAAGAATGTGGGGAAAAGGGAAGCCTCGTACATTGTTGATGGGAACATAAATTAGTACAGTCACTGTGAAGAATGGAGGTTCCTCAAAATAATAAATAAACTAAAAATAGAACTAAAATGTGTTCCCACAATCCCACTGCTAGGTATATATCCACAAGAAAGGAAATCAGTATATTAGAGAGACATCTGCACTCTCATGTTTATCGCAGCCATGATAAGGAATCAACCTAAGTATCCATCAGTGGATGAACGGATAAAGAAAATGTAGTATGTATACACATGGAAATATTATTCAGCCATAAAAAGAATGAAATCTTGTCATTTGCAACAACACAGATGAAACTGGAGGACATTAAGTGAAATAAGCCAGGCACAGAAAGACAAATATTGCACGTTCTCGCTCATATGTGGAAGCTAAGAAAAATATTGAACTCTTAGAGAGTAGAATGATGACTATCAGAGGACAGGAAGGGTAGTAGGAAGGAGGGGACAGTTAATGGGTACAAAAATACAGTTAGCTAGAGGGAATAAGATCTGATATTCAGTAGCACAATAGGGCAACTATAGTTAACAGTAATTTATTACATATTTCAATATAACTAAAAGTGGAATTGGAATGTTTCTAACAACAAGGAAGTGATAAATGCTTGAAGGGATGGATAGTCCGGTTACCCTGATTTGATCATTACACACTGTGTGCTTGTATAAAAATATCACGTGTCCCATAAATAAGTGCAACTATTATGTATTCATAACACATTCTTTTTTAAAATTAAAGTTTTTAGGCTTCCTGGATTATCTCTTCTAACAACTCACAGCCAAAAAACACTCCTACCAAACCCTAGAGAAGATAATATATTTAATTTTGTAAATGTTGAACAAGGAACGAAATATGTTTTAGACCAGAAGATACAGCTGAGGCCATATTGAAAACAGAGATTAAGTGAAACTGCATAATAAGTAGAGAGACCCGTGAGGCCACAGGCTCCCAGAATGTTGAGAAATTGGTTTATGTCTATTTTACCCCTAGCCGTACAGCCATTGGTGGATTCTTCACTGAACAAAATAAATAACCCAAGGAGGGTTAAGATTGCTATGATTACGGACACTGGGGTACCCCCAACAAAATATCCTCATTTCTGTAAATCACCTTAGAGTGAAACCTACCATTAAACAGGCTCAGTGACCCACAGTTTCTAATGAGATACTTAGTGTCTCATTCACATATGAAAGGGCAAGATTCTATTCTGTTAATGGCAGAGGAGCTGGTATTACTAAGCCTCCTGAATATAAACATTTCAATCTCTAGACTAAATATAAACACAGTTACTTAAATGTGCAGAATAACAGCCAAAATCAGAAAACTGGGAGTGATGTAACCCATAAAAGAAAGAAACCCTTCTGAATGAGCTGTACATTTATTTGGCATTTCCTCTAGGGGCCTCTAAGGGCACTCTGCAGGCAGCACAGGACCGCCACAACTCAAACAGAAAATGTTGGTCTTACTAGTTTGAGGTACCAGAAAACAGAATTCAAGCCTGACAGAGAAGTTGGAAATTGAGAAGGAAATTCCAGAAAGAAGGGACCATGGTGGAAGAATAAAAAAATCTGTATGTAATACTCTGAACTACAGATGTGTAGAGGAGACTCTAAGGAACCCAGCAGAAAGCAATAAGCAATAACTGGAATGTAAAAAGGGCTGAGAAGAAATTTTAGCTGTTGCCCCTTATAGGGGGACAAGGTTTGGACTATAAGTCCCACCAAGTTAAATGTGTGCTACAGGAAAAGCCCAAAAACAGACAAACCAAAAAAAACCCTCTTAAAGTAAAAGAAAACAAACTTCAGAATCTCAGCAATGAATCATTGACAATGCCCAGTATGCAATAAAAAAATTACTGTACCTGTGAAGTGATAGGAAAATGAGAATAACGGTCTTTTAAAAAGATTAATCAATAGAAACCAACTCCAGGATGATTCGTATGTTGATATTCACATAAAAAGGATTTAAAACCACTATTATAAATGTTTAAATAATTAAAGGAAAGAATAATTGTAATGAAATGGGGTATAAACAAAAAAAGATGATCGTAAACAAATGGGGACTCTTACCAGAGAAATGAAAACTATCAAAAAGGACCAACTGAAAACTTGAGAACTAATAATGCAAACTATTTACATTACCAAAAAAAAAAATTTAACAGTTTTAAAGCAAAGTGCAGTTTGCAGAAGAAAGGGTGAGTAAACTCGAGGATAGATATGGTATCCAACCTCCACAGTAGGCCCCAGTAATCTTCACCTCCTGGTATTCATGTCTTTCTGAATTCCACTTCCACACTGAATTATGGTTGACCCACGTGGCAAATAGAATATGGTGAAAGTGAAGGTGTGTGATTTCCCAGATCATAAAAACACAGCAGATTCTGTCTTCATCTCTCAGATTATTCATTCTGAGGGAAGACAGCTTCCATGACATTAAGGACACTCAGGCAACCCCACGGATGAGCTAATGTGAAGAGGAACCAACTTTCTAGTCACGAGTGAGCTACCATGGAAATAGATTCTCCAGCCTCAATCCATCCTTCAGTGACTGTAACCCAGTCATCATCTGACTGCTACTGCATGAGAGACGTAAGCTGAAACTACCCAAGTGAACGATTCAAAATTCCAAATGATTCAGAATTCTGTATTTATAGAAATTATGAAATAAATGATTTTTGCTATTTTAAATCACTAAGTTTAGCAATAATTTGTTATGCAGAAGTAAAGAAGTAATAAAAATATAGAAGTTATCCAATCTAGAGAACAAAATGAAAAAAAAATTTAAGTCTCAGTGAATTGGAGGACACTGTCAAGATATCTTACATGCAACCAGAGTCTTAGGAAGAAAGGAAAAATAGTCTAGGGCAGAAAATGTGTTTGAAAAAAAACAGCTAAAATTTTCTCAAATTTAAGTAAACAACCTCAACTTATTGATCCAAGAGTCTCAGCAACCCAGACTAAATAAATGAAAATAAAACTACATATAAGTCCATCTAAATCAAATGTTTGAAAACAGAAGATTTCTTTTTAAGTTTTGAAAGCATCCTCCTGCACTGAATGAGAGACAGAGAGGAAGAGATTACACATTTTAGGGAAGTAATGATACAAACCGCAGATGACTCCTCATCAAAAATAATGTAGGCCAAAAAATAACAAAATGATATCTGTAAAGTTATTTAACTTTGAAGATATTTAACTACCAAAAGAAAAAAAAAAGCTATAGATACAGAATTCCATGCCTAACAAAAATATCCTTCATAAATGAAAGTCAAGTAGAAACATCTTCAGGTAAACTATGAAAGAATTCATAGGTGGGAAATCTGCACCGTAAGACATTCTAAAGGGACTTTTAGGAAGGAGCTGAAAAGAAATAGAGCAAATGGAAACTCAGATATATGGAAAAGAATGCAGTGCAGCAGAAATGGGAAATATGTGTAAATATAAAAGACATATTTCTTAGTCTTTTAAAACTTTATTTATAAAACAACCAACAATTTAAAGGAAAAATTATACATGAAATTTTGTGGTTTAAAAATATATGTTGAGGTATAATGCAACACAAAATACTACAAATAATTCCTTCTATATGATATTCAAGGAAAGGCAAAACTGAAGTGACAGAATGCAGATCAGTGGTTCTCCAGGGCTAAAGTGAGAGGCAATCGAATGCAAAAGGCTCTAAGGGATTTAGGGAGTGATGGAAAGGTTTTATATCACGGTTATGGTGGTGATTACAGGATTTTATTCATTTGTCAAAACTCTTTGAATTATACTTTTTAAATTGATAAATTTTATTGTATATAAGTTACATCTTTATAATAAAGACAATTAAAATTAAAGGCACAGCCAGTGTTCTAACTTAGGTAAAATTAGAAGTCGATTAATATTGGAAAGAAAGAAGTTAAATTGTTGCCATGTACACATGACTTGACTGTTATATAGAAAATTCCAAAAGTTGACTTAGACTACTAAAATTGATCAGTGAATTTGTCAAGGTCACAGCATACAAGGTCAATATAAAACAATCACAATAAAAAACAAATACTAATAGGAAATGATAGGAAAATTCAATAATACCACTTCATTTACAATAGAATAAAAAGCATAAAATATGTAGGAGTCAATTCAACAGAAGATGTCCAAATCAGCTACAGTTAAAATTATCAAATATTGCTAAGAGAAATTTTTGCAAATCAAAACTACAGTGAGAAATAATCTTATACCAGTCAGAATGACAATTATTAAAAAGTCAAAAAAAAACAGATGCTGGCGAAGCCACAGAGAAAAGGGAACACTTATACATTGTTAGTGGAAATGCAAATTAGTTCAGCCACTGTAGAAAGCAGTTTGGAGATTTCTCAAAGAACTTAGAACTACCATTTGGCCCTGCAATCCCATTACTGGGTATATACTCAAAGGAAAATAAATCATTCTGCCAAAAAGACACTTGCACTTGTATGTTAATTGCAGCACTATTCATGATAGCAAAGACAGAATCAACCAAGGTACTCATCAATGGTGAACTGCATAAAGAAAATGTGGTACATATACACCTTGGAATACTACACAGCCATAAAAAATAATAAAATAATGTCCTTTGCAGCAACATGGATGTAGTTGGAGGCCATTCACTATCCTAAGTGAATTAACACAGAAACAGAAAACCAAATATCACATGTTCTCACTTATAAGTGGGAGCTAAACACTGAGTAAACATGGGCATAAAGGTGGGAACAACAGACACTGGGAACTACTGGAAGAGGGAAGGAGGAAGAGGTGGATGGGGTGAAAAACTACCTATTGGTAGTTTTACGCTCACTACCTGCATGATGGTGTCACACATGCCTCAAACCTCAGCATCACTCAGTATACCCATGTAACAAACCTTCACATGTACCCTCTGAATGCAAAATAAAATCTAAGTGGAGAGATATATCATGCTCATTGACTGGACGACTCAATATTATTAACATGCCAATGCTCTCCCTAACTGGTATGCAGACTAATCTTAATAGACTTTGTTTGCAGAAAGTGAAAAATGTATGCTAACGTGTGTAAAGAAATATAAAACATCTGGGATACCAAAACAATCCTGAGAAGAACAAAGATGGAGAACTCTATCTGACCTTAAAACTTACTATAAAGAGACAGAAATAAAGACATTGTGAGATTAGTGTAACAAGAAAAAGAGGTCAATGGTAAAGAATAGAGTACAGAAATAGAATCATATACATGTGGTCAATTAAATTTTGAAAAAAGTATCAAAGCAATTAAATAAGCAAAGGTAAGTTTTTACAGTAAGTAGTACTGAAATAATTAAACACATAGTAACAAATGAACTACAATCTTTTTCTCATATCACAAAGATTAACTTAATTTAAAATAAACTTTTTGTACAGAAGCTAAAACTATCATAGCATTTCTAAAAAAGACATTAAAGAATATCTCCAGGAACTTACAGTATATAAAAATATCTTAGACAAGACACAATGAGCTCTAAATATAAAAGAAAAAGATTTTAAAATTGCAATTTGCCAAATTTGGAAACATCTGCACAGCAAGAGACACAATTTCAAAAGTAAAAACAGAAGCCACGAGCTAAGTTTTCTCAATATGAATATTTGAAAAATAATATGCATCCAGAATATACAAACCCTTAGAAATCAATAAGAAGAAAACTAAAAATACGATTAAAAGACTTCTAGTGTCTCCTCAGGATACAGGCAACTGGAAAGAACAATGTTTTCCACCCTTACAAAAACAACAAAAAATGCAAGGTCAAGATTTCCTTGAAAACTTCAGAGAAGTGAGATCACAGGAAAACCAACTAGTCTAAAATCTAAGGAGAAAAAGATGTCTATGAGGAAAGATGGCACTTGCTAACCCGGAACAAACACAGCCAAACACCAGTTAGAATTTGGTTAGAAGAGTTAATAAATTGGGGGTGTATTAGTGTATTTTCATACTGCTGTAAGTAACTGCCTGAGACTGGGTAATTTATACAGGAAAGAGGTTTAATTGACTCACAGTTCAGCATGGCTGGGGAGGCCTCAGGAAATTTACCATCAGGGTGGAAGGCAAAGATGAAGCAAGGTACCTCCTTCACAAGGCAGCAGGAAGGAGAAGTGCTGAGTGAAGGTGGCAGAGCCCCTTTAAAAATCATCAGATCTTGTGAGAACTCACTCACTATCACAAGAACAGCATGGGGGAACTGGCCCCATGGTTCAATTAAGTAACCCTGTTCTTGTGATAGTGAATCCCCTTGATATGAGGACTATAATTCAAGATGAGATTTGGGTGGGGACACAAAGATGAACCATATCAGGAAGTGTTGAGTGTGGGTTCACAGGAGGATGCAGAGCCCCTGGGAGCCACATACTCCCACATATAAGGGGAGTTCACATCTTCTTGCAGTCTTTTCTGGAGGGACCCTACAGGGCATACAAAAAAAGATGGGTGAGAGTCCTGAGAAAGCATGCCTCATGGTGCAGACCTGGAGGAGGAGGATGGTAACTACTGTGAGGGGGTACAAAACCAGCCAACACCTTCTCTCTTACCTCCCCGGATAAATAGAAGCCTTCATCTACAAGTGGTTTTGGCAACAAGCATTGTCACCTTTAGGCACTGGGACAAAGGCCGTGTAGCTGGGAGAAGGGAACAGGGAAAAATTCCCTTTTACTGGAGGGAGAGGCAAGCATAAGTGCTGAAAACAGAACTACAGATGGTGAAAAAGCAAGAGTTCTGAGAAGGTCGCATTCCCAAGACCCAAGTATATAGGACCCACTAAGACTGAAGTTTAACCAAAACAACAGAGGTTGTCCCCTCTGCTCCCTAGTACCAAGCTAACAAGCATCAAATAACAAGTAACAGTGGGGTGCTGCTAGGAAGTTGTAAGAACAGGGAGACAGACCCTCTCAGCAGCATAATGCAAACAGGAGAATTAAAACTGAGTGTGGAGCAGATAGAGGAACCTGCTTAGGAAAACCAGGCCCCACCCAAAAGTAAAGATATTGTGAGAGAAATCTGAAGCAAGTGGTACACTGAGGCTAAGCATAGCATGAACGAACTGCAAATCCAAACAATATTTTCAGTAGATTAACCCAAACCTCCACACAAAATGCCTAGCATAAGGGAAGGCATGCTTACTTACAGCCATGAAAACTACCTATTTCCACTTTCCAACACAAGATGCACACATTAAACACAAAATTATCAGCAAACAAACTGGCAAGAAATAAATAACATACTGGTAAGAAACAAAGCTGTCAACTGAACTGGACTCAGAGATGACAGAGATGTTAGAATTTTCTGACAGCAATTTAAAAATAACTATGACTATGATGTTAACAACTGTAATGGAAAAAGTGAAAACATGAGATCAGTGGAAAATTTCAACAAGGAGATGAGAACTAAAAGAATCAAAAGAAATTTCAAAGAACAAAACCCCCTACAGTAACATAAATGAAGAGTGCCTTCAACACACTCATTAGCAGATGTGGCACTGCCTAGGAAAGATTCAGTGAACTTAAAGGTAGGTCAATTGAAAACACCCTAATCGAAACACAGAGCACCCAAGACCAATGGAACAATCTTAAAAATTCCATGCAGTCTCACAGATGCCTACGTGGAATTCCAGAGAAAGACTAGGACAGAAATTTTCTCCCATTCTGTAGATTGTTCACTCTGTTGACAGTTTATTTTGCTGTGCAGCGGCTCTTTAGTTTAATTAGATCCCATTTGTCAACTGTTGCTTTTGTTGCAATTGTGTCTGGCATCTTCATCGTGACATCTTTGCACGTGCCTAGGTTGTCTTCCAAGGTTTTTATAGTTTTGAGGTTTACATTTAAGTCTTTAATTCATCTTCAATTAATTTTTGTATATGATGTAATGAAGGAACCGGAGGCCATTATTCTTAGCAAACTAACACAGGAACAGAAAACCAAATACCGTATATTCTCACTTATAAGTGGGAGCTAAATGATGGGAACTCATGGACACATAGAGAGAATCAACACACACTGGGGCCTACTTGAGGGTAGAGGTTGGGGGAAAGGAGACTATCAGGAAAAACAACTAATGCATACTAGGCTTAATAGCTGTGTGGTGAAATAATCTCTACAACAAACCCCCATGACTCAAGTTTACCTATGTAACAAACCTACAGATGTACCACTGAACTTAAAATTTAAAAAACAATGAAAGAAAGGATAGGACAAAAAAATTTTGAAGAAATAATGGCTATGAATTTTTCAAAATCAGTAACATACACCAAACCACAGATTCAAGAAACTTAGAAAACTGCAAGGAGGATAAACATCAAATGTGTGTGTGTCTGCGTGTGTGTATACACACATACCACCTAGGCATATTATATTCAATCTACTGGAATCAAAAGACAAAGAGAAAATTTGAATGTAGTTGGAGAAAAAGCCATACCACACAAATATAAAAATGAGAAATTCAAAAAAAGAGAAAATATATTCAGTATGGGGAAAAAGCTAAAACATAAGAAGGCAAATTAATGAAATAAAAAACAAATATACCATAGAAATACTCAGCCCAAAGTTTGTTCCTTAAAAGGACCAATAAATTGATGAACTCCCAAATAAAGAGATTAATAGAGCAAGAGATACAAGTAACCATTATCAGGATTAAAGCAGGGGAAATCACAACAAGTTTGATAATTTCTAAAAATAGTAAGAGAATATTATAACATTTTGAATAAAATCTTTCTTAGAAAAACACCATTCACCAAAACTGAAGTAAAAAAAATTAAAAACTACAAACTTTGGATAACTCTATACCTACTAAAGAAGTTGAATCTCTACTTGAAAACCTACACACACACACACACACACACACACACAAAGAGAGAGAGAGAGAGAGAGAGAGAGAGAGAGAGAGAGAGAGAAGCTCCAGACCCAGATGGCTTCACCTGAAAATTGTACATTTTAAGAAGGAACATCAATCTTATATAAACTTCCAGAGATTTAAAAAAGAGAACAATTCTTAACTTGTCCTTAGAAGTCAGAATAAGCTGATTTACAACAAATAGGTTACAGCAGGGCGCCTATAATCCCAGCACTTTGGGAGGCTGAGGAGGGTGGATCACCTGAAGTAAGGAGTTTGAGACCAGTCTGGCCAACATGGCGAAACCCCGTCTCTACTAAAAATACAAAAATTAGCCAGACGTGGTGGTGCACACCTGTAATCCCAGCTACTAGGGAGGCTGAGACAAGAGAATCACTTGAACCCAGGAGGCAGAGGTTGCAGTGAGCCGAGATCGCACCACTGTACTCCAGCCTGAGCGACAGCCTTGAGACTCCATCTCAAAAAAAAAAAAAAAAAAAAAAAAAAAAAAAATCAAGTAGGTAACAAGGAAGAAAATTTTCAGGCAAATATTATTTATAAGCTAAAATTTTCTTAATTATGCAAAATAAATAAATTATACTATATTATGACTCAATTGGGTTTATCCCAATAATTCAAGATTAACTTAACATTTCAAAATTAATCATGTATTTTACCTACATAGCAAAAACAGGAAGAACAAATTATATGACCTCAATAGAGGCAGAAAAAAAATGATAAATGTCAAGTCCATTAATTATTGAAAACATAAAATACACCTTAAAAACAGGAATAGAGTCTGCACAAAATTCACATTTAATGGAGAGATGCTGAAAAACTTCCCTCTGAAATCAGAAATTATACAGACTTGCTCTTTGTGACTACTTTCACTTTTACTCAATATTGTACAGGAAGCCTTATCCAATGTAATAAGGCAAGATACAAAACAAAAACCTAACAGGAACAGTATTGAAAAGAAAACGTCTGTCATTATTCACACAAAATATAATTGCTTATGTTGAAAATCCAAAAAAAAATCTAAAATGAATTCCAAATGTTAATGAGTTTATAGTTACTAAATGCAAAGTCAATATGCAAAATTCAATATAAAAATTGTATTTCTGTATATTAGTAATAGCTAGACAAGAAAAAAATTAAATCTGCAGTGTTCAGGATAAACAAAATTAAACTATTAAATAGAAAAAATAAAGTTTAAAAATTATTAGCATATAACATAATAAAGCAGATGTATCAGTCTAGAATTGTGAGAGGTGGTAGAGAAGAAAAGTCCAAAACAGAAAACAAATAAAAGGAGGCTACAAATCCTGTCCCTTGTAGGTAGAGATATTCTGATTAAACGTGGACATTGACAGAAAGTTACAGGGTTAAATATACATCTCAAAAATATAAGAATAAAAATGAGAAGAGTAGAAAGTGTATAGCTTTCCGACAACAAGGTGGAGGAAGAGGAAATAGGACAAATAAAGTTTGATAGACAAAAGGTAGAGGAGAAGAAAAACCAAATCATGAAATATTTCAAATGACAGTATATGGGATGCTATAGTACACTGTCAAGGATATTTCATTCAATGTTAGCCTCCTTTCTGGTGGCAGCCTGCATTCACTAACTGATCCCAGACGCCTTGCTTCAATTCAGGACAACTCCTAAAGACCTTCCCATCTCCAGAGCTCTCTGTGAGACTGGCTGAGACCTCTGGGATTGCATTTCAACCTCTCCTTCCTCCCAGTCTTTCCTGTACTCCCTCACAGGTACTGTTTCTGATTATTCCTCAAAACCTTTTCATATGCGTATGCCTGTCTTCTCTATCTTAACGAATGTTTCTCAGGGGACCTGATTTCAGACAGTTGGTGCCAAGTGGACAAAGAAAGCAGAACTTTAAGGGTGGAATTTTGGAGCTGGATCACCCACCAGGTGGCTAACAGTTAAGATCTCATCATTGGTAGCAAATGAAGTGTGGAAGATCCTGGAATACTGTGGCAACACATTCTGATTACATTTTGTTGCATAACAAATATATGCAAAGCTGAATGGCTTAAAATAACTATTTTATTGCCTCTCATGATTCTGTGGGTTAATTAGGCTTAGCAGGGCAGTTCTCCAGCTTCAATGATGCTGGATGAGGTTGTAGTCATTTGGAAGCTTAATTGGGCTCATTCACTTGTTTGGAAGCTGAAGCTAGCTTCAGCTTTGAGATCACCTGGAACTGGTGACCAGTGTGCCTGTAAGTGGACTCTGCACAATATGGCAGCTGAGTTCCAAGAGGAACATCCCAAGAACATGCTTTCTGAGAGACGAACTAGAAAATACAAGATCGTTTAAGGATTAGGCCAACATTTTGTATAGTACAGCATCTCTTATACCATATTCTATTATCAATGCAATCACAAGCATAGACCAGATTCAAAGAGAGAGAAAGCAGGACATGGAACATGTATATGGAAGGTAGGGTAAAACTGAGGCCTACTTAGGAGACCAGCTAGTGCACAATATAATTGTTAAAATTTCACTAGTGGTGAACTCAGAGGGTATCATAGTGAAGGAAAAGCACTGATGGGTGCAATACCTCAAAAGTTTGAAAAGTTTTGGGAAAGTAATAATTATAGACAATGGAATCAGATGCATTTTGCTGCATGCAACCAAGGCACTAGAGAAAGAAAACAAAAGGCTGAGGATGATTAATCATGAACTACAGGCAAAGTGAGAAAGCTGGTGGGCTTCCTTGGCAACTTTTGAAGAAACTCTCAACTGCTGCAGCTGGACAGCAGAAAGAGTGGTGGATCAGGTACCGGACTTATTTATAAAGCTGGCCAGTTGCAAAAACACTGAATTGTCAATCTTGGAAGTGCTGCTAAATCCACGTCAGGTCCTCTTTTGGAAGGAGTCTTGAGATGGGAACTTAACTGGTTGCCACACTAAAGAAATTTGAAACCCCTCATTTCCCTGAACCACCTGCAGAAGTGGCCCCCTCCTCCCTATTAAAGGCTATTGCACCTCCCTTGACTGAAGATGTTACAGAGACCTCTGGCTTATCAGAGAGTGTGCATCTTCTTCAGGATCTGTCCCACCAATCAACAAAATCAAAACTGTTTTTGGAAAAGACCATTAAATTCAACATTTGGCAATTATAAATGAAAAGAAAACTAGAAAATACATGGATAAACAACATTGTAAGTGCAAAAGAAATTTAAAATTATATTAGAGCAAGAATCATAAGAAAATATTTTTATTATCTTTATGCCAGACATTTAGAAAACTAGGTGAAATGTATCTCTTCATAGAAAAGTATATAATAACTAATTCAAGAAGTACAAAGGTAGAGCTAGAAGTATTATGAATCAAGAAATGAGCAGTCAACTAAAATATTCTCCTTAAAAATACCTTAGGTCCAAGTAGTTTCATAGAAGAATTTTGTAACACTTCAAGCAGCAGACACTTTTTATATTATATATAAACTATTCCAGCACAGAAAAAATTATGAAAAGCTTTGTAAGTTATTCTATGAGAATAGCCAGACTCTGTCATTAACAAAGGACAAAAAATTTACAAAAAAGAGAAATATAATTAAATTTCTCCTCATGTGCATGAATATTAAAATCCTAAAGTAAATATTAACATACTAAACCCAGCAGAAAATTGAAGAACACTGTACTTCATATTCAAGTATAAGTTATTTCTGTCTTAGACATTTGCAAAAATAAGAGAACAATTGCTTCTCTGGGCATATATATGATAAATAAAGAGGCAGAAGTTTCAGGATATGAAGAAATTTAGAAAATAGAATGTTATTACACTAACCACTTATTCTATACCCAATATTATATTACACAAAATTCAAAAATTGTCACCGTGGTTTCAGCCTTTGCTTAGGAGATTCTGTTTCTTTTTCTTTATTTCATTTATCTGAACTAAAATTGACTCCTTTCCTTCTCTCTTTATGGGAGACAAACAGATCTTTGTCTAACCTCTCCTGGTGCAGCCTGTATTGGCAGCAGTTCTAACCAGTTATTGTTCCATTTCCTTATTCACACTGGTTAAATGGTAAAGTTCCTCCCCGTTCTTTGGTAGGAAAGGGAGAGGAAAATTTTGAGATGTATACTTACAAGGGAGAGTCTAACCAAGGATTATTCAGAACACCTAGCTAAACATTAGTAAATAAATGTATATATCATTATTAGTGGACTAAAGGAGAAAATCCATTATATTATATTCAATACCCTTTAATGATTCAAAAAATTAGCAAGCAGAGACCAAAGGGATATTTCTAATAAAGGATCTTTCATGAAATCTATAGAAAATACCATAGGTGATGGCAAAAATGTGAGAAATATTCTCACTAAACACAAGAACAAGAAAGGGGTACCTGTTGTGGCTATGGCATACTCAGTGTAATGAAGACATACAAGAAAGAAAAAAGAGGCATTGCTATGGGAAACAAAGAGGCAAAGCTGACACTTCTTTTTGCAAACAATGTCAGTGAGAAAATGGATCTCATTGAAAAATATAAGGACTTAGAATATAAAACTCAAGGGACTATGTAGATATATATATCGATCTAATTATATATTTACCTAGCTATATAATCTCCTCTTTCATAAGAAAGAGAAGATACCACAAAATAGCCAAAAAAATCTGAAAAAGATTACCAATGAGAGAGGACTTTTATTTAGGTATAATTACATGTTACTAGGCCTATGCTAATTAAACTTGAAGAGTTTAGAAACTGGAAAATGAGTCAATAAAATTGAATAGAGTATATAAGCAGATTCATGTATATATAAGACTTAAATTTATGATTACTTTGTTTTTTAAGTAGTGGGAAAAGATTGTGTCATCATTGAATAGTAGGAATAGTAGCTATCAATATGAATAAATAAAGTAACATAACATTTATGCCTCACATCTTTTGCTAAACTTCAGATGGTTAAGACACAAAACATTAAGCAAAAATAAAAAAGTGTTAGAGAAAAATAAAGAACACTTTTTAAAGCTATGGGGTAGCAAAGGTCTTAAGTGAAACCTCGACCCAGAAACCTAAAGTATAAATAACAAGTTTCACCTAAGAAACTTAAAACCTTCTGTATAGTGGGGATGGGGGGACAGAGAAAAGATAAAATACAAGTGGCAGAGATGAATTACTGCAGCACATTTAGTAGACAAGTTATTAATAACCAGAATATATAAAGACTTCTATAAATAATTTAGGAAAAGGCAAACAACTCAACACTAAAATGAGTAAAGGATGCCAGATGGTAATTCTCAAAAAGAGAAACAAAAGGGCCAATAAACATGTAAAAGATATTCATTCTCACTGGCAGTCGTGTGTGTGTGTGTGTGTGTGTGTGTGCGCGCGCGCATTTGGTTTTTCAGTTATCAGATGGCATACATTATCAAATTCGGGACGGATATAGGGAAACCGGCACATTCATATACAGCAGATAAGAGTCTTTTTTGGTGAAGTACTTTGGAAAGGAAATTAGGAAGAATATATTCTAAATCTTAAATTCCCTTGGCCCAACAATTCTGGCTCTAGCAATATATTTTCAAGCAGTACATTCATGAGTGCCCAGTGATGTCCATTCGAGGCCATTCATAACTTCATTGTATTAGTACAAAACTAGAAACACTAAAATTTCCATCAATAGGGGAAAGTTGCGAAAGGAGTATCATATACAGCACATATAACCAACCTATATTACATGAAAAACTTTCCAATCATATTTTTGTAAGTTCAAGTAGTAGAATATGATCCCCTTTGTGTTAAAAAGTCAGTAAAGGTATATGTAAATAGATGTAATTACATGGGAAGGGACAGGAGTATACACACCAGATGCTTGACAGTGGTACCATCTGGGAGAGGAAACCAGGAAAGGCATACTGCAGGGGTTATTTCAGGGTTTGCTCTCAGTATTTCTGTATTTTAAAAATCTTTTACCAAGAGAATATGTTCATGCATTAGTAGGGTAAATCAAAAGATAAAACAGTGATAGTAGTGAGGTAGCAAAAAAATTTCCTTTTTGGTCCCTAACGATATCGGTCTGTGATGGACAAACTGGCCTCCAGTTTGGCCATTCTGTTGATTTTGGCCATTTAGTAATCATGCTTTGAGATACAGCCAAATTTTTAACAGATGCAGAGGAAAAGCAGCAGCATATTTCTCAAAGCAAATTATTCATCACAACAATCATGTCAAAAGCCTTCTCTTTTACTAGATTATTTACCTACCTTCCATATTTTTCCCTAACTGGAATTAGAATTTTCCTTCCTGAAACCTCTAGTTGCTAAGCAACATTTTCTTCTCTGTGGAGCATGGTTGCTGTACTATACAGCTTTTCCTCAACTTCATCTTTCTCTTCTTTTTCTTCTAATCATCTCTCTCACACACACATAAACACACATGGAATTTTCTAGAGTTTGTCTATGTACATAATGTTTATTCCTTTGTTCTGTAAGAAAGTGTCTTGTCTTTTTTTATTGTTGTAAACTCATAACCAAAAGAATGAAGAGAGGCTTCCCTTTTCTAATTCTAAGATGATAACAACTCCAGAGATGGTGTTGTTATCCTCAGAAGAGGATTGGTGTGAAGGTTAGAGTTTGGGGATAAAGTCCTAGGTCTTACACATTGCTTTAGGATGATGGTTCTCAGATGGCAAAGACCTATTATAATTCATTCAGTAAATAGTTATTGAGCTACTACTATGTTACAATATTCTGGATTTTGAGAATGCAACAGTTGATGAAAACAGTTGCCACTCTCAAGAAGATTACATTTAAAGCTCTGTATAAAATGAAGGCCTATATCTGCTTCCAGCTTATTCAAATTCTACCATAGCTTCCAACTACATTTTGCCCTGGACAATGGCTGGACAAAGAGGCAGGGTATGTAGTGGGTGTGCACAAAGCCTCTGCCCTTCCTGGGTGTTGAAGAAGTGAAGGGGTGCAGGATGTTTTCCTTCTCTGACCAACAGAGCTAGAAGACTGGCAGTGGACAGGCCTCAGGCAAGGAGCTGAGCTCTGAAATTTTGGCCCCTGGAGAGCCTTGGTCCCTCTGGAGGAGCTGCTGGTTTCCTTGACCCTGGAATGCCTATTGGGTATTCATGTGGAATACCCTCATGCTGTTTGAGAACCATTGTTATGAACAAAGCCTGCTCTGCTGGGATTTATATGTTCTAGATCCATTACTTTGTAACAGTGGAAGCTTGGGAAAGTTTCTTAACTCCTCTTTTGTAAAATGAAGATAGTAGTATCTAGATCAAAGAGTTATCATAATTAAAATTTTTGATTTTTATAAATTGTTTAGAACAGGACCTGGAGCATGATATGCCAAAAAGAAGATTGACTTCCTATTCCATCAGCCAGACTCTACCAGTTGAGAGAGGAGAGAGCCTTGTCTGGGAGAAAACTATGCTTATCTATCACTGACTTGCAAGAGCTCATCATACCATCATTTTTAAAATTATGTTCATAGCACCCACGTAGGTCAACCTCAGTGCTAAAGGTAGTAAAAGCCAGTTCCCTAAGGGATCAATCATTAGGGTCCCAGAACAGGCAGTGCTTGTGACAGAGAACTGCTGATAGACAGAGACCACACATTTAACATCATCAACAACAAAATAATGACAGCACTTAAGGGCATTTAGTCACTGCACTAAAATATACTTCCTGGAAATAAAAAGCACTTTTTTAAATTTTTTCAAATTTAATATGATAGAATGAGCACTGTGGTGAATTATTGTCATGGAAAATCAAAGTGTAGAAATGTTTCAAAACATGGAGCAAAAAATAAAAAGCAATAGAAATCCTGAGGGAAGAGAAAAGTGATTTGGAAAAAGTATCTAGAAATCAAAATATGTAAATTATAGTAGATCCATAAGAGAGAGAGAAACAAGAGAAAAGAGGCAATAATTAAATACTAGAGAAAAATTCTCTGGCTTCAAGATAGATTTGATTCTGCAAATTGAAAGTTCTCACTAACTTTGAGCAGGAGTGACTGGTAAAACATGTCCACAATAAAGAAAAAAATTAACAACATAAATTTCAAAACAGAAAGAATTAGTTATGAAAGAAAAACGAAACAGACTGACACTGATTTATCTGTGATCCTTGAAGCTGGATGACATTTAAATAACATCCACAGGCTAGTGAGAGAAAAGAACTGTAACTCAATAAGCAAGAAATCACAGATGGTATCAACACACATCTCTTCCAAGGAGAATACTCAAACAACAACAACAACAACAACAACAACAAAAAAACAAAACAAAAAAACACGCGCACACACACTTTAGCCAAAGAAATGAATCAGAACAGAAATCATAATGTAAGGAAAGGTGAAGAAGAAAGAAAATGATGGTAAGAAATGAACTTTGCAATATATATCTCTCTATATAATGAGAGATGACTTGAAATAATAAAGGGCTTTGAAATAAAATGGAACTCTAAAATAATACAAATCAATAGTTTATAATTAAAGCACAAAATATTTCCCTGTGACCTTTGTGTTGAGAATGAGGAGGAAGGAGGAGAAGTAAAAGAATTCTAATCATTGTTTGGAGAGAATAGGGAATTTGGGCATTCATCTCATTCATCTTTTGAGGGGCAGCCAGGGATTAGAGGTGCTTTGGTCAGTGGGGAGTGTTTCCATTAGGATTACCTTCAGCTATACACAACAAGAAATCTGACTAAAAAGGGGCTTGTGTTTCTCTCATAACAGGAGTCTGGAAGCAGGCCATCCAGTGCAGTTCCACAGTGCTAAGAGGGGCCTAATCTCCTGCGTTCCCACTCAGTCCTCTTTCTTGTTGCTTTTGTCATCATCACCTGGCTACTCTCCCTTTAGGCATGATATCTGTATT
Organism: Macaca thibetana thibetana; assembly: GCF_024542745.1. Taxonomy (NCBI): domain Eukaryota; kingdom Metazoa; phylum Chordata; class Mammalia; order Primates; family Cercopithecidae; genus Macaca; species Macaca thibetana. The sequence continues at coordinate 70,341,043 of NC_065583.1, forward strand.
TTAGGCAGAAAGGAGAGGAAGAGCAAAAGGCAAAAATACATTGCCGGCTGAGTCTAGAATTGTTTACCCCAGCGCCGTACCCAATAAATTTCTGCTTCCATATCATTAGCCAGGGAGTGCTCCATGGGCCACTTCTAATTAAAAAAAAGCAAGGGCAATCAAGTTTGCAACACCCCCTGCCTCGCGAAATATCTGCATTCTGATTAATAGAGAAGAAAGGGAGAATCAGTTAGGTAACTAGCAGTGTCCACAATTGGAACACTTAATAAGTTGCTTTTATATCACAAGTGAGAATTTGTACTTGAAATGAGACAGTAACCCCCAGTGTAATGGATAAAGTTCAATAACGTTAAATTTCCAAATTAGCAAGTGTCAAAAAGAGAATAAAGAGTGGTTGGATCATACCAAGAGAAAAAAGTAAAAGTAAAGAAGGAAACAATAAAATAAAATAAATAGTAAACTTTAGTAATACGGCAGAAAATATATAACTTCTTACTTTAAATATGAATGAACCAAATTGCTCAATTTTGTTTAAAAAACAACTGTATGTTATTTGTAAGAAATATTGCTAATGTGATAAACTAAAAAAAAAATTTAAAAGGCAGAGACATTACCAGGAAAATGTAATAAGAAAGAATCAGAGGGAAATAGATACATTGAACAAGATAAAGTTGTAAAATGCAATCACTTCTCAGACAAAATAAGCCATTGTATAAAAGAAAAGACACAACTTTTGAAGAAGGTATAATAAGCAGATACATGTATGCATCAGATAACACAATGACCAAAAACACTACGTGATAACTGTTATAACTATAAAAATAACAAAAAATTTAGAGGGAAATTTTAGTATGTCACTTTAATAATTAATCCACTCTAGTAGAAAAGGAGCTTATTTTCTAATAGAGTTGTTGGGAATGAGGGAATGAACAGGCAAGTAGGCAACTATAATATGGGAAATAATTACTGTGATAGAAATGAATACAGACTGTCCTGAACCCAGTTTCTATTAGATGGCACAGTCACAAAGTAGGTTAGACAACAATGGTTTCTGCCTTGTAGAAGTTCGTAATTATGGCAGATAGTTCCATTATGGGAAATGCTTTAAGGTCAAGTTTTCTGTCTATAGAGTTTTTCTTCATTTAAGAAAATACCTTCACCAATACCGAATACCAAAGTAATCTGCAATAACACGTATGACTTTACTAAATAGGAAAACATTTTGAAAAAGATAACATACTTTCTCTTTTAGATCATTGATATCATTCATTAAATATTTTTAATGAAGTTTACTGAAGCAAATGTCTGGGGGAAACACTCAGCTAATTAATCATTTTTTCTCATTATATGAGTGTATAAAACAGGTGTTCACAGGTCCTTTAAAACAATCATTGTTCCAAGATGTGGGTGCCGATGAAAGTTACCTTTGCTGCTCTAATGATCTGCTTGGCTGACAGGTTTGGAGGGGTTCCCAAGACCTACTTCATTACTTGAGTTACTCACTGTTCCTTAATTTCTCAAGATTTGACAATTTCCTTACCATGCTCCCTTCCTCCTCCAAATTTGTTCACTTTAAGGTTTTATTTCCTGAGCTTATTCTGATGTAGTTATTGTTGTAGGTCTCAATTGTGATTCAAATACATGATCGTTACTAGAGCAGTTGTTCATATTGAGACGTTTAATTTTGCAGAAAACAGAACTGAGAATTATACAATCTAATGTTTTGTGAAAGACTGCCTTTGTAAAATGCCAACATAGAATGATGCTTATGAAATAGATACACAAAATTACTTTAAAAACCTGTGAATACAGCAATTAGAGGCAAACTCTTTTTAAAATATGTGTTCGATTACATGAGAATATAATTGCATCTCTGAATTACAAATTTTGTGGTTTTTTCCCCCCTGATTGCCTCACTTCTAGCAGCTTCAGTGAATGCTGAGCATTAAAAATCACTTAGCCATTTTTCAGATCATTGCTAAAAGTTTTCATTCTCTGAGTCTGACCCTGACAAGCTGATAATTAAGATCAACAGTGATTTTCAGTGAAGTTTTTACCATGTCCTAGGGATAATTCTGTAGATCTGCAGGGCCGTTTTGGGTCATCACCGTGATTGGGGGCTGCTAATTACACTTATTTATTTTTGGCAGCTTTACTGATATATAATTAATATATTAAGAACTGCATATGTCTTATGTATACAGTTTGATGAGTTTGGATATATGCAAACACCCATAATACCATCAACACAATGAAGGTAGTAGATACATCTAATAGCTCACAAAAGCTTTCCTTGTATTCCTTTGTTTTTATTTTTGGTTTATGTTTTGTGGTAAGAACACTTAATACGAGATCTATGTTCTTAACAACTTTGAAGTGCACAATACCACAGTGTGAACTGTAGGCACTATGTTGTACAGCAGATCTCTAGAACTTACTCATCTAGTATAACTGAAACTTTGTACCCATTGAACAACTCTCCATTTCCCCAACCCCCAGAAACTGGCAACCACTGTTGTATTCTCAGTTTCATGAGTTTAATGATTATGGATACCTCACATAAATGAACGAAGTCATGCAGTATTTGAGATACCTATGGCTGTCAAACTCATAAAAGCAGAGAAAACAACAATAGTTGCTACTTTCATTTAGTGAACAGAGTGAGAAATGTTAGGGGTCCCGCAATACAAGGAACAGTTGTCCACATTGAAGAATTGTCTCACATAAGCATGACTTTCCAGCACCCTGACAGATGTTTATGCAATTGAAAGAATGGTTTATAATTAGTTGAGTTTAAAATACTTGACATATAAACACACAAAATCTTTAAAATACAATCACAAAATATTTCTCATGGTTTGAATACTTTTCAAAAACACACCTGAAATATTGACCATTATTTTAGGAAATCGCGTTATGGAGAGCAAGGCTGCTAGTGGATTTTGAGTTGCCAATACAATACACTACTATTGGCCTGCCTTCTAATGCTTAGTTCATGTGCAAATATATAACAGAAGACATTGAGACTCCTTCTAACAGACTTAGAACAAATATTTTTAAATTAGCAGGGGCAAATAGCATTTAGAAATTTTACTGGATCTATTTTAAACGTTTTATTTTAATTTTCCTATTATTGACCTCCTATGTAATTATAAATTATAGCTCAGAGGCCAGGTGTGGTGGCTCACACCTGTAATCCCAGCACTTTGGGAGGCCAAGGCGGGTGGATTACGAGGTCAGGAGATCAAGACCATCCTGGCTAACACGGTGAAACCCCATCTCTACTAAAAATATAAAAAAATTAGCCGGGCGTGGTGGTGGGCACCTGTAGTCCCAGCTACTCAGGAGGCTGAGGCAGGAGAATGGCGTGAACCCGGGAGGCGGAGCTTGCAGTGAGCCGAGATGGCGCCACTGCACTCCAGCCTGGGCGACAGAGTGAGATTCCATCTCAAAAAAAAAAAAAAAAAAAAAAAAAAAAAAAAATTATAGCTCAGAATAAATCTAGGTTAGAAAATTATATCTTAAGATTATTTCTTTTGGAGTTACCTGTTACTCTTACTATTTTCCTGTGCCCAGAATCAACCACACAACCTCTCTATGGCCCTTGATGTTTCTGTTTGTTTCAGTCCATCCTCTATCCCCTGTTTCTCAGTGTCAGAGACAGAGGTAATCTTCTATCATTACCTGTTGTTATCCCCATATCATATGAGGTTAGCTCACCTTTATTGAACACAAATAAGTTATGTTATTATATATCCCAGTGCTGGGTTTTAATTTTATGTCTTCTGTACCTCTGCTCTATGATTCTTCTGTGTTCTTGTACTGAAAGTGTCAGATTAATTTATCTTAATCCAAATGTATTCATTTTCAACAAGTGCATATATCTAGCTTGCTCAGTATGTTTTCTGTTGTAATCTCATTTAATATTTACATATCTATATATATAATTTTATGAACTATTTTCCTTTTTTATTAAACTGAGGACCTTATATTGATTTTAACAGTATGTCATTTTCAGGTTTTAATGTTTCTATATTTAATCAAAGAACAGTGAATGGGACATCTAGTTTGATAGAGTTAAGAGCCACAGATGTGTTATTTCCCAAAGATTTAGTGGATATGGGTATGATCGTGATTGTGGTTATGGTTGTGGTAAATAACTATGGCAATGGTTATGATTACCTTAGGGTTATATAACAAAGTTAAACCAGAATATCAACTAAGTACTAATCCACAACACTTCAGCAAAAATATATATATATATATATATTTTATTTTTTTGTTTTTCCTTTTCTATTCTCTTTTTTCAATCATCCCTGCCAACATATTTTCTCCCTTTTTTCTTCTAAAATGTTCACACTTTCCAATTTCCAGTTCCCACTTCAAGTGCTATTCACCCTTCCTGGAATGCCCTTCCCCCATAGTCTGTGTTTCAGGGTGAAGTCAAACCCTGTAACAGTGAGGACTCTCTCATTGTCTTTATTAAAGGTAATTTTTTTAGAATCTGAATTTCCTTAGCACTATTACAAAGCAAATATATTTCTCTTCGTACTTTCTTCTTTATATTATTTCTATTTATATACATGACTTACTTTGTCATAGGAATTCATAAGCTCCTTAAAGCCAGAATGTTTGCTTTTGTTTGTTATCCCTCTGCTATGTGCTTTGCCTGACCAAATGAATGAATAATCTATAATCCACCAGGAGCCTTTATTCCTGGAAATTTTGGACATTAACTAATTGTTATTTTCAATATGACTATTTCAATATTTCCCATAACTATTGTTATTTTCAATAAGACTGTTACTTAGTCTTAAAAGTAATTGGGCTTATACAAAATCTGCAATGTACAGGATTTCAGTGAAATTGCAAAGAAAAAATATTAGTGTTTCACATACAAACGTTTAGGTCTCCTAATAACATTTCTACTGAAACTTAACTATGGTTCACATTTCTGAAGACTGTTTCCAGTGACAAAAGAGGAATGGCCCTATTAATATCACTGTGGAAAGATCACATGGTCTAACAGAATGGATATTTCACAAAGGAAGATGCTATTTGGATTAATGGGTAGGTGGAAACATTTAGTCTAGTTCTTTCTTTAGCAGTATGCTGTAACAAATTGTACTTGAATGCAGAGGCATCTATTAGAGCAAATTCTCTTTGTAGAATGTCAATGATTTTGTGTACTTCTAATTCCTCTCTGTCTTGAACTTCTGAGCCTCACAAAATAAAAATCTCTTATTAGAAAAAAAAGCAATTGAAACCAGACCCTGAGGTTGTACCTCATAAGGTTATAGGGGACTAGCTTTGGGAGAGTATAACCAGAGATCCAGCACATGGGGAGTCTCCAGGGGCAGCCCTGCAGTGACAGCCAGGGGTCTTACAAAACCCACTCTGAAGAACAGAAACACAGATTCTGTAAGGTGAAGCATAATCAGTGCTACAATTAAGAGGATTTTCCAAAAACTTTTAATGGAGACCATGTATAGCTTGCCAAAAAGGATAAAAAACAAGCAGTAACACTCAGTAATTAGGCTTTTATGCCTTAGTGGATATTCACACCAAAAAAAAAGTTTTAGTCAATTCATGTTTTCACTTTTTATTATATCTATATTATTTCAAATGTACATTTCTCTCTCAATCCCAGTGATTCGGATGCCATTCAATTTTTTTTTTCTGTTTTGGATAGCTTACTGCTGTCACATGAATAAACTTGTAAAATGTGTGCACCTTTTCTCTGCCTTACAAAAATAAGTAATCTATTGGTTGGGTCCAGTCATGAAAACAGAAACTGTAGTTATTTTAACAGAGTAAATTTCACTTAAGGAATTATTGGAGAATGCAAAGGGAAAGACTGAAGTAACAGATACAGAAATTATAAGAGTCAGCTGCTATCTTTAGGGCTGGAAGAACAAAGGGAAACCTTGAGATTATTGAAACTGACTAGCTGGTGCTGGTATCTCAGGAGTGTGGAAGAGGGACCCTGCATAGCCGAGACTCAGAAGTCTCAGGAAGGCCACTGAAGGGGCACTTGCAAGCTGGTGCTGTTATCTCTAAGGAGGCGAATGAGCTTGGCTCTGGGAGTGTAAGAAATAAACTGCTGCTGCCAAGGTGAAGAATTGCTGTGGTGACACTGCAGGAGCAGGAAACAAAACTGGAAGGAAAGAATCTTTTCTGCCTCTGGTTTTGCATTCTGCCTCTGGAGCCCCAGTTTGGCAGGAAGCCAGGTGGTGAAGAAACACAGAGTCCAAAGTTCCAGTTCCAGGATCATAGAGAAGAGTGGGTTTGAAGCTAAGAAATGAAAACTAATAAACAGAAAATACCAGAAACTACTCTTTTACATCTTAATGGATATGTGTACTACAAAATTTTAACTAATATTTTAAGTCTTCATTATTTATATATTATACCTAATGCAATTTCTTCAAAAGGGAAATAATAGTTATAATAATTATAACAATTATATAATTATTAAAATAATTATAACAATTATATAAATATTAAAATAATTATAACAATTATTATATAATTACATATAATAATTGTAATTGTTAGAATTGCAGTTGAACGTCTTTGTTAATATCACATTAATCAATTTCTAAGGAGTGATTTTTCTTACCTTATAACAAATAATGTATTACTTATGTCATAATTTTGTTCAAGTTGCCAATGATACACTGAACTATTTAATACCTTTGCTTATGACACAGTGTAAGAATTCATTGATTAAATTACAGCCTCATAATCAGTCTTTGCTTATCAATTAATCTCCAAGGTTTTCTCCAAATGTGATTTTTTTTTTCAAATATTGGTACTAGTTATGAAAAGAATATTATAAAATTATAGCATGAAATAATATAATTTTATCTAATTAGAAAGCAGTCTTTATAAATGGAACTATAGAAGTGTTTTATTTCCAACTTTGACTCTAAAATATATACATATATGTTTTTCTGTCAAGCTACATACTTTGGAATAAATAATGTCAGTATTTTTGTAATAACTGCTTTGTGTCAGATACTGACATGCTCATTACAGAGAAAATCCTCATTACAAATTTTTGAGTGAGGTATTATTATAATGAATGGGACTGAGGATCTAAAAGCATGAGTAATTTCCACTAAAATCACATGGCTAATTAATCAGATACCAATAATTAAGCTTTGTTATACTGCCATTGACATCAATTACTTTGTCATTTATATTAGTTGCCTAATCTTACCATTGGTAATATTAAACTTGTTTCTTTCTCTAAAATATTATAATTTTTTTCGAAGAATGTAACCTACAATCTTCACAATTCTCTCTTCACATAGAATTATGTCCTTAGCAGTGGTTTATGATGCATACTACTAGGAGAGTATAAATCATGATCATAGTCTAATCCAACGATGGAATAATAAAGTCTTAGAGTTGGAAAGGACCCCAGTAACTAACACTCAATCTGATTAACAAATCTCTTCTTATAATACACTAAAATTTATTGAGCCCTTGCTCTTTCTAGGCATAATGCTATGTGGTTTACAGGCACCGTCTCATTTAATTCTCATCACAAGACAACCAGTAAATCAGTATAGGAAGGTTGCCAGATACAACACCAATGTACAAGATTTAATTCTATTTCTAAATATAGGAAACAAAAATGAAAAACAAAATAGCACCATTTACGATATTATCAAAATTCACTAAACATCTAGGAATACATTTATTAGATAGTAGGATTTCTATGCTCGAAACTATAAAATATAATCCTAGCAATTTTGGAGGCTGAAGCAGGAGGATCACTTGAGTCCAGGAGTTCAAGACCAGCCTGGACAACATGGCAAGGCCTCATCTTTACAAAAATAATTTTTAAAAAATCAGCTGTGCATAGTGGTATGCACCTGTGGTCCCAGCTACTTGGGAAGCTGAAGTGGAAAGATTGCTTGAACCCAGGAGATCAAGGTTGCAGTCAGCCATATTCACAGCATGGGAAACAGAGCAAGACCCTGTCTCAAAAAGAAAAAAGAAATACATGACAGGAGTTAATAAACCATGCATAGGGACTGGAAAACTCCATGGTGAAAAGATGTTGATGTCAATTCTTCTCAAATTAGGATATACATTTAAGTTCAGTCCCAGTCAAAATCTTAGGAAGTATTTTATTTATTTATTTATTTATTTATTTATTTATTTATTTATTTATGTTTTTGCCAAAAACACCTGACAAGCTGGTTTCAAAATTCACAAAGAGGTACAAATAGTTAAATACAGTTACAGCAATTTTAAAGAATGAAACTAGAGATATTACAAAAACAGATATTAACATCTATTAAAAGGTATATTACTTAAGACAAAAGTCTGTTGGCACACAGATTAGCAAATTGATGAGTGGAATATAATGGACCCTGCAAAAAATCATGCTTACTTTCTGGCAAAGATGACACTGAAATGTTTTCCATAAAAATAATTTAGTCAATTGGATATTCATATTAAAAGTGATATATCTTGACTTGTACCTCACACCATACATAGGAATCACTTTCCGATGAATTGCAAATTTAAAAGTAAAAGGTAACTAAACAAAGCCTTTAGACAAAAACATGGAAGAATATCTTCAAGTCTGTGAAGTAAGCAAACATTTCTTAAACTGGGACAAAAAACCAGAGGAAGAAATAGATACATTAGATTACATTAAAAATATATGACTTTTGTGCATACTACTAAAAAAGCAGGTGGTAGATTGGGATGACTCATATCTAGTAATATATACAACTCCTACAAACCAGTAAGAAAAATTCAGCCAGCCAAAGAGAAATATAGATAAAAGACAAACAGATACTTTCTGAAAGAGGATATTCAAATAATCAATAAACATACAAAATGGGCTTTACTTCAGTAACAATCAGGGCAATGCAAATTTATATTTAAACCATAATGCAACACCACTATACATCCACCAAATTGGTTAAAATGAAAAAGAGAGAAAATAGGAAATGTCAATGAGGATGTGAGAGCACATAAGCACAGAAGATTGTAAAGAAATGATTAGACTTAAAATATTCTGTTTTGTATTGATAGGAGGTAGGTAGAATTATTGATTAATTTTAAACTTAAAAATATAAATATATTAGAAATATATATATATCTGAAAAATTAAAATATTAAAAGAATAAAAATAGAATATACAACATTCAAATCTCTAGAGGAGGAAAAAGTAAAATAATGAAAACTGAATTATGCTAATATGAGGCAATTAATAAAAAGAAAAGCCATGGTAAATAGAAAACATAAGCTAAAAGATGTAAATATTAATAAACCTGAACTTCCAATACAATGCATAAGTTAGTCTTTTTTCCTTTTCCCAGAAAAAATAAGGTAATATTTGGCATCTGCCTTTCAAAAATAGGAAATGATGCTAGGAAACTAATCTTGTAAGCCAGTCTGCTGCCTTAAGCAAAAATCTTCTTACTGCTTTCTCCTTTAGTATTGTTAATGGATGAGACGCAAGGTTTGAAAATCCCATGGCTTTTTACTTCTTGAGGAGAGAAAGAGAAGGAAAGGATAAAGGGAGGAAAGAGAGTGGTTTTAGCAGGTCTCTGTTCTATCTAGTATTGGCTTTGGCAGGGAGAAAGAGCATGAAAGAAGTGGGGGCAGAAGAATGATCTCACCTACTTGGTGGGTTGATGACGTCAGCAAAAAGCCAACTGGCAGGTTCTGGCTGGATTGTCTTGGAGGTGCAGGAGGAAGACGAGAGTAGCTATATACAAACTAAAGATATCACATGTTCAGAGCATATTCAGATAGCCACTTCAGAGCTTAAGTTGAATTTTATAATCCTGTTTCATGATTCATTAAGTAAAAGCTTAAGGTGAGATTTAAGTATATATTTTCCAGATATCTATTTTAACATTTAAATGATTGCTTATAGTCTTAAATAAGAATATTAATTTTACTTTTTTTCTTTTACATCCAGATTCCTTTGCTCAGTTCTATAGAAATAAAAATTTAAGTTACTTATTTTAAAATATCTGTTTCCCCGGTTTTTAAAAATTTTTTACAATTTGCTTTTAAGTAAATTCAACAAAAATCTTTCATAAAGGATTACTACATTGGTCTATATTCTAGCTTGCCCTCTTCTACATACTCTGCTCCAGATCATAGTATAAATAAAGGTTTATGCAATGAAATTAAATCCCTGGGGAAAAAAAGGGAAAGAGGATGCTGTCAAACATTTTTATTATGCCCCTTAATTCTGCTACTTTTTTGTATTAGCAGGAGTTGGGTAGAATTATTGGATTGATAATTGACACCATCTCATAAGAACTGTGACATCGTTCTCATAATTTATGAAAGTCAAATATATCAAAAGCCTATTCAAATGAACAAAAACTATAAAATACATGAGAAAAGCACTTTAGAATGCTCTTCCTCTCGATCAAATGAAAGAACAAATAAGGAATTTAGATCTAATGAATTTATAGTTCAACATCATTCATTTTCATTAATACCTATTATTTGTTGTTATTAGGAAGCCAAAATTTTCCTATAATTAATAAATGACAGTAAGTTTTATTTTATATGGATTTTTTTATCTCTTCAATAAGGATGCCATTTTGTTTTAGTTTAACAAATATATGTCTTTTTACCAGTAACATCCTTCTCATGAAGTAGATTTAACAAACTTTTTGTGTCATCTCATTATATTTTATTCATGATAAAATAGAATTTCATAAAAATATAGGAAAACTAAAATCACCTATAATTCAACTATCTAAATATAATTATGTTTAATTTGTTTAATAGTCTTTTACATATTTTTACATTTACATAAAATGTTTTAATGAAAGTGAGATTATCTTGCACATTTGAAAGCTCACCTTTTTTACCTCATACCTTTTGATTATCTCCTCATCAATCAATAAAAATATATCTACAATTAGATATCCCATAATTTTTCTCTTAGGATAAATTGTCAGCACTGTGTACTCAGCTAGGTGTTATTTTGGTATAGTTTGATTTTTATATATTTTATAGTATTTGTTCATTTGAATAGGCTTCGATATGCTTGACTTATGTAAATTATGAGAATGATATCACAGGTTTTCATGAGATGGTCTGAATTATTGTTCCAAAAATTTAACAGGTATAGAAAGCCACATTTCATTGTCCATTCTTAAACGGGTTCTCTGAATGTATCAATTAATCAACACATTTTAATTTTTTCTTTGTCTATACAGATAACTAGGCAAATCTAATGATCCTGAGGATATTAAACTCAATCCTGTGTGGTTTTTTTTATGGCTTTCACTCTTAAAAACTTGTGTGTGGCTGACACTGCTGTTGCCTACCTAATATCTATTTTCTCTTTCTTAATTAAAGATTTCCATCTTTGTTCAAAGTATTAGTGTGTCCAGTGAAAAACATGCAATCTCCAAGACTCCCTTGCAGCTAGGATGTTAATCCTAGTGTTAATCCTCCCAGTCTTTAGTTATAAAAGTGGAAGCTCTTTTGTACTGATATTTAAGCAGCAGAGCCAGAGCACCCTCATCCCCCAATCTAATTTCTTAATTGGAGACAGAAATCAGCTGTGGTTTATGCATATCTAACTAAGACTCTATCTTACCTCTTATGGAGGAATCTTTCAGCCAATGCATACTGAAACCCTGGAGTATCACAAACAAACTTGTCTACAGGGCCATGCACGTAACAAAAATGTGTAAATGAAGTTTAAATAACATAGAGATAGAGAAGCTGTGATGAAGAGAAGAAAACAAGTACAGCCTAAGGCATTCATGTTCAATTTTTCAAGAGATATTTTCAGCCAAACAAATCAAGGTTATGGGTTTTATTTATTTATGGGCACCAATTTGCAACCTCCACTCTCCTCTGTGCTCAGCATTGTGCAAGATGCTGGTGGCAGGGGGGATACTGGACAGTCTAAGACCACTGTACTCAAGAATTTACCTTGGGTAGTAAGATGAACGGTCATGAATCATTGACAACAATACAAAAACAGTACATAATTATCTACTAGGGTATTCAGTATTGACCACAAGTGTTGTAGGTGTTTTGAAAAAGGCATGAGAATAAATTCTTGGAAAATTGAGAATGTTTATGAGAGAGATGGCCCTTGATCTTAGAGTATGAAGGCTGGATAGAATTTGGTTACTCATAGTGATGTGGAGAATAATGGAAAGCCAGAAAGGGAACCTGGAATGAAGACATAAAAATGGGAATGAGACTACTGTGTTTTTGTATGGGACAGTAGAGATTGGCCTCACAGAGAAAAGAAAACATTTGGGAGAATGGTACAAACTAGGTTTGGATAGGTAGAACAGGATCAGGTTAGCGAGGTCTTTGGAAAATACGCTATTAGATTCCAGACAGCAAGAAAAACATAAAAACTGTAAAAACAAAAGAACATTGAGGGCAAAAAGTCTGACACAAAAGAAACAGTTTAATAAGAGAAGTACTCAGGAAGATTAATAAAAATACGACAGTAAACACTTTCCTTAGATAACTATGCCATTTATTCATCCATTCACTAACTTCTGCATTCAATAAACATTTGATCAGCATGTATGTATGCCCCAAAGGCTAAACTAGGTTCTGGAGTTACAATCCTAAAACAAGCAAACAAACAAACAAAACAAAAATCCATGCAATTGGGTTATACAGAATGTAGTGAGAAGACCTTCAAATATCTAGGAGTATTCTTTTTCCAGTTCTCTCAAAACAAGCTAAAATTATGCGGTGAGATTTCCTACTCAAAGAACATTTAATATAGTTTTGGATGTGCTAGCTGACTTAATTAGGTACCAGAAAGACAAGGTATAAACAATGGAAAGAAGAAAGCAGATATATTATTTCTAGATAATAACATTGTACTTCAAGAAACCATAATAAGAGAGTGTAATCCTCTAAGTGGAATATGAAACTAACACTGAAAAGTCAGTAGCCTTTTGGTTTTGGACTTGTATTTGTAAGCAACAGTCCATTACAGAATATAATGGATGAAAAAATTGCAGTTACAACTAAAGAATGAACTTTAGAAGTGTATATAATCTATAGGAAGAAAACTATAAAGTCTACTGAAAAATTAAGAGAAAACTTTTGTAAGTGGAAATATCTACTTGTTTTTGGTTAAGAAGACTAAAAATTATAAGGACTTCTATATTAGCTTGTAAATTTAGCATGTTCACAACTAAATTACTTCACCTCTCTGTGACTCACCTATAACATAAGGGTAATAATAAAACCTACCTTATGGAGTTGTTATGAAAATGAGTTAAGACGTAGTGTGTGGTAAGCACTATATAAGTGATAGATGGATAGATAAATAGATAGAATACCAATGGATTTTTTATGGTAGGGGCTGGGGTAGACAATATTCTTTGTTTACATGAAAAAATAAACTTGTACTAAATAACTCAGAAAATTCTGAAAAATAAGCTCAAATATAAATTAAAAATTTGATGCTAGTATAGATTGAGTAAACAGAATGAAGAATCCAAAAACAGACTCAAATGTCTATGGGAATTTAGCATATGATAAATATGGCCCTTCAAATCAGCAGGGAAATATGAATTACTTAGCAGATGAGATTATAGCAAGAAAAGGACTATCAGTAATCAATTAAGTTGATACCAGCTGACTCAAGCTTATTGAGTATGTACAGCTAAGTTTGGGTATATAACAGTAGCCACTGAAAACCCTTGAAGAGATGTGAGGAGATGGACACAGTCGGTTATTCTTTTGGTTAGAAAGCAAACAAATTTCCAAATAAATGTGTACACAAACACTGATTAAACCATCAACAGCAAACAGCACAAAACAATCCATTACCTGCTCTGTAAACCTGATGAAGTCGAGTTGACTAAAGTTTGAGGTGCTTTAAAAGATGCACACGAGGTAGACCTGACAACATTCATGAGGAAAGATTTTGTTACTCATATAATCAGCAGCATCATATAATCAGCATCAACCAATCTTAAATCAATGGCTGAATCCGGAACTGTTTCAAGATTCAAGGCTCTAGCTCCATCCCTAAAGGTACAAAGCATGGCCTCAAAGGATTCTTAAATCCTGTTCATGCGTGAGTAGAGAGTGTCTCTAAATTTTTTTGACCTATCCATAGATCTTAAATACCTTTAATTTCATCAATAAGATTGTATTTCTAATTTTCATCAAGCTACTGAGCAGGTAACAATTTTCAATATAATTTTTCTCAATAGAAAACAATTTCTGATATCCACTATACTAATTAGAAAAGCATGGCTTGATGGAGATTAGGATAACAGAAGAGCCTGTGGTTGCTCCTTAGGAGTACTGGTTTTCTGATGTAAAACTAGCTCATCTGCAATATAGCATAAGCTAAGTAACACACATGGCATCATAGTATACATGCAAAAAAATCTTCAAAGTATATTATAGATATAGTGACAGTTGAACTCATACATCAGTTTTTAGAGCCAAATACATCCCAGGTAAAGCATTTTTTATGTAACGTGGATTTTAAAAGGTAGATAAGGTTACTAAAGATTGCTAAAAGAATATAAGAGAAACATTTTGAACTCTCTTATTATCTCTCTTAACAAACAAAAACCAGAAGCAATTAAAATAAGATATATTTGACTTCCTAAAAATAAAATTTTAACATAAATTAGTTCAAACAATAAATAAAAATTAGGAAAAAATATTTACAGCACAAAAGATAAGAACTAATGTCATTAATATAATAAGCTTGTACAAATCAACCATCCAATAGAGAAACAGGTAAAGAACATAAAAAGTCAAATCAAAATGACACTTATAATACATGAAAGAATGCTGGACCTTATTTATAACAGAAATTAAAAATGAAACTAAATGAGTCCAGATTTTTCAATCAGGACAGAAAAAAATAAAAATTTGATAACATATGTGGTATGGAGAAGCCAGACCACCCATACATTCAGTGGGATTATAAACTTGCAAATTAGAAATGTCTCTCAAAATAGTAAGTATTCATACTTTATTCCCCAGCAATTACCCATTTGGAAATTTATTCTGCAGATATTTATCCTTTATGTACAAAGAATATATACTAGACTATATATTGCCACAATGTTTGTAGTAACATAAAAGTAAAAACCATCTAAATTTTCACCAGTAGGATATACGTTCAATGCTGCTACATCTACACAATGGCAGTCACAGCTGTTAAACATAAGTATTTCTAAACAGAAAAATCTGTGTATATTATTATGTGAAAATGAAGGTTCAAAAAGTGTATGTGACATGCGAACCTTCAAGAAAAATTAAAAATTTAACATCTGTCTATATACACATGTATAGCACAGACTATATATAGAGTGATTCACATTAAATTGGCTGTTCCCCAGCAGGTGCCTATGGAGAGAGAGACAAGAGACTGGTGATGAGCCATCTACCTGTTTTTGCCATATACCTTTGTATTTTATTTTATTTTCTTTTTGCTATCTATCAAGTATTACTCCTTCAAGGGAATGTGTGAGAGGGAGAAGGAACGAAGGAAAGACAGAGGGATGGAAGAAATGTTAATTTTAGAATTTTATCAGCAGTCAATATTAAGATTTTTATCTTTATGACAGCTGGAATATCCACTTTCCTAGCATTGCTAACTATTGTTTTGGGATTGAGTGGTAAAATGAAAATATGATCAGTTATTTTATTCTTAACATCAAATGGATTTTCTTCTGTGAATCAATAAATGTAAGTATAAATGTACATAAGAATGCTCATTTATGATCAATTTGGTTCTCTCATTTTCTGTATTGAATGAAGACCAACGAAGAGAACATTGCAACAAATGGATGTAAGACTTCTGTATGGAACTGTATCAATCCAATGATTTTGAGGAGAGGAAGACGTAATTATTTCATGAACAACTTTTTGTGGGTAGGAAGCAGTTCTTGGAATGGAATGTTTATTTTTTTGCTGAGAAAACAGGCAGTAACAGTGCTGATAATTTATTATAGTGTACCACATATCATTATGAAATGAAATTTATTTTACTTGACATAAAATGATAGCAATTCGCTCTGTTGCCATGTTCTGTTTTTTTCTGGATAAGATTTAATCTTATTTCGAATCTAAGTAAGTTGCTTATATTGAAAATAAATGGATTAAAATGGATAATGAGAAGTGAACAGAAAAACTTTCACCCCCTGTCAGATCCAAACAATTTAATTAGAACACAACACACTCTGGTGGAAGATTTCCTATCAATGCAGCCTTTAAAAAAGTTCCTTCTTTCAGCTGTGCCTGTATTTTGCATATACAAGTTAATTAAAATAATAATAATCTAGTGATAATGTATGATAGTTTACCTTGGGTTAAATTTTATTACTATCTCATTGTCTAAATTTTATTATTATTCTATTATTTTTTTATTTGTCATATTTTATTATTATTTTAATTATACAAAAATGAACAAGTCATAGGTATTTTCTCAGAGGATTTTTAATTAGAGACAGATAAAGTAATAATTACAGTACTATGGGGAGATTTCTAGTGGACAAAGGTATGTAAACACATGCATTAATCGTTGCTGTCATATAAAACTCCATAAATTGACAGTAAAACATAAAATAAAGTTAAATTATTTTAAACATATTAACCTACATAAAAATGTAACAGAAGTAGACATAGAGATAAAATGTATAAAGATGAAACCCAGATGAATGAGTAGTGAATAACAGCAAACCTGAAATATCATAAATTTAAGATTACTCCGAAGAGTCCCATGCTGCTCAATTCCCATTGAACAGAGTTCCGTGTTCAATTGTCAAGACTACAGAGTAAGAAAAGCTGGACAAGACAAAAGATAACATTTGCTCCATTAGAGACTACATATATATATATGCTTGATCTTTTTCAGGTGAAAAGTACTGATTCTGCTAGTGTTAATGGCTCACCCCTTAATCCCAGCACTTTGGGAGGTGGGTGGATCAGCTAAGGTCAGGAGTTCGAGACCAACCTGGGCAACATGGTGAAACCCCATTTCTACTAAAAATACAAAAATTAGCTGGGCGTGGTGGCGGGTGCCTGTAATCCCAGCTACCCAGAAGGCTGAGGCAGGAGAATCACTTGAACCTGGGAGGTGGAGGTTGCAGTGAGCTGAGATGGTGCCATTGCATTCCAGCCTGGACAATAACAGTGAAACGCCATCTCAAACAAAAAAAAAGAAAGAAAGAAAAGTATTTATTCCATTAAAATATTTTAAAGATTGTATATAGTACTGTTTCAGGATTGATAGGTGCATATTTTTGTGCAAAAACTGGCAAAATAATTGGCCGCAAGACACATTTACATGACTTCATTTCTAGGTTTGTAATAGTCTCACCTATGAACAGAACCAAGGCACGTATTTTATAAAATATATTTTAAGTGAATCTGTAAAGCCCTAAAGATTCAGCAGTACCTAATTCTGCCCATAGCACCTAGAATCAATGGGGAAAATAGAAGGTGAAAACAGAACTGTTAAAAATAAATTCACCAAAGTTTTTAAGGAACCAGATATACTATCCATGTCTTGTGTGATTATGAAATTACCTCACTCATGAAATTTTCATGAATAGACCCATGAGACTTATGGTTGTATAACATAACGGACTTGGTTGGAATGAGGACATAACATGAATAGATGAACAGAAAATGGAGCAGAGGAGACAAATTTCCTACATTCCGAATTTGATTGTTCCTAGTCTATAGTCCTGTGTAAATAAATAACCACAGCACTGATTTAAACCATCGCCAATCAATCAATCAATCACACCTCTGGTTCAGCAAACCCACTCTGAAAGTCAGCTGTTCTCTAAACTCCATGCTAAGTATCAGCCAATCCTTAAAATCTCTCAGTTTTTAAAATTAGCCAATTCTTAACCTTCATATTTCCCCAAACTCTATATGGTTAGCTTTTTGTTTTATTCAGAAAGACTGTCTCCTAAGAACATATTTCTATCTTCCAATAACAACTAATAAATTTAGCATAGTTTCAGATATATTAGTATTTATCTCATCTTGCTTCCCACTTTCTACTCTGTTGATAGAACAAAATAAAATGTTCAGAAATAGAGCTACATTCACTCATAGATTTAATATGTCAGAAAGGTTGTATATCAAAAAGTCAAAAAACATTAGACTGTCTAATGCATGGTGCTTGGGCAATTGGGAGCCATCTGGAAAAGATAAAATAAGATCCATGCCTCAAACTAAGCACCAGAGTAAATTTCAGATAAATCAAATATGTAAGTGTAAAACAAAAATAAAAGTACATGAGCTGCCTGTGATGGTCCAAACCTGTAATCCCAGCCAGTCTGGAGGATGAAGCAGGAGGATCTCCCGAGCCCAGGAGTTCAAGACTGTAGTGTGTGATCATTGTTCCCATGAATAACCACAGCACTCCAGCATGGATAACATAGCAAGACTTCCTCTCAAAAAAAAAAAAATGTATATACATATATATATATAGCACCCATGAATAACCACAGCACTCCAGCATGGATAACATAGCAAGACTCCCTCATATATATGTATGTGTGTGTACATATATGTATGTGTGTATATACACATATGTATATATGTATGTGTGTGTATATGTATGTGTATATACACACATACATATATGTGTATATATACATATATGTACATGTATATGTATAAAGTAGATGGAAGAATTCCTTTATAACCTTGGATTTGGAAAGGACTTTCTAGGACTTAACATTCAGAAACTATAGAAGAACAACTGAATTAAAAAGAAATGACCTCCTGCCTGGGAAATATATGCCATAAATAAAACCCCAAATAAATAACTCTCTGAGAATAAATATTTGTGACTTATGTTAAAAGAGCCAATCTGTCTAATTATAAATATTCCTTAACATAAATAAGAAAAGGTCAATAAATTTATAGAAAAGCAGGTAAAAAAAATGGAGTTCACAGAAATAAGCATAATTTATTATTATGCATATAAAATTATTTAAGCTGACTAATAAATTGGGCAATGTAGATTGGAACTACATTAAAATATGACTTATTTATTATGTTGTAAAAAATACAAATTTGACAACATTCTGATGACAAAGCTATGAACAAAACCAGTCTACTTGTAAGAGTAAGAAATTGTACAAACACTTTACAAAGAAATATGACTATTTGTCAAAGTTATAAATGCATTTGCCTTTTGACCTAGTAGACATACTTCCGGAAACTTATCCTACGGCTAAACTAGAACACATACCAAATAAAGTATGTGCAAGACTTTTTACTGCCGCATTGTTTATTACAGCAAAAGACAAGAAACAACCCAGGTGTACATCAGGAGTGGACTGGTTAACTAAATTACGATATGTTCACATAAAAAGTAACACTATTCAAAACTGGGTGCGGTGGTGTGCACCTGTAGTCCCAGTTATTGAGGAGGCTGAGGTGGAAGGATCACTTGAGCCCTGGAATTCAAGGCCAAACTGGGGAAACATAGCAAGACTCCATCTCTAAAAAATTAAAAAATAAAAAGATACTACTCAATACTATATCAATATTCAGATGAAAACATCTCAAGGCTATATTATGGAGTCAAAAAGCAAAATTCATTGCATGCTATATATTATGCTAACATTTGTATTAAAAAGAAAAAATGCATACTTAGATTTGCTGTGTTTGCATTAAAAACAACTGAAAGGATAACACAAGAAATTAGTAAGAAGTGGGAAGAGTGAAAGTGATTTGGGGATGAGGGGGGAGCAGTAATTTTCAATAAATACCTTTCTGTATTGTTTTCATTTTTGAATCATGTGGATCTGTTACACATTGAAAAATTATTCAATGTTGACAAAATATAGAAAACGATGAAGTTGTACCTAGTGCTTTACTATACTCCTTTTTATTGGTGCTCCAGTCTCAAAAAAAAAAAGTAATGATAAATTATTTGAGCTGTCAAAAAAAAAAAAAAACTATGCAGAATGCTTACATTTCCAAAGTTGGATCTAATAACATACATCTCAGAACAGTGATGGAAAAGCCTCTGTGGTACCAGCGCCTCTCAGCTAAGGAAGTACTTGGAAGCGTTGGGTGGCTCTTGCTGTGTGAACCTTATACAATTGATACTTTTCCTTTTCACACCAGTGAGACAAGAAGGATGTATCCATCTTCTTTTAGCAACTGGCATACTCGGATCAATGCTCTGTGTCAACAATGACACTGTGTTACTGGAATAAGCACTTGTAACGCTAACTTAACCTGTGCTAAATTGTGAACTTTGTAAATTCTAATATCACTTTGATTTTGGGAAAAGTTGAAGTTTTAGAAAAGAAAAGATGACTTTTTTTTTTTTTGGAGATGGAGTCTCGCTCTGTGGCCCAGGCTGGACTGCAGTGGCGCCATCTCGGCTCACTGCAAGCTCCGCCTCCCGGGTTCACACCATTCTCCTGCCTCAGCCTCCCGAGTAACTGGGACTACAGACGCCTGACACCACGCCTGGCTAAGTTTTTTAAATTTTTTTTATTTTTTAGTAGAGACGGGGTTTCACCGTGTTGTCCAGGCTGGGTTTGAACTCCTGAGCTCACGCAATCCGCCTGCCTTGGCCTCCGAAAGTGCTAGAATTACAGGCGTGAGCTACTGCGCCTGGCCGAAAAGATGACACTCTTAAAGGCACATATTTTATTTGCAGAACTCATGCTTACCCATAGTTGCCATGAGATTGGTTGGGTTTACGCTGTATAAACTACCTTGCTCCTGCCAACTGTCATCTTCCCTAGATGAAATATTTTAAATTGCAACTTTGTAAACTGTTGTAATGAAATAATTTTAATTGAAGCACATTAAATGTATGGGGGATGTAATTATCCCTACATTTGGAGTTGGGAGTTCTTTGAGACAAAGAAGAACTTTAGTGTTTAGAACAGAACTGCTTTCCCAAATCTGCTCACAGTTGAGAGGGTAGCGATTAGAACCAGTTCCTGAGAAGTTGCATGGGAATTTCCAGGAAGACTCTACATCTCAGTGGCAAAGAATGCTGTGCCTAGTACCTGAAATATCGGAATTTATCCCTGATTTATTGAGCCATGTACATAAGAAAATTAAATACTGTTAAATTATACCAGTCTGAGAGCTGGGACCTAGTACGTGGACTGATAGCCTTTCATGGAATTAAGAAATATAAAATTATATATTTTATTAATTGAGAAATACTGATTTATTTATTTAGGGTGATAATACATACACAGTGTTGCATAAATTACAACTTTAAGGAAGGACAACAGAAGCCTTTCACCTTAATTATAAGCAAGCAGTTCTTCTCTTGTATTTAGAAATATGAAAAATGAATCCAACAGAATAAGTAATCCACCTCATTCTAGAGAACATTTCCAATGTGCCATTCAAGAGGGGGAATACAGAGAGCCCTCACAAACATATTGAGCTGAGGAGATAAGGCTGAAATTTTAAAACCAAAGCAGCTAGAATTTGTTGGGGGAACTCAGGAAGAAAGGACTTTCACAGAAAGAGACCTCTAAGATCTCTAGAGGGGTCCACTTGAATCTTCTGCTGATAATTGATCTATGCATGCATGTGAAGAAACTACCTAAGTCTGGGGAATAAATCACTGAAAGAAAAAAGTAGGCAAAACAATTTTCTTGTCAAAAATATAAACGGATAGAATTAGTGCTCATTTTCATCCACCAGAATGGAAAGATTTTCCAATATATGGGTCATTGGGTAATGTCATCAGAAGGTTACTGCTTTAGTAGTGAGGCTAAATCAGCCCTAGAATAATCCTGCTTTGGGCCTAATCTGAGAAATCGCTAAAGCAAGCCTCAAAAGCAGCCAACTCCTTTCACGTAAATTAACTTATAATATATAGATCAGGGTGGAAATCAATGAAATAGAAAATAAAAAGAGAGAAAGTTAATAAGCACAAAAGTTGAATTTTTTCTTTGAACTGAATGATAATGATGACACAACCTATCAAAATCTCTGGGATACAGCAAAAATGGTGCTAAGGGGAAAGTTCATAGTGTTAAATGTTTATAAAAGTCTGAAAGAGTGCAAATAGACAATCTAAGGTCATACCTCCAAAGATCTAGAGAAACAAGAACAAACCAAACTGAAATCCAGCAGAAGAAAATAACAAAGATCAGAGCAGAACTAAATGAAATTGAAAGAAACAAACAAAAAACAATATAAAAGATAAAACAAAAAGCTGGTTCTTTGAAAAGATAAACAAAATCGATAGATCATTAGTGAGATTAACCAAGAAAAGAAGAGAGAAGATCCACATAAGCTCAATTAGAAACAAAACAGGAGATATTACAACTGATATCACAGCAATACAAAAGATTATTTCAAGCTACTATGAACACCTGTACACACACAAACTAGAAAACCTAGAGGAGATGGATACATTCCTGGAATTATGCAATGCACTTAGATTAAACCTGGAAGAAATAGAAACTCAACAGACCAATACAAGTAGCGAGGTTGAATCAATAGTAAAAAAAAAAAATTGTCAACAAAAGTAACGTCAAGGACCAGACGGATGAAAAGCTGAATTGTATCAGACATTCAAAGAATTGGTACCAATGCTATTGACACTATTTCAAAAGATAGTGAAAGAGGGAATCCTCCCTAAATCATTCTATGCAGCAAGCATCATCCTAATACCAAAACCAGGAAAGAACATAACAAAATAAGAAAACTACAAACCAGTATCTCCGAAAAGCACAGAAGCAAAAATCCTCAACAAAATACTAGCTAATCAAATCCAACAGCACATCAAAAAGGTAATCCACCACGATCAAATGGGTTTCATACCTGGGATGCAGGGATGGTTTAACATATGGAAGTCAATAAATGTGATACACCACATAAACAGAATTAAAAACAACAGTCACATAATCATCTCAATAGACACAGAAAAAACATTTGACAAAATCCAACATCCTTTTATGATTACAACCCTCAGCAAAATTGGCATAGAAGAGACATACCTTAAAGTAACAAAAACCATCTATGACAAACCCACAGGCAACATTATACTGAACATGGAAAAGTGGAAAGTATTTCCCCCAAGAACTGAAACAAGACTAGGATGCCCACTCTTACCAAGGATGACCACTCTCACTGCTTTTATTCAACATAGTACTGGAAGTCCTAGCCAGAGCAATCACACAAGAAAAAAAATAAAGGGCATCCAAATCGGTAAAGTGAAAGTCAAACTGTAACTGTTTGCTGATGATATCATTGTATACCTAGGAAATGTTAAAGACTCATCCAGAAAGCTCCTAGATCTAATAAATGAATTCAGTAAAGTTTGAGGATACAAAATCAATGTATGCAAATCAGTAGCACTGCTATACACCAATAGTGACCAAGCTGAGAATCAAATCAAGAACTCAACCCCTTTTACAATAGCTGCAAAAAATTAAAATACTTAGAAATACACCTAACCAAGGAGGTGAAAGACCTCTACAAAGAAAACTACAAAACACTGCTGAAAGAAATCATAAACGACACAAACAAATGGAAACACATCCCATGCTTATGGATGGGTAGAATCAATATTATGAAAATGACCATACTGCCAAAAATCATCTACAAATTCAATGCAATTGCATCAAAATACCACCATCGTTCTTCACAGAATTAGAAAAACCAATCCTAAAATTCATATGGAACCAAAACAAAGCCCACATAGCCAAAGCAAGACTAAGCAAAAAGAATAAATCTGGAGGCATCACACTACCAAACTTCAAACTATACCATAAGGCCATCATCACGAAAACAATGTGTTACTGGTATAAAAGTAGGCACATAGCTCGATGGAACAGAATAAAGAACCCAGAAATAAAACTAAATAGTTACAACCAACTAAGCTTTGACACAGCACATAAAAATATAAAGTGGGTAAAGGACACTCTATTCAATAAGTAGTGCTAGGAGAATTAGCAACCCACACGTAGAAGAATGAAGCTGAATCCTCTTCCCTCACCTTATATAAAAATCAACTCAAGGTGGATCAAAGACTTAAATCTAAGAGCCGAAACCATAAAAATTCTAGAAGATAACATTGGAAAAACTCTTCTAGACACTGGCTTAGGCAAAGACTTTGTGACCAAGAACCCAAAAGCAAATGCAACAAAAACAAAAATAGATGGGACTTAATTCAACTAAAAAGCTTCGGCACAGCAAAAGAAATAATGAGCAGAGTAAACAGACAACCCAGAGTGGGAGAAAATCTTCACAATCTATACATCTGACAAAGGACTAATATCCAGAATCTACAAGGAACTCAAACAAATCAGCGAGAAAAAAAAAATCCATCAAAAAGTGGGCTAAGGACAGGAATAGATAATTCTCAAAAGAAGACATACAAATGGTCAACAAACATGAAAAAATGCTCAACATCACTAATGGTCATGGAAATGCAAATCAAAATCACAATGCAATACCACCTCACTCTTGAAAGAATGGCCATAATAAAAAAATAATAGATGGGCATGGATGTGGTGAAAA
Source organism: Macaca thibetana thibetana (assembly GCF_024542745.1). Lineage (NCBI taxonomy): Eukaryota > Metazoa > Chordata > Mammalia > Primates > Cercopithecidae > Macaca > Macaca thibetana. The sequence continues at coordinate 70,365,559 of NC_065583.1, forward strand.
GGGAACACTTTTATACTGCTGGTGAGAATGTAAACTAGTACAACTACTATGGAAAACAGTATGGAGACTATTTTATATTTTTGACAGAGTCTCACTCTGTGGCCAGGCTGGAGTGCAGTGGCACTATCTTGGCTCACTGCAACCTCCAATTCCCTGGTTCAAGCGATTCTCCTGCCTCAGCCTCCCAAGTAGCTGGGATTACAGGCACATGCCATCATGCCCAGCTAATTTTTGTATTGTTTGGGGTTTCACCATGTTGGCCAGGATAGTCTTGATCTCCTGACCTCGTGATCCACACACCTTGGCCTCCCAAAGTGCTAGGATTACAGGTGTGAGCCACTGTGCCTGGGGGAGACTCCTTTAAAAACTAAAAGTAGATCTACCATTTGATTCAGCAATCCCACCACTAGGTATCTATCCAGAGGAAAAGAAGTCATTATATGCAAAAAGTATGTGCACACACATTTATAGCAGCACAACTTGCAATTACAAAAATATGGAACCACCCCAAATGCCCATCAATCAATGAGTGAATAAAGAAAATGTGATATATATACACACCATAGCATACTACTCAGCCATGAAAAAGAATGAAATAATGGCATTTGCGGCAACCTGAATAGAACTGGAGACCATTATTCTAAGTGAAGGAATTCAGGAAGAGAAAACCAAACATCACATGTTCTCATAAGTGGGAGCTAAGCTGTGAAGACCCAAAGGTATAAGAATGATACAGTGTACTTTGGGGACTTGGGAGAAAGGGTGGGAGGGGGTGAGGGATAAAAGACTACACATTGGGTAGAATTTACACTACTTGGGTGACAAGTGCCCCAGAATCTCAGAAATCACCACTAAAGAACTTATCCATGTACCAAACACCACCTGTTTTCCAAAAACCTATTGAAATTTTTAAAAAGTTGAATGTTTTGAGAAGATAAAGCAAATTGGTAAATGTTTAGTTTGAGTTATCGGGAGAAATGAGAGAACAGATGACCAGTTTTGATAAAGAGATGGATAGCATCACTTCACTTTCTACAGACAATAAAAGGATAGCAAGAAAATATTATAAACAATTTTGTTTTGGTAAATTCAACAACTTAGATGAAATAAATAAATTCCCTGAAAGGCAGAGACTGTGCTCGCTAAAGAGAAAATAGCATGAATAGTCATATAGATATTAAATAAGTTGAGTTTACAGTTAAAACTTTTGTCTAAAAAAAGATAGTTGGGTTTGTCGGGCAGAGTGGCTGATGCCTGTAATCCAATCACTTTGAGAGGCTGAGATGGGAGGATTGCTTGAGTCTAGGAGTTCGAGACTAGCCTGGGCAACATAGTGAGACCTTGACTCTACAAAAAATGCACAGAATTAGCCAGGTATGTTGGCCCATGCCTGTAGCCTCAGCTACTTGGGATGCTCAGGTGAGAAGATTGCTTGAGCCCAGGAGGTCAAGGCTGCAGTGAGCTGAGATTACGCCCTTTCACTCCAGCCTGAGCGAGACTCTGTCTTAAGTAAATATATAAATGAAATTAAAAATTAAGAAGAAAATACTTGGGTCTGGGATTTGGCTTGGCCCTACTTACAAACTACTAAGTCAACTGATTACTGGTTTCATAGATGCTTTATAGGAAACACAAGGTTTGCATGTCAGAAAGGACTTTATCACTCACACCACAAGAAGCATGAGCATTAGCATAGTTGCTTTGATTTCTCTTGCTGTACTTGCCAGAGTTGCACCTCAGAGGGATCCAGATGGATTCTATATACTTAGTGAGATTGTATTTCACCTGAGGAAGACTACACTTAGGGATTCCACTACTTTTATAGTGAGTGGTAACATGGCCTTCTCTCTATCTCTGAGAGAAAAATGTAAATTAATAAATACATATACAGTTTGTGAGAAGTTCTGTGAAAAAAGACAAACAGGAATTCAGTAGCTCAGCAAAGAGTTGGGGTCAAGTCTTCTCAGAGCAAATTACCCTTTAACTCATCAAAAGGTAAATTGGAGTTAATCACAAGATTGAGGGACAAAGGTGCTAAGTGGCATTCAGCTAAGTGACATTCAAGAATATGCGTCATTGGCGAGGACCCCAACTAGTTCAGTGGAGTTGGAATGGGGAACATAGGAGAGGAGGCAACTGTTGAGGGAGGAATTGGCTGAGTCGATGTTCAAATCATGGAGGAGGATCTTCTATGCTCAAAAGGGGATTGACAGAACAGATTTGTCTGAGGCAAAAATGATGGTTTAAATGGGAGATGTGTTAGAAAATGAGGAAACAAACAGGTCACTTAGGAGGCTGGTGAAGTAATCTAAAAGGAAATGATAGCAGTAGAGTTGGAGAGTAAACATACCCTACACATTCTAAAGAGATGAAACATACAGGTCCTGGGACAGGTAGGGAAGGTGAAGTCACAGCTGAATTTCAGGTTTCTGTTTTGTCTTCTGGGAGAATTTACTGGGAAAAGAATTTAAAAGAGGTGCACACTTTTATAGGAAAAGATGAGTACTGTTTCACATTTGTGTTTGGAAGATGTTAGGTGTCTAGGTCCAGCTGCCCAACAGGCAAAGGATTCAGGAATAAGTGTGGACTGGAGACAGTTATTGGAGCCCAGAGACCAAGTGAAATCTAATGAGAGTATATAAAGTGATAAGAGTCCTAGAAAAGAACTCTAAAACATACCAACATTTAGAGAGAACATTTATGGAAGAGAAACTAAAACTAATAGAGAAGGAATGATCAGAGGAAAACTAGAATAGTGTTTCAGAAATCGAGAGAATATTTTTAGAAAAGAAGAAGACTGGCAAATGCTATGAAAAAAATAACACAAAGACAAAGAAAGTATGGCTTGAATTTCACAATAATAAAATAAAGGATGATGTTGGCGAGGGCAGCAGATACCTTAGCTACCATGTGGCAGTGGGGTGGAAGCTCCATGTTACAGTGAATTGGAAGGAGAAAGTAGAGAAAGCAAAAGTAACCATTTTTTTTAAATTTAATTTTATTTTATTTTAAGTTTTGGGATACACTTGCAGGACGTGCAGGTTTGTTACACAGGTATATGTCTGCCATGGTGGTTTACTGCACCTATCAACCCATCACCTAGGTATTAAGTCCCACATACCTTAGCTATTTATCCTGATGCTCTCCCTCCCACCCCACTACTCCTGACAGGCCCCAGTGTGTGTTGTCCCCTCCCTGTGTCCATGTGTTCTCACTGTTCAGCTCCTATTTATAAGTGAGAATATGCGGTGTTTGGTTTTCTGTTCCTGTGTTAGTTTGCTGAGGATAATGGCTTCCTTTCATGTCCCTGCAAAAGACATGATTTGTTTCTCTTTTACAGCTGCATAGTATTCCATGGTGTATATGTACCACATTTTCTTTAACCAGTCTATCATTGATAGTCATTTGGGTTGACTCCATATCTTTGCTATTGTGAAGAGTGCTGCAATGAACATACAAGTGTATGCATTTTTATATGGAATGATTTCTATTCCTTTGGGTATTTACCCAGTAATGGGATGAGCAAGAGTAATCTTTTAAGTATGCAGGTCAGAGGAAAATCAAATTATTCACGTCCTTTCGACAATTGATTTTGAGCTAGGATTAGCTATATTTAATCATTTAAAAATCTTAATTCTCAAGGACTAAAGTGAAATAGGATAAATAACTTGTCTAAGTTTATGTGACAATGTTGGGATTTAAATTAGGCCTTCTGTAATCTATGCTCTTAACCCTCACATTTTCTAGGACATTGTATGTATACTTACTGTGTTCATCTCCATATGGCCTGTGTCTTCACAAACCAGCTATGTAAGGAGTCTCAAGAAAGGTCTTAAATCATTCAGTTGTATAATGTTCAAGCTGAAGAGAATGAATTCAATTTGATCATGTTATGGATGTTCAGTTGAACCAGGCATGTTAGGTAAATTTCTCTAACCTACACAGCTACTAAGCCTGAGGCTGAAAGTAGTAGTGTTACTACCTGCCTCCTCATCAGTTCAACATATTTCCAAACACTGCACTCAAAACAACAGTCTAATGTATAGGAGATACAAGCTTTTCTTGTCCGAATGAGCCAGATCACTCCAATTAATCAGATACATTAACCAACCCTGCTTTGGCACAGCCTACATCCAAAAGTTTGGAAATAAAATTACTTTGATTTAAAATAACTGTTTGGATCCTACATGTCTCTAAACCAGACTCTCCTATGAGTAACGACAAAGACCCAAACATATCGTGCTGATTTTCTCTTTATTTGCTTAAGGCCACAAAGGCAGGCTGAGGACAGAGTTGGGGATTATTTCATAAGAGAGGCCCATTCTTTCCATTCTGGAGATTATGCAAGGCAGCCTGGGCTAGTGAGAAGATAAATTTGCATCTGGAACTATACAAGAACCATTTCTCATCTTTTTAACATTTTCCTTTCTTTCTCTTCCCCTTCTCCTTCCTTCTGCTCCTGCTCCTTTTTCTCTCTTCTTTTCTCCTAGTTTTACTTTCCTTCTCTGTGCCTTTCTTCTTATCATTCTTACTCACTTTTCTTCATCTTTTTCATCTTTATATTTCTCCTTTTATTAAGAAAATTATCTTGCATGGTATTCCAACAATACTGAATTATTGTGACTGTTGAATGTCTTCAGCATTGACCCACTCAAGAACAAAAAAACAGACCATCAGTCTTATCTCAAGATTCCGGCACCAAGGTAGGAAGAAGGCTTACGTCCCTGTTGGCATTAACTTATTTCCCTAGTTTATCTACTTGATGGCTCTTTAAAGAAGCCCACATTATTATTAGGGTTTTTTTTTTTTTTTTTTGTACAGTGTGTTGATAAGTTTTACAGAGTCTGTGCTCTGATTTTGCCAGCAAATTAATGAGATAAACTTAATAAGGTCTTTAACAGGATGGAAACAAATTGTGCGGAGCCTATTTCTGATTTTAAAAACCATTTCCAAATGTCTTCATATAATAAAAATAAACATTAGAAATAACTAGGAAACCAATGGAGTTTGGGGGATAGTTAAGAATTGAAACCATTTTTTCAGTAAATTCTCAAGGTAACGGAAATGCATAGGTAAAGAAAAAAACTGAGGTGTGGACTGGAAAGAATCAAAACAACATAGTTCTATGTATCATCTATGAAGGTTGCCACATGTTCTGACCTCACTCCAACGCTTAGAGGACAAAACAAATGAGGGTGGGGTTTGCGGGGTGGGGCTTCAAAAGTTGTGTGTGTGACAGACTCAAACTCTCTCAGGGCTTTTGTTATTCTGAGGACTGAAGTCCCACCCCAACCTCATTGCTAGAAAAGGGGGCAGCCTAAATCAACAATAAATACCGATTCGGCGCCCTGGGCGTAAGCCCAGTTCCACTCGTAAGCATTATAGCTGAAAAATAATATTCTCATTTCCATATAAGAGAAGTAGGGGTTGGCTAAATTCCAACCCTGAAATTCATAGACACAGGGTAGCACTAGCTAAAAATTAAAGGTTTTAAAATTTTTTTAGTTTTTTTTTTTTTGTTTAATGAGTACAGTTCTTCCTAGTTGTACCTCATCTTTTTGCTCAAAAACAAAGCTTATTAAAGATCTTCTGACCTCAAAGCTAAGACCGCCTCGATAAGTAAGTTAACATATACTCAAACTCCCAAAATGTTTTTATTTCTTTAAGTAAACAATGAAAAGGATGGTTGGATAACTTAGGACCAGTGATAGGAATGTGGAATAGAGAAGCTGATGTTCACTTAGGAAGGTCTTGATAAAAGGAGGCGGAAAAGAGGGTTAGGAGAAGGTAAGGAGTAAGGGGCATAAAGAATAAATCATTTAAAATAACCCTAATGCGAAATAGTGCTGTCAGATTTCTAGTTTTTATGAAATTATCGGCTATCTTCTATCTCTATTTAAATCTGTGTCCTTTTAATTAGAGAGTTTATCTTAACAGCTAAGTACAGAGGTAGATAGATAAAGAAATCCTAAGCCTAAAATTATAACATATGTAACTGATTCCCATGAGAATAGGTTAATTTACAAAATAGTCACCTGATCTGGAAAATAAATTTAAAATCGTGTTTGAAATTTGCATTATTGAGGAAGAACTGATAGCTTAACGTTTCTTCTGCACTTCCCATTACTTAATTACTGCTAAAATTACACGTACAGTTTATCTTGAGATCTAAACCAGTGTTCGTGCAATTTAACAAAACCACCAGCCTTGTGTTACTGAAAACAAAACCTAGAACATTTTCTACATCGTAATGATTTCTAGGTTTGCCCACCTGATCATGGTAGGGGTTTTTGTAACCAACCATAGATTACTACCACAACCTACGTCCCAGGGCCTACATGATGCACATCCATACTTTTCTAGGGAAATTTAGATCCTCTACGTTTTCTCAAAAGCAGATGCTTTCCTTCCTAGATAATATTTTGAAATGTATTCACCATACCCTTAAAATAGAAGGGAAAAACAAAAGTGTGCATTTTAAGAGATGTATTGCAATAGTTCTTAATAATGGGAGAAACAGATTCTGGTTATTTAAGCAAAAAGGAGTTTATTGTAATAATCTTGCATTGATCTAAGAATCTCAGAGGAAGATAGAGAAGGTGCTCACAAGCTATGCAGGCAGAAACAATACTTAAAATAATCCAGCAGAAGTGGCCTGCTTGGAACACCAATGTCATCATTACTGACATATGCACTAAGTACTTCAGTTTGTACTGCCAATATCGCCAGCACTGGATTCTGGACACAGCCATAGCACGACTCCCATGGCTGTCCTGAAAACTTCATCTCACTGCAACCACTGCTGCTACTAGAGGCTTCTCCAGTTTCCCAGGCTCTGTGTTACCAGCTTGCAACTCACAGATGCATTTGATTAGAGAGCTACGTCACATGCTCACACTCTCAATACAAGGAAGGCCAGGAGAGAAATACTTAGCATCTTCAACCTGTATATTAGGAGATGGCTTCTCCTCCTATCAAAATGTATGAGATAAGGAATTCTTCAGACACAGAAAGAAGGCTTAGATGCTGGGCAGGCAAAAAGAATGATAAATGTCTAAGCAAAAAAGATAATGATGTACTAGTATATCTGTGTACAGTCCTTCGTGATCACCTTCATGAGCTCCTCTTCTACACATTGCTGCTTCCTTCTTTGCTCTCTTCTCTGATCTGCACACACACTCTTGTGATCTCGTCTACTCTCATAGTTCAATGGCTTTTAAATATACCTTTTTAGCCACCATCATATACTTAACTGTAGCAGAGACTGCTCACTGTCCACCAAAATCCATTACCTTCTTCCTTCATAGAAATAGAATTGCAAGTTGACATAGAAGTTCCCAGACATACAAAATTTCCCAGTCTTTTTTGACATTAGGTGTGACCACATTCATTTCTCCTCAAAAGAATGTGAACAAATGTGTGTGCCATTTCCAGCTCTGAGACTTAAGATGTCTAGACCTGTTTCTTCCATGTTTCATTTTCTTTCCCCTTTGCAACGTCTGGAATCTATGGAACCCAACCTCAATGCAGATGGAATGGAAGAGCAACCTAGGAACATGGGTCACTGAATAAGAAGCAGAACTACCCACCAACCTGGAATGCTGACCTTGAACTAAGGTGTAAGAAGCTGTATTTAAAGGCCTATCTCAGGTAAGCTACTGGCTTATTGCCAGTTATCTTTTTAAAGCTCTTTAGTCTTATGCTAACACACACACATGTACACACTCACAAATTTACCATCTCTCTTAATAAAATCAGTGTGTACCGAACTGGGTACATACTGGATACAAACCTTCAGTTGTCCTAGACCCCTCCTTCTCTCTTGCTCTCCAAATTCAACAAATCACTAAATTATGTTATTTGTACTCCTTTGAACATTTCTTTCTCTAAATCCAAAGCTACCACTTCAGTTTGGGCTCTTAGTTTATTGTTCCCAATGTGCCTTTGTTTAGTTGACCCATCTGCATTGAACGTCTTCTCTATCTCTCTCTTTCTGTTTTTCGAGATGGAATCTCACTGTATTGCCCAGGCTGGACTCGGACTCCTGGGCTCAAGCAATTCTCCCACCATGACCTCCCAAAGTGCTGGGATTACAGGCATGAGCCACTGTTCCTGGTTTGCTCTCTTTCTCTAGTCATTTTTTAAAATGTTAATTTAATTTAATTTTAAGTCCCAGGATACATGTGCAGGATATGCAGGTTTGATACATAGGTAAATGTGTGCCATGGTGATTTGTTGCACCTATCAACCCATCTCTAGCTATTTTTACTCATCTTTCAGAACTCAACTTAGTTACCATCTTCAACAAGGTTCCCCAATGATGTACAAATGTTCTTCCTCTGTGATCCACTAGCACACAGTGGCTATCTCTAGCTTAGCAGTTGCCCTAAAACATAAAATTAACTATAAATATGAATAAGTAGGCTGTAAAAATCTTGAGGCAGAAATTGCATCTGTTGATAGAATGACTATACTCCACTATTCAGATGTATAAAGAAATAATGACAACTTTTACTCCCTTGCAATATCAGCCTTGCCGCTTGCCTAACACTGAGCTCCCTATGGGAGACTGCAGAAAATGCGGATACCTTTTATTGTGCATGAGAGCAAATACAGACTCAGAGAGCAGCACTTTTGCCTGTTTCTTTACCTAAATCTCTCCCTTAGCCTCTATGAATCAATTATCTACAAAACAGTTTGAAGTTTTCCAGTCTTCCAAAAAAGCAAGGAGTAAGCCACTTCTCTCTGGGATTGACTCATTTTTTTCTGGGGATTCTAACTTATTTCTAGGGTTTTGGTCCAGGAGAGAGTCACACTCTTTTCTGAGTTTCTTTTCTGTGTGAATGGAACCCTCCTTGCATTCTGTCTACATTATTGTTTTAAATTCATTCTAAGATCCGGAATCACACCCAGCAAGTCTCTTCATATATAAAAATAAAATGTGCAAAGAAAATTTGAAATTTACAATTCTTCTCACACAACAAATACTGGATTTCAATCTTATTATCTTGATATAGATTCAAAAACTCTAATTTGGATGTTCAAAGATGACTCCTTGCATACCTACCCTAGTGCTTATCCTCCTAGAGAATAAAGAGATGTCTCTGACAGAAGAGCAGTTCTTTCACTAGAGGAAAGTACACAAAAACATTTTTCTTAGGTCAATTCCCAAGAGACAGCCTCTGAGGAGAATTGTGTGCAGGAAGTTTACTAGGGAGTGGTCTCAGCCACAACCTCATAGAGGAAGCTGAGGAAGCAGAGGGAGACATGGAATTGCTGTGCAGTTGCAATTAAGCCTTCAGTCATTCCCATGAAGTGCTCTGGAGCAAGGAATCAGAGACATGATGAGAATGGCTTTGGGTTCTCATAAGCCAAGTGTGGTAGATTATCTTTTCCAAGACAGCCCTAACAATATTTGCCATTCTACATGCTCTTTTGCAGTTACTTCTCCCACTCTACCATTAGGAAATGAGATCTGTTTCCATACCCTTGAATCTGGCTGGATGGCCTGAAGCAGAAGTGATGCCATATAACATCTAAGGCTGGGTCTTAAGAGATCCCTGCCTTCTGACTTCGCTACTGAGAATAATTCTCCTTGGAAGCCAGCTACCATACAAGAAATGATGCTACCATGAGACCACAATTTTGTGAAGAAGTCCAAGCTACATATATAACAAGAAACAGGACACAAGAGAAGCAGAAAAATTCAATGTATAAATACATAGATAAAGCCTTCTTGGACCTCTAAGGAACTAACTTAGTTCAGTTGACTGAGTGACCTGGCCAATGTCACCACTAAGGCCTGCTTGAATTCTTGACCCATAGAATCACGAGCAAATAAAATGGTGGTTGTGTCAAGTCACTACAGTTTGGTATAGTTTGTTACACTGCAATAGAAATGGATGAAGAACTCAGCATCATAATTTTTTTAGATCTTTAGAGCATGTCCCAGCTGACATCTAGATTATATTGTCTTAACCAGCCATCCATGCTGAAGACTTTCCAATACTTCTAACTTTCTACACATAGGAAGCGGTCAAGTTGGAAGCTCTTTGTAACAGTTAAAAGATGGCATCTCCCACTTCATTCGCCCTTAGCTTTACTTGATTCTACCCATCACCTCCTGTCCTAAACTTCTGACGCTAAAGACCACTCATGTTTCAGTGGAAACCATGACTTTTAAATCAGAACAATTTCATTTCCTTGAGGAGAATTTTCTGAGTTCTGAAGCCAGTCCCCTGAGAAAACACTCATGGAAAACATAATTACAGCATCCTAAAGCATTAGGTTTCCTGTCCTGATTACGACAAAAGACTCATGGGCTTTCCATGCGACAGCCACTCCTGGAAATGGTCCTGTAATTGGAATAAAAGGCAAAAGGAAAATGAAATTCAGATCAATTCCCTGGGTTCTTCCTGTTTATCCTTATTCTAAATTTTCATATAACAAGATGAAGTAAGATTTCAGTGTGCTATTCTAGCATTCACTGCTTCCTTGCCTTCAGGATGCAAGTTTTAAAGCCTTGATGTAGTGCATAGAAACAATAGAAAATTATCATACTGTGCTTCTGGTCAGGTGGAATCATCCTATGTCAATACTCAGTAATGCAGCTCCCAAGGAGTCAACTGACTTGTCTGACTTTGCAAAGTCATCACCATTAATCATGGCAAAATTTTTTTCATAGAGACCATGGTGGCTATCAAATTGTCTCATTCTGTTTGTGCTGCTATAGTAAAATATATGAGACCAGGTAATTTATTATAATAACTTATTTCTTACGGTTCTGAACATAGGGAAGTCCAAGATCAAGGAGCCTGCAGATTCAGGGTATGGTGAGTTAGGCATTCATGTTGCATCTTCACATGGCAGAAGGGCAAACAGACAAAAGAGATGAATGCTGTGACTTCACATTGCAGAAGGCAGAAGGGCAATAAAGGGCCTAGTTAGTTCCCTCCAGCTCTTTATAAGGTCACTAATTCCATTTATAATCATAAGTTAATCTCCTCCTAAAGGCTCTATCTCTTTATATTATAATTCATATTATCACATTGGGAATTATGTTTCAACATATGAATTTTGAAGGACACATTTAGATCATAGCACAAATTGCAATTATGGAAAATAATAGACAAAAACAAATCATGTTGTTATACTCATCCTACAGTCTCATTTTACTCAAATTGTTGAACTCTGACCTTTTGTAACCTACAAAAACAGCAACTTCATAGGCTTCAACCTAATATAAATGATAAAACTAAAGCCTATTACAAATTGAGTAACTGCCCAAAGGTGACCCAACTAGCTGGACAGTGGAGGGGCTGGTATTAGAATTCAGTCTCCACTTGATACTCCCCATGATGATTCCTTTTAGCCTCTGCTACCTCTTATCATTAATCAACATTTTAATGAGGTTAGGTGGAAAAAGCTCAGGATTTGGAGACCTTGATAAATTCAGAATACAGTGCTCCAAGTCATTGAAGTTCCATGAGCCATTTATTCTTTGCCTATAGAATGAAAATAATAAATTCAAGGTCAAGGAGGCTGCATATAAAGCATCTATTATTCATGCAGAGCCTGTGTGTAGGTAGGTTGGGCTGCCACATATGTAGAGTGTTCTTTGACCTTCCAGGAGGAAATCCCTGAAAGACTCCATTAAGCACCCTTCAATCTGACATCCTCATCTCCCTCTTTTGGTTACTTTTGGGAATGTAAAGCGTTATATATTGAGAAGACCTCTTACTTGTTTAAATATCTTTACCTGGTAGGCGGTTTGCATGTGTCCTTTTGGTGAATGTAGTTAATGAAACTAGTTACATCAGTCAGCTATCATTCCACTAAGAAAGTTGATTTAATTCTATTGGAGTCTTGAAGGAAAATGAGAGATCTATATTTAAATAATGACTCTTGGTTATTAATGCCATCAGTCATAATTTGAATAATAGAAAAATTAACAAGTAGACATATTAAGGAAGGTCTCGTGGAAGAAAAAAAATATGTGAACAAACTTTTAAAAGATAGCATCTGACCTTGCAAATATACAAATTACAACAAAACAAGGTAAAATGTAATGAGACTTCAAAGATTCACAGGGAAATACTTCTCAGATAAGATTCTTCATTTGAAGTAACAAAAACAACTCTGGTTACTTAAGCAATATACGGAATGTATTAAAGGGATAACAAACACCTTATGGAATGGACCAGAGGCTGGAAACCCTAGTTTGGATGCCAGGGAGGAATCAGGACCAGATGCAAGAGCAGCTCCGGCTACACAGACAGCATTTTTTTTTCTACCCATGTGTCTTTTCTTAGGCCTAAGGGTAAAGGAATTAATGGGACAAGTTTGGATCAAGTCCACAGAGAATACGACTACCAATGTACAGTACCACCAGAACTGTACAGGATAGATAAATCTACCAAATGGAAATCAGGTTGTTTTCAGGAAGAAGAATAGATGTTGAACAGACATATGAACCAGTAAGTGTTCACCCTGCAGTGGAACACAAGACCAGTTGGTTTGAGTAAGAAGGAAAATAAGCAAATTTATTGAAGACTTTCTTTGTGCTAGGTACTATGATATTTTATACTTTCTATCATTTAATTTTCACAGCAATCCTGAAAATCAATTATTTTCTCCTTTTCCAAATGAGAAAACTCAAGCCAGGTTAAGGAAATTGCTCAAGTTTATATGGCCAATAAGCATTTGTGCTGGGATTTGCATTTGTGTCTGCAGGCTCTGCATTTGTGCTCTTTTGGAATGAGAGATAAGGCAAAGTCAGTAGTGCTACTAGCCTCTAGGAGGAGCAGGCTAGCTTAGATGTCATAGCAAGAGGACTGGCAGAGTTATGGGTCCTGCAAAAGTGGAATAAAAGAGAGATAACAATGAAAAGATCAGCAAACAGGAACCAAGAGAGAACTGGGGAATAAAAGAGGAGGGGTGAAAGCTGTAAAAATCTCATATGTACATAAAAAAATCATATGTAAAAATCTCCCCATATGCTAGTGATTAGTCTTGTTTTATTTTTTTAAAATAAGCAAATAATAAAAACAAACACAAGTACACTGATCTCCAGGTTCGCAGGACAGGAGAAGGGGCAGGGAGCAGAAATAAAAGTGGAAAAGGGGTATGAAGCAGGAAGGAAGCTGAGTGTCTGAGCTGGCCCAGTGTCTGAGTGTCAGTAATTTTTATAGATGGACAGACACTTCTTTTTCCAATAATTTAGCACTAAAAATGTTTATTGAACACTTGCTATAGAGACTACAGTGACAAAGAAAGAGACTGGTGTAAACTGAGATTTGTGAAACAGGCAGAGAATCAAGTAGGCCTGGTAGGCCATGGGAAGGAGACCTGCTGTAATTAATTTTAAGGACAACTTGGAGCTATTGAAAGATTTCAAAGAGGGGAGTGACATAATCCCATGTATACTTCATCAAAATTACTCTGGCTACTGGGTAGCAAATAGACTGAATGGAAGAGAATGGCAGCAAAATATCCACTTATTTCTATGTAGTCACTTCCTGAGTGAAAGAGAAAGCTTTCCTTAATTGAATTTAGTCCCTGTGACATTAGCCTTTGCAGGTGTTCAGGGTAGAATTGTGGAATGAGCTTTCTGGCCCTAGTGCCTGCTATAGTTGGGATGTTTGCCCCCTCCAAACCTTATGTTGAAATTTGATATTCAAGGTTGGGCCTCCTAGGAGGCATTTGGCTCATAGGGGCAGATCCTTTGTAAATGGATTAATGCCTTTTCTTAGGGATGGGTGAGTTCTCATTCTGTTAGTTTTTTGTTTGTTTTGAGACAGAGTCTCACTTCTTGCCCAGGCTGGAGTGTAGTGGTGTAATCTTGGCTCACTGCAACCTCTGCCTCCCAGGTTCAAGCAATTCTCATGCCTCAGACTCCCAGGTAGCTGAGATTACAGGCATGCACCACCACACCCAGCTAATTTTTGTGTTTTTAGTAGAGACAGGGTTTCGTCATGTTGGTCAGGCCAGTCTCGAACTCCTGACCTCAAGTGATCCACTCACCTCAGCTTCCCAAATTGCTGGGATTACAGGTGTGAGCCATTGCTCCCAGCCTCATTCAGTTCGTTTCCACAAGAGCTTGTTGTTAAAAATAGGCTGGTACCTCCAACCCCCTCACCTGCTCCCTCTCTTGCCTTGTTATCTCTGCACACACTGGTTCCCACCTTCCACCATGAGCGGAAGCAGTTTGAGGCCCTGACTACATGCCCAATCTTGAACTTTCCAGGCATCAGAATTGTGTATCAAATAATCACAGCCTCAGGCACTTCTTTATAGCAACACAAAATGAACTAAGATAAATCCTTTCCCTCCTTGTGTTAATACTCTTCTTAACTCTTCAGTTCACACTTACATCTGTAAACAAGAAGCCTCCACTTTCCTTTTTTCTTTTGGGAGAGCATTTAGTCACCTGACTAGGAAGAGATTGTTAAACCAATTCAATAACTGACAACATTCTAAAAAGTGATCTTTCCCCTCTAGGAGGGATGTTCACATTTTAGGATGTTCACATTTTAAAAGGTGCAATCCATTAAACCAACAAGAGCATTAATGGTAAGTTTTCAGGCTTGAATTACTGAGCAGGGCTATCAAGGTATTTGAGGTGGGAGAATTTGAACACCACTCAAATCCATCACCAAGTATGAAATATGTAGGCCTATATTTGGACTCCAATGAAAGGTTACTTTTGATGTCAAAAAGCATGTCTTCATATCATTGACAAAACCAAAGGTCCTAAAGGTTAGCACATGGACCAGTCCATTAGGCACAGACTGCGCAATAGACAGTAGACACAGAGAATCACCCATCCCACCATTGTCCCACCTTATCAGAGCTCATATTAGGGCCTGAAACTGAATTTGGCATCAATTTTAAACTATTCATTGAGGCACCTAACATCTATGATAGTCATAAACATTCCATTTATGACCTTGACCTTTGTGATTCTTTTAGTGCTAATATAGTAGCTCTAGGGGTTTCCCACACCACAGCTCCTTTTTATTCTTTCTCAAATGTGGATGTGGAAGAATCAATGCAAAATGAAGACAACAAATGCTTCAACAAATACTAAAATGAAGATAACAAACACTTATATCACATGATTTCAATATACAAACTTGTTTGCGGGCTCTAAAAATAAAAATATGCATATATTCAAAGTTCATGGCTACCTAGAATCTCACATGGATCCTCTCAGTATTACTTAGATGCTTCTTTCCAGGTTCTGGAGTCAGATTGTCTAGATCCAGGTGTTGGTTTTACCCTTTCCTAGTTGTGAGAACTTCAACAAATCATTTTACTTTTCTGTGCTTTAGTTTTCTCATTTCTATGTGGAAATATTGCTGACACCTACTCATAAGGAATTTCTGAGGATTAATTGAAAACCATAAAGCACGGAGCACAATGTCTGGCATGTAGTAAGTACTCAATAAACCTTAGTTATTATGAGTTACTCTGAATAGTTGTGATGGTTAATATTGAATGTCAACCTGATTGGATTTAAGGATGCAAAGTATTGTTCCTGGTGTGTCTGTGAGGGTGCTGCCAAAGGAGATTAACATTTGAGTTCGTGGACAGGCAGAGGCAGATGCAGACCCACCCTCAATCTGGGTGGACACTATGTAACCAGCTGCCAGTGTGGCCAGAATAAAAGCAGGCAGAAGAAAATGGAGAGATTAGACTGGCTTAGTCTCTAAGCCTACATCTTTCCCTCATGCTGAATGCTTTCTGCCCTAAAATATCAGACTCCAAGTTCTTCAGCTTTGGGACTCAGACTGGCTTCCTTGCTCCTCAGCTTGTAGATGGCCTATTGTGGGACCTCACTTGTGATCATGTGAGTTAATACTCCGTAATAAAATTTTATATATATATATATATATACACACACACACACACACACACACACCCTATTAATTCTGTACCTCTAGAGAACCCTAACACAGTAGTATATCAGATGTATTAGAAAATATATTATTTTATACCACCATTCTGAAATTACAATGTATTCGTTTGCCTGAGCTATTACTATAAGCTCCTTGTAGATAGTGTATTAATCTCTTCTCACACTGCTATAAAGAACTATCCGATACTGGGTAATTTATAAAGGAGAGAGGTTTAATTGACTCACAGTTCCACATGGCTGGGGAGGCCTCAGGAAACTTACAATCATGGCAGAAGGTGAAGTAAACATGTCCTTATTCACATGGTGGCAGGAGGAAGAGCCAAGTAAAGCGGGGTAAAGTCCCTATAAAACCATCAGATCTTGCAAGAACTCATTCACTATCATGAAAACAAAAGTATGGGGGTAGCCACTTCCATGCTTCAATTACCTTCCACCGGGTTCCTCCCCTAACACATGGGGATTATGGGAACTACAATTCAAGATGAGATTTGGGTGGGGACACAGCCAAACCATATCAGGTGGAGTCTATGACTCTTTTAACTATGTATCCTTATTGGAATAGCTAGTGTATATCAGGTTTTTATTCAATGTTTGCCTAATAACTGAATGAATAAAATTTTCAGACTTTTTGCTCATGCTTTTCTTTGTTTAAATAATCATATTATTTAAGTGTTTTAAAATTTTTGGAGGTTTTCTGGGTGTCTTAGTATGTGCAGGCTGCTATAACAAAATAAACTGAATGGCTTATAAACAATGGAAATTAGTTTTTCATGGTTTTAGAGGCTGGGAAGTCTAAGATCAAGGTGCCAATGATTCAATGTCTGGTGAGGGCTTTCTGATTCATAGACAGCACCTTCTAGCTACATCCTCAAATGGTGAAGGGGCAAAGCAGCTCTCTGGGGCCTTTTATATTTATTTAATATAAATTATTTATTTGAATGGAACTATTTCTTTTTAAAAAAACAATTTTATTGTGTACATTTAAGTCATACAACATGATGTTGTAAGATATATATATATAGTAAGATGTTTACTACAGGGAACAGATGAACATATCAACATATCCATCATCTCAGTTACCCATTTTGCTTCTCTGGGGCCTCTATTATAAGGGCACTAATTCCATTGATAAGGGTGCTTTGCACTAAGGACCTAATCATCTCCCCAAGGCTCCAGCTCCTAATACCATAACTTTGAGGATTAAGATTTCAACATATGTATTCTAAGTGAAGTAACACAGGAATGGAAAACCAAACATTGTATGTTTTCACTGATATGTGGGAGCCAAGCTATGAGGATGCAAAGGCACAATAATGATACAATGGACATTGGAAACTTGAGAGGAAGAGTGGGGGAGGGACGAGGGACAAAAGACAACAAATACAGTAGAGTATATACTGCTTGGGTGATAGGTGCACCAAAATTTCACAAATCACCACTAAAGAACTTACTCCTATAACCAAATACCATCTGTACCGCAATATCTTATGGAAATTGTTTTAAAATATCTAAAAATAGAAAAGGTAAAATAAAATAAAGATTTCACATACGTATTTTGGGAAGACAAAACATTCAGATCATAGCAATGTGTCTAGAGAGGTAGCAGTGTCTAAGTGTCACAAAGATAATAACAGGAAGCACTGCACTGGGATCTAAACAGTGCGAGCCTTCGTGCTGTGCTCTGAGCACTTTTAAATATGTTGTACCTTGTGTTTCTCAGTACAACTCTAAGATATAGGGGCATTAACATTTCCAAATAATAAATAAGGAAATATAGCTAACTGACTTGAAGGCATTCAGCTCATAAGGGCAGCAAACATGAATGAGAAGGGTGAAATGCAATGGTTGGAACCCCAAATGGTGTAGCTCTGCCACTTACCAGTTAAGTGACTGATATGGTTTGTCTGTGTCCCCAGCCAAATCTCATCTTATAGTTCCTGTAATCCCCACGTGCGAGGGACCAGTGGAAGGTAATTGAATCATGGAGACGGTTTCCCCCATGCCATTCTTGTCATAGTAAGTTCTCATAAGAGCTGATGGATTTATAAGGGGCTTATAACTTAGTTCTCATTCTTCTCTTTACTGCCACCACGTGAATAAGGATGTGTTTGTTTTCTCCTTCTGCCCTGATTGTAAATTTTCTGAGGCCTCTACAGCTCTTCAGACCTGTGAGTCAATTAAACCTCTTTCCTTTATAATTTACCCAGTCTCAGACAGTTTTTTATAGCAGCATAAGAATTGACTAATATAGTGACCTTGACCAAGTTATTGAAACACACTCTTATTTTTTGGGTTGCCTTATATGTGATGTAGAAATAATGCCAGTATTTCACATATACACGATGGAATACTATGCAGCCATAAAAAAGAAGGAGTTCATGTCCTTTGCAGGGACATGGATGAAGCTGGGAGTCATCATTCTCAGCAAACTAACACAGGAACAGAAAACCAAACACCGCATGTTCTCACTCATAAGTGGGAGTTGAACACTGAAAACACATGGACACAGGGAGGGGAACATCGCACACCAGGGCCTGTCAGGGGGTGGGGGGCAAGGGGAGAGAGAGCATTAGTACAAATATCTAATGCATGCGGGGCTTAAAACCTAGATGATGGTTTGATAGGTGCAGCAAATCACGTGGCATATGTATACCTCTATAACAAACCTGCATGTTCTTCACATGTATCCCAGAACTTAAAGTAAAATTTAAAAAAAAGAAAGGAAGGAAGGAAGAATGCCAGTATTCTCGTGTAGGGCTGTTTTGAGGATTAACTAAAGAAGTGATTATATTGTCTCCCTGTCTTCTGTAACCTAGTCTTCTGTCTGCTGAGTTCCCCAGTGGGCCCACAACTGTATCTTTGGGCCCCACTGAGCCTATCCTCTTTGAGTCATGCCCAAATCTTTAGCATTTGCTCACTTCTTCCTCGACATGGTCAAACTCCAAAACTCTCTTCCCTTGTGTCCCTTTCACACAAAGAACATTCATTGAAAAACAATTAAAGCAAATTAATAGCAATGTTGAATAAAGCTCAGAGTGTGATTCTCCTGAATTTTTCTGTCAGTTTGCGATTGGTTGGTTTTACCATCTCTCTCTGCAACGAAGAAATGCATTCATGATGGGAGATGTGCAGACACCATGGCTTTTTTCCTAAGGAGGAGCAGGGGCCTTCCCAGTTTCACAGATTACACCTGGTAGGTAATTACTAACTCTGTATTTGGGTGAGATCGGCCCGTTTAAGCAACTAATTGCAACATGGAGTGATGGGAGCCTTAAGCCAAGGGCAGGTGTTCTCAATATGGACTGGAAAATAGAATCACGTGGGAAGCTTTTAAAAGGCTTGACTCTCAGGCCATACTGTAGACCAATTAAATGAGCGTTTTTTGAGTTAAGAACCAGACAGGTATTTTTTTTAACTGCTTACATTATTTCAATTTAATCTGGGAAGTTAATACAAATATATTTCAATATTCAGCCAAGATTGAAAAACGCTGGCTGCCATAAGACTTTGTGGCCACAACAGTTAAACTAATCTAATCAGTTTTCCTCTGGCTCCTTCACAAAACAGTTTGTTCACCTGGAAACTTGCGCTCGCCTATAAGAAGTCATTTGCATTGCCTTGAAGATGATTTTCATTTTGCCGAAATTATCACCAATTAAAAGTCAAATACATAACCAAATTCTGATATTTAATGTTACTATTTGAATATATGTTTCTCATTTCTAAAATCAACTGGTAGGAAGTCAAACTAACATACCTGATAACAGAAAATAATAATCTCTTATTCGATGCTTGAAATTTAAGGGATTTCCGGTGAGGAGTCCTCACATGTTGGATGGTGTCGTCATCTACTGGCACAATGTGGTATTGCAGCTCATTCCTTAGATCCTGAGGACTCCAAGAGAGTAGTAAAGAGTGCCTCTGCCCAGAAGCGGTTTATCATTCACTCCAGCGAAACATACTTTTTCTGGGTGCAATACGTGGATTCCGCTATCCTTCAAGGAATCTTGGTTCTTACATAAAGACTAGTACTAGTGACCAAAATCTAATGCTGTCTGTGAATATTGGAGTTAGTGTTCAATCAAATTGTGTTCTGATGTAGAAAAAATATTTGTGGAGAATAGACATACAGGAAAAAAAAATGTTTCGGAGGAAACTTTAAAAAAAAATATTTGTGGAGAATAGCGGAGGAAAACTTTAAAAGCATTCTGTGGATTAAACTAAAATTTCAAAGAGTTATAAATCCAGAATATTAGGAGCCCTCCCTGCTCGTGATTTATTTTAAATTGTACTGAATAATGCTTGTGTTATAATCCAGCCTGTCTGGAGGACCCTATAACAAACACTGAGATTCATCTTCCCAATATCCATTAGCCTCTTCCCCTTTACTAACAGCATGCAAATTTTGTTCCAAAAATAATTGTCCCAAGCTACAAAAACTCAACTAGCACCCCACGCCCTTCAGTTAGGGACCTCTACATGAAAGAGTTCTCATCAATGGAATATTGATAACAACAGTCTGCTGGGAATTTCTGGGGAAAAATTTTGCTTCCTGATAAACATGCAATTCTTCTTCATCCTGTCTGCCAGTAAGGTGGGCAAATGTAAAATAGGTGTCGTCGGGTCATTAGAACAGAAGCCACATGCTAAAGACAGGAAGGTAGGGAGGCAGATGGAGCCTGGAACAGCAGTGACTTCATGGACCTGCTACCCTAACTCTGGACTCCCTGTCTCCCTAAAGAAAGCCATTATAGACTGAATTTTGTCCCTGCAAAATTTATGTGAAGTCTTAACCCTTCATGTGACTGTATTTGAAGATAGGTCATTTTGGAAGTAACTAAGGTTAAGTGAGTCATGGGGTGAGACCCCAATCTGATCGGACTGGTGGTCTTAGAAGAAGAAAAAGAGATCTGAGGAACTGAAAAGAGCAGCAGCCATATCTTAGACTCCCTTGCCTCCAGAACTGTGAGAAATAAATTTCTGTTGTATAAGTCACCCAGTCTAGAGTATTTAGTTACAGCAGCCTACACAGACTAAAAACAAACTCATCTGGTTAAGCCACTGTAATGGATTTTCTATTGCTTGCCTGTGCATTGTCCTCTGATGCAAAATGGGGTACCTGAAAGTGGGATGTTGCAATTAAAAGAAACAAAAATATGAAATTTCCAGGAATATAAGGTAGAGAGGTAGGCAGGTCTCATCCATTACAAGCTGTGAAGTTGATGACCTTTTTCATGTGGTTATTAAATATTTAATTTTTGTGCTTATTGTAGCTGCAGCATCAAGGGAAGTAATAGGAAAATTTAAAATGTGTGTGTTTCTTATTGCTGAGTTTTCCAAAGTCCTCCTTGAGAGAAGTGAATTCATACTAAAGATAGTCATTCTGACAGCTAAGAGAGGTGTGTGGGCCTGTGGCCTCTAATCTAAGATGTCTGAGAAGCCTATATGATAAGAGTCTACCAGCTTTGGGAAGAAAACACATTGCTTTCCTACCTCAAACTGAAGCCTTTCGTGTCAGAGCTGAAGCACAGCCCTAGCAGGGGCTGGTATTGGGTCCACAGCTGTCTCTTCCAGGTCTCTGCTGGACAAAGGAGCCATACCTGCTGGTAAATAGAGATTAAAGGGTGTTGCTTTTCCTCCAAATGTATGATTTCACATTGCTGATGACAGAAGGTAAAAGGAAAGACTACGTATGAAAAATGAAGACCTGTGACCAGGAAACAATATTTCTCAGACCTTCATATTATGACTCCATACGATCTTTGGCTGTGGTTGCTCACATTGAATAGACTGAAAGTCTACTAAATTTTAGAAGGAACTGTATTTCTAAAGAAATATCAGGTCAGTAGAGGCACAAGGAGGAGGTAGGGTTGCAGACACCACGGTGGGCAGCAGTTCACTCATCAGTGCCCATGGGCTTTGGTCCGTGCCTCAACCTGAAAAGGCAGGAAAGCTTTGACATGGAGAGGGAGCTGCTGCCGCCATAGTTCTGAGCTTGAGGTTGCTAGGTCTTATCTCAAACTTGTATATTGAGGAGACTCAGATGTTGGCCTCAGCTCCTAGGATGAACTCAGCAGATAGACCTATGAGAACTTCTATACTGAGACAAAGGAAACGATCCATCAGAAAGCAACATCTATTATCTTGAGCTTGGCAGCAAGGAAGAGGACAGGTATTGGAAACCCTGCTCTCTAAAAAGTTGACCAAAAGGTGACAAAGAAGCTGAAGGTGGGTGGTGGAGAGAGGTATAACATTCTATCCCCTCAATCTAGAAATATTGGTAAGAACCAACAGCAACTTAATAGAGGACCAAGGATCAGAATTCCCAGAAGACGGTTCATAAGAAAAAAGAAAGAGGACATGGTTAGAACTCATCAGCAACTGCATAACAGGTCATGCAAAATGGGGGGAAGAATAAAAATTTCCCAAATAATCAAAATTGGAACTCTAGCTTATCAGGTCCCAGCTTACTTTTTTTAAATTTATTTTATTTATTTATTTATTTATTTATTTATTTGTTTATTTTGGAGACAGGGTCTCACTCTATTGCCCAGGCTGGAGTGCACTGGTGCCATCTCAGCTCACTTCAACCTCCACCTCCCAGGTTGAAGAGATTCTCCTGCCTCAGCCTCCTGAATAGCTGGGACTACATGTGCCCACCACCATGCCTGGCCACGTTTGATATTTTTAATAGAGACATGGTTTCACCATGTTGGCCAGGCTGGTCTTGAACTCCTGACCTCAAGCAATCCGCCCACCTTGGCCTCCCAAAGTGCTGAGATTACAGGCATGAGCCACTGCGCCCAGGCCCCAGCTTACTTTTTAAATCTCAAGCGAATCAGAACTATGCTGGAGTCAAATTTATTGAGCTGCCATCACCAAGCATTCTTCCCAAACCATCATTCCACTGGGTTCCTGTTTCCTTTATTCCTTCAGATAAGAAAAGAATGATATTTCAAATTAAAACCTTACTTAAAGTCAGGTATAAAATAAGATAAAGTACTGATGTTTAAATTTAGTTGCATTGCCGGGCGTGGTGGCTCACGCCTGTAATCCCAGCACTTTGGGAGGCCGAGGCGGGCAGATCACCTGAGGTCGGGAGTTCGAGACCAGCCTAACTAACATGGAGAAATCCCATCTTTACTAAAAATACAAAATTAGCCAGGTGTGGTGGCACATACTTGTAATCTCAGCTATTCAGGAGGCTGAGGCAGGAGAATTGCTTGAACCTGGGAGGTGGAGGTTGTGGTGAGCCAACATTGCGCCACTGCATTCCAACCTGGGCAAGAGGAGCGAAACTCCGTCAAAAACAAAAAAGAAAAATTTAGTTGTGTTTACAGATAGCTGTCAGTTGGTCTGAAACAAATTCACCAGGGAATTAATCTATTAGTGTAGAATTGTTAATTATTGTAAAATATATAATTAGACTTCATTTGTTTTATGTGCATTGTGATGTAATATAGCATCAGTGCAACTTAAAGTAACTAAAATAATAATTGTACTTGTTGTTAAGTGTTCTCACCTGAGTAACTTTTAAGTGAAACCATTCAAGTTTAGATTTGGGGAGTGGTAAGGGAATCAACTTTTTCTTTTGTTTGTTCAGGGAAAATGGTGATTTAAGATTATCATTCATGGATCAGTAGATTGTTGAAAGTTTGTGAATCAGATTATAAACATTTATCTAAGACATACAAGGACTGAGGGCTAGGTAAACATCTGAAAGTTTAGTCTCTAGAAACACCCAAACTAGTAATGAGCCAACAACCAGATGTACTGCTAAAGGAAAATGTAAATGTTTTTAATAGCTGCATTTTAGTAAATTGTACAGTGGTGAAGGTGGAAAGGGCACTTGGGACTCATTAGAATGAGGCAGAGTATACTCCAATGGCCCTGTTTCTCAGATATAGTGAATAAGTGTCTGCCAACAATATACCAAAACCATCTTTTAGAGAAACACTATTTAATGGTCACTCAATAGCTTTCAAAATACGTATTAACAGCACTGCACAACCTGTTCTGAAAGTGATCTGGCATCATCATTCCTGCAAAATATGCTTTGGAGAGAGGAAGCTTGCTTGGGGCAGTTGTATAATATGAAAGTTTTAAGTTCCTAGGGAAGAAAGAGCCATGTAAATACATGTAATAAACTGATGCATGCGTAAAATTCTCTTGGCCTTTATCCTACAGAAATGAAATATTTAATATGAATTTTCTGAATGTAAGATTATGGACTGTTTTTTATCCTATGGCCTAATTTTAAAGGCCCAAAATAATATATTTTTAAGTTTGCCCTTGTGCTGAAGTACCAGTGTATGTATGTTATGCTTGATTTGGTTGTAAACTGTATTTCAAAGTAAATCCTAGTGTAATAAGTTTTATAACCAAAAAGGTTTAGGCTGCTGAACCATTGTTTTTAAGAGATATAAAGTGCAGCAAGGGACTTTTTTTTTTTTTTCCCTTCTCTAAGCCCAGAGAAGAACTACTAAGTGGTACCTCCAACCTCAAATATTTGTCTCGGCTTTTACCAAGACTTGTAACCTATGATACAAAGATAGTTTATGTATGGTGCCAGTGGTGGTTGTTTTTTGTTTGGTCAAGAGTAAGTGCAACCCAGGGGACCACTTATGCAAAAGATGTAAACTCTTGCATAATACATTGGTAACATATTTTACCAATCTCAAGGGTAAATGCTAAATACAAGTTACCCAAATAGCAAGTTAAAAGAAATAACATATGAGGGTCAATTTAATATTTCTAATTGTTAATGTTCTGTTTTCCAATTTGTCATCTTTGTGATGTTTATAAGCAGATGGCTAAGTTGTATTTCTCCAAATAAATTCAGATAAAATAATATTGCCCAAGTAAAATATTAATAACCTAAAGACAAGTTGATATGGTACTTAATGTACATAACATGAACTTGAAGCATAAAATTAAAATTGTTTCACCCCCCCCCACAAAAAAATATCCAACATCATATGATCAATTAATTAATAAGAAATGACGGAGCCCCCACATTTCACCCACAGGAATGAGTTGTGGAAGCTGTGCAGCCCTGAAAGGTTGTCCTCTCCGCATCTCTTTTGGAGTGGCCATAGAGAGTAATAAACAACAGGACCCTAGCAAATTTGGCTATGCCAAGAAATGTATTTCACTGTGAGAGCAGGGAGTCCTTATTGTTCCTGCCTAGCAATAATTGATTGATGTGTGCTATGTGGCCAGGGACTGCTGTGTTTCTTGTTCTTCCTTTTTCCAAACAAAGACTTATAACTTCCGTTTAACCTTATGGCTCACCAGATAATGAGGAACCACTTCGAGACCTGATGAAAAGCAGAAAGCACATTACCAAAGATCCTATATTTGAAGTGAATAAATTAACTGGATGAGACAATGGTGTGGTATTTCTCAGGGAGAGGCTGGAGAAGGTATTCTATTTATGAGAGGAAAAGTGTGTATGAATATTACAAAGCCAAAGGGGTAGAATGTGGTAGAAGCCACTAGTTTTCCACCCAGTAAACTTTCTCCTTTTATTTCTTATTAACAGAATCCCACTTTTGTTCAAATCAGCAATGTGCTGAAGAGCTGAGGATATGGTGACTGATCAGTGTTCCCTTTTGATGTTAACTGCAAGAAGGCTTAGAACTAAATTTGCAGCTCGTCTTTAACAAGGAGGTCTCTGTGATGTGCAGTATTGTAATGGCCCCATTCCTGGTTACAGCTTATCTTTCCATCCATGATTTCCATTTTTCTTTTTCACCTATCTTCATACATACTGTTTTGCTATACTTACTTATCCCATCAAACCACTTTAAAACATTTAAAAATAAACCATGTAGAAAGAACAGCAAGGAAAGCCAACAGAAATAAAGAGGAAGCGAGAAAAAGACAGAGAAGGAGAAGGAAGGAAGGAAGGAAGAAAGGAAAGAAGGAAGGAAGAGAGAAAGAGGAAAAAGAAAGGAAGGAAAAAGAAAGAAAATAGAGACAGAAAGAAAGAGAGAGAAAGAAAATAAAGAGAAAAGAGGAAGAAAAGAAAGAGAAGAAATAAAAGAGAAAGAAAGGAAAGAAATAGAAAGAAAGATAGAAAGAAAGAAAAGAAAGGAGGAAGGTAGGAAAGGAAGGAGAGAGAAAGAAAAAGGGAGATGTAAAAAGGGAAGAAGGGAAGAAGGAAAGGAGGAAAGGAAGAGAAAGCAAAGGACATAAAACCTACAATTTGAACCTTGCAGATCTAAACCTATGAAAGGAAGATAAATGTCATTACTACTGATGACTTAAGAATTTTGCGGCCGGGCGCGGTGGCTCAAGCCTGTAAACCCAGTACTTTGGGAGGCCGAGACGGGCGGATCACGAGGTCAGGAGATCGAGACCATCCTGGCTAACACGGTGAAACCCCGTCTCTACTAAAAAATACAAAAAACTAGCCGGGCGAGGTGGCGGGCGCCTGTAGTCCCAGCTACTCGGGAGGCTGAGGCAGGAGAATGGCGTAAACCCGGGAGGCAGAGCTTGCAGTGAGCCGAGATCCGGCCACTGCACTCCAGCCTGGGCGACAGAGCGAGACTCCGTCTCAAAAAAAAAAAAAAAAAAAAAAAAAAAAAAAGAATTTTGCAACATGATTTGTAGAGAAAGGCTAACAAAAGATGTGAGGCATTACAAAGGAATACAAAGATAAAATTAATCACCTGAAGTGTATGCTTATAGTTCCAAGCTTTTGAAATATTCTTTCTCTCAGTTTCTGGTGGCATGTAGGAAATACTTTGATGCATGATAGCCTGTAAGCACAGCATCATGCAAGCTATTCCAGGGACAACTCCCCCCAACCACAATGTCACTGGCCAGGTAACCTGATGAGCAACTGTTGTTTTTAATTTGGCAGAGAAAAGGTGGGGCCAGAATGGGAGTCAAGCTGAGTGACCGATTTAAGATCTCACAGATATGAGTGCCTCATGTATATTTTGTGTACTATAAATATTTAGTGTCACTTGGTCCTTCTATCACTTTCTGTATTCATGTCCATGTTCTCTACTTCTTTTATTTCTTTTTTTTTTTTTTTTTTTTTTTTGAGATGGAGTCTGGCTCTGTGGCCCAGGCTGGAGTGCAGTGGCCGGATCTCAGCTCACTGCAAGCTCCGCCTCCTGGGTTTACGCCATTCTCCTGCCTCAGCCTCCCAAGTAGCTGGGACTACAGGCGCCCGCCATCTCGCCCGGTTAGTTTTTTGTATTTTTTTAGTAGAGATGGGTTTAAACCGGATTGGTCTCGATCTCCTGACCTCGTGATCCGCCCGTCTCGGCCTCCCAAAGTACTGGGATTACAGGCTTGAGCCACCGCGCCCGGCCTTACTTCTTTTATTTCTCTAATACATCTCATGGGTCACTAACTTGTTTATCTCTGCTTAACAAAGATACGCTTTGCTCATCCATTTGTTTTGGATCTTGCCCTTTATGGCAAAATAGAATGTCCTCAAATAAAGAGGATATTCAATATCCTCAGTGACACCTGGCATGTTTATTTTTATTTTTTATTTTATATTTATTTAGGTTTTTTTTTTTTGAGATGGAGTCTCACTCTGTCACCGAGGATGGAGTGCAGTGGTGTGATCTCAGGTCACTGCAACTTCTGCCTACCGGGTTCAAACCATTCTCCTGCCTCAGCCTCCCCAGTAGCTGGGATTACGGCATGCACCACCACACTCAGCTAATTTTTTGTATTTTAGTAGAGATGTGGTTTCACCATGTTGCCCAGGTTGATCTTGAACTCCTGAGCTCAGGCAATCTGCCCACCTCGGCCTCCCAAAGTGCTACAATTGCAGGCATGAGCCACTGAGCCCAGCTCACCTGTTATCTTTTACTTTAACAGTGCTCCTTTCTACATCCATTCATAAGAAGAGAAAATGTCTAATTTTAAAATTGTCTTAATGCATCTCACTAAAATAAGTATATGTAAAATTTTAAACAAATGCCTATCACATAGAGTATATATTGGCATTAATATCTATCCATATCTTAATTGGGCTTTTCAGACATATTTCAATATGGTTCAATAAAAGTAGAGATTAACACCTACCTAAACATGAGCTATGGTCCAGGCAGCAAATAATTTCATTAAATAAGTCAATTGACTTACATATCGGAAGGTGCATTTTGCAACTTATTCATCTGAAAAGATTTCTGCTCAAGGTGGGGCGCGGTGGCTCATGCCTGTAATTCCCGCACTTTGGGAGGCTGCGGTGGGCGATCACCAGAGGTCAGGAGTTTGAGACCTGACCTGACTAACATGGTGAAATCCCATCTCTACTAAATATACAAAAATTAGCTCAGCATGGTGGTGCACGCCTGTAATCCCAGCTATTCGGGAGGCTGAGACAGGAGAATCGCTTGAACCCGGGAGGTGGAGGTTGCAGTGAGCTGAGATTGCACCATTGCACTCCAGCCTGGACAACAGAGCAAGACTCTGCCTCAAAAAAAAACAAAGAGTTTTGCTCAAAAGCTATCACATAAATATACTGTAGACTATGGCTTCATTGTAGGAATGCAGTTTGTCATGATTAAGGTGTCCAGTTAGTGACAACTGACTTTAACTGGCCATATTCTGGGCTAGTGTTATTTTTCTATTCTTTGCGGAATTAGTACTTGCCATTTAGGATTTTGGTGTCCTGATAAAGAATATTTGTTAAGAAAAATTATCCAAATTTTGAAATAAGGAAAAAATACTACTGCATGCCCTTCAAAAGTTATGCTAGAGCATTAGTTAGGAAGCCACATTGTCTGACGAGGGTCATCTGATGATGTAAGGGAACGTGATTTTGGCTGATTATTTACATTTGACTAAGGCCCTGATTCTGTAATGTTATTTGTTAACTTGTAAAAGGTTGATAGGTTGTTAAAAACTGTGTGCCAGTAGAGAGATGAGTGATTTCTTTTCAGAAGAAAAGATATCCCAAATTTTGATATTTATTGCTCTGCAGAACATTAATTTTTGTATTTTAAAATAACTTATTTATTAAAAATGCAAACATTTTGGTTTCATCCAAATATAAATTATGATATTCTTAGTGGGAAAGCATTAACAGTTTTATATATAACTGAGCAATTGATTTCAGCAGTCTTTCTTTCAGTCTCTTGTATCCTCTTAGAACCAGCTTTACTTTCCTAATAGTTCCATCACTGAGTTAAATATCTCTTTCATCATTGAGTTAAATACACTTCTAGTTTTCTTAAAATTATATTTTGTCATATTCCCTTTTCCTACCCTCATTCAAATTAAATTAGGAAATAGACAAAAGTGTAATCAAGATGATATACTTAAAGATGACAAACTTGAAATATAGCCATGTGTCACTTATTGACAGGGATATATTCTAAGAAATGCATTCTTAGGCAATTTTGTCATTGCATGAACATCATAGAGTGTACTTACACAAACCTAGATGGTATAGCCTACTACAATAAGACTTAAAATGTTTGTGGAAAAAATAGTATTAAAAGACAAAAATAAATAATATAAACTTTATTTCTCAACATAAGCTCCATCAACTTCAAGATATTTTTGTAAGTGATGATACCAGGCATTTAGTCTATTCCTAAAGAACTGAGGGTCCTGGGAATTTAACCATGTCAATACAGTCTTTTCTACAGTATTAACTGAAGAAAAATGGGTGTCATTTAAAGATGTTTTAAAATTATGAAATAAGTCAGAAGGAGCTACATCAGGACTGTAAGGTAGATGTCTAATGGTTTCCCAAGGAAACTCTTGAAAAATTTTCCTTGTTTGATAAGAAAAATGAGCAGGGGCATCGTCATGGTGGAGAAGGACTCTCTGGGGAAGCTGTCTTGTGTGTTTTTTATCCTATAGTTTTGGCTAATTTTCTCAAAACATTCTCATAATAAATAAATGCCATCATTGTTTGACCCTTCAGAAAGTCAACAAACAAAATGTCTTGAGTATTCCAAACAATTGTTTCCATGACCTTTGCTCTTGAATGGTCTGCTTTTGTTTTGACCAGACCATTTTCCACCTCTTGGTAGCCATTGCTTTGATTGTTCTTTATCTTCAGGATCATACTGGTAAAGCCATGTTTCATTTACTGTTTCAATTCCTCGAAGAAATGCTTCTTCAAAGTATCTTCAAAGTGGGATCATTCCACTTGTTTAAATTTCCATTGAACGCCCTGCACTTGTCTGCAGCTGATCTGGACACAATGATTCTGGTATCATCAGGCGGAAAGTTTGCTCAATTTTCATTTTTCAGTCAGCATTCTGTCACCTGAACCAATTAAGATGTCTACGGTATTGGCTATTGTTTCTGTTGTTAATTGTCAGTCCTCTTCAATTAAAGAATTAACAAAATTAATTTTTTCCTCAAAAATCCATGTGGCTGGTCTAGGCTATGCACTTCATCTTCAACATCATCTCCTCCCCTTTTAAAATGAGTTATTCATATGTAAACTGCTGGTTTCTTTGGGACATTGTCTCCATAAACTTTTCATAAAGCATAAATGATTTCATCATTCTCTCACAAAAACTTCACCATTAATTTGATGGGTTTGTTTGTTTGTTTGTGTGTTTTTTTGAGACAGAGTCTCGCTCTGTTACCCAGGCTGGGTGCAGAGGTGCATTCTTGGCTGTCATCTCCACCTCCCAGGTTCAAGCAATTCTCATGTCTCAGCCTCCAGAGTAGCTGGCATTACGGGCATGTGCCCAAATAATTTTTGTATTTTTAACAGAGATGGGGTTTCACTGTGTTGACCAGGTTGGTCTCAAACTCCTGACCAGGTAATCTGCTCCCCTTGGCCTCTCGAAGAGCTGGGATTATAGGCATGAGCCACCGCGCCCAGCCGATGATTGTTCTTGCTTCAATTATAGCAGAATTCATGTTGCTCTAATAGAGGCTATTTTCAAACTGATGTCTTGTCCTTCTTAGTGTCTCAAACTAGATTCTGTTTAGACATGTTATATCTAGTTGGTATGAGGTTATGTTGGTGCAAAAAATTTTGAAATCCATGCATGGTTTTTCATTATAAGCATTTTCCATTTCCACTTTTTGAAGGCTCTTCGTACACACCTAGGCTATGTGGTATAGCCTATTGCTCCTAGGCTGCAAACCTGTACAGCATGTTATATACTGAATACTGTAGGCAATTTTAACACAATGGGAAATATATGTGTATCTAAACATAGAGTACAGTAAAAACACAGTATGAAAGGTAAAAAGATGGTACACCTGTATAGGGCACTTACTTACCATGAATGGAGCTTGCCAGACAGGAATTTGCTCTGGGCTAGTGAGTGGTAAGTGAATGTGAAGGCCTAAGGAC
The DNA here is from genome assembly GCF_024542745.1 of Macaca thibetana thibetana. Lineage (NCBI taxonomy): Eukaryota > Metazoa > Chordata > Mammalia > Primates > Cercopithecidae > Macaca > Macaca thibetana. The sequence goes on from NC_065583.1 coordinate 70,396,785, forward strand.
ATTATTGTACACTACTGTAGACTTTATAAACACTGTATACTCATGCTATGCTACATTTATTTTAAAAGCATCTTTCTTTCTTTAATTATACATTAATCTTATCTTACTGTAACTTTTTTACTTCATAAACTTTTTAATTTATTTATCTTTTGACTCTTATAATAGTACTTAGCTTAAAATACAAACACATTGTAAAAGTACAAAAAATGTTTTCTTTATATCCTTATTCTATATGCTTTTTGATTTTTTTTTTTAACTTTTTTATCTTTTAAACATTTTTGTTAAAAACCAAGACACAGACCAGGTGTGGTAGTTCACACCTATAATCCCAGCACTTTGGGAGGCCGAAACGGGTGGATCATTTGAGGTCAGGAGTTCGCGACCAACCTGACCAACATGGTGAAACCCAGTCTCTACTAATAATATGAAAATTAGCTGATGGTGTGCGCTTGTAGTCCTAGCTATTTGGGAGGCTGAGGCACAAGAATAGCTTGAACTGGGAGGTGGAGGTTACAGTGAGCCAAGATCATGGCCACTGCACTCTAGCCTTGATGACAGAGTAAGACTCCATCTCAGAAAAAAACAAAACAAAACAAAACAAAAGCAAAAACAAAAATTAAATGAAGACACAAATACACATATTAGCCTAGGCTTACACAGGATCAGGATCATCAGTATCTCTGTCTTCCATCTCCACATCTTGTCTCCTTAAAAGGTCTTCAGGGACAATAATATGCATGATGCTCTCATTTCCGATGGTAACAATGCCTTCCTCTGGAATACTTTCTGAAGGACATGCTGAGGCTCCTTTACAGTTACCTGTTTCTTAATAGGTAGAAGAGTATATTCTAAAATAATGATAAAAAGTATAGTAAGTACATAAACCAGTAACACAATCATTTATTTTTGTTAAGTATTAGGTACTGTACATAATTGTACATGCTATACTTTTCTACGACTGGCAGCACAATATGTTTTACACCAGCATCTCCAGAAACACGTGAGTAATATTTTGTGCTATGACATTAGGATGACTACAACATCACTAGGCAATAGGAATTTTTCAGCTCTATTATAATCTTATGGAACTACCATCATATATGCGGCCTGTTGTTGACTAAAACATCATTATGAGAGGCATAACTGTAGCCACCTTTTTTTTTTGGACATGGAATCTTGCTCTTCACCAGGCTGGAGTGCAGTGGCATAATCTCGGCTCACTGCAACCTCCACCTCCTACATTCAAGCTGTTCTCCTGCCTCAGCCTCCTGAGTAGCTGGGATTACAGGCAGGTGCCACTGGGCGCAGCTTATTTTTGTATTTTTAGTGGAGACGGGGTTTTACCATGTTAGCCAGGCTGGTCTCGAACTCCTGACCTTGTGATCTGCCCACCTCACCCTCCCAAAGTGCTGGGATTACAGGCTTGAGCCACCACAACTGGCCCACTTTCTTTACTGAAAAATTTGACTGGAGAACATGGCCTTAGAGCTGAAGCCAAGTAGTCTTGCCATTATTTCACTTTGAAGTTAAACTCACTTGCTCACTTAGTTTCTGGCATAATTGGATGGCTCAGATCTCTTACTGTCTTCAGTCTTCAGGGGAGGACACCTTTCTTCCACATGGCAGGCTATAGAGAGTAACACTCTCTAAAGGCAGGAAGACTCGAAAACAGTAAGCAGAGAAGGAGCTAAGCTTGCAGAATTCCTTCTCCTAAATTCAGCAGTCAGTTAAAGCATCTTTCCTTCCCTGGGGAAGAATTAAGGCATAGGATAAGAGAGGCCAGGAATGAAGAATACATGTCAGCACATTGCTGCCACAGTTTAGCAGATCCAATTATTCTACCCCCATGAGGAAGTGGAATGACCTGCCCGTCTGAAGAAACCCATAGGCCAGGATTTTACCATAGTAAATGTTATTGTTGTTATGCATATTCTTAGCATCCCAAGCATATACCAAGCAAAAACACAGTGTACTTTTATATTGGGCTCTGATGAGAGGTCTCAATCCATTCATATAATGTCAAAAGAAGTGTGTTTTATTCAACTTTAACCTCTAACAAAGCTCAGAGTAGGTACTCAAACATACGTTAAATGAATGAATGAATGGATGAATGAACACATGGATGAGACAGGATGAGATTTCAGCACAGTAGAGGAAGTTGAGATTTTTCCCAGGAGCAGCGTCTAGTCAGGTAGCATAGTACATCTCTGTACCATAGCAGCTGATGAAGTGGTTTCTTGACAAAATGGTGTCTACTCATTCAAAAATCAATGAGAATGAATATCATCGAAGTCCTTCAATAAAGGAGATGCCATATGTTCCCTAGGAAAAGAAATCTGTGACCCCAAACCTTATAGTTGAGAATTTGTGAAGGTCCCTTTGAAACCCCCACTGCTCAAAACAAACCCAGTCCTATTTTCTCATCAGAAAAGAACCAACCCTTGTTAGAAAAACTTTATCTTAGTTTAAACGTATATTCTCCTTCCACAATTTCACATGAAGTTTACTCCAGTTAAATAATCTGAGTTTTTTTAAAAAAGAAAATAACAACCCCAAACTAGAAAAACTAAAATGTCTATAAATGTAAAAGTAAATAAAGGTATAAATTGTAATATGTTTATACAAATGGATACAACTTAGAAATATAACAGAAAAAAACAACTGATATGGTTTGGATCTGTGTTTCTACCAAATCTCATGTCGATTTGTAATTCCCAGCATTGGAGGTGGGGTCTGGTGGGAGGAAATTTGATCATGGGAATGGTTTCTCATGAATGGTGTAGCACCATCCCTCTTGGTACTGTCCTCACGATAGTGAGTGAGTTCTTCTGAGATCTGTTGTTTAAAAGTATGTAGCACATCCTTGCCCTCTCTCTCTCTTGCTCCTGCTCCAGCCATGTGAAATGCAAGGTTCTCCTTCACCTTCTCCCATGATTATAAGTTTCCTGAGACCTTCCCGGAAGCTGAGCAGATCCTAGCATCATGCTTCCTGTACAGACTGCAGAACCATGAGCCAATTAATCCTCTTTTCTTTATAAATTACCCAGTCTAAGTTATTTCTTTATAGCAATATGAGAACAAACTAATACAACTACTAATATACACAACAACATAGATGAACCTCGAAACATTATGTTGAATGAAAAAAGCTGGACACAAAAAAACTACACACCATATAATGTTATGTACATGAAGTCCAAGAACAGCCAACACTAATCTGCAGTAAAAAATTCCAAGCAGTGGTTGTTTCTGAGGCGAATATGTGGAGGGTAGGGGAACTGACCAGAAAGGGGCAAAAGAGAATGTACTGGGGTGAATGGAAATGCCTTGATAGTTTCATGAATATTTACCATTGTCAAAATTTATTGATCTGAATACTTAATATACATTTTAATATATGTAGATTAAACTTCAAGAAGAAAAGTTAGAAAGGAAAATAAAGGGCTATCACAGATGTGGCTGACAGACTTGCTAACACTTTCCCTAAGTTAAGGATCCTGAAGTTTCAATTACCTTCTTGAAAACTGAGCAGACTATAGCCAAACAATCCATTTCTGGCTGGCTGCAATTTTTTTCCATTGGAAGTAATGTGAAGAATAGGTCTCAGGAAGTCATTTTCCAAAGAATTCAATACTCTTGAATATAGTAAGGAGTGTTGAGCACTAAAGGAGATCAAAGCCAGTAATTAATGAGTCTTCCTCTCCATTAGCCAGGCTCTTTGATGCACTTCCAAAGCAAACAGGGCTAGAAGGCAACTGGATGTGAACTTTTCGCAGTCGTTTCTATGAAGGTAACGTGTCAGCAAAAGGGTTCTCCAGTTAATGAGAAAATTAATAGGACATTTTGTTTATCTGTGCAAGTACAGATTTTTAGAAATAAGCAGTTAATCTGAGGATAAAGTCTTACATAAAACAAATAAACAGAAAAAACCCCAAAAGTCAAGGACTGATAAAATAGATCAACTGATGTTGACAACAACTGATGTCTACAAAAGCATAATGGAAAGACAATCTCTGGTTCTTTGTGTGTCACAGATGTGAAATATAGTTGGTCTGCAGTGGGAAGAATATGAAGAATAGGTAAGGATATCACCAAGGAAGGAGAGTACAGGTATCAAGAAAGACTTGAGATACCAGACCATCCTAGGCAGTACAATGAATGGCATATGAAGAAGTGGATGTACAGAGCTAACCGGGACATCACATGGTAACGATCACTACCAAGAAGGCAGTGGATAGGATCCGGGGTGAAATCAGAAGGAACAAAAAGAAAGGGAATTATAATTGTGAGAAAATGTGTACAATCAATCTTGCATGTCTGAGGACTCTATGTGCATTGCAAACCTAATTTTCTATTGACTCTTTCTGGAAAAAGACAAAGGCTCACTCAGAGGGACCTCTGTGACTTGGCCAGGGATCGGTTTCATATACTAACCTATTTTTCAGATTGCTGCACTGTCCAGGAGGGTTGGACCTCTCAGAGTTGAGAAAAGAAGAGGATCACCTCTCATAAAAACCCTGTTCGGCAGGATTATTTTCATCTCCTCTTTACTGAGGAGAAAACTGAGACTCAGATAAGCGAATACTGCCGAGCTGGCAGGTGACAGAGCTTTGCTTAGAAGCCAAGTGTCTGACTCCAAGGTCGTCTGATGTCATACCTTTCCAAATGTAAGTTCAAAGTATAGGCAGTTTAGAATTTAGGCTACAATATAAATACCTTATTAATATCTCTCTCAGTCTCTCTTTTTACTATAACTGGGAAACTCTAACTGTAAGCTTCTTTGGGAGCAAAAAATTTGTGATCTTGTGATACTGTCTCAGTATTTTTTTTCACCTAAGCAACTCTACTCTATACCTCTCATGTTTCGTATTTAGTTAGATGCAGGAGATGTAAAAATTTTTACTGCCCTAAGTATGTCTGGAAATACCTCAATTTGATTTTCACAGTCCAGTGCTACTCAACAAACTATAACTGAGCACTTACTCTGTGCTAGGAACAGCATTTCTGCTTTCCAAGGACCTCTAAGGTAAGAGATAAATAAACAAATAGTTTTATAACAACATGACTTAATAAAGAATATAAAATTACTCTGAGACTTATGTGTAGGATGTTTTAAGTACACCAAATAGGAACCCCTAACCCATCCTGGGGTAAGGGTAGTGGTCAGGAGAAGTTCCCCATAAGAAAAAGAATTCAAGTCTTGATGTCTAGTGCAGACGTAGGACAAGTGCAATCTGGGGAGTGGGAACATCTGTTTAGAAACCACCAAGTCACTTCAAACTCAACTACCCTCACTTCATACTCAATTACCTCCTTGCATTTGCAAGTGCACATCTCTCTCTCTCTCTCTCTTTCTCTTTTACAAACACACACACACACACACACACACAATTTCTTATCATGGTGAATGACAATCACACAATCATCCATCCGGTACTACAAATAGAAACCCAGGAGTTGACTTTAATAACCACTTCTCAACTGTCACCGAGTCTATTTCTACCTCCTAAATATCTTCTTAGCTGCATCCCACACATAATGATATACCATATTTCTATTACTATTTAGTTCAAAATATTTTCTATATTGTGTCTATTGTTAAATCCAATGAATGTTTTAATTTTTAAATTTATAATTGACACATAATAATTGTACATGTATGTACTACAACCTGATATTTTAATGCATGTATGCATAATATAAAGATTAAATCGGGGTAATCATATTCACCACTTCAAATATTTGTCATTTCTTTGTGGTGGCAATATTAAAAAATCTTCTAGCTATCTTGTAATATGCACTATATTGTTATTTGCTATAGTCACTAATGCTGGTGAAGATGCAGAAAAAAGGGAAGTTTTATATACTATTGGTGAGAATATAAATTGGTACAGTTAGGGAAAACAGTATAAAGATTTCTCAAAAAATTAAAAATAGAAGTCTGGATACATATCCAAAGGAAATGAAATCAGTATGTTGAAAAGACATTTGCACCCCCTGTTTATTGCATCATTACTCACAATAGCCAAGATTAGGAAATCAACTGAAATGCTCATCTGCAGATTAATGGATAAAGAAAATGTGGCATATGTACATGCAATGGAATACTATTCAGTTATAAAACAGAATGAAATCCTGTCATTTGTAGCAACGTAGATAAACCAAGAGGACATAAATTGAAATAATCCAGGTAGAGAAAGAGAAACCGCATGAACTCACTCATATGTGGAATCTAAAGTTGATTTCACAGATGTAGAAAGTAGAATAGTGGCCACCAGAGGCTGCGAGGAAAGAGGAAAGGGAGGACTGGAAGAGGTTGGTCAACGAATTTACTAACTTTAGATATTTTATTTTTCAGTTCTAGAATATTATTTTAGTCATTGTCAGGAAATTATAATAGTTCTGTTAAAATTCTCCATCTTTTCATCCCGTTTGTTCATATTTTCTTCAACTTCTTCCTAATAGTTTCAGTTTATCTCTGGTTTCAAATGTCTTCAGTGCAAGATCAGTCCTGTGTATATTACAGGCCCCTCCCTTTGGCAAGCCTTTGAAATCTCAGCACAATGAGTTGCCAAGAACTCCCTCTATGACTTACTACCCAGCCTTCAGATTACTGGGCTACCACGTCCTCTCACACAAGTCTCCTGAGGGAGAATCGGTGGGTGGGAGAACGTGGCCTTGAAACTCCTCCAGATTCTAGTTGGTCTCACCAACCCACACGCAGACATTTAAAACTCCGCTGACTGCACCTTACGCAGGAAGAGTCTCCCTGCTTGAATCAGGCCCAATTCTCACCAGCCCACGCCTGACTCAGCAGTTGCCCCTAGGGAAGGTAATGCCTACTGATTTTCATTCTCTAGGAAGCACTTGTCTCTCTGGAATATGGTTCCTTTAGACTTATTCCTATCCATAACATTCTGATGGCTTAAAAAACATATATGTTATTATATTATACTTTATTTTTTAGTTGTTACAACTCAAACTGGAAGCCTCTTGTTGTATGATCAGTAGTATGTTGCGAAATGCTATAGTCGAATCCATAAATAGCCCTTGAATACATCCAGTTTTGTCTGTCTCTATTCTACCACCTGATCCAATACATCATCATCTTCCCCAAATTCCTCATTGGTCTCCCTGCTTTTATTCTCATTTAACTAGTCTTTAATCTGTTTTCCATTCTGCAGTCATTGAACGCTTTAAAATGGGAACCTAATGATAGCACCCTCTTGATGAACACTGTTCAATATCTTTACTCGGAGGATAAAGATCACAATCCTTAAAGCATGATTTTTGGATGATAATGATGTGTCAATGTAGGTTCATCAGCTATAACAAATTTACCACCCTGGTGGGGGTATTGATAATGGGGGAGGTTGTGCCTATTTGAGGGGAGGGGATATATGAGAAATCTCTGTACTTTCCTCTCAATTTTGCTGTGAATCCAAAACTGCTCTAAAAATAAAGTCCATTAAAAATATATACATATATACAATTTGTCCTTAAATAACAATTTTTACAGGCTGTTCATCCCGACAGATGAGGCAATGAAAAGACTGACTTATCAGTACTTTCCTCAGACATCCTAGACTAGGCCTGAGATTGACCTTAATTCTTGCTGAATGAGTATGGGTTCAATAGAGGGCCCTCCAACCTCAAGATCCCCATAGCATCAAAGCGTCCCAGAATCTAACTTATCTTTCCATTCTTTTAACAATTATTTTATTAGGGACTTTGCTTGCAAGTGACTTAGTCAGTAGAGTTGGGACCAGGGGTCAAGAGCAGTTGAGACCACACGGTGCCAGCCCTTAAGTCGGAAGAGGCCTGGAATTTGGGTTGCTGTTTAGCAAGCTTATAGAAAAGAGTAGGGTCACTGTCACAACGTCACCTTCTTTTCTTTTTTTCTTTTTTTTTTTTTGGACAGAGTCTCGCTCTGTTGCCAGGCTGGAGTGCAGTGGCGCGATCTCCGCTCACTGCAACCTCTGCCTCCTGGGTTCAAGCGATTCTCGTGCCTCAGCCTTCCGAGTAACTGAGATTACAGGCATGTGCTACCACACCTAGCTAATTTTTGTATTTTTAGTAGAGACGGGGTTTCACCATGTTGGCCAGGATGATCTCGATCTCCTGACCTCGTAATCTGCCCACCTCAGCCTCCCAAAGTGCTGGGATTACAGGCGTGAGCCACTGCACCCGGACTCTTTTCTTTTTTTAATTTCATTTTTTAAATTTCAGTTGTTATTTGAGTACAGGTCATTTTTGGTTACATGGATAAGTTCTTTAGTGGTGATTTAGTGCACCTTTAGTGAGATTTTAGTGCACTTATCACCCGAGCTGTGTATACTGTATCCAAAATGCAGTGTTTTGTCCCTCTCTCCCTTCCCAATCTTCCCGAAGTCCCCAAAGTTTATTATATCATTCTTAGGACTTTGCATCCTCACAGCTTAGCTCTCACTTACAAGTGAGAACATACAATGTTTAATTTTGCATTCCTGAGTTACTGGTTCACTTAGAATAATGGCCTCCAGCTCTATTCAAGTTGCTGCAAAAGCATTTTTTATGGCTGAGTAGTATTTCATTTTAAATATATATATATACACACACACACACACGCTACATTTTATATATATGTATATATATGCCACATTTTTTATATATATATGCCACTTTTTTTACCCACTCGTTACTTGATGGGCACTTAAGTTGGTTCCATATCTTTGCTGTGTGAATTGTGTTGCTATAAACATGCATGTGTATGTGTCTTTTTCGTATAATGACTTACTTTCCTTTGGGTAGATACCCAGCAGTGGAATTGCTGGATCAAATGGTAGTTCCATTTTTAGTTCTTTAAGGAATCTCCGTACTGTTTTCCATAGTGGTTGTACTAATTTACATTCCCACCAGCAGTGTAAACTTGTTCCCTTTTCACAACATCCACACCAATATCTATTGTTTTTGATTTTTTAACTATGGCCATTCTTGCAGGACTAAGGTGGTAGGTATCTCATTGTGGTTTTGATTTGCATTTCCCTGATGATTAATGGTGTTAAGCATTTTTTCATATGTTTGTTAGTTGTTTACATATCTTCTTTTGAGAAATGTCTATTCATGTCCTTTGCCCACTTTTTGATGGGGTTGTTTTTTCTTGTCGATTTGTTTGAATTCTTTGTAGATTCTGCATACTGGTTCTTTGTTAGATACATAGTTTGCAAATATTTTTTCCTACTCTGTGGATTGTCTGCTTACTCTGCTGATTATTTCTTTTGCTGTGCAGAAGCTTTTGTTTAATTAGATTCCATTTATTTATTTTTGTTTTTGTTGCTTTTGCTTTTGGGGTCTTAGCCATGCCTAAGCCAAAGTCCAGAAGAGTTTTTCTGATGTTACCTTCTAAAATTTTTATGGTTTCAGGTCCATCTTGAGTTGATTTTTGTATAAGGTGAGAGATGGGGATCAAGTTTTATTCTTCTACATGTGGCTTGCCAGTTTTCTCATCACTCTTTATTGAATAGGGTGTCCTTTCTCCAATTTATGTTTCTGTATTCTATGTTGAAGATCAGTTGGCTGTAAGTATTTGGCTTTATTTCTGGGTTCTTTGTTCTGTTCTATTAGTCTACATGCCTATTTTTATGCCACGCTGTTTGGGTAACCATAGTAGGATTTGAAGTCAGGTAATGTGATGCCTCCAGATTTGTTCTTTTTGCTTAGTATTGCTTTGGCTATGTGGGCTCCTTTTTGGTTCCATATGAATTTTAGGATTTTTTTTCTAGTTCTGTGAAGGCTTATGCTGGTATTTTGATAAGAATTGGATTGGCTTTGGCTATGTGGACTCCTTTTTGGTTCCATATGAATTTTAGGATTTTTTTCTAGTTCTGTGAAGACTTATGCTGGTATTTTGATAAGAATTGCTTTGAATCTGTAGCTTGCTTTGGCTGTAGGATCATTTTCACAATATTGATTCTTCCCATCCATGAGCATTGGATGAGTTTCCATTTGTTTGTCATGTATGATTTATTTCAGCAGTGTTTTGTAGTTTTGCTTGTAGAAATTTTTCACCTCCATGGTTAAGTGTATTTCTAAGGTTTGTTTGTTTGTTTATTTGTTTTGCAGCTGTTGTAAAAGGGATTGAGTTCTTGATTTGATTCTCTGTTTTGTTGTTGGTGGTGTACAGCAGTGATGCTAATTTGTGTACATTGATTTTTTTATCCTGAGACTTTACTGAATTCATTTATCAGATCTAAGAGCTTTCTGGGTGAGCCTTTATAGTTTTCTAGGTAATACAATCACATCAGCAGCAAACAGTGACAGTCTGACTTCCTCTTTTCTTTCTTTTTTTCTTTTTCTTTCTTTTTTTTTTGAGATGAAGTCTCGCTCTATCACCAGGCTGGAGTGCAGTGGCACAATCTTGGCTCACTGCAACTTCCGCCTCCTGGGTTCAAGCAATTCTCCTGCCTCAGCCTCCCAAAGTGCTGGGATTACAGGCATGGGCCACTGCGCTGGCCTGACTTCCTCTTTCTAATTTTGATGTACTTTCTTTCTCTTGCCTGATTGCTCTGGCTAGGACTTCCAGTACTAGGTTGGAAAGAAGTGATGAAAGTGGGCATCCTTGTCTTGTTCCAGTTCTCAGGGGAATGCTTTCAAGTTTTCCCCATTCAGTGTGATATTGGCTGTGGGTTTGTCATATATGACTGTTATTATGTTGAGGTATGTCCCTTCTATGCCTATTTTGTTGAGGGCTTTTGTTGTAAAGGATGCTGGATTTTGTCAAATGCTTTTTCTCTGTTTATTGAAATAATCGTATGGTTTTTGTTTTTAATGCTGTTTATGTGATGTATCATATTATTGACTTGTATATGTTAAACCATCCCTGCATCCCTGGGATGAAACCTATTTAGTCATGATGCGTTATTTTTTTGGTGTGCTGTTGGATCCAGTTAGCTAGTATATTGTTGAGGATTTTATGCTCATCAAGGATATTGGTCTGTAGTTTTCTTTTTTTGTTATGGCCTTTCCTGGCTTTGGTATTAAGTGATACTGGCTTCATAGAATGATTTAGGGAAGAGTCCCTGTTTCTCTCTTTTGGAGTAGTTTCAGTAGAATTGGTATCAATTCTTCTTTTAATTAAATCAGTAATTTAAAGTTCTGCTGCTTGTTATTGGTCTGTTCAGGGTTTCTATTTCTTCCTGATTTAATATAGAAGGGTTGTATATTACCAGGAACTTATCTGTTTCTTCTAGATGTTCTAGTTTGTGCACATAAAGGTGTTCATAGTAGCCTTGAGCCATCTTTTGTATTTCTGTGGTATTGGTTTTAATATGTCACCTTTTTTCTATAAGCCATATTACTTCCAATTCTAGAAGCATCATTCAACTCTTACAGCTACTTAGAGATGCTGAACCAGGTTCCCAAGCCAGAACAAGTTGGAGTATTTGTACCAACTTGTTTTATCTCACACAAAAATGTTTTACCATTGATAAAGTATACATCAAAATGTCTTTAGTTTAAACCATTCCATCTATAATGTGCATTAAAACTATCTCTATAGATAGTGAATGGTGTAGGAGGAGTATTGGGCCTTATAAACTAGAAGACAGGGTCTACTGCCAATGTAACAACAAGCTCTGCTTTCCCTTTCTTTCTAACAGATCCTGATTTTGTGTTTAGATAGTGACCAGAGGTATCTTTCCCATGCCTCTTTTATTTCCTGCTTAAGAAGGTTTTCTGAGGTCTGATGTCTAGAGCTGCGGTAGTCAGCTTGAGACTGTAAAATGACACACATAAGGAAAAAAAAGCCTTGTTGTAAAAATGAAGCAGAAGAAGTAGGGGGAAAAAGCCTGTCTTTCTCAGGACCATTGAGTAATTGCATCATTGTGAAAAACTACTTTTAGATTTCTTGATGTACGAGAAAAATTAATTCCTACTTGTGAAAACCAAGGTTACTAAGTTGTTACTTGGTCTTGAAAAATTTTTTTTTTTTTTTTTCCTGAGATGGAGTCTCACTCTGTTGCCCAGGCTGGAGTGCAGTGGCTTGATCTCAGTTCACCGCAACCTCCGCCTCCCAGGTTCAAGTGATTCTTCTGTTTCAGTCTCCCTAGTAACTGGGACTACAGGTGCACACCACCACGCCCAGCTAATTTTTTGTATTTTTAGTAGAGATGGGGTTTCACCATGTTGCACTGACGGGAAAATACTCTTAACTAATAAAAAATGGTTTCTCCTTTTGGGAAAACACACAGCAAGATGTTTCTCCTTCTGTGAAGGATGGTGTTTTATTATAGCTGCTGCCGTTATTGCTACTAGGAAGTTTAAGTGGGAAAACTTCCCAGTGTGTTGCGAAGTTGGGCAGCCAAGGGGAGGATCATCCTACTTTTGACTCCCAATACTTTGTGAACACCCTTCTATGTTTGGGGAATTCCCCACTTAGAGTCTCTGCTTCCTGAACATAGAACCCAGAACCTTCATCTCTCAGCATTGGGTATAGGCCTGAGCCCTAGACTGTTCTAATGTACTAACATTATAATATGTTATGCACTACATATGCATTACAATATGGATGCACTAACATTACAATAGGAGTTGTAAGTACCACGGAGAAGCAGATGCTGTGTGGACTGTGTTCTGTGAGGCATCGGGGACAGAGGTTCCAGTATCTAGGGCCAGTATCAGCCGTGTGTAACTTAGGATGGTCTAGACATGGTTCTCAGCCACGAAGTCTTCAAGGGACTTGGAAAAACCCTAATATACTTAAATACTACTTTCTGCTGAAAATAACTGAAACTGGTTCTGAGTAATACATTTCATTATGTTAATTAAAACATTTTTTATTTATGACTTAATTGTTTTATTCTAAAGTTTGCCATCTAGTCAGAATTGAATTCAATAGGTGACTGATCCAACTAAATCTGAGGTTGAATGGAGTTTTAAAACCCGAGACCAGCCTTGACCCCACTGGCTCTCTCAGAGGATCAAGAGCAGTACTGATTCATATTCCATGTCCTCGAACATCAGATTTAAGGTATTTTCAGAGATAAGCATTGGGTGTTAGTATATGCTAGCACCTCTTGGTAAGGCTATGTATTTCTCTAACCAATCAATTAGTTCAATGATTCTCAGCATTTTTGGTCTCAGGAGCCCTTCACTTTCTAAAAAATTATTGAGGATCTCAGTTTTACATGAATTATATCTGTTGATACTTCCTGTACTTGAAATATTGTGAGTAAATACAGTTTTGTGAAAATAGTTTTTAATCATATTTTGCTTACCATCTGGAAATACTTGAAGGACCCCCAGGGAACACTGGACAGACAACTCTTAGAAAACCACTAAATTAGGTATTTATGGATCACTTGTGGTCACAAAATTGAAATGGGCTCTATAGCAAATTTGGATGTTTAGCTGTTGGCACACAATGGGAATGAGACTTCCACACTGGCACAAGAGGAGGAAACCAACCCGTCAAGGGCATTGGAGATGCAGGCAAACAGTGAGAGGCACTTTCCTGCATGATCTAAATTTACCCTAACTGCCTCTGGGCAGTGCTATTTATTTAGGAGTTTTGCTACAACAGAGGCTATGAGAAAAAAAGGCCTTATGTTTCATAAAGTAATAATATTTTTAAGGATTAGTATTTTTTTATAGATAAAACTGGTTTCAAGTGACACAAGGTATGGTGTATTTGCTGCATGATTGCCCTTTCCCAGCAGGAAGAGAAAGGTAATTTCCATCTTTGAGCTCTGGTAAAGGGTAAAAAGATATGGTAATGTGAGATTATGTTTTTCTCCAACACTTAGTTCATGTGGAATTGAGTGGATTATTTCTATTTGTTGTTGAAAGAGAGTGAAACTCTCGGCCCTCATGTTCTTCCTGCTTTCTGGGAAATCTCAGGCAAGTACTACACCACTGAGGTGAGGATCTCTTCTGCCAAGAGCCATCCTTTCCACCACTCCCTGGAGAAGTTTCTGGCTCAGTCAAGCGAGGTGACTCAGAACTCCCTCGGTTCCTCTGCCTCCCAGTTCACGCCAGCTGGGCACAGAGAGACAGAGACAGGGCTCAGTGCTGACCTGGAGAGCATCCATGCCTCATAAAGACCCAATGCCAGGGACTTGCATCCAAATGAGTGTGGTTAGGTCAAGTGTTGGCCTGGAGTTTTGGGAAAGGTCCAGTGACTTGGGTGGCAAACATAATTGTAGTTTCCAAAGGTTACCTTCCAGAGGAAATGAGATCTGGCCAGCCACACAAGATATATCTATGAAGCAGCATGAATGGACGGATGGATGAATGGTTAGAGATGTGCACATACATTCTATTTGAAAAGCTAAACAAAAAAATAAAAATTGGAATACAGTTAAAAAAAACTAAACTAACTGTAGAGTATGAAAATATATAGACGGCAACACCTAGAGTTGTTGATATTTTATCTTATTTTGTTTAATTTAAAATTACACAAAACATTGCAGATGAAGTCTCTCCTCTGTACCCAGTTCCAGGACCACGGACCAGAGGTAGCAGCTGACGTGATTTTGGCCACCTCTGACTTTCTATTGCCTTTCTCATGGCCTCATCTCTGAATGCTGTCCTGTCTCTGTAATACCATACCCCTCCCACCCCCTTTGTTCAAGGTCAATGGCAGTTGTCCTCTCTGCGCAGCCTCCCCTGGCTCCGAGAAGGCAGATGTGTGCTGCCTCTTCTCCTGCAAGACTCACCTCCTGGACTTGGGGGTCAGGGACCTTTTCTCACGTGCATTGGAATCTCCATTTTGCCATGCCCCATACATGATTATTTAGCAGGGAATGGGACAGGTTGAGAGAAGCACACAGTTCCACATTCACCTTTTTCCTCATGTGTTGTAGCTCACATTTTGGAAGTACCTTCACCTCACCTCCTTGTCACCACAGCAACAGAGATGAACATCTCATCTCTGTCCCCTGCCTCCACCTTTCCACACAGTGTGCCGAGGGCTAAAACTGCATCCAGGCCCCTGCGGGGTGGCCATCAGCTCCAGGAGCCACGTCTGACAAACTGCAAGGCTGATTCCTAGTCTCTGCTTCCCTATGCCTGGCCATCTATTATCAGCCAGAGAATGGAGAGGTGGTGTCTTCCAAGGAAAAAAATTTTTTTTTCCTCCTTAATTGTTTTATTTCTTCACATGCACTGCTTTAACAAATCCTTTGTGAAAACAAGAATGGCAGTGAAGCAGCATGCAGGCATTTTTTCATATTGTACTTTCTTCGCTTTAGGTATATAGGTGTATTTTGAAGCTACTTGGGAATTCCTGTACATGCTCACAAACATGTGCGCACACGTGTGTGCGCACACACACCCATGTATGCCACACTTTGAAACCAAGGGAGAAACTCCTGGCAGTCAGTCTTTGTAGAGTGTGAAGGCCTCGAAACATCTCCTTTATCTTGGTACTAAAAGAGAGCAAGGCAAAAGGCTAAGCAAAATAATATAAAAGAATAATGAGTTGGCCGGGCGCGGTGGCTCAAGCCTGTAATCCCAGCACTTCGGGAGGCCGAGACGGGCGGATCACGAGGTCAGGAGATCGAGACCATCCTGGCTAACACAGTGAAACCCCGTCTCTACTAAAAAATACAAAAAACTAGCCGGGCGAGGTGGCGGGCGCCTGTAGTCCCAGCTACTCGGGAGGCTGAGGCAGAATGGCGTGAACCCGGGAGGCGGAGCTTGCAGTGAGCTGAGATGGCGCCACTGCACTCCAGCCTGGGCGACGGAGCGACATTCCGTCTCAAAAAAAAAAAAAAAAAAAAAAATGAGCTAAAATATAAGCTTCACAAGGACTGGAATTTTTATATGTTTTGTTTTCTAAAGTATCTCAAGGCCATAGAAAAGCATCTGAGACAGAGTCAGAGCTAAGTATTTGTTGAAGATAGAATGAACAAATCAATGACTGAAGGAAGGAAAGAGGAAGGATCACAGCACTGTGAGCTGGATGGGGAGGCTGTCGGGTATGTGACTCCTTTTTTTGGTATATGATGCTTCTTAGAAACTAAATCCACATGGTAAAGTGAGTCCAGGCTTCGATAACTCACTCTCACCCACCACTTAGTCACCCACTGGGCTTGCATCATATTTACTCTAGAGAATAAGGTGTGGCCAGGAGTGAGGAAACAGGACCAAAGTTATGAGGCTGACATCACACTTGGAAAGTTCAAATGAGAAAAAATAAATTAATAGTAAAGACTGGAATTTAGCCAGAGATGGTAGGGGAAAAAAAGGGGGTTGCCAAACCAAACCAAACCAAACAAAAAACCCTGGTTTTGAAATATCCATTCTTGACTGTGGTAGTAATAAACAGTATTGCTAAAAATTGTTTGCAAGGATTTATGAAATTTTTATGTTTTCAGAGGACATTAAACTATTGTTATCTACATGTCTGCAGTGTCGATAAATCACTTTAACAAAATAGAGATAAAACTAAGTATTGAATATTTTATGTACTTTTTCAGAGACATTTAGTAGATTCAGCTGGAATTGGAAATTAGCATAATTGGAATTGGGAAATTCAGCATATAGTACACAGTTACTGAAAGAAAGATCCCTACAGAATTCTTTATTTTATATATCAAACTGATTAACTTTCATCTTGAGCCCTCATATTACTAGATTTAGGGTGGGGAACAAAATTACCAATTAAAAAGAATCTCAGTCTCTTTCACATTAGCCTAGGCTCTTTTGGATAAATATTTTGTGAGATTTTATGTTGAAATTCCCTACCATGTCTGTTTCTTTCCTCACAAAGAAAGGTTTACGATGTGTGAGTGCCTTCTGTGTTGGCAGGCCTTCTTCTCACCTCCCTCCACGAGGACCACGGTCCCACTTAGCCTGTGCCCTGAGTCTCTGCCCCATCTTCCAGCTGGGCCCTGGGCCAGGATGGTGTGGCCACACTCTGCCACTGGGGCTCTATGGCAGGCCTGTTGGCATTCTACTCCCAGCTGCCTCCTCATTCCCCTCAGGGAGCAGATGGAAACCTCCAGAGACCTCCTAGTGTCATCTACAGTCATGGAAACTCTATAAGCTGTCACAGTCATTTCTCTCTGCCTAAGTCACACCCCTTGATTATGGCCACCATGTGTCAGGATAGCGGGCCTGTGAGGCACTCTCCTCCAGGGGAGTCAGGACCTAGCCCCACAACTCTGGAGTTCCACTTAGTGTACCCAGTGATTTCTCCAACTAACCCTCCATCCCCACTTCCCCTTTTACTTCTAGATCTAGGGCCAGGGCCTACAAATCCTATCTTTAACCTTTTCCCTCACTTTCCCTCCTTCAGGTTTCTTCCTAGAACGAAGAGGGAATATAGGTGAGAACCTTATGCCTCATAGCCCTCTTTTTTCCCTTTTCCAGTTCTAAGTTCAGTTATATTAAGTCACCAAAAAGGAGATTTGTTAAAATACATATTGCTGGCCCCTACCCACAGTTTTTATTTCAGTAGTTCTGCAGTAGGGTCTGCATGTCTAAGTTCGCAGGTGATGTTGATATTGCTAATTGGGGAACCACACTTTGAGAACTACTGACCTATACTGTGACATTCGCTAATATCACTGCTCCCTTTCCCTTGCAATAAGTCTCATGGCTTAGCCTTAATGGGAGAAGGACTGCAAGGTATATGCCTTATATTGTATTAAATTTATATCTCAATTAGTGAGATTACCCTTGGAAACAATTTTGGCTTGAGACTTTCAGGATGTCAAACTGTTACAGCAGAAAACAAGAGTCTGCAGAGCATAAATAAGGCTAATAATGACTGAAAATGTATAAGAATAATTCTTTAAAGGGTGATGTGGCCTTTTTCCTTTGCCTTTCCAAACATATCACCTTTCTGAGATTATTTGAGGCAACTGTCTTATTAGAAGGAGACTACCATTTTTTTTTTTTTGCAGGGCTGTAAGGTGAAATACTATGCGAATACTCATAATCCACCATTGAAAAATGAGATTTTTCGGTGAGATGATAGCTTTCCATCCTCTAAAAATGTAATCTTTCCTTTAGCATAACAGAGTTATAAAAAACATGAAAACAGGAAGGTGGGGGTATGTGGGGGTGGGGCGAAGCTTTTTTGTCCCTGGAGGATGGTGAAAAGATTACAAAAAGAAAACAGAAGGATTCCTCTTCCTCCAGAGGATGAAAGGGAAGTGTGATAAGTGAGGGGAAGACTTAGGACCCAGAAGGGAGGGTTTTTAGTCTTCAGTGCGCAATCTTGGACTTTAGGAAGAGGCTGCACATCAAATGGATTGTTGACTGCCTTTGGCAGGCACTGGTTGCAGAGGAAATACACAGTCAAAGGAATGAAGCACTCTGCAAAGAAAAGCAGAATTCAAAGAGTATTTCTTGCATTTCTCAGTGTCACAGGTTACAAAAAATTCCTGAAAACAAAGATATTATTAGATAATCCAGTATTCCTGAATTCTTAAACTTCCATTCCTGTTTAAACATAACACTTCTGTAATTTGCAGTCAAGTGTCCTAAATAACATGATAGAAAATATAATTTTAAAAATATTAACATTGGCCTTGCAGGCAGACACATTAGTAAAATCTTGTCTCAATGACCTGGCTCTCCCTGGGCACTTTGATTTGACTAACACTAACTTAGCTTGTCAGAAAACAAAATTACAACCTATTTAGTTATAAATGTAATTGCCTTTTATCCACCATTCATCAGGGAAACGCTTCATTCTATAAAGTAGAATGAGAACTCCCACTGGACAATAGCAGAACAGGGGTTTTACAAGGTGGGAAACAGAAAAATAGAGAAAAAAAGGTTAACATCAGATTACTTTTTGGTAAGGATTAAAGTAGAGGAGACTTCCTTATTGTGCTGACTCAGGTAGACTGAAATCTGTTTTCAAAGGAAACAATGGTCTGTTCTGGAATCTATCTGCTTCCTTGAAGTTTCAGTTTGATTATGCATTCAGTATGTGACTCCATTATAGTTTGTTCTGGTCTGCTGGGACCCAGTGCAGAAGTTCAGTGCAAAACCATGGCCTTCCCAAATTTTTTAACAAGCTCTTTATCTCAACCTAAATAATCAAAAGGGTATGAATCTAATTTAAATAGTTTATACAAGTGCAAAGTTTGAGGATAGCCCACCCAGAAACACCAACTCCAAAGGAATAGTCAGTACTCCGAAGTAGAGAAGTTAAGGTTTCATTTACGTAGGCAGAGACAGAGGAGTTTCTTTTAGCAGGATTACAACGCTATTCATACAAGGTTGGGAAATAGTTACAGGAATTGGTTATAGGTATTTCTTTTTGGCAAGGGTACATTTAACATTTTTTATAGAGGGTGAAATACTCGTGGGTTTTCTGTCATCTGGTCCAAGCAAAGCAGGATAATGAAGGGGAAAGAACAAGCAAAATAAGAAAGTGAGTTGATCTATAATCTAAGAAAAAGAAGTAGCCATATGTGACTCAGATCACAGTCACATCACTCTCAAGGCTTAAAATGTTTTGGGGGTTATGACAGCTTTTAAACTATATTTATTTTCATGCAATACAAAATACATATTTCAGTCTACATATTTTCTATCCTCAGTGCTTTTATCTTTAAAAAGGGCATATATTTAAAGTATAAAACTTTCTAATGCAAAAAAATTTCAAGTACACAAATACTGGATAGGAAATAAAGTCTCATCAATTGCAGAAGTTAGAATTATCTTGGATTTTCTAACAAGACTGTATTGACAAAGAGTTCTGCAGTGTCATGACAGATTGGAATATAAAAATTAAATCATTTTACCACAAACAGAAACAACCAATTATAACATGTATTGGAAAAATATGTCTGCAGGGCGGATTGTGGGACTTGAAGATGCTTGGATTTTGGTATCCACAGGGGCCCTGGAACTGGATACCAATGGAGGACTGCACCCGGTATTGTACGTCTCTCCAAATCAGTCCTATAAATGTTGTGCAACCCATATAAAACTTCAAGAGGTATACTCACCAGCAGTCAATAAATCTTTATAAAACATTAGGAAGACTTTACTCCAAATCTGAAAACATACCGAAGTAATGCATTATTTATTAGGAATATAGAAGAGCTCAATGAAAGAATTGAACACATAATGAAACTGCATTTCAAATCAGACATATGAGTGGACTTTTCAATAAATGAATTTTTCATAGACATAGGAGGCAGTGCTGTATGTTTTGCTCTTCACAAAAATCAATTCTAAAGAGCTACACATTAACTACTCACACAGAAACATGTCGTAGAGGAAAATACATGATGTGAAATGAGCACATGTAAACATAGGAAAACATACACTATGAATGTCTTAGAAAATAATTTGCTTTATGTCCTGAAATAAGTCATGAAAAATTATTAATCGATTGTATACAAATATAAAACATTTATTTAAAAAGACACCATGTAAAATTAAAGCCAAATGGCTAAGTAGGAGAAAACATTGGCAACAGACAGAAAATACAAGAGAACTGCTAACAAATCCATGAGATAAAAGGACAAATCATTCAACAGAAAAATGAACGGTGGAGGAAAAAGACAATTAACAACTGTTTATATGTTCTAAAATAAACATACAAAAATATGTCCATCGTCACTAGTGAGAAATTTGATTTAAAACCAAAATAATTTTTTCATCAGAGTAATAAAAATTACAAAAATCCAATAGCAAGTGTCATTAATTACATGGGGAAGCAGATGCTCATTTGTTGCTGAGGGGAACTGTAACTTGATACAACCATTCTGGAACCCAAATGGAGGTATCTCTTCAAATTAAAAATGCTTATACTCTGGCCTGAAATTCAAATCCTAAGCATATACTACAGAGAAAGTCTTGTATGTACAAAAAGGGCTCATGTAGGATGATGTTCCTTTCAGCATTGTTTGTAATCGTAAAGGAATAAAAAGAAGGAAAACTTCCTTAAGTGTCTATTATAGGCAAAGTAGACTGTTGGACACTGCAAAAGAGATAAGGTAAATGTGAATGTACCAAAATAAAAAACTCCCAAGTAGAAATAGCAAATTGTAGAATAATATACGTACATGTATGTAAAAATCACAAATATACATTTCTTGTGGCTGTAGATAATGTATACACATTCCTACATTAAACACTCATAAAAACAATCTAAAAAAAATCTAGGAGAGTTAATAACTGTTACTTCTACAGAGGGTATTGGGACTGAAGATGGTTTTCAAAAAGTACACAAGCAAAATGTAGTCATATATTACATGTGTAATTACAAAATTTAAAGATAAACTAGTGTGCACAGACTGATATATTTTAAGGAAAACATAGACAAATAAAATTATATTTTGTATTTCTTTCCCTCCCTTGATGGAAACAGTACATGAAAGGTTCTAGATTACCTGCCAAAATGATGTAATACTATCTAAATATATCTCTGATAACAATACACTCAAGTCTATATGCCCACTTGAAAAAGAGAAGAAAATTCAGTTCATGATTTTATGTAAGCAATACAATTTCAGTTCATAGCTCTTAAAATTTTATTTACAGTCTTTACTAGGTATAGAATTATATATTGGAATTTTGCCATATTCCAATTTAGAATATAGTATTTAGGAAAGAGGAAAATAATTTTTTAAATTAGAACTTAAGTCATGAGTAACATTTCTGTCAGTGGCTTTAGTAAGTCAATACACATTTCTAAAAGAAAAATGAAATTGAGTACAATAACCAGATTGGCTTATTTCCTTAGTAGTTTATTAATTCTATCTGACATCATTAAATAAAAACATGAATATTAAAAGTATCATTGGGAAACGCCTTTTGAGGACTGCTTCTTCTGGAGATTATTCTATAAAACTCTCTTACCCTAACAATGCACAAGAATGCTATTGGTGTTCATATTCAACCCACTGCATTTCATGAAAGACCCAACTTTTAAGTGTATAAACTAAGAATAGTTTTTAGAGCACTATGCTTTAAAGAACTGCTTATTTTTAATTCATGTATTGCAAAAGTCTTGAACCATAAAAACAATGATGACGAGAAAAAAACTCCAGGGCTACCTGGTTTTGCAATGGTTGTGAAAGAAAAGTATACTCAGCAGTTTCTTCCCAAATAAAAAGGTCCTCCCCAAAAAAGTGTAGCCAAAACCAAAACAGAACAAAACAACCCGTGGCTTTGAAATACCCATTCTTGGCTGTGGTAGCAATAAACAATATTGCTAAAAATTGTTTGCAATGATTTATGGAATTTTTATCTTTTCAGAGGACATTAAACTATTGTTATCTACATGTCTGCAGTGGCAATAAAGGGCCACCTTCCAATGGAATTTGTAATTTCCCTTACCTATCCTTGATATCAGTTTAACTGTCTTTAGCCATTTGCCATGGGCAAGGAAGGGCCTCCCACATTTCTGATCAATGAACAACTTCCTTTCAGTACATTACAATGGAGAAAGCAGTAGGCCACTGTTAGAAAGTTTCAATCTGTCACTGAAATACCAACAGACCTTTAGCCTGATTCCTCTCCCGCAACACAACAGGGCTGTGCTGGAAGATGATTAGTTTATCCTCCAACTCTGAGTCAATGATTCATATTTTTATCAAAGTCCGCCAAGGAAAAAAAATTCCTTTTTTCTTCATATCAAAACAGCATTTTTATAACTACACCATGTATCAGTTTTATCTGACATTTTCAATTTAATTCAGCAATACTTCACAGTGAACATGCAGTATCTCTTTATATGAAACAGATACTAAAAAAATATAAGCAGGTAATAATTTTTAAAAAATCATATAAAAGTTAATGTGTGAAGAGACTCAGAAAATAAATCATTTGAGCAGATTCTTTAAATCTTCAAAACGAAAGGCAGGTGTAATTTATTTTTTTAACTTTTTGTAGAGATGGGATCTTGCTTGCTATGTTGCCTAGGCTGGTCTCAAATTCCTGGCCTCAAGCAATCCTCCTGCTTTGGCCTCCGAAAGAGCTGGAATTACAGGCATTATCCATCATGCCTGGCTGGGAGGTGTGATTTTACTTCAAGAAAGTATTTAGCATTTAAAGTGGAGATTTACTGACTAGTCAGTAATGCTAACATTTATTTTCTTTTCACATTGACACCTGGAAAATAAGAAATGAGTTCAATTGAACCCATTTAATATGTAAGTCTTTGATATGTTTAGTCACAAATTTATTTTTATAACAAAGCACTTTTGAGATAATTTAAAATACACATGCTTTGATTGAAGAGTGATTGCAAATGGGTCCAGTTTTCTTCCACCTGGGATGACAAATTTGTTATTTCTTCTAGGAGTACTGGCTCTGAAGGAAGCATTTTGAGGTGTAACTGCAAAGAAAAACATGATGGTTAAACATTTAAGAAAATTAAAATTTTACCTAATCTGGATTCAATTTTTCTACCAAGGAACCACAGAAGACACTAGGTGAATATTTGTTTTCTTAAGTGCTGGTTTATTACTATCTCCCATTTTCCCCTCCTCTATCAAACTTTGTTTTTTTATTATGAGCTCCTTTATGATACTATGACTTCCTTGGTAGAATTAAAGTGGTCATCACTCTTCTCCACCTAAGGACAGTCCTGATACGTTTAAATAATTAGATCAACTGAACTCATTTTAGGTATAAATGGGATAAAGAATCAAATCTATTATCACCAAAAATCAGCATCATCTACCTCCTTCAACACATTATACCACTAAAGTAGACCCTCAAAACATGAGTTCTCCACTATATTAATCATAAAAGTAACTGTCTTACTGTAAAATGATCAAAACTCCTTTACCAATGATAGAAGTGAACATTTTGATTTTAGTAGTAGAAAAAAAACAAAACAAAACCCTACTTTCTATTCATAATCACAAAAAACTTCCAAAATGTAACTAACCACTAAAAAAAGAAAAGTTAATGGTTCAGCACATTGGATCAAGCAGATAGCATAAAAATGTCAGGGGGTAAAGTCAAAATTGCTGTGCAGTTGAGTAAAAAAAGAAAACAAGACTCCTAAGCTGCACTGTCCAGTTGTCTAATGTGGTAGTCACTAGCCACATGTGGTTAAATTTAAATTAATTAAAATTCTATAAAATTAAAAATTCCGTCTCTTGATCACACTGTCTACATTTCAAGGATTCAGTAGCTACATGTGGCAAGTGGCTATGATATTGGAAAGGATGGATATAGAACATGCCCATCTTTGCAGAAAGTTCTATTAGATAGCACTGCCACAGAAGACGACAAGTTGGGCAGTACTGTCTTACATTAGACTTACCTTTAGAAACAATGCAAGGTATGCCTGGGCTAACTCGAAATCACGCTTTCTGTCCAACATCATCCCAATCATTTTCAAGAAGCTCTGCATAACTTCTACAGACCCACCACAATCAGGAGACAAGCTTCGCAGCTCTGTTTCAATTCCTGATGGGCCTGATTCTTTCAGAAGGTTGAGAGCAGTGTCATCTGCATTAAATTTTATTCCAGTTATGACTTGATTATAATCATTTAACTTAGAAAACTACAGTTTTCCTTTTATACCCCAAATAGGATATATTTAAATGGTACAGGAAATTCTTCCTGTGGGTTAACTTTTTCATATTATGTAGAATAAAACCCAAAATAATTGAAAATCAATACAAATAATGACAGCAATATAAGAGAAAGTACTCAAAACACATTGTTTCTGTAATTTAAACCTTTTTCCTGTTAATAAAGAAAATCTAATGCCTCGCAACACTTTAGAATTTTAAAAGCTCGTATATCTTCTCTCAGAGTAAATCCTAATCAAGAAGGCTATAAAGATACATACAAAAGTATTAATAGCGGTTAGCATTGGGAATCCGACGAGGTAAAATAATATTTTTTATTGTTATAAAGTTATAAAAGTACATAATCATTAGGAAATACATTACTAACAATAAAGAATATATAAAATTGGAGGGGGAAGACCCCACCCCTTATTCTTACCTAGCCCAAACCTACTTCTTTTCTCTAGAAGTATTGTTTCATATGCGCCCTAGGAAAACATACTCAATACACTTACAGCTATTTTTATGAGTCACTTGAGAATTGCAATGACTATGCTTTAGCTTTCTGAAAAAGAGTATCACCAATGACAAAAGTCTAATCACTTTTGGATCCTTCAGTATATAGTAAACAACAGTGTTTTTATTTCTTTGTCTCCCCATAAACATAACAAGTCATTTACAAGGGCTCATCAGTATCATTCTTTGACTTTTGCTAATGTGGTCTCAAGTAATCTTGGTATGAAAACAAAAGCATTCGAATCAAAACAAGAGGATAAGTTAAAATTATTAGGAGAGTAACTAGGATTTTTTAAATGATTACAGTTCTTATGGCTAATCACTATTAGCTACAGACTGTAGCCTTCAAAATTTAAATATATTAACACAACAGATAGATTAAAACATTTCCTTTTTAATAAAATAATTTGGGAATATATGAAATTACCTAAGCAGTCTGCTGAATTACAAATTATAAATAAAAACAAAAGACTTGCAAATTACTTGCTATAAAAATGACAAAACTTTTACATTTAATTCACATCAAGAAGGATCTCCTTATTATAAATGTAGTCAATAAATGTCCATCTCCAAACAGCAAAAAATAAATTAGATATATGAAAAATCTTCAACAGATTTTTATAATATCAATACCATTTGATCTTAGTGGGCTTATTTAATATAAATGCTAAAATTATTTAAAATTAAAACCAAAATTTCAATCCTTTTGATTTTTACTATCTTAACTACTGAGAACTCTGATATTTCCTTCAACTTCTCCTCATATAAAGTAAAATAAGCTAAAGATATTTGTTAAAATATTTTATAATTCAACTTACACTTATTATTTACCAGTCCTTCTTCAAGTTTCAAGCAGAAATCTGATTTTTGAGCCAAAACTCCAAGATTTACCACTTTAGACTTAAACAAAAACAAATACATATTATTCAAATAATACAAGTATCACCCAAAAATGCATAGTTTGTAATTTAAAGGTATCATTAATTTACCCTGTATCTGTAAAACTAGGTCTTGGTAAAGAAGTACACAAAACACATACAAACATAAACCGATATACTTAGAATGTTCTAATTTGTTTTTTACCTGCTGGGGATCATTATTTTGTTCAGGTGCAGCATATCTGGGTACAAGGCCAGGAATTGTTGGAATGAAAAATGGTGCTGATTTGGGTACTTTGGGTGGTTCCTTTGGTTTATTCTTTTTCTGATTAAGAGAAAATGAGAAAGAAAAATAGGAATTATCCTGCCAACAGTTTCTAATATTTAATTTCAAATCAATTTTAAAACAAATACCAAAAAGTAAAAGAGGAATGAAACTCTTTCACATAAGAATGTTAAAATACGATCTCTTTTGACCAATACCACAGCTATCCTTAACCTGGGTTTCCCAATGCAGATCTCTAGCACCCTTGCTGGTAAGGCAGAAAAAAAGTGACAGGGCACAGGAGAAGTTCTAAGACAAACATAGCTCATTTTCCTGAAATATGAATATTTACATGAAGATATAACAGTTAAGTAATTTTAAATTTCTTTTTGTATTGAGTACAAACTCTTTCACAAAACAGGATGAAAAGCAAAATTTACATAAATGCTTAATACAAAAGGGTTTCTTAAATTACTTTTCTCCAGAGAAACTTTGGAGACAGAAGCAGACTGACATTATAAGTAATTTGATAATCTTTCAAAGTACAGCTCTAATTCTTCTATTTTGTTGGAATTTCAATTTTTCCTTAGTACTCTGTGCTTTTAAAATGCAAGAAAACACTATTGCTGGTTTATAAGTATTTCAAATGCTAGTAAAATTATATTAGGAAAAACTCTACTGGAATTTCCACTGAAAGAATTTTGTTTTGGTAAGTACATTGCTACATATCAGTATCTCAGGAACATTTTTTTTTTTTTTTTGAGATGGAGTTTCACTCCATTGCCCAGGCTGGAGTGCAGTGGCGTGATCTCAGCTCACTACAACCTCTGTCTCCTGGGTTCAAGCAGTTCTCCTGCCTCAGCCTCCAGAACAGCTGGGATTACAGGCGCATACCAACATGCCTGGCTAATTTTTGTATTTATAGTAGAGATGGGGTTTCAACATGTTGGCCAGGCTGGTCTCGAACTCCTGACCTTAAATGATCACCCGCCTCAGCCTCCCAAAATAGTGCGATTACAGGCATGCACCACCATGCCCCACCTCTCAGGAACATTTGATGAAAGTGCCTAATAAAGAAGTCTCACAATTTCACCTCACATTATTCTTCCATTCTTTAGGAGCTATGTAGCCCTAGGGAGACTTTCTATTCCAAAGTGAAGCCATGGTATAAAAGAAAATGATCACATGAACACAGGACAAAGCACTGCCAACCGTAGCGTAAGCAGAGCCCTTTAGGATGGTGGAGACTGTTATGAGTCACAGTTACCATTCTAACTCACCATTCTTGAGTTAGAAAGGGGACAGTCACTGATTTGTTAAAACCATAAGGCTTTGAAGGAACTCCATAGTGCCCTGCAAATTATCTAGTCTTATAAAGAAAAGCAAAAATAGAAGTTATCCACAGGACAAATGTAAACCATAGTCTTGGTACATTCTCTTCTTTTATTCAGCAGAAAATAAAAATATTAGAGGTTTTAACATATTCCCATCATAAAGATAATCCACTCATGTTTTGATATATGATTTTATGCAGTACAAACTATATCTTAGTGAGGACCACAGAAGCCCCAAAACTCTGTTCAATTAGTTCAGCATTATTCTGATTGCTCCCCTCACACTAATCTATTTGTACTTATTAATGCCTTGCATTTGAACTATTTCATAAAGTACTCCCTTTAAAGCTGACAGTGTGGACAGCATGATGAAGAGATTCCATAACATGCCCATGCTCCTAGACAGCACACCTTTATGTTGATGACTAATCTCTCAAAAAGTTAGCAAGTAAAAAGAAGCAATTTTAACTTCTGTGAGGAAATGTAATGTGAAAACTTCTCTTTCCTTACCCAAGACACACGTTTCTTTTCTTGTGTTATTAGTTACAAGGATAATTACATCTTAGTTAGTTACTTACGTCGGTGTTCCTTAAACTTTTTACCACAGCCCATACTGTGACTTAAGTACACCTAACAGATCTAGTGTACGTGTATGTCTAACCAACTCAAGTTTCACCAAACAATACTTGCATTCATGATCAAAAGGTAACCTGAAATTTTTCACTCTATTGTATTCTTTTCAGTAGTTTTTGCTACTGACTAGTGGGGAGTCATAAAACATACTCTAAAAAAATACTAATCGATACCATAGTTGTCCATTTTTCATGCAGAATCATAAATTCCTCAAGGACAAAGGGGCTGTTTTTTCTTCACCACCATACTCTCCACGTACATTATTTAGTACCTAGTTCATGTTAACTTACGTACCTGGCCCTGACACAGCAAGTTCTAAAAATCTTTCAGTAGTTGACAGGGTATGGTGTGAGATAAGGGGTTAACTTAATAAAATGAAAGCCTAGTGGAATTTCTCCAGTCCTCAAATGCCTAGCAGTAGAAATACATTATAACAGCTATAGTTGTTCCCGCTCATTTTAGAAACTTATATAAAAGTGATGAGGCTGGATTTTAAAAGATCAGTTTCCAATAGCTCTGTAGTTACAGGATGAACTTTTGCCACATCTAAATGTCTGCTGAGTGTTCTCAAAGTTGACATATATATGAGTATCTTGTGATAATCACACCATATTAAACAATATTTGATTAAATGGCATTGTCAGTGTTATCTTACACATTAATTGCTCTTCTAATGCCCTCAAGTAGGAGCAGTTCTCTCTGCTTAAAAAAATAAAAATGCTTCTGGATGCATGCTTAGGGTCTATTAAGTGTATTAATTATTACCTTAATAACATCAAGATTAAGAAGGTTTTTCCATCGTGATTCAGGAAGAAGTGAAAGAGTCACCAATTGCTCATTCAACTGTTCTGGCGAATCATACTCTATCATTTCATCACTTGGTTCTACTGTTTCTTCTGATACTTCTACATCTTAAAAAATTTTTTCAGGTAAAACAAAAGATTTTTATCATATAAAAGCAACTTAATTCATTTCAAATCCATCTGTATTTCATAACATGTTCACTTAATGCAGCCTTGTAAACTGTTCATTTATTTCATTTCCTTATCCCTGTCTTTTTCTTATTTTATCATAACTAAAACTCCCATCACTAGACCCAAAACACCTGTTTCACTGGTATACTATTTGATAGCTTATCAATACCACATCAATTATATTTTTGCCTAAATTCATGAAGTCATTCAAAGTCTTTTATATCAGTTAAAAAACACTTGGATTGAATGCACTAAACTTTGCCTTTGGTAGCAATATCTCCTATATTAGGTTTATAATATTACACCTCAAAAATTGCTTTGCAATTTTGTAATTACCTTGGGTTTGACAAGTACCAGGAAGCATTACTACTGAAGGGACATAATCTGCAGGAAGTGGCCGTAATGAAACAACTGAATACAGGGAAATATTGGACCTGAAAAATCAAAACATAAGCAATATTTTAAAAACTATAAAAAGTTTCTTCAGAGAAACACTCTACAATATTGAATTTAACTCCAGACTTTTATTAGTTAAAAAAAGACCTCAAAGATAGATTGTATCAATTAAAAAACCCCTTGACTTACATCATAGATGCCATCATAACAAAGTTGTGTAAATATATTATTGAGTCTCTTTCCTGACGTAGTACAAAAACATATTAAAGACAGACCAGTAGCAGATAATACTTTTATAAGGTAAAATAACTTTCATATATTGTTTTGACATATATCAACCTTTATTTAAGTAAATTATAACAGAAGGAAAGATGAACTCAGAGAGTAAGTCAGAGTGCGAATATGCTGAGCATATTCTTGCTCTGCATATTCTTGCGGTTGCTGAAAGGTCATAGATTCTCCTTCTCTAGAATGGCCCTCTAAGTAGCCATATTTCTGCCTCTCAGCCCGCACCCTGGCCATGGATGACTAATCAGAATGTAGATACCAGTCCCAAAGAAGGGGACAGGTTCTTTTTCCCACAGTTTATGAATCTGTAATAGAAAATAAAAATTGAGAATCTCAGGTTTCAAGTTATTAATAGCAGTACTTTATAGAGAGGGGCCATACTCCTGCTGTGAGTGCTCACAGCTGTTCTTTTCTGAATTGTTGAAGCCTCATGGATTCTAAGATACTCCATTTTACAAATTAAGGTGAACAGGGTCTATTTCTATTATATGTTAAAATTCCTTTTGTATCTTCAAATGTAATTACAACATTTTATCATTAATTTTTTTAAAAAATCAATTTCTTTTACCCAATAGATGTATAAAGTTAGGAAAGAAACAAAATTTTTCTAAACCCAGGTGATGTTCTAGTTATTATGAGCAATCATAGTCCCTTACAGGTTCATCAAAATTTGAAGATCACATAAGTATCTTTACACAGTTATGAAAAGTCATGCAAACAGAATAAATCTCTCACAAAGTATTCTGCTTATACTTATGCCTTATTTTATAGACAAACTAGGCTGAGGTTCAGAAGTGATTGGCCAAGGTCAAAAAGTAGTTGTGGGATACTGGCAGGAAAACCATGGCGTGACTGGGGACTCCTTTTCCTAAACTTTTAGAACTCACTTATTCTTTCCGCAAATAAAAGCCAAATATGATAACAGATAAAAATCAATCACGTGGTTTGGAATACATACTGAAGCAAAGCTGTCTACATTATCGAGCAGACGTTGAATCACTCACAGACTTACAGTGAATTAAATCTATGTTAACTTGTGACATTTCCATTTAATAAATTTAAAAACAGCCTAAATGACAATTTTAGTGACTCTAACTCTCTGACAATACAATCTTCTTCATCCCCAAACAGAACCATATGAAAGAACTTACCATAGAAAAATTCCAAGGTGGTCCACATGGGAAGTTGCCAGAAAGTCTCCAGTAGGAGACATAGAAACATTGAGAGGAGCCGAGTCCAACAAAAAGCAGTCTATAA
Source organism: Macaca thibetana thibetana (assembly GCF_024542745.1). Lineage (NCBI taxonomy): Eukaryota > Metazoa > Chordata > Mammalia > Primates > Cercopithecidae > Macaca > Macaca thibetana. The sequence goes on from NC_065583.1 coordinate 70,427,811, forward strand.
GGCTACAGAAATAATTGACATGTTAAAAGTATTTGAACTCTACCAAAAAGGATAAAATTCACAAAAATATTTTTGCCAAAAAGACAAGGGATAAGAGATGCAGAAATTTTTTTTTTTTTTCTTAAATCACCAGCATCGATCAGAAAGTCACCACTAATAAATAGCTTTGTTAACTAAGTTACTATGTGAAAATAATCTCACTTAATGAGAAAGACAACATTCACTAGACTGACTAACTGGAGAAGCAGTTTCAACAACAGGGAGGAAGCAGGAGGAAATCTTTTTTTCTCGAATACTAAATTTTGGTAGACTGACCTGGAGACAATTCTAAAGACATAACATTTAAAATAAATCTAATTATCAGTATTCTATATTTTTGTTACTTCAGTGAAACTGATGAAAAGCTTAGGCAAAAGGAGAAAGTAATATAACAAAATGGATGTAAATAAGAATGCTAATTTAAAAAAAAGCTTTTCAGCAACTCTACCTGTTTTTGAAATAAGTAATTATGCTATACATGAAACACATGACAATTCAGTCTCTAGAGAAGAACCATAAAGCAATTTATGGAAACTAGCCCCACAGCTTTAAACTGCTGAAGGGATTTACAAGTTGGGGTGAAAGGGAGAGTAACTACAAACCAGGTAGAAGACTCAGAACAGGCTTCACAGAGAACACTTATGTTTGAGAGGAGCTTTACAAATGGACAGGATTTCAATGGATATTGGTGTCTAGTAGAGAAAGCACTTCCTGGCTAAGAGAAAGGTGGTGGATAAGGCAAGGGAAAATACAATTGTGTAAAGTGAGGAGTGCAGTTTTGTAGGACTATTAAGCATAAGCATAAGGCTGCATACAATGTCTTATATACCAAACACCTGAGTTTGTTTCAATCTTATAATTGATGGAAAGTCATTAATCACTTAAGAGGAGATAGTGGCATAATCTTCACTTACATAGAAAACTTGCCATAAGAATGCAGAATATATTTGAACAGAGAGAACGGTGACAGTATGGTAGTAATCATTTAACAATCAAAAAAATTACTAGGATGGTGGTAGCAGGAAGTGAAAAGAGGTAGATTTAAGAAGCAAAGAGAAAGGCCTACACTCATCTGAATCCTGCTGAAACACTCCTTAGGCTTGCTAAAAGTGAGAAAAGCTTTAAGGAGAGTATAGTGGTTTTTAATTACAGCTTTTCTGAAGCCAATATATTATCCATAGGAAAGTACACACAAATGATTCAAGTTCCAGATGTACATTAATACAAATTATTTCAAGAACAAGATTAACACTTTTTTAGTACTCTGTGTGAGGAAGTATCCTCAGCACTTGAGTGTGCTAACTAATCGAATCTTCACAAACCCTATAAGGAGATCCGTCCTTACCATACAGTCCAGAAAACTGAGGTCCAGTAGGATTTGAAAACTCGCTCAAGGTAGAAAGCAATTGGGTCAGGATTTTCACCCAAGCAGTTCTACCCAATTTATATTGTTAGCCAACATAAATTATAGTAAAGCTACTACTGAAACTAAAACACAAAAAGAGGGCAATAGCTTACAAACACCCAGAGTAGGCCTACATTGGTGATTCATGGGACACACACTGTGAGCAGCTCAAATGTAAATGAAGACTGTCCAGTGTGAGACATTAAGTTGCTTGCCCATGGTAAAACGCCTCTCTCAATTTGCTGAAAGAGTCAATAAAAATATAAACCTTAAACAATGAATGCAAGATGGAAAGAAAAGACAACAATTAGAAGCACCGGAAACAAACACACACACATCAAAGTGTGTTCAGGAAAACGACTGCTGTTTAACTGTCCATTATGGGGAAGGAAGCAATAACTTGTCTGATTTCTCTTCAAGTCTGTTTTGAAAGCTCACAAGAATGGCTTTTATTGGGAATCAAGGGAATTGGGGAGAAGAAAACATTTGCTAAGCACTTATTCTATGCCATGGACTATTAAATTATTTATGTTAAGTCACTTAATCCAAACAATCCACAGATGAAGATATTATCCTAACACATACAAAGATTAAACCTAAAACATGGCAATTTCAAATCTTAAGGTATTTCCTTTGTCTGAATATTACTCATCAAAAGTTTACATATGTGAAGGGTAAAACCTCCTAACATGTTTAGGAACTATCTGTTAAAAAGAAAGCTTACTGCTTGAGCAAACTTATTTTACTTCATACTATAATTATCTTGTCAACTTCATTGTGTAACTTCATTTCCACAGCTGTGGTGTGTAGGTAGATGGGACTTCCATTATATAAAACCACCAAATTGAGGAAGGTGGTTTCCACATACACAGCTATTCTACACTGCCACATTAGTTCATAAAACATAAATGCACAGGCTCATCCCAGACCTAAAACTACCATATAGTTTCATGCTAATGTTAAAAAATAAGTCGCAGGTACCTTATAATTTTTTCTCAAAGAATATTAATACAATTCCTATTCTAAGGGATCAGATTTACAAGATTTGAGCCCTGCATAACCATTCAGAAGGTTGTTTCTGATTATTATTCTGAGCAAATGGAGACTGCTTCCATATGTTCTATTTCCAAAGTGCTAAAATCACCTTCCACAGAAATCTTTAAGGAGTAGAAGGGGATGTTTCTGCCTCAGTGAGAAATTCAAAACAATGTCTATTCCAATTCTTCTCACGTAATGCTCCTCAGGAAGTAGTAGGGGTTGGGTGAGACAGAACAAATGAAAAGTTCTATTCAGATTATTTAATTTTATGTATTTCTCACCCCTCAAAGAACGCAATCTGGGCCAGGCACGGTGGCTCACGGCTGGAATCCCAGCACTTTGGGAGGCCGAGGTGGGTGGATCACTTGAGGTCAGGAGTTTGAGATCAGCCTGGCCACATGGTGAAACCCCAACTCCATTAAAAAAAAAAAAACAAAACATTTAGCCGGGCATGGTGGCACATGCCTGTGGTCCCAGCTGCTCAGGAAGCTGAGGCAGGAGAATTGCTTGAACCTGGGAGATGGAGGTTGCACTGTCTAGCCTGGGCAACAGAGCAAGACTTCGTCTCAGGAAAAAAAAAAAAAAAGAATTCAATCCGAATTTCTATTAGATCAAAAACAACCAGACATAAAAGGTGGTGGTAGTGGTAGAGGAATGATAACTTCAGAGACAAAAAATTTCAACTCAGTTCCTCTGAAAATTTTACAAACATAACAAATATTTCAGCACTTTAAAAAAACTTTACAAGAAAGTTTAACACCCATGCAATTTGTTTCAGATAGGCACAATTCCAGATGGATATACCTGTATGTTAATACACTCAAAGGTTTACTCATAGATAGCTTCACTTTCCAGGCTATGTAATGTGTTTTCATTATTCAAATTATTTAATTAAAAGAAGAACTAGTAATTTCCAAAGGCTGTCACACTAATTATGTTTTTTTCCAACAAAATCAGTTCATACTTAAAACGAGACAAATACAGTCTGAGCAAAGATGATAACATAACTGTTAAGAAACCTATTTCTTTCTCCTGTGCTTATTTTGTGCTCTGTCATTTATAAACTATGTCGCCTTGGGCAAATCACTTAATTTCTCAAATAGCCTCCACTTCCTCATTTTTGAAATGGGACTAATAACAGTAATAGTACCTACAACTTGTTAGGATATGAAAAATAAAAGCATATACAGTGCCTAGCAGCACATTGTAAATCTTAGCTTAGTTGCTACTAAGCAGCAGCAGTTGTTGGATAGTTATTCCAGCTCTCTCATTTGGTCCACTTCAAATGTTAACCAAAAACTTTTTTCTTTAATAAAAATATGCTTTTCTCCAATCAATTTAGATTTTATTACATTTCCTTTTAACAATTCGATGTGGTCACTTCTTGCTCTTGTGCTACACCCAGCTTCATGCCTCTCTATTCACTTAAAATTGCCTATGTTCACCTAAAAATAAAGATACTAGAACTGAAAAGCTTTCAGATTTGAATCTGTTCAACTTTTTACTGATATAATAAATTCAGCAAAAGGCTAATGCTGAGTCAAAGGTTAGTGGCTTTGAATGCTACTTTCGGATCCTAATTTTTCCATTCCAAAGACAAATTTACCACTTAAAATACATTGCCACTTTACTACTACTGAATAATCTCTCCCACTAATATAAACTATTAAAAAGGAAAATGAAAAAAGCATTATGCCAACTCTACTATTTATACAACTTTCTTATTTTAAAGCAATTCAAATTATATAACATTAACTTTTAGAAAATAGCAACAGCCTAAGAAGTGACAGACCACTAATATTTCTAATAGTGTCTTTAACAAAATTTTTTTTAATTAAAGAAATGCCAACTTTTAGTGAACTTTCTGAAGCCAAAGGAGGATATGGTCAATAAATTAGATTTTGCTTCACTCTATTTTAAGTGAAAGAGACACACCTGTGGACAAAGGTTCCTGGTTATTAAAGCTGGATCCACTAGTGACAATCGTTAGCTGTGCTTATAAATCCAGTGTATACACAAGATGGGTAGGTATGCCTCAGGCCTGTTTCAAAGTTGAAGGGAACTGAGGACGTCAGAGTTTTTCCCTCCTAAAGGTCAAACTGTTTTCATATATGAGCTTATTCAATTCCTGAGTAGGAAGAGGAAGTGAACAGAGCTTAATTTAGGAATATTTTAGATTAAAAAGTACCACCTTCCTTCTCATTTTTCTCACCTATCTTTCTCTAATGGCATGTTACTGTTAAATTAGATGTTTTGCTATTTCCATAATTCTTCCTTTCTTCATAGTCATCTAAGCAATCCTATGTTAAATGATATGATTTTAAATGGTATCTATACCTACTTAATTTTTAACAATAAAGCCCACACACATTCTGTATGTCTCCTCTGTTCATATGATTTACAGAATTGGTTGTTTTCTCTTTAAAGTCCGGGATTAGTAGCAAATTTCAACCCATGAAATAGATTTCTGAACATTTGTCAGGTTTTAACCAAATCCGAAGACACACATTTTTACCACTTTAAGATATTGTTTGAATGTCCCCTCCAAAACTCATGTTTACACTTAATCCCCAATGTCACGGTATTGAGAGGGAGTGCCTTTAAGAGGTGATTGGATCATGAGGACTCTGTCCTCATTAACGGATAAACCCATTCATGGATTAAGGGATTATCATGAAAGGGAAACTGGTGGCTTTATAAGAAGAGGAAGACAGACTCAAGCTGTTACATTATCACGCTCAGCCCCCTTACTCTGTGATACCCCATACCACCTTGCGACTCTTCGGAGAGTCTCCACTAGCAAGAAGGCTCTCACCAGATACGGCCCCTTGACCCGGGTCTTCTCAATCCCCCAAAGTGTAAGAAATAAACTTCTTTTCTTTAGAAATAACCGAGTTTCAATATTCTGTTATAAGCAACACAAAAAGGACTAAGACTATCTAAAATGCCTTCTTTTAAGAATTACATCAGAGAAACAGAAGAGACACACAAAAAGGAAAAGTTAAGGGGTTTGACCTTTTAACTAAATTCAGCATGAACTAAACAAACTCAAAATAAAAGTTTGCCATCTTAAAGTCTGAGCTTTATTTTGGAGAATCAAAAAGGCCAAATGAGCTTTCTTAAGGTTTAGGCAACTTGCTTCTGTATCTCAATTTTGCAGGATGAGAAAATCTAAGTAAGATTTCATTTTTCTACTACGTTTCATCACACTACTACCTGCTGTTTAGTTATCAAAAACACTCCAAGGATACAATATAGTCATGTCAGAAAAATCTCCAAATATAGTCACATTGACAAAGCATATAACCCATTAACTATAGGTAAAAGTCACATGTGAAGAAAATAACTTAGAAATCTTATAGAGGTTAGGGATTTAGAAACATAAACTTACCACCCAGAAGGAAGGTCCCAAGTCCTAATAGAGCAATCCATTGCAGCACTTATTAACCAACGACCATCAGGACTAAAAGCCTTTAAATCAAAAAAAATATATATATACACACAAAAAATATGTAAATGTATATGAATATATTTGTATGTATGTGTATGTATATATAGTTAACACCTTAAAGAATGTAATAAATGAAAAGATAATGCAGGCTTCATAAAAAAATTAATTTGACTAACATTCAAACTGTCTTATTTTATATAAAAGAAAATACCACTTCCTAAATACCACTGATTTGGAATCTGGATAAAGATGAGACTTTTAAATGAATTATTAAAAGTTAAAAAAGTTAAGTGTACTGCATTAATTTTCAAATCATAATCTTTATTTATAGACTATGTTTATGTGTGTGATAAGGGCTTGCTTTTCTTGAAGCTTAAGTTAAAAATCTTTTCTCTTTTAATAATGCTTTATTTCTAAACAAATTATAATCAGATTTTCAAAATAAATTTAAATAAACTACTTATGCCACCTATTATTTTTTCTAGCTATGAAAATGGATAAATAATAGATCTCCTTGCCTGTAGTACCTAAGGGTTGTGAGGCACAAATCAGATCACAAGTGAAAGGTGACCCAAAAGGAAAAACTTTACAGTCTACAGTTGTAGTAGATTGTTCATCCAGCAGTTTAAATTAGTAGATGATACCGGGATACATAAATGTTAATTTGTTCATCAGGCTGCCATAATATAATGGGAACTCAAATCTCAAGTTACAGATAGATCAATTTACAGAAGGGTGGTACAGATAGTAAAGGATGGGAAAGAATGATTCTGACAGGTAAAGTCATGTTATAAATGCTCACAGATTTAACTAACGGGAGTACCTTATTACTGAGCAAGGAAACTCGAGATATACAAGTTGAAAGCAAGGTTTGAAAAAGAAATAGGAAGAGCAAGTTGACACTGACAGATGTTTGCAAAAGTGCCATTTCAGCACAATTAACCCAATCCCATCCTCGTTTCTACAGATGCTGTCAAAACAAATTCCGTTGATGTGTAATTCTGCCAACCTCCTATCTGCAGAACACAATGTCCTGACCAGGTTTTTTTCCTTCAATTTTTAAGGAAAGGAGTAAATTCTGATTTTTGGTGTGAGAACTAGTAAATGTAGCTGTTGGGTTTGTCACTAAGTATTAAGATTTTATTTTTATTTTACATTTTCTGTTTTCAAGCAAATCAAGGTATCTGCAATAGATGAAAAATGATACCATATACTTCATATGGTCCTCAAGTGACAAATTTATTTTAAAAGTACTTTTTAATTAAACACGCTTTTTAAACTAGTTGACTTCTTTCCATCATACATCCCATTATAAGAATATAATAGTAAAACTTAAGCATATTTTTATTAATTAAACCCTTTCAGAGTTAAGATATATAAACTCTAAAAATAGCACTAAAGTAAAATAAACCAGACACCAGGTATTCCAGGCAAATGGCTTCCTACTATTAATTCATTCCATACACAGTAAAACAGAAATGAGTTCTCCCAGCCTATTTTAATATTAAGAACGACATATAGGCCAATGGATCATTCATTCTCTAAAGTATAATTTGGCCTTGTTTAGAGTTAATGAAAAAAAAGATGAGCTCTAAAACTTACATTTCAATTTGATGGCATCAACTCCCTGAAAAATATTAACTTTCAATTCAAAATTTTCCTTTAAAATCTTTGAAAAACAGCCTGCAAATTAAAATAGATGACCACCTCATATAATGATTTTAAGGCTATTAAAGGATAACACACCCAAATAAAAGTAGAAATGAGTAAAGTTTTATCAGTTAGAGTTTGTTTTACCATGTCATTTATTTGGCCTTGGTGTCCAGAAAACTCTCTGACAATCTTCCTAGTTTCTATGTCCAGAACACTAATGGAGAAGTCATCCAAGGCGAGTCCCAGAATGCCACTAGCAAGATAAATGCACCAGTTTTAATGAACAAAAAACCCTTGAACTAAAGTCTCACATCCACTTGAATTTGGTTAAATCAAATACACTTTGGGAGAAATTAGGCCAAATGTTGTTCTTTACTAAATCGTCTGATTTTTCCCACTTGGTAACTTGTGACTTTATAACTTTTACCAAAAGAATCAAAGAGAAAATCCATTATCATTCAAAGTTTACCTGTCTCTATGTAGCAACATGATATTTGGAGATGAACTGAGGCTCACAGAATGAATTAAAATTTTGTTTTTAAAGTTCCAGAATTTGAGTAATCCTTCACTACCAGTTGTAACTGTCAACTGGTTTAATCCATCCACTGCGACGCCTCTAACAGATCCCTTGTGAGCTGTAAGGTAGATGTCAAAAGAAAAAAAATCAGAATTGACAATGTTTCTTTCTGAACAATACACACAGTGATTCCTTCATTCAAATATATAAGCTGCCACTTAAATATCCTTTAAAATCTTAAATAAATCTGGATTTTAGGGGTGTAAGAAGATTCTTAATTATTAATATTGTTCGAGTAAAAAAACAGAAATCAGATTGATACAACATAGGTTTGAAAAGTTTGTTAAGATTTTCTGCTTAAAGGAGAGAAGAAAAAAAATTAATCTGAATAATATCCACAAAACTCTTAGGTATCCATGACTTTTCTCTTTCAACATGGTCCTTATGATACAATGGCAGTCTCTGCCATATAGAGTTGATTATAACCCATCTTCAACTTTAGCAAAATGCCCAGCACTTAAAGATTATACATGCCAGCTTTCACTACTAGTCTTATATCTACCTATATTAATTAAAAACAAAGAAAAAAAATCTATACCTTGATCCTTGCCAAAACTTCCTCGATGTATACCAGACTGCATGTTATATACATCTACAGTTCCTGATGAGAGGCCAATTACAGCAAAGTTTCCACAAGAAGTTATATCCACTGCCTTTAAGAAAAAAAACAACCCACAAATGACAAGGAAAATAACTAACATTTTTATTGCACTTTATGCTTTCCAAAGTATTTTTTATCTACTTGTTCCTTTTTATTTAAAAAAAGTATGATAAATGAATTGCTTCGTTAGTTTTTTTAAACATAAAGTAATTTTATTTGGGTGTACAAGCATGCAAGCTAGATTCTATCTCCATTCTTTAAAAAGTATGAAGAATCATTATCTAAGAAAACAAAACATAACTAAGGTTAACTCAATTTAAATGTACAAAGTCAAGAGAACTATATATAGGACTAGCCTTCAATTTTTAATTTATTAACATGGCTAAAGTCAAAACATTCCTTTTGCCTAATTTCTTTTTGTCTTGCCTTTTGTAACCGCTTCCACGGCTGACATCAAACAAAAAACATATCATTAGTTAGAATGGCCAAGCAAAAGCCCAAAATGTTTTAATTATGACATATTAGGAAGGAAATATATAAGACACTACAGAGAAAATATTTGGTTTATAAGCAGCCTCCATAACATAAACTCATTTTAATACTTAAAATATCAATATTATGTCAATATATTTCCTCTATATTGAAAACATGAGACTGGCTACATATTTGGTCACTGCTGGAGAAATAACTGATTGCCAATGTGTATCAGTCAGATGTCATCCACCCAAGAGATAATTCAATTTACATCTATATTGAATTTACATCTAAACAGATGACTTATACAAACTAAATAGAAAGGATTTAATGAAGGTTTATTTAACTAAGGAAAGCAATATAAAGTCTGACATACCACTGAGTCAAGACATATTTACATTGCATCACATAAATACGTTTTACATACATACATTTTTCTAAATAAAGATTTCTTTAAAAAAAATACGTATTTCAGATAGGAAATTACTATGGTTAAAAAACATTTTATCTTCCTAAATGAAACACAAACATTAAGCTGACCTATTTTGAAAAATTCATAAATGTTTACGCTATGTTGTATAGTTATACAATTAGGAAACTAAAGGAGCTCGTACGCTGTAACCTACAAGTAATACAGGCCCTACACCGTCCTGCATTATATTCTTTTAAGGAAGTTACTGTTTTTAGTTGGCCTGCTCCTGGCACTCTCTTCTAATTTATTCATTCTAATGTATTATCTAAGTCAAACAAAGCAAAAATAAACCCGTGTTATTTTTGAGAAACAAATTGTACTTTAGTGCACAGGCTCTCTATACTTACTTTTGCTTATTACTTATCAGTTACTGGCTTTGTTCCAGATAGCTGAGACTGTCAGACAAATGACTCAACTCCAGCCACATATCATAGTATACACACATGCTAAATGTTCTATGAGTGATCCCTATGGGCTATAAGAATAGATTCTAGAACGAATTGTCTCAGGTTAAAATCCCAGCTCTGCCGCTTACTCGCTACATTGATCTTAGGCATATTGCTCATAAAACCTGTTTTACTGTCCATAAAAAGCACCTAACCAATGCACCGTGCTGTAGGACTGTTGTGAGGAAAATATGAAATAATCCATGCTAGAGAGAGAGCCTGGAACAAAGTAATCACACAGAAAATGTTACCTGTGATTACCACTACTATTATAACCATTACTCAAAACTATGTAGGTAAACGTCCCTAAGGGAGCATAAGATAGAATCTTTATGGTTTAGAAAATTATATAAAAACTTAAGACTGGATTTTCATACTACAGAGAATAGAATATACATACTTACGATGCCATTTGTATAAAACAGGGTCGAATGTTGAGTTACACTTTTAATAAGCATTTTCAAAAGCAGAGGCATCTATTAAAAACTATTAGAACTAATAAACAAGTTCAGCAAGGTTACAAGATATGAGATCAATAATGTAAAAATCAATTGCATTTTGACACACTCTCAATGAACAATCCAAAAAAAAAAAAAAAAAAAACTCTACTTCAATAACATTAAAAAGAATACTAGGAAAAATGTACCCAAAGAAGTGTAAGACTTATATACAAACAACTACAGAATATTGTTGAAAAATTAAGAAAAATCTCAATAAATGGAAAAACACCCCATGTTCATAGATCAGAGACAACACTCAAACTGATCTGCAAAATCAAAATGAGATCCCTGTCAAAATTGTAGCTGCTTTTTTTTGCAGAAATTGATAAGCTCATTCTAAAATCCATATGGAAATACAAGGGACCAGAAAAGCCAAAACAATCTTGAAAAAAGAACAAAAAACCTGGAGAAGTCACACTTCCTGATTTCACAACTTACCACAAGCTACCAAAATCAAGACAGTGTGGTACTGGTATAAGAACAGACATACAGACCAATGGAAGAGAATTCCGAGTCCAGAAATGAATTCTTACATACAAGGTCAAATGACTTTCAGTAGAGGTAACAAGATCATTAACGGAGAAAGAATAGTCTTTTGAACAAATAGTGCTGGGACAACTGGATATCCACATGCGAAAAAACGAATTTGGACCCCTTTATCATACCATACACAAAAATCAATTCAGAGAGAATAAACCTAAATATAAGAGCTAAAACTAGAAAACTCTTAGAAGCCACAGGAGCAAATCTTTGTGGCCTTGGGTTACGCAATGCTTTAAAATGTTAAACTACGTTCTTTCAATCAATATTATGATCAGAAACCTTGAGTATAACAAGATTTCCATAGGAAAGTTTTAAAGAGAAGATACTCTTATAAACAAGCTCACTTACTGTTGCAGTTATGTCATCTTTCTTCATCTCTTTTGGCTTGAGAAAGTAAGCACCTATTGTAGATTTTTGATAATTCCAGGTTGAGCAAGATAGCTTACCTTGATGGCAAGCAATGATACCATCCCAGTCACTTTCACGAGCTTCCTCTAAAACGTAATGAAAATCATAAATCAAATTACTTTTCATTCTGTTATTCATCTATTACTTATTAGGCAGCTAATATTTCAGACACTACAGATACAACAGTAAAACAAACAGGTAATACCTGATAGCAATGTTTCCAATCTAACAAGAGGTTACTATATTTTAATTGACGAATAAAAAGTGTGTGTAGTTATGTTTATGGCATAGAACATAATGTTGTGATATGTATACATTGTGGAATGGCTAAATCAAGCTAATTAACATACCTAACAAGAGATTCTAATTAGAAGAAATTATCATATCATAAAGTATGACAGTGTTTTCTTATAAGACCACTCAGGAGATTTGGGGAAAGTAAATGGCTCTCTGGATAGAGTGGTAGAACAAGTAGAAATTAGCAGGGGGGATAACATGCACAAGAAAAAACGAACAAAACGCAGGACAGCAAGTAAGTGTAGTATCTTCTTGGGAGGGACAGGAGTAGGGCAAGGCAATCAGGACCACACTACAAAAGGTCTTGGAAGTCATGTTAAGGAGATGAGATTCCACTCTAAAGGTGTAAGAAGCCACTAAAAAATTTTAAGCAGATGAGTGATGTGATTCAAATGTATTTAGAAACATCATTCAAGCTCTAAGAAAACAGAAAGGTGTCATAATAATAACTTTCAAATAGAAATGGTGCCTACACAGTAATTTCCCATGATAGATTTCACGCAACAAACCCATTATCTATATTTTTCTTAAAATCACTTCTTTGAAAGAAGCATTGATCAAATGACATAGTATACTAAGACCTCAGTAGTCTTAGATCTTAATTAGTCAGACCTCTGTGTTCTCATACTTTGCTGTTCCAGTTCTTTTTACATTAGTAACTTTCATTATACTAGGCATATGACAAAACAAAAAGAAAGGCTATAAAATCAAATATTATAAATACCTGTTATAGAGAAGAGCAAAGCCTAAGGTTAATAGATGAGAAGTTACATTTAACATAACTCATTTTTAGTCTTCACACAAGACCAGCATGCACCTGGGGTTACCTTCTGAATGCTTATTAATATTTGTAAAAGCATTTATTAAAACAGAGAAAATAAAATAGCACACAGTAGGAAATAAATGACAAAGGAGAACTTCTCAAAACACAGTATGAAGTTACTTACCTGCTGCAAACTTTGTGATGGGTGGAAGTCTCACTGACATGGTATTCTGAAGTCCTTTACGTTTGACTCTCTTTTTATTTATTAACCCTGAGGTTGGGGGAGAGGGGAACATAGCTAGCTATGAATCCTTAATAAAAAGTGTATATAAAAGAAAAGTTATCATTGCCTTATAACTATAAAGTTCAAGACATTCCCATTTAAGTCAAAAACAAAAGATGTTATTGCCACTGTTATTTTTTAATTCTAAGAAAAGTTATTTTAGATATTGTTAAAAAATGTTTAAATTTATATACATGCATGAATTGTATAAGACAGTCACTTAAAATTAGTAATAATAAAACTGAATAAGATTTTGTTGTTTAATACAATCTTTCAAAGGCTGGAAACTATGAAAAGGGAAAGAGAACAAAATGATTGCTTTAAGGCAAAATAATTGGATGCTGCTTACTTTGATGCTTTCTCTAAGCTACCTTCCATTTTAAAAACTGTGCACTGTACAGTACCTCAAGTAAGGCCATCAACATCTTTTGGGTGGCAGCCGTATGTTTTTACCACCCAAGATGTCTAACCTTTTTCAATAACCTCATAGCAGAACCTCAACCACTTCTATAGCAACTTTGATCCTAGGAATCTTACTACCTCTTCCATACATGTTTATCTAGTTCATCCGAGAAAAAATAAAATGCATTAATGAAACCTCTTCCAGTTGTTTCACAGAATGTCAAAATGTTTCTTTCGTGACCAGCTTATTTTCTGTCTTGCAAAGGACCTACCATGTCCCAAGCTCTTATTGAATTTTTCGTGTACTGTGGAAAATGACTGAAGAGTTCCATCTTGACCTGTTGATATATACAGAAAATCTCTAATCAAGCTTCATCAAAACAAGGGACTATGTGAATCACAAATTTTATAAAATTCAATTTGAAAATCTTGAAGTTACAGTTTGGGACAGTTTAAAGGGAAAACCAGATTGCAACTACTTCATTAAAATATTGAACATTTTATAGAATGGCATTTAGTAAGAACAAAGGATAAAATGAAAATGAGGTACTAATAATTTTCAGCAGACTAACAGAATTTTTAGAATCTGACCATTCTGTCTCTGAGGATTAGTAAACAGAAGGACACATTAAGCACAGGTAATAATATCTATAGTGCTTCTCAAGTAGACAAAAAGGACTCTTAGTTTTACCCAGACTTCTAAGTCACTCAAAGAGATATGTGAATCTAAGTATGTATAAATATCAAACCTAATACTGGGCACCCACATCTCAATACTTGCTGAAATAAACTAATAGTATGAAACAGAAGCTCACTTGCACTTAGAATCTGCTGTCCATTCTGTCCATAATATCTGATACTGGTAAGAGGAGCACTATGACCCATTCTGAATCTCAAAAGTCGGCCTTCACCTGTAGGACCATCAAATATCCATATCTGCCAAGAAATAAAAATGTAAAGTTCTTCTACAATGTTCCATCTGATCTGCAAGTAGTCAAATCACCCCCTACATAAATCAACTGGCATTGGGTAGTGCTTGCTAAGCCAGTGACCCTGGAGCTACAAGGGAGGGAGTGGGTACTGGGAGAGAAATAAACTGTAATTCTTTCCCGCTACGCTGCAATCATGTCACCTGCTGTGCTTTTTGTCTCATCTATACCAGTATCTCATTCCATATTCCTTTCATCTTCTAGGTTGAAAGCTGACACATTAAAGCAAGCTTGTAATAACCCAAAGGGTAAGTTAGATGAGTCAGGAAGATAACAACAATCCTAATACCCTGAGAGCATTGTCAGCGCCATTTGTGACAAGAAGTGGCTCTCTATGGAGAAATGTCAGTCCGGCAATTGCTGTAGAGTGTGCATTTCTCATTTGGTTGATTAATTTTTTGTCTTCCAGATCCCAGAGTCCGATATGGCCACATGGGCTTCCAGCTGCCATTACTGGATGACCATCTGTTATTAAAATAAAATACATCAAGAAAAATACTTCTAGATCCCCCAAAATAAGAATTCTCTCTTCCCTTTTAATCCATAAAGTTAGAAAGAACTATATACCAATAATCTATTTATATTTCTTTGCCTTTTACTCCAGTATTCATTCACTTCTATTAGATTAAGCTATCAGAAGACAAAAAACATTTGACTTTTAAATAATGAATTTTAAGTGTTCTTATCTTCTATCAATAAGTATGTTAAAAGTTACCTGTGCGAAATGATATTGAAGTAATGGGTCCCCAGTCTTGACGAAACTTCATTAATGTTTCATTAAATTTAATGTTGTGTATGATAACTTGACCTGACATAAGACCAATAGCAACAACATCCACAGCTGGTGCCTAAAAATTAGATTATTCAAACTTTTATTTTCTAAAGCAAAATAGCTTTAATAATCCTGATGATATGCATCATTTATTAGGTGCTGTCAAAAGAAATAATGAAGTATCTTCTTAAAGATGGCAGAAAAACTCAACAAGTATTACCATTCCAGCATACTTTTTTATTCAGCATAGAAGTATTCAGAAACAACATTTCCAAATTACTTCCCAGCTTCAATTCTGCCAGTCAACACCCCATCCTCATTCCCAAAACCTAGCTGGTAAGATTTTAGAAAGAAAACAGCCACAACAGAAAAAGAAACCTATGTATAAAATCATTACAGATCACTGGACTGGATGGAAACAGTAAAAGGAGACAATTCCTAGAAAGGAGAAAGGTAAAAAAAGTTATACAGTTAGTCTGTTCCAGTTCTAATATTCTATGGTTATAACGGTCTATAATACAAGTCTTACATACAGGATCTATTATGAATTTCTCTATTTTAGCAAAGATCAATGTCCAATATCATTACAGAATGGAATCAGGTTACACGTTTTATTAATTTGTCATCAACTGTCTACTATGCATGAGACCCTGTGTAGAAACTGGAGATACTAAAAAATATATAATCCCTTGTCCTCAAGGGACCTAATCCTCTGATACTTACGGAGTCTTCTGGATAGGCAAAAGTGGAGCTAGGTTGATGGTGGTAAGAGAAGATAAGGAATACATATAAATTGGGCAAGTATAGACAATGGGTACTGAGAAAGATAAGGGTATACTGGCTACATATGTGGCCAATAGAAACACAGGATTTGCTGTAGACATGCATTCATTTATTTATACATATTTTGCACATTAAAAAAAGCAGTTATTTCTTAAATAGTCCATCATCGAATCAAACATTAGGATTTTGGCTCCAATAATTTCAAACCATAAATCTCAACATCTTGACAAATTTCTCTGCATGACTTACAATACCCCTTGCATTGCTGAACACTCATTTCCAAGCTACACAAGACAATGGAATACATATACTTGCAAAATGATTAGTAACAAGGATCTATAGCAATCACAGGTTTAAAGTCAAACTATAAGCACAAAGGACTCCATAAGCGTTATTGGCAAAAGCATTATTACTTGTTTTAACTTACATTTCCAAAACACTATTTCCTCAGGCTAACAATTTTAAGGTAAGCTAAGCTATATATTGTTTTGTCTTTACATCTAAAATTATGATTGATTCCTGAAACTAAAGGATTTTCCTATTAACTTTGTTTCCTCTTTGACTTAACAGAAAAATACTAACCTGCTGAAGAGCTGTCACTCCAAGTTTCCATCCTGGAAATGTATATAGAAGTTTACTATAAGAAGAAAAATAGTTGAAAGATATATATATATGAGGAAAACAATATCGGGCACATTAAAATGTGAAATAATAATAGGTGATATTTATTAAGTTCTTACTCTTCCACACACTATTCTGATAATTAAACTAACATCACAAGGTTAGTAATATTGTCCAAATTATAGATCTCAAACTAACTACTATGCTATGCCACCTCTTTAAGAAATAAAATGTCCTAAGTGGAAAAAAAAAATACATGAGTAAAAACCATGTTATATTACAGACTACAGTAAAAAAAATTTAGGACTGCAATATCTTTATAGAAACATCATCATGAAAGGGAATAACTTATATTTTAATAACAATATTATTTGCATGTTATATGACTGTCATATGACAACAGTACTGCTGCTCTCAATTTCAGAAGCAAGCCATGAATGACAAATAACACATCCATGGAGCAAACAGAGGTATCTGAAATCATTATAATTATCATTAAAGTATTAAATCATGTACTAAATTATGTAAATGGGCAAAGACAGTATTTCAGTCACTATCCCTGAACCTAGCACAAAGTAGGCAGTCAATGGTATTTGTTAAACTGAAATGAAACACTGATTCAAATCATTAAATCTTTAATAATCTTATTTTCCCTTTTGAATTGATAAGGACTTTGGGAAAAACAATTTGGACAGTCAAATATTTTTGTTTGCTTTTCAAAATGCTACACAAAGAAGTGTGAGCTGCCACCTTTTTCTACTGATAAATGTTTAAATAATGGGTAGAAGTATTCAAAATTGAGTATCCAGCCCTCCAGCTACACCAACATTACAGATATGTGCCATATCTATGGGAGGCGATGGAAGTACTTTAAACCCGAAAAGTCATTTCTAAATGCTAGCACTACATTGTCATTGATTTGCCTTTCCATCCTTTACCATCTTCATGTATAGAAAATCTTCATGTATGGAAAATTAGAGCCTCCCTAGTCATAATCTCATAATTATTATTTTCTGATGGATCTCCTATTACTTTATTAGAGCCTTCTCTATAGCAGTTCTTTAGTTATTAGGTCATTAGTACATACTTTTCAGTGAGCATTTATGAAGCTGTCTAACAAGTGTCAGGATCACATGCCAGCTTTCACATATGTGATGCCAGCAACAACAACTCCAAAAGCAAACATACAGTTATATCTCAGTATCTGTGGGGGATTGGTTCCAGGACTTCCCCAACCTCTCTGCTGATACCAAAATTCACAGATGCTCAAGTCCCTTACATAAAATGGTGTGGTATTTGCATACAACTTTCACACATTTATGCATATACTTTAAATAATCTCTAGCTTACTTATAAAAGCTAATATAATGTAAATACTATGTAAATAGCTGTTACACTGTACTATTTTAAAATGTGATGTTTTATTGTTGTATTATTATTTATCTATTTTTCCTTGAATATTTTTGATCCGAGGTTGACTCCTCTGATATAGGGGACCAACTGTATTTATAGACAACCCTCCAAATAAATATATAAGGACAGGGATAAATGAGACTTAAGTATGCATTAAGAAGTAGTTGATGAGGATAAGGTGACAACTATATTATTTTCTAACTAAAACACTTACTTAGATTTTACATTCCACAACTGCAGGCTTCCTTGTTCACTGCCCAGCAGTATTTTATTCAAGTAGGTACTTGGATGCAGAATTGCAGAAATTTTAAATACTGATTTATCAAAAGTCAACTGCAGGTATTCTTCTACAAAAGTGAAAGTTAAAATTATTTGTTATAAAACAGTTTAAAATGTTTTATATAACCATATATTTATCACTTAAAGTAAGTCTATCATATCAAAGATTTATATGCTAAAATAAACCACAGACTTAGATACTAATCTATAAACATTCCTTGAGAAATAAAATAAATGAGGGGCAACTTGTAAATGTAATTTAGACTGTCAAAAATTTTCTACAACTTCTAATAAAAATACTATTAAAAGTTTCATTCACTTTTGAATTACTTTACAGAAAAGGATAATAAAGTTAAAAAAAAAAGATCCTAAGGATTAGCATTAATGTTTCTGTAATTTGATCAACAGACAGGAGTGAATATTCCAAGTGAAGTACTTATACTTAGCTCTTTCAAGGAATGAAAAGCCAACTATCTAGAAAGTTTGATGGGTCACTCAAAAAATGCCAAAAATAAAAGGCACACCTCAGTGAAACTATTAAGAGTACTTCTCACACATTTCCACAAAAGAACCTCTAATAAAGGAGAAGAAAAAAACTTATAACCCTGTGGAGTTGGGGGTGCCATAACCAGTGGTCACTTGCTCCAAGATCAAAAAACTCTCTGAAATCTTTGGTTACATTCAAAATTTCTATGTTTGAATTCTGGTTTTTGCTTTACAGTTCCTCCATGATTAAAACAATGTTTCACTATATTTTCCAATAAATTTGAGTATCAAAGAAGGTACATTTCATTTAAGCTTTAGGTTCACATACTCTCTGGTACACTGCTGTACAATCCCAGGGGTATGGGTACCCCAGTTTAGGAAGTACAGTATAGGTGAAAATTATATAAACTTTACTTTGAATGTTATTTTAAGAGATCCTTGACTTTATTCGTCACTACAAATGGCTCCCTGAAGATACTGGTTCAATATGCTGCTATAACAGCAACAAAAAAGCTGGTCCATCAGCATCAAGAGAGTCTGCTGGAATGTAAGAACCAGATCCTGTAACCTAATAAAAGCCCTTTTAACTTCTATCTACACAAGGAATACTTTTGGAATTCTGTTCCCTCCCTCTACTTGAGCAAACACAAAACAAGAAAAGGGTTACTAATCTGACATAAGAACTTGGAATAATTCCCAGAAATGTAATCTTCAGGATATTTACTAAAAAAAAGAAAAAAAAGAAAGAAAGAAAAAAAAAAAACCACAGTGTATTGAACAATGAAATAACCAAGAAGCAATATAAGCTAAAAATGTAACCAGATTAAAGAACTTAAAAGATTCAATTCATAATGAACCCAGTATTTTATTGAGGAAAGGTGTAGATATCCTAGGGATAAATTCTTCATGTTTAAAGATACATAATCCCATAAACATAGCCACTGTCTAAGACTATCACAGTTGAAAGAAACTGACTGATATCCCTAGGAAATGGATGTACTTTTCCTTCAGATTACAAGATCAAGTTTACTATTAGTCTCCTTTACTAAAAGTTGAAAATACAAAACAAGAATTACTCAGGCATGAAAATACATCAATATTCACTCCACAGAGAATATAACAAATCATTAAAGTTGGAGAACTGCAATGGAAAATACATCAGTTGAGGTAAGCACATTAAACAGTTTATAAGTAGTTACCTTGCTACAGTTGTTTATCTCTTTCTTACTTAGAACTTTTTTCTTATACATGTTAAAGATTTTTAATTTTTTAAATTTCTTACTATTTACAGGCAAAATCTCTGGCATAGATATTTACATAGATTTTAAATTTTAATTAAACACATACTACCCTAAGATAAAGCAAATAAGTGAGTTAACTCTTACCTTCTGAATATATGTGCCAAATAATAAGAATGCTGTCAGTATCAACAGAGATAATGTGGTCTCCAAAGGGTTGCAAGAGATGGATTTCTGCCTTATGACCCTTAAAGGTATGTACTATCTACAATATCGAAGTTTAAAAGAATTTCATATTATTACTCAGTCATCATGTCATATTATTCATATTATCCCAAAAACAAGCTAATCCGGAGATGCTTCTGTTAAGAAATGTACCCCAACTTTTGATTATTCAAGGTTAGGATGAATGCATAGATATGAAGGAACTAGGCATGTTCATCTGCTCCCTCAGCCAGTTCAACAATAAGGAAGTAAACTGTCCATTTAGTACAAAGAAATGAGACCTTTGAAGCTCAGTCTTCCAACTTAGGTTAGAGAGGAGGCGTGCACACACAACTAGTTCCCTCACCCAATTCAATCAGTGCAACTACATATATCCTAGCGAGATGGTATATTCCAGAAGGCTGATCTCTACAGACTCCATCACCAACTGGCTTTCAAATGAGACGGGAAAGGGGGATATAGGGTCTTTTTCCCCATACCTTTCTGCTTTGACAGAGATCCTTACAGTAGCTGATCCCTCCATAAGTATAGCCCCTTCTCCATGGTTTCAGTTCTCACCAGATTCCAGTAACACTGTTTCTTCTCCTTGGCCCTTTGGCCTTAGGGGTGGTAACAACTTCCTACAGTTGACAGTGTCCGATGCCTCCCCACCCCTACTTTGTTCCCCTAACCCTGACCACACTTGTGCATAAAGGTCCTTTATTAAAGTCTCTGCATCTGAACCACATATAGGATATACATATGGGATAAAGTCTCCTCATGTAAATCATATATATCTCCCTGGAAAAACTATAAACAACAATACAAAAATGAACATTTTTTCCAATTCTAAAAATCTGAACACCTTCCATTAAAGAACTCTACAGATAAGTTACCTTCCTCTGCCACAGGTAGTGATGATGAAAGACTGTGGGAACCACCTCACTCCAAGTCCCTGACAAGTACAGTGATACTAGCATTTGGCTATCCTTGTATTCCCATTCCTACATTTCCTTTCATTCTAGATCATTAAGGCCAGGTCACCTCTCAACCTAGTTATTCCAGGACAAATTCAGAAACCAACTGGTAAATTTAGACCAGAAAAGATCTTTCCTTAGCAGTGGAGAAAACAGAATCTAGCTTTCTCTAAATAGGGAACAGGCATCTGGTTTTCAGAAAAAGAGTTATAAGCTAAGTTATGCATAATGAATAATCAACCCACATAAAGTGGTAGTGCAAATATGAACTTTTCCAGGAAAGTATTTTTAAAATACACTTAATAATACACATTACGTCCCATCTCTACAAATATACGAAACAGAAAACTCCTGAGATGGGAACTGACTGGGCATAAAAAATTTTGAAGAAACTCTCCAAGTTATTCTGATATTCATCTCTGGGCAAAGAAACTGAAGGAAAGCACCAGTTTTAAGTAAGCCTTTTCTGAAAATTTATCTTCCTCCAGAAAACTGAATATACATTAGAAAAAAAAGAATACTATAGAGTTCTAGAGTGTGCCAGGTAAAGAATGACAGAATTAAAGTTCCCTCCACTATCACAACAAACAACTACTGACTGCAAACAAGCAGTTTAGTGATACCAACCTCTTTATTACGGGCAAATGCAGAGAAAACATTTCCATAAGCAGCAAAGACTAATCTGCCATCAGCTGCCATACAGCAGATATCCTGTGGAACAGAATTACCTAGCAAATACCAAATGAAAGAAACAGGGATTTTTAAGATGTTAACCAGAAACCCCAAGTATACGTACAACATTTTTCATGGTTATAATTTAAAAAAATATATAAAGATCAAAGTTGAGAATCAGAGTATAACATTTTGACTAAAATATTTTAAATATCTAATAGTAACTATCAAACAAAGGATAGGAAATCCCCTTGTCCTTCCCTAAGAGAATGTCTAGGATTTGCAGAAATAAAAACATAATCCTAGAGAAATGAAAAGAAGCTTTTTGAGGTTATTTGGAAAAAACTGTCATCTGATACACAAAGCTCTGACAGTCACCCAGTCTTCATGTGAACATTTTTTTTTTTTTTTGAGAGACGGAGTCTCACTGTGTCGCCCAGATTGGAGTACAGTGATGCAATCTTGTCACACTGCAACATCCACCTCCCAGGTTCAACTGATTCTCCTGCCTCAGCCTCCCGAGTAGCTAGGATTATAGGTGTGCACCACCACACCCAGCTAATTTTTGTATTTTTAGTAGAGACGGGGTTTCGCCATGTTAGACAGGCTGGTCTTGAACTCCTGACCTCAGGTGATCTGCCCACCTCAACCTTCCAAAATGCTGGGATTATAGGTATAAGCTACCACGCCTGACCCATGTGAATATCTTCTGGAACATCAAGTTCACTAATAACTTCACAAAAATTTTAAAAGTAACTCAAAATCTAAATCTCTAACTTTGGACCAACCCAAAAATATTCCATATGGTATTCTATATGCCTACTCCTAAAACATTTAAAGACAATATTGTTTCTACAGTCTTCTCCAAGAGAAATATGCCTATCAATCTTTAGCATTTCTCACGTGACATATGATTCTTTTCTCAGTATCCTGGTCACACTGACATTTCCATTTCCTCTTTTGGGGCAGGAGAGTTAGTAGACAGAGGATTGTTGTACTTTCATGCTGCAAATTCCATATTAGGATTTGTTTGCATAATCCTGTTTTATAGATTTATCATTTAATTTTGTATTCAACTTAAGTTCTAATGCCTTTCTTCTGCCTTCTAATCTATTATTAAAATTCCTTCCATTGGAAAGAAATACCAAAATGTGAGAAAAGGGGAAACTTTTCCTTACAGTAGAAGGAATGATGGAAAAAGAAAATCACTAAAAGCTATGCTTTATCTGAAATGCCTGAGACAAGAAGTGTTTCAGATTTCAGATTTTTTTGGATTTTGGACTACCTGCATAACCAGGTGAATATTCCTAATCTGAAAGTCTGAAATCAGAAATGTTCCAATGCATATTTCCCTCTGAACATCATGTTGGCTCTCAAAGTTTCAGACTTTGGAGCATTTTGGGTTTCAAATTTTTGGATTAAGGATAATCAACATGCATTTGGCAACCATCATATTAATAACTGATTCAGGCAAGTATCATCATAAAATACTAAAAGCAGCAGGTAATAACTTTGAAGAGTACTAGGATATTTACATAGTCCCAGTGCATATTACCAAAAGATACTTATCCGTTACAAAGGACAAAACACTAACTTAATTTTTTTTTTAATTTTCTTTTTTTTTCCAAGACGGAGTCTCACTCTATTGCCTAGGCTGGAGTGCAGTGGCACGATCTGGCTCACTGAAACCTTCACCTCCCGGATCCAAGCAATTCTCCTGCCTCAGCCGCCTGAGTAGCTGGGACTACAGGCACCTGCCACCACACCTGGCTAATTTTTTGTATTTTTAGTAGAGATGGGGTTTCACTGTGTTAGCCAGGATGGTCTTGATCTCCTGACCTCGTGATCCACCTGCCTCGGCCTCCCAAAGTGCTGGGATTACAGGTGTGAGCCACCGCACCCGGCCTAACTTTAAAATAGAGCCTCCTAACCAATCACTATCAGGAACAGAACCAACCAACAGCATGTGCCTTCTGATACAATTCACCGTGATTCCTCCCAACGGGTACAACCTGAATCTAATCCTGAAGAAATGTCAAAAAATCTCAAACTGAAGGACATTCTAAATGAGCCTGTACTCCAAAAATGTCAATGTGTCAATGTCATCAAGCACAAAGAAAGTCTAAAGAACCGTTCCAGATTAAAGAAAATAAAGATACGTAACAACTGAAAGCAAAACATGATTCTATCCTGGCACCCTTTTTTGTTGCTGATAATGTAAGTTTATAAGACATACATGTTACCCTGGCTTCTTTATATGTTCTGTAAGTCTCAAATTTATGTCAAAATAAAAAAAATTTTTTTAGATGTGCATAAATTCAGAATAAAGTCCATACTTACTTACTGCAACCAGACTAAGTTTCTGAACCTGTTTAAAAAAAGAAAAAGGGTTAAATTTTCATTAACAAACACAATCATAATAACCTAACACCTGAAGAGTAAGCTATAACCTCACACGTATATTTGCTATGCTGTCCTTCGTAAGAAAGACACTTACTGACTCTAATTTTCATTACTAGGGAAGTTTATATTTTCAACTATATTTCACCAGGAGTAGTAATGGAAGGGGTAGGTAAATGTTTTCTATAATGGGCCAAATATTAACTATTTTAGGCTTTGCAGGCAATGCATGTGGTCTCTGTTGCAACTACTAGCTTCTGCCACCATAGCATGAAAACAGTCATACTTAATACATAAATAATGTGCATGGGTATATCAAACTTTTACCTATAGGTACTGAAATTTGATTTTCACATAGTTTTCATGTCATGAAATATCCTTCTCCCCACCCCCAGCCTACCCCCACAAACATTTAAACATGTCAAAATCATTCATAACTCCTGGGTCATACAAAGCCAAGCAGTGGGCTAGACTGGCTTGCAGACTGTAATTTGCTCATCCCACTCATGGCTACTGATCCAGCTGTATGACCCTGGAAAAATAAGTTCCCTGTGCCTCAAATTCTTCATCTGTAAAACAGGTATTTATTTACTTTATGGGATTGTTATGAGGATTCAACGAATAAATTTGTGTAAAACAGAATGGGGTCAGTCATATAGTAATTGCTCAATACATGATAGCTGCTACCATCACTATCACCACCTATTCACAACTTGTCTAGTTTCCCCTGCAGAAGAAACTGATCTGTAGGACTGTAGGAAGTCTGACTGGGGACAGCATATACAGCCATAGTCATGGGATAGAGCACTTGTAGACCCAATTAGTGACTTAAGTTCATTAGCTCCATTTTTTTTTTTTCTTTTTACTCCCAAGTATTTTCTGTTTCAGAGGTCATAGCCCAATGCATTGGTTAATCTGAGCAGTGTACAGTCTGGGTAAAGAACATTTACATGCCATGATGTTACGAATGTATCATCAGTGTTAGCACTAGACGAGACGTTAAAAGCCATCTTTATTATGACTAAAGCCATCTTTATTATGACTAAATCAATGCACAGTAAGTAAATTGTTAACTTTATAAAATGTGCAAATAAGTTACTCTCCTCACCACAGGGTTTCTTTGGAAGTTGAATATAAGGAAAAACACCTGTGTCTGTGTGTAACGCAGTGTCAGGAAAGACACTGTACCAAAGACAAGATTTCAAGAGTTATTTAAGTAATAAACTTAGAAAAATTACATTTCAAGGAAGAAAACATTAACCAGCAAAAGTAAAACTTGGCAAGCAGGGAACAAGTGTAGAGAATGGTAACACTAAATACTCTCACATGATATCTTAATGATATGCCTAACCCACCCTGTCTCCATTACCAACTCAGACTCTGAGAAACCCAATTGCTCTTAACCTCAGCTCTGCCCTCACTTTCCTCTTCCACTAACTCAACTGGTTCCTAACTCCCAGCTCTTCTTGCTAATAAGCCATTCACAATCCTCCAAGAGAGACAACTCTACAACATGTTTTCCAGAAAATAAAGTACTTATTTAACACTATTATCATCCTCATCAAGGTTCCCGCTCTCACAGAGCTTACATTCTTTTGGAGAAGACAAAAGAAACAAGTAAACAAGAGACACTATTACAATGATTTATGAGCCATTAAAGGAGAAAAAAATCAACACTAACAAGTAATTTATCTGAAATTTACTTTTGTAGTTTATATAAAGGTGCTACGGTATAACGATACCTATCTTGCAAAGAAACAGCTGCAAGGCTTAGAGTGACAGTGCCAGACACTTTGCATTAGTTGAAAATAACTGATTGCCATCAAATACTTTCCCTAACGGTAATTAATCTCACCATCTGCGGTTCTCCCAGTGTTACCTAGAGTGAATTTCTAACCCAGCTCGTGTCACCAATAACGTAATAGCGTGCATGTTTTTCTCTCTCATTAAGAATGCAAGAGGTAGAGGTTTGTCTTAATTATGTTTCCACCTTCAAGGGAAGGTCAATAAATATTCACTGAACAAGTATTATTGCCATACAACTGAGGGGTTATCTAGCAGTTTCCCCTTGGCCAGGCTGCCTCTGAAACTCGCCCCAGGAGGACTGCAAGTGCTAAATCAGCACGTGGATGTGACCGATGGCGAAATATTAATAGGACAGGGAGGGGTTAAAGAAGGGAAGCCCGTGGTAGATGGTAAGGGTGAACCGGATTGCTCCAGGACAGAGTTAGGGGCCAAGGAGGGTGGTTCCTGGGAAGTCAACGAAAGAAGTCACTCACGTCATAGGTGTGGAAACTCTTGCCCACGCAGGTTGTTACATAGAACCGGCGCTTGAGCGCGCTGAACCGCACCACGTGTGGAATGTCGTTGCTGAAAAGTCCCAAGGCCCGGAACCCCGCAAACAGCGCGCTGGCCTTGCGCCTTTCTGAGGCCCGTTCCATTGCCGCCGCGATCCCGGCTCCGCTCAGCTCTGGTCCCGAAGGAAAACACGTATCCAGTCCCTTCAGCGTGTCTAGTGGAACAGTCATCTGCTAGAGCTGAAGACAGAAGACCGCTTCCGGCGCCCGCTGCGAATCGCGTTTCCGGAGACTGCCCTCAGTGCAACACATAAAGTTCTCCCTCCAGAGCTCACATGGGAGGCGTGACTTTGGTTCCGTTGGCCAAGGTCTCCAGCATGTTGCCTAGCATTGTTCTCCAGCTCTTTTGCGGCGGAAGGAAGCTCCTGAGGTTCCGACGGAACCGCAAGGGCGGGAAGCAAAGAGGGAAGCGCGACGCCCAGGAGAGTGGAGGAGAGATCGACGCCTTGGACATAGAAACGATTTAAACATGTGATTATTTTAAAATGTACAAAAACATGAGACTGGAAAAATTTAAACATTGGATATCTGATTATATTAAGGAATTATGTTTAATTTTTGCATGTGATAGTAGCATTATGATTACGTAAAGATCCTCATCTTTTGGATATATACTGACATATTTACAGATGAAAACTATAATGGGACATTTCAAAGATGACAGAGGGATTCACTCATAGACTCTCTGGGTTGTAGAACTAATTATTTGGGGAAAGGGAACTGCTCACTTGGGCAACTTGGATAACTGTAGATTCCTCCGAGAAAAGGAAGATAAATATTAAATGTTATTGGGACCCCTGGATTAAGTCAGTATTCCTTGAGGTCAGCTGTCAAAAGCAGACAGTAGGGGTTCTAAAGAGGAGCTCATCATAATGCAAAGGGGAGTCTGGGCAGTTCATTAGAGCTAAGTGCCTTAGGATGCTGAAGAAGACTGATTCCAGTGAAGTGGGTGTCAAGACACCTCACTCCTCGAGAGCCAACTGCCTTACCAAGATGTAGCTTTGGGGAACAATCTCTGATCATGTGAACGTTAACTAAAACAGTGGTGACGTTAGAGCCCAGGACCAAAGTTTGACATATGGAATAACCTCTTATCTTACTGTTTTATTTCCATTTCACTTCGTTTATGAAAATGTTTTGGCAGCCAATTCAGATTTGGGTTGAGTGACTAATGTAAATATACTTGTACTTGAGAGGGATAAAGAGGGTATATTTACTAATGTAAATATACTTGTGCTTGAAAGGGATAAGGAGGGTCTGTCTCTACACAGATCAGTGTACTCTCTTGGGTTCCTTCCAGTTCTAAAATGTAATTATTTTATTATGAAACAAAAGTAACTTGTTAGCTAATTTGAATATCTGACTCATACACTCTTGAACAAAAAAAAAAATCTTGATTTATTTTATAGTTCTGGCACAGAGCCTCAAACACTTTGGATGTTAAGATCATTAAGAAGCAGATGATAACAGAATGAGAGCTTGTTATTTAGTCCTTGACATGTTGTACTTACTTGTGATTTCATTTGTACCCCGGATTTCTCAATAGCAGTGCACATTTTCAGCCATATTTGTGGTATGACTTAAAAGTGAACAAGTTGCTAATTATTTGTAAACGTTATTTAAATTAAAAAAGAGGGGAAAAGAGCATCTCACTGTACTATTAACTTATTTATTAGGCTTATTTTAATAGTTTAGTGGGTAAGCTCCATAAAGGTAGAGAATTTTTTTTTTCTGTTTTGTTCATTAATACATAACAAGCACCCAGAACAGTATCTGGAACAAAAGGGGTGCTTAATAAACATTTGTTTAAAAAAAAAGTTACATTTAAGTAATAAAATGCTAAAAATGTGGAATGTTCTCTCTTTTTTTTATGTTAGTCATGTTCCCTCCCAAAGTAATGAGTTGTGTACTTTAGCATCTCCAATATTTAAACTTCCTC
This sequence comes from Macaca thibetana thibetana, assembly GCF_024542745.1. Classification (NCBI taxonomy): domain Eukaryota; kingdom Metazoa; phylum Chordata; class Mammalia; order Primates; family Cercopithecidae; genus Macaca; species Macaca thibetana. The sequence goes on from NC_065583.1 coordinate 70,456,293, forward strand.
CTGTAAGAAGATGTGTCTCTCTGTCCTTTGCCCAAGACTTGCAGTAAATCCTTCATAGTGGAGCACGAATAGGAAGCGTTTGACTTAATTTGGCCAGTGCATATAAGCAAACATGATGTTCAGCAAGTCCCAGCAGATGCTTAAGAGCCATTATCTGTTTCTACCAACTCTCTTGCTCTTTTCTGTTGCCAAAAGAGAAAGGTAAGTCTCAAATAGGAGCTGCTTTTTCAGCCTGGGTCCTGAAATGAGAAGGTCTGTAGATAAAGCCTGCAGCTGACTTGAGGTTGCCAGTTTGTAATGTGAGTGAGAATTAACTGTTGTTGCTAGCCAGTGAGATTTGGTGTTTGTTTGCCTTCTAATTACAACCTAGCAAAAGTCTATGTGAATTTTGGAGAAATGTTGGAAAATTAGCATCTAAAAATAAAAATATATAGTTTGTTTTTCTTTATAGAAGTATTAAAGCTGCATTTGCTTAATTCAGTTTTTGAAAAAATGTTGACCAAGACAGGACTAAGCCCCTCCTTTTATCGTCAAAGGAGGCAACTCTTTATGCTGGTAAAGTTATTTGTCAATGTTCTTTGTTAAAAAAGAAAAAAAAAAGCTCCTTTAACTTTTAAGAATCAAATATCAATTTTTCATTCTATCCTTATCAAAATAAAGGTGAGGGGAAACCATATCAGCAACAAGAAAGCAAAACTTTATGGATATAAAGAAATAAAGAATTATATCAGCAGTAGACTTTCTTGTATTTTGGGGTTTTTTTTTTTTTTTTTTTTTTTTTTGAGACGGAGTCTTGCTCTGTTGCCCAGGCTGGAATGCAGTGGCCCAATCTCAGCTCACTGCAAGCTCCGGCTCCCGGGTTCACACCATTCTCCTGCCTTAGCCTCCCAAGTAGCTGAGACTACAGGTGCCCACCACCATGCCTAGCTAATTTTTTGTATTTTTAGTAGAGACGGGGTTTCACCGTGTTAGCCAGGATGGTCTCAATCTCCTGACCTTGCAATCTGCCCGCCTTGGCCTCCCAAAGTGCTGGGATTACAGGCGTAAGCCACCACGCCTGGCCAGCAGTAGACTTTCATACAGCAGTCTTAGCCTCTGAATGAAGGAGACGAAAGTGAGAATATAGATTATATAAATAGCATAACTAACCATGTAGTCTCAATATGAAAATATCCAACTTTATATGCTTAAATCACAATTTGCAACTTCCTTTTATTGACCATGAAACATTGACATAACTGACTGTATACTATACTAGTCCACCAAGAAAGCCTGAGTATATTTAAAAAAACAGAGATATATGATCCACATTGTTACAACATTTGGGAAAGTTCTTACTAAATTAATATAATGCATCCTCTTGCCCATTACTTTTAATTGACTGTAATTTAAATGACTAATTTTATATTAAGACATCTATGGAATACATAGAATAAAATATATAAATTATACAATTTTTTAAAGATAAAGCAGAAGATTCAAAGAAACTGCACTTAATGGGATGACTTTGAGTTGTCTCCTTTCTCCCTAATCCTCAATTCATTTAGGGGAATTGGGCCCAAAATTTTATGAAAAATTGTGTGTATTTATTTTCATAGTTCAGTAAAATCTAGTCAGTGAATCCCTACTAAAATGGAGTTAGTATACTTAAAGAAATTTCTCTTGTAATAGCATTTAAGGGTTTGGGTCAGGTCTTCAGAGGAAGATTTTTAGAAAGGCATGTCTTGATTTTCCTCAGGACAAAAGAAACTGCCTATTCAGCTACACCCTGAGCTTCTCTGGAAAAAGGCTGAGTCTTTCTTTTCTATCCCCAGTGTTTGACTGAAGGCTTGTTCCACAGTAAGTGCCCTTTAAATGCTTACTGGACATATAATGTAAGCTTCCTCTTACCTGTTGGTAGGTAAGATGGATTTAAGGACATTGAACTTCCCCCCTTCTGTCATGGTTTAGCCCCAACTAACCCTCAGGGGAGTATTAGAGGAGCATGTCTACACCTAGGAAAAATCAGTGCATTCCCACATGCTCTATTTTGGTCTAGGTTCTATGGCCAGGGTTGCCCTTCCCACTGGTGTTTGGAGGATTCTGAGTGGAAGGTGAGTGAGAGGGTGCCTGTGGCTCTAACTTGCAGCAGGAATTCAAGAACAGATTTGACATCCCCTGTTCACTTTTGCCTACTTTGTTTCTTCCAGGTGTGAGGAAAGTTCAAGAGGGGAAACAAGAAAAGACTAGTGATATAATTTAAGAAAAGGATGACTGCAATGCATCCTGAAGCTGCCTATCTCCAAATATTCTCTCCTATAGGCAGGGCCAACAGGTATAAAGGGGAGCAGTCAATGGACTCTAAGGATAAGTAGAGGTAAAAACCTGAAGAAAAATAATGTCCTTTAGAAAAGTATGTGTGCAAATTGTCTACTAACTAGATTTGAAAGACGATTCGTAAGAAACAAATTTGAGAATTATTTTATTAAGAAATATATAGTGTCAATTACAAAGGAACATATACATTTTCAAAAGCATTCACAAAATAAATTAAAGTACATTCTCTCTATATATATTTATGGTAGCTGTAACAAAGGTACTTCTCAGGATCTACTTATTATATACCACTCTTGTCTGTTAGGTAATATTTAAAACTTAGCTTAGAATACTTTCACAATATTTTGCTTGAAAATTATTTCAAATTAGTTCACTATATTTACAGCTATTTGTGAAACCCCATTTGCTTTCACTTTCTTCTCTTGTAAATTTTTAGTTTAACACAAGAAGTGTCATTACATGTAGAAGGAATGTCTGCCTTTTAAATGTAAGTTTAGGTGCTATCATTTAGTTCAATATTTTTCCTTTTTCAAGGAAAAGAGTTCTCCTGCTACACTTTTGGATTTTCCTCTTGAGTAATGCTTATGCAATTACGGCTGAGAATTACTGCCAATTAAGCCAGTCATCAATGTTACAGAAGCTTCCCTCAACATTTGAAGAGTAGTACTTCCCCTGCATTATAAATTTATATTAAACAATAAAAACTTAGAAAAATAAGTTAAGAAACTCTTCTGTAATTAAAAGATAACTATTTGTGATCTTCTGTGTCACAGTTAGAGTTAATGTTTCATCTACTTAATAAAGATGATTTATTTGGTGCTGTGAAATATGACCATAATAAAGATGATTTACTGTTTTTTCAGTAAAGTTCGAATGAAGCGACGCCACAATCCTAGTAATTGTGACACTTGTTCCAGACATTTATTGGTTGTGACTTTCCTTTTTCTCCTCTTCTTCATTGCCTGAGTAGCATTTATCTGCAGAATATGAGAATCAATAGTCAAAATTACTTTTCACTATCTTTAGTAACTGTTGAGTGCAGGTTTTATTGCCTTCTCTATGCAAATCCATCTTTCAGTGTATTTCCAAAGCACCTGCTTACTATGTGCTAGTATGTGCCTTCTCCAGGGGAATGAATTCCTGTTTCTCTACCCACCTACTTTCACTTCAAGGCCAACCACCACCTCCTTCAAAAAGCCTCCAATAATTGCTCAGACCTTGGTTTTGGAAAGTCTTCCAGTGCTTAAGAGTATGTGTCATTTAACTTGGCTCTCACTTAACATGCTTTTCTTTATATTGCATCATAGGTATTCCCCATAGCACTGAGTCTTAATCATAGGAAACACTGAATATTTGTTGAGTGATTAAATAAATGAATAAATTGCTGATTTCAAGATCTCCCTGACAAGATCACAAGTTCCTCATGGGTAAGAGCTATCTTATACCTCCTTATAGACGTAATTCAGTAAACCTAATCTCTTTTTTGAACCCAAAATGCATGCTCCTGCTCCCCATCCTTCCCCCTCCCCTGCCCCACTGTCTAGATATGCCACAGACATCTGAAGGTTTATTTTAAAGAGGATTCCAGCATATAACTTTATCTGAATTACCTTTGAATAGTACACTGGGCCCCCTAGACACATGGTATGCAGATTAATAAAGTCACGGGGTTATCAAGCACAAATCTTACAAAAATCTATAAGATCATAACTATTATTAGTCTTAGACTCTCCATTTGGGCTTGAGAGGTGACTGAAATAAATTTCTCCAGACTCTCCCTTTCTCACATGTTGTCCAAGAACTTGATCTAGTTTTTTGTTTGTGCTCTTATTTGAATGAATTTTATTGTGGCCATCTGTAGATTTGCCAGTCACTCCTTCATAAGAAGGCATGAAGCCACATAGATTTGTCATATGGCTGTCTGGTATTGAGTTTCTAATTCAAGCTCAACCCAGATCAGCCCTATGGCTTCAATCCTCAATCTCTAAAAAGTGACAGTCTTGGCTGGGCATGGTGGCTCACGCCTGTAATGCCAGCACTTTGGGACGCAAAAGTGGGCAGATCACAAGGTCAGGAATTCAAGACCAGCCTGGCCAATATGGTGAAACCCTGTCTCTACTAAAAATACTTAAATTAGCCAGGTGTGGTGGGGGGCGCCTGTAGCTCCAGCTACTCGGGAGGCTGAGGCAGGAGAATCACTTGAACCCAGGAGGCGGAGGTTGCAGTGAGCTGAGATTGTGCCACTGCATTCCAGCCTGGGTGACAGAGCAAGACTCTGTTAAAAAAAAAAAAAAAAAAAAAAGGCAGTCTTGTCCATCTACCTAGATTGCAGACATATAAAGTCCACTAGATTAATAAGGAGCAATCATACATATCTGCACTTGTCTCTCTCTGTTTCTTAAACTTGTCATCCTGAAGATAAATTCTCTACTTGCTGACTGAAATAAATATTGAGTGCCTGTTGTGTACCAGGCACTGTTCCAACTGCATTTACACGTATTGACTAATTTAATCCTCATAAACAATCTATGTAAGACTAACTGATATGATACTTACCATGAAGCTATAGTACACAGCGGCTAAGTAATTTAACTAAGTCTTCACAGAAGTTATACGGCCAGGATTCAAAGTCAGGCAGGTTGTCTCCAGAGTTCCTACGCCTAACTTTCCACTACACTATGTCCATATTTAATGCTACACAAGCATTCAAATGCAGATAACTACCTGCGCAAAAATATGTAAAGAGACAGCAACAGCATCCATACAAGCAATTAAGCAAACATAGGATAGAGATTTTTTGTATAATGTAACGTTTTAGTAAATAAGCACACAATAATTAAGTGATTAGAACAAGCGGTGTTGCTCAAACTTTGGACTGGACAAGAATCTCTTAAGTAGCCCTATAACCTGAGATTTTGATGTTGAAGGTCTAGGTTGAGTCCCCGGGAATTGGCATTTTTAACAGCCATACTCTTAGGCTCCAGCAAGCAAAACATTCTGATATAGGAGGCTCACTCAACATACCTTGAAACATTGCCGTAAGGTTTAGAACCATAATTCAGCCAAAACAGTATCAGAACCCTAGAAATAGGTGAGTTTGAGTCCGGGTATCAACGTGGGTCTAATTGACATCCTACTACTTTTACCCGGCTCGTTTGCTCTTCGAAAGATAAAACCTAAATAAAAATCAGAGAATGACTTATGCACCAAAGCCCCAGTTTAATTTGAGGTTAGTCCCAAGGTACAAAGCAAGCGTCTGAGGCTTCGGGCTTACCTGAGTTTCTGAATAGCCTGGGCACCAGAGAGCGAGGGTAGCCTTAGTTTTCCTGGCGAACATTTCCTTGGCGAGCGACGCGCAGCGGGGGGTGGGATTGAAGGTTAGGCTCTGGATTTCAGTAAGGCAGTGTGGCTGCTCATAGGCGGCAAAGTTTACAAGAAAAGGAGAAAACACCAGAAAGAAAAAAAGAAGAGAGAGAGAGTTGGTGAGAATTGACTGAAAGGCGAGCGGAGGAAGGTCGGGGAGGAGCGGGTACACAAGTCGAGAGTAAGAGCGAAGAGGTCACGGTTGAGTAGAGCAAGGAACCAACCGCGGGGATGCAGGGGCGTGGCGAGAGTGGCGGAGGGCACTGGTCACGAAAAGACTTTCACCCACGCTCGCTCCGCCCAAGTCTCCAGGGGGCGGAGGCTGCCAAAAGCCCGAGCCCAAGCGCGGAGCGCCGCCGGAGCACAGCAGGTGGTGCCCCGACAAAGTTCCCTCATCCCAGTTCCCAATTTGCCTTTCCTCCCGATAGGGACTTCCTCTCCCTAAATTGGAACAGAAGTGTTGTCCCAAGCTGGGAGCAGCCCCGAGCTGGCAACCCAGATGTCCCCTATCCCCGGCCGCGGCGTCCCGGAGCCCAGGCACCTCTCGGGGTTCTGCACATCGCAGGATACTCCCTCTCCAAAATGCCTGGCGTCTCCCTGGAGAAAGCCAGCAGCACTGACCTCTCTACTCACCCGATTGCTACAGGAGACGGTGTTGTTGAAGTCGGTACTTTGGGTCTGGAAGAAAGAAAAATACGACAAGGAGGGTAAAGACTTTTAAGTCCACAAGGAAAATCATCCCTCCATCCTTTGCTCCCAGGCTTTAAAGGTGCTCTGAAAACAGTTTCCACTCAGGTACCTGTTTCCTATGTCATTGACAAGGCAGTGAAATAGTCTTTAGATAGTGCTGGCTAGTGCTTGAAACCACACCAAAAAGTTCAGGTCTCAGAGGGAGACCTCCTGCTCCTTTCCCTCAAGCCACGACTGCACATAGCACTATGCTGGTGAGTAATAATGCCATTCTTTGGATGTCCACATCTGTACTGTGGCCATTCATGAATGCAAACTCTATCTAGAAATTAGGTTAATCAGGAAAATGATTACTACTGTATGTTAAAAAATTCCAAGTACACCATATTCTGTAATAAGTAGCATCCTGAAACATCTAAAACACTGGAGAGAACTGGAGCACAGCATCAACCCTTAAAGTTTAGCTCATGAGAATTATCTCTCTTTTACTCTTCTTTCTTAAGCTCTTTTCCCCTGCTGTCTTTTTACAGCATAGTCAGAGCAGCACTTTAGCAGAGGATAGACATCCTTGATGCATAATGCTCTGCCTATCAATACCTGCTCCTCATCAGCATCTGCACACTTAGAATGTGCCAATTTCTAGATAATCATTTTAGATGCCACTTGTAAGAATTCTTGACAAAATGTGGGACCATGATTTTTTCTAAATTATTTTTCTTTCCTACAAAGTTAAATTGTAGAGTGTGTGTATGCCTACTCTTCTGATGAAAATACATTCGTTTTAAAAAAGTTTCTTCACTTACCCCACTCATATATGTAATCAGGTCTTTAGAAATAGTACGGAGATAGTCTGCTTCAATCTTCTCAAAGTCACAGTTAGTGAAGTCGTAAGTTACCACCAGCCCTACAAGTTGAAAGATGAAGAATTTCCTGAAAGAAACTGACAGAACACATAGTAAGGCAAAAGGGAATGTACATGGAAACCCAATTTCACCCCAGTTTCACACTAAACTCTTCCCACCAAGGCTGAATTGCCTCTAGATCTGTAAGGCCTGCCTTAGGGGCCAGTGCTCAAGCACCAGGTTTTCCTCTCATTTCCAGTCCCCAGGAAGCCCTTATTCACCCATGCTGTTGTCTTAAGTTGGAGTCTCCCTGATGCTCCAGAGCATTCTGGCTGCAGATATATAACACCTAAACGCCTACGGGCTCTTTCCTCCTAGGCCAATGATTTTCTACCATGTCATTCTCTTCCTTTATAGAATTCTGAATTGATGATGTGAAAGGAAAAAAAAAAAAAAAGGAGTAGCTAAATCTATGGAATTTTAACATTAGTAAAGTCATCAGGAATTTCCCTCACCTTCCTCCTTTTTACTTTGCCCTAAACTCTTCATATGTGTTAATGTCCTTTAAGAAATGGATACCAGTGTCTTTCTCCCACAGGGCATTTCAGTGACCAATCTTTTCTATTATTTGGGAGAAACACCTTCTGAAACCAGCAGCCACTGTAAGGATTTGGAGTCCTTGCATACTGTCCCATGCATCCTGAACATCTTTGAGAATTTCATGTGGCCGCCTTCAACTAATGCTTTCCCTTCTCCTTGGCTAGTAAGAAACTGTGCTTACTTATGGGATGCTTTGGAGGGTGGGTGCAGTCTCAGTCTTCAACAGCATTTCCATGTGAAAGCATTAAATGTGCAACCGTGACCAGAACCTTAGGGGCAGGAACGATAAGAGGTTGAAATAAATGGGGAAAGATCTGATGTGCCTTGTTCTCAAAAATCCTACTTTTCAAATTATCATATCAATTTCAGGAAAAGCGCCTACTCTTGGTGACTAGGGGCACCTTAGGGGCTGAAGGGTCCTCTAGCACTTTCTAGTAGGTGTCAAGAACTTTTAAAACCACAAATTCCAGTGCCCAGCCACCTTCACAGTCCCACTCTTAAAGCCAGTGTTAAACTTGAGGAGACCGCTCTGCTGGATGCCTAGCGGTGAGCGCAAGGAGAGGATGCTGTCCTGAGCTCAGCTTTCCCAGAGGCGGCGCACGCTTTCGTGAGCTCTGCCTCCCAGAGGCTTAGCCCCGCGCAGCGTAGACTGGAAAACGTCTGTCACCTGGGGCCTGAGCGCGGGTACGGGTTTTAGAGACCGGAGAAGCAACGAGATGGTGGGCTCAGATTTGTGCTAGCAAACTATTGTTGATCCAGAAAAGAGTGCTTAAAAGGGCAGTCAGGGAGAGCGCCCTGGAGGATGTCTGTCTAGCAGTCTTCCGAGTTCCAGCAGCACCAATGGAGCGTTGAAGGGAGGGAAAGGCTGACACTGATCACGTTGCTGAGACGAACCCCCTGCTCCACCCTAGCTTGGCTCATGCTGCCCTGGGCCCTCTCTACACCCAGGTCCCCTTTCTCTCTCCTTCCCTTCCGCTTCCCCGTTCATCCCCCACCCCCTCCCCCACCCCGCCCCCCGCCCTCGCGTGTCAGAGCCTGCATAGCTCTGGTACTAGGGAAGTTCCTAGGAGTCATCGCTCGGAGCAAGGAGGTTGGACGCCGTGTATGAGTCCCAGCAAATGTCACAGGCCATACGGTGCCCGGGAAAAAGAGCAGGAAATGTCGAGGGATTCCGGAAAAGCGTAAGGGACAAACTGAAGCCAGAGTTGAACTCTTTTTCATAGAAGGCACTGGAGAGGGTCAGAAAACCTCTGATTCACCGCTGACTTCAAAAGTGGCTCTTTTCTGGAATTCTTCATGTGTTGTACTCAAGTCACCACAGCATTCATTGAAAAAGAAGTCTATTCTTCCCCCATCACCAACTCCTCAGGGTATTGTGGGATGATGTCAAAATCTGATTCATCTGTTGTGACATCAGAGATGATTCTGGTCGGCAGCTGGACATTGCATAGGCAGACAGGAGCTAAACCCAGATTTCTTCACTGGGCTGGATGTCTCCAAGAGACAAAGGAAAGGGCATGGTGGCTGCTTCTGTCACCCTCACCTCACATGCCTTCCCCTCTAGTGGCTTGCTAGGGCCAGAGAGTGTGAGTGCCCACTAGAACCTTCAGCTTCATTTCTTGATTGCTGATGGGGGCAAGAACAGCAGAAAGCAGCCTGCACTGAGGTTTGACTTGCATTCTTCTGGAGGTATAACCAGGCTGCCTCCCTTCTTTTGTTTTCTCCTTTAAAAACCCCTTGTGTCTATGATCTATGTAGAGTCTTTGTTGAGATGAGGTAGGCAGAGTGTCTACTCCTAAGGCATCCTAGGTGTCTCTTTATCTGTTAAAACATTGCTAAACACTTGTTCCTGTTGCCTGCAATTTCCTGATCTGTAATTATGTGACCTCTTGGATCATCTGGATTATATTACTTTTCTGCTCAAAAAGTTATGGCAAAACAACCTACTTAAGGTTGTTTTGAGATTTACAATTATCCTTCCTGCATTGGCTCCAGGCTGTCTTTCCAGCCTTATTTCCTTGATTCTCCTAGGCTTCCAGCAAATGGTATCTGAAGGTAATATGCTCTAAACATGCTCTGGGCTTTCTTCTTCCCAATCTGAGATGATAGATTTTCGTGTCTTTCCATGTTCATCTTATTGGATGTCTCCAAAAGTGGTCTCCTACCCAGATGCGACCTCATTATCCTGTAAGCCATATCTATTTTTGACTTCTTTCTATGACTTCTATAGATTACTTAACATTTCAATAATGCTTTTCAAACTTATCTCTCTATTAGATTGTGAGTTCTTTAAAAGTAGGTAATGTTTTATAGCAGTTCATTTGTTCACTATCTACCTTTCCAGTAGCATTTGAAGTGATTTGCAATAAATACATTGGTGCCAAAAGGTAAAAAAACAGTCAAAGTGAGACAAGAGAATGGAACAAAGGAATAAAGTGCTTAGAATCAGGTGCAGGGAAGACTATAGAAAAACATTACTAAAAACTGGAGAATTACAACAATTGATCTCAAAAGTGAATTCTGAGCTTCCAAACAGCCACTACAAGGGGTAGACTATGACAAGCTCTCCCACATACAAATTCATCATGAAAGGCAATTTTTCTTAAGCTAATGGTCATCATCATAACCACAATAGGGCTGTCTTCTGTACTACATGTAATAGACATTCAATGAATTCTCAATATGCTTAAGCATATTAACCTTCTATGAAAATCATTGTCAGGAAGCAAATTCTTTTCCATTGAAAGAACCTCTCTATAAAGTCTTCTTTTTCTAGTTCTTTGCTGCTGTCTTCCTGGAATCTACTTCTGTCTCACCTGGGGCAACAATTCAGACCACGGCCCTCTGTGAAAATTCAGGGTGAGCTGAAAATCTTCCTGTTTTCCTTTTCTTTTCATTTGTCCAAATGCTGAAGGAGTGAACAGTATCTGCATACCTAGTTTGAGAAATCCTAGGTTAGGTGAAGAATGGTGTGTCTTCCATACGGAAATAGAAGTGAGATCATTTGTAACACTCTGTGATTACTCAGGAAGCGTAGGCAATACTCTCACCCATGTGATGGATCAGAAAATGATCCATGACATAGCTCTTTTTTCTCCTACCCTCACTCAAAAGATAAATCATTCATTAATTTTCTTAATACTTTTATTTCTTGTTTTAGTAATGCTTCCCACTCTTTCTTTTATTCCCTTAGTCTTTCCCTCTTTCTTTTTAAATTTATGTCTTTCCTCCTTTTCCTTGAACTGTCCTGAATATTTAAAGCAGCCTAGAACTCATGCAAAACTCAGTTTGGGTTTGAAAAATAGCTGGCAAAAGAAGACTGCTATTTTTTTTTACCTTATTCAATAATATAATTATGGGATTTAAAAAAATGGAAGGGATATCAGAGAGGTTATTGATGAGATAGGGGAGATCTCTCTCTTTGGAGTAAGAAAAGTCAATGACACCAACTTTAGCTTGATAATAATTTAGAAAGGGTAATAATGGACTTTCCCTAGCAGAAGGGTGTTCTTTGGTCTTGAAAGTAAAGTGTGTTGCTCTGGATCCTCCAGGACACAAGTCATAAAATCATTCTACCTCTTGGTTTTCATATGCTCATATAAAAGAGAGTGTCACACTTTCAGAGGTGGACGTTGTTTCCTTTTTCATATTCTACCTTAATTGTTTATAGCCAAGGATGGTATTTATGTAAGGAGAAGTGGCTAGTGTTCACCCCTGAAAGTCATATTTATTTTGCCTATTTCCTTTGCATTTTATATTTATGCTCATGCAGATTGGCTGTTGGTCTGAACCACTGATTTGGTTCACCAGACTCCACACTTCTTCTAAGATCTCTTGGGAACATTTGTGAACGAGAAAGTGGAGTGAAGGAGTTTCCTATGATAAATGTGAAAAACAAGTTTTTTATTTCATTTTATTCCCAGGCTGATGATACCTTCATAATCAGCCCATGGCTGTGAAATGTTCCCGGATCTTTTTGAAATGGATAGTGAGGACACTAAATATATTCATGTAAACCTCGTGTTTACATTCATTGCTCTGTGAAGAAACAGTCTTAATACAGCCAGTTGGGGATAAAAGTTCTTGCTTTCTTTACTGTTTTTCTACAACATGATAGGACATAAATAGGGAGAAAGTTGTTCAAGAAGAATGTAGTAGTCAAGCTTTCTTAGAATGCTTCAAAAAAAGTTTTGGAAGAAGTCAGAGCCAAAGGATAGTTTCAGTTTTGGATACTTTGCAAGGATATTTACTATGCTGGATATCTTCTATTTTCCTGTTTAGGTATACTCTCTGTCCTTCCCTATGTGGCTTTGTACCTTGGAAGCAAACCCATAAAGACTGCATCCACAGGCTCCCCTGACCTCCAGCTTCTGATTGGGTTCACCTAATGTGAGATATTGGCAAGAGATCAGAAAGTAGTAAGACAGTGAAGTTTGGATTTTAATTCACCCACTCTCTAGCTGTTGGTTCACTGTAGATTGGATGCTTTCCTTTATAGAGGGCCATAGCTCCTGTTTGTTAATCTTTTCATCTTGCTGCCTGCCAGGTTCTCGTAACTGTTTCCTCCCTTTGTCCTTGTAGGGATAGGGGTGATAACAGCTCCTTATTTTTGCTAGCCTGGGATACACCACTTTGCAAAAGTTATGGTTTGGCTGTGCTAGACCCAGTTTATACCCATTGTCCTGGAATAATTTATTAATAAAGCTTCCTTTCACCCTCAAAAGTGGCACCATTCCTAAAACAGCAACTCAAAGTACTGCGAAAAAGAGTGGCACAGTTTCAACAATAAATTATATGATTAGTCTTGATTTTCCAGCTTATGTGCTTTGTAAAGAGTCCCCTTAGTAAACTTTCCCACAATTACCCAGTTTGAACATGCTGCTTGTTTCCTGTGGGACCCTGACTGATGCAGTCATTCACAGGAGTCAGCAGGATGTCATCACATGCAGCCATCAGGTAACATTCCTTTCCTAATCTTCTATGTCCGCCTTGTGGCATCATACCAGTTCTATAACTCTTGCACAGGAAACAGTGGCTCTTAATGTTTCATTAAATTCTGTTAGAAAAAAAGTTTCTAGCTGTGAAAGATGAGTTATAAGAAATTCTGCAATTTTCCTCTGTTTCCTCTTTTCCTAGTAATATTGCCAACCAGGATTTGCAAGAAATCTATGCACTTACTGGGCTCTATTGTGTAATTTGTTTCATAGTTTAGCCACATTGTTTATGTATAAAAGGGTCTTTTAAAAAGTGATCATTATGTGAGTCAGGGGGTAGCCCTCAGCTTATTTCTCATCTGGTGTGTTTGAGGCCCTCCAAGTGTCTCCTCTATTGAGTCCCACTATTCTCAGTAATAATCTCTGCATTAAGCAATCACCCCTAACTATATTTCCTCTCTTAAACAGAGTAAGTCCCTAATAATCATTTTGTGTGTCTCATCGAGGTCTAATTTCTTCCCATACAGCCATTCGGGGCTTCTGAGAAAAGGCTACCTGACAATTCCAGACACATGTGGGGGTGGAGGGAGGAAGAAACAGAAAAGGAGACTCTAGAAAGTTCGGAAGAGGATAAACGGATAGCAAAGAATTGGGATCTATGAGTTTGGCCTGAGGACTGTCTTAATGTGGGTATATCACCTAGAAAAGATTTTGAGAGATTACAGCAGGGGGTTAACAAACTGCAGCCTGTAGGCTAAATGCTATTTATTTTGTTTGTTTGTTTTTCTGAGACAGATCTCACTCTGTTGCCCAGGCTGGAGTGCAGTGGCACAATCTCAGCTCACTGCAGCCTCTGCCTCCCAGGTTCAAGCATTTCTTGTGCCTTAACCTCCCGAGAAGCTGGGATTACAGGCGCACGCCACCACACCTGGCTAATTTTTGTAATTTTAGTAGAGACGGGGTTTCACCATGTTGGCAGCTGGTCTCGAACTCCTGGCCTCAAGTGATCAGCCCGCCTCAGCCTCCCAAAGTGCTGGGATTACAGGCGTTAGCCACCGTGCCCAGCCTATGTAGGCTAAATTCTACTTATCTATCTGATTTTGTAAATAATGTTTTATTGAAATACATCCAAACCCACCGTCCCTTTTTTTACAGTATTGTCTTTGGCTGCTTTTGTGCTGCAAGGACAGAGTTAAGCAGTTGTGACAGAAACAATCTGGCATGCAAAGTCTAAAATATTTATTATTTCATCTTTCACAGAAAAAGTTTACAGATCTCTGCTCTAGGAAATCATACTACTCAGCCTAATGACAGGTTTGGTTTTGACTCTCTGTAGTGTTTACAATCCTTTTACCAAGAAAGTTTATCAACAGTATGTAAGGGTCCCATGGTATGGCCCCAAACCTGCAATTTCTCCAGTATAGTCATTCAGTCAAATATAATTCCGTCTCCCCTTTCGTTCTGACTTATAGCTCTTATTCCTCAACATTTGTAGTATGAACTCATAACTCATATCTAGTACCTCCTAACAATATTAATTATACTCCTAAGTTCCCAAGTCTTTCCTCATGTGCTCCTAACAGTTCTAAAGGTTCAAATCCGTTTTAAAGAACAGTCATTCCAAAAATGCATTTGAAAAGAAGATAAGCATTTAATAACAAACATATTTAATAAATATTTCATACTTTGCTATTTTATAAAACCAGGAAAGAAACTCAATGACTTCTTACCTCAGAGAGTATAGGCTACTCTCACTGGTTGGAAAGAAGAGATTTATAAAACTGTAGTGTGGGTGTTATTCCTATTAAAAGGATGTGCTAATTTATAGCTCCATTGTCGTTTAATTCAATGAAAAATGCCTGCTTTCCCCCAAACCCCCAAACTTCTCTGATACAATGAATTGCATTATTTTTTCCATGTATACTTGTATTTTTGTAGTTAGAGCTTTTTTGTTGGTTACTCTTCTTGAAAGGATTTCTTATAGAGAACAGTCATTTTGTAATGATCTTGATAATTTCCAATCTATGCATTTGAATTCTTATTATGATGTTTATATCTGCATTTGTATCTGCGTTTAGGACCTAGCACATTGCCTACACTCATTATATCTTAATGTAAGTCAATTATATTTAATATATATTGAAATAAATTAGTTGCAGTGAAATAAATCTGAAGATTCAGATAATGTCCTATAGTATTTTGTTTTATAAATAAATGATTTTTTTTTTTTTTTTTTTTTTTTTTTGAGACGGAGTCTCGCTCTGTCGCCCAGGCTGGAGTGCAGTGGCCAGATCTCAGCTCACTGCAAGCTCCGCCTCCCGGGTTTACGCCATTCTCCTGCCTCAGCCTCCTGAGTAGCTGGGACTACAGGCGCCCGCCACCGCGCCCGGCTAGTTTTTTTATATTTTTAGTAGAGACGGGGTTTCACCGTGTTCGCCAGGATGGTCTCGATCTCCTGACCTCGTGATCCGCCCGTCTCGGCCTCCCAAAGTGCTGGGATTACAGGCTTGAGCCACCGCGCCCGGCATAAATAAATGATTTTGAAAGAGCCATGAGAATTAATAATTCAAATATAGTAGGTCAGTGAGTAGTCAGTTAGTACAAAGATCAGGAGATGAGGGCATTTCATCCTGACTTTGACCCAGGGCAATGTGCTTACACAGTCTGATTTCTTTTTATTCCTCATTGGAATGATTTAAAGAGGAGTTAGAATAAACAAAAGCCTTTGAGCATTTGGGGAAAGAACCAATTGGACATTTTATGAGTTAAAATGCAAAAGACCGAGCATAGTGTTTTGCTTTTTATCTTCAGATAGACAGAACTGCCTACCACTAGGTGTCTCAGTGGAAGTGTGCAGGATCGTGTACACCTGAGAAACAGTGTTCCTGAGCAATTATGTAATGAGCAGCCTTGGGCATTTGTACCTTCCTTTGCAAAGGGTTTGGAGTGACAATCTTCATGAGCCATTATTTTTCCATTGCAGAGTGAGTCTAGGTGACTTATGCTGCTCAGGCTGCTATAGCAAAATACTATAAATGGCGTGTCTTAAACAACAGATATTTATTTCTTACAGTTCTGAATGCTGGAAGTCCAAGATCAAGGCAGACTCCACTTAGTCCTGGTAAAGGTTCTCTTCCTGGCTTGCAGATGGCCTTAGTTTTGCTTTATCCTAACATAATGGAGAGAGAGATCATCTCTCTCGTGTCTCTTCTTAATCTCATAATGAAGGCTTCACTCTTAGGACCTAATTATTTCCCAAAGGCCCCACCTCCAAATACCATCACATGAGAGATTAGGGCTTCAACATTTGAATTTTGGTGGAACACAAACATTCAGTCCATAACATTCATATCTATCTGACATGATGAGAGAAATAATTGCCTTAACTGAACTCTAGGGTCCAGACCCTGGAGGCCAGGAAATTGGTCTCCATCATAGATAGAAAATACTACATATTTATTGATGGCTGATTAAAACATGAGCTAGATAACATCATTATGTATGGTTAAATTATCCTTATTTTTTAGGCAATGGAAACTATTTTAAACATCCACATCCCCTTTAATAAACTCCAACAGTTTTAACATTTTCCCATATTTGCTTCACTTTTTTTTTTTTTTTTTTTGAGACAGAGTGTCACTTTCTTACCCAGGCTGGAGTGCAGTGGTGCAATCACAGCTCACTGCAACCTCAAACTCCTGGGTTCAAGGGATCTTCTTGCGCTAACCCTCTGAGTAGCTAGGATTACAGGCACACTACCATGGCAAGCTAATTTTTTAAAGAATATTTCGTAGAGACAGAGTCTCACTATATTGCCCAGGCTGCTCTAGAGCTCCTGGCTTCAAGTGATCCTCCCACTTTTACCCTCCAAAGTGTTGGGATTACAGGTGTGAACAATTATGGCCAGCCTGCTTCGCATTTTTTAAATAAATATAATATTATAGATGCAGTGGACTATGGATTAGCTAATCATATTAAGTCAATGCTTAATTTTCTAATTTTGGTCATTGAATCATGGTTATGATTTAGAGATAAAGTATGTTTTTTTGTTTGTGTGGATAGAGACAGAGAGAGGAGAGAGGGAGGAAAGAAAGAAAAGGAAGAGAGAGAGATGAAAAATATATTAAAACATAGGTAAAGGATGTATGAAAGTTCTTTGTTCTTGTCTTTTAACTATTTTTTCAAGTTTGAAATTATATGAAAATGACAACCCTACAAAAGAATTACAGAACAGTTGAAGGCTCTGTGTATCATTGCATAATTCTATTATTACTATTCCTTTCCAAAGTTAATTACTACTCTGAATTTGGTGTTTATCACTACCACGTATGTCTCTGTAATTTTATTTTTACAAATATGTGCTTGAAAACAATATGGTTAAAAAAGTTTATATAAATGCTATCCTTTACTCTTCCAGAGATATATACATATACATATGTATACATATGTATACATGCATATACATACATAGGTTTATGTATACATGCATATACATACATACATTTACATATCCAGCAAATTTTACACATATCTATTTAAATACTATTTTCACAAAAATGATAACATTGTTAAACACTATTCTGAGTTCTTTTCTTCTTCAAATAGTATCTTAGCTACTGCTCCATATTATTTTATAAAGAGCTTCTTAAGAATTTTTATTGATTTATAGTTTCATTTGTTTAAAATATATCAAAATTTAACTTTCTTGTTTTTATAAAATTATTTTCAATCTTTGCTATTCTAAATGATGCTTCAGTGAATAACCTTGTTCAGTCATCATTTAGTACATTTTATCCAAGTGTGAATTATCTGTAAGATAAATTCTTACAAGTAAAATTTCTAGGTTAAAAGGTATGTTCATTTTTAACTTGGATAGATATTATCTATCTACTTATCATCTGACTATATAATATCTATTTATAGAAGTACCGGTAAAATGGTCTCGTATCATGAAAATGTCAGTTCCCTGTCAACATAAGTTGTTATCAAACTTACTGGTTTTGCCAAACTGATGAGTAAAACTTATGTGTCAGTGTTGTTGTAATTTGCCTTTATTTTATTATGAGTCAAGTTGACTTTTTTTTGGCAGTTACTTTGGAGTTTATAGTAAATATCTTTAGTTTATATATGCATAAGGACAACTTGTATTTCTTTTTATGTGAACTGTCTACTTAAATGCTTTGCTGGATGTTCTAAAGCAAGTTTGTTCAACCTGCAGCCTCCAGGCTGCATGCAGCCCAGGATGGCTCAAATGCGGCCCAACACAAAATCATAAAATTTCTCAAAATATTGTGTTTTTTTTTTGCAATTTTTGTTTTATCTCATCAGTTATCATTAGTGTTAGTGTATTTTATATGTGGCCCAAGACAATTTTTCTTCTTCCAGTGTGGCCCAGGGAAGCCAAAAGATTGGATACCCCTGTTCTAAAGGGTTGTTGCTAATTTCCTTATTAATTTGAAGGAGATCTTTTTAAATTAGGAAAATTATCCCTTTGTGAGTGCAAATATTACCTATATGTTTGTGATTTGTTTTTGACTTTGCTTATAGTGGTTTCTGCTATGAAGATATTTTTTAAATCTAATTAAATTCTTAAGTATTTTTCTCATGGATTCTTTTGTGTCATAGTTGGAAAGGCCTTACCTATTTTGTATTTACAACAAGGAAAAAATTTTTGTTCATAGTAGTGAACATTATTTTAATTTTTACATTTAAATCTTTGATCTCCCATTAACAATGGGATAAAATATAAGACATTTATCTTTTTTTTTTTTTTTTTTTGAGACGGAGTCTTGCTCTGTCACCCAGGCTGGAGTGCAGTGGCCGGATCTCAGCTCACTGCAAGCTCCGCCTCCCGGGTTTACGCCATTCTCCTGCCTCAGCCTCCCGAGTAGCTGGGACTACAGGCGCCGCCACCGCGCCCGGCTAGTTTTTTGTATTTTTTTAGTAGAGACGGGGTTTCACCGTGTTAGCCAGGATGGTCTCGATCTCCTGACCTCGTGATCCGCCCGTCTCGGCCTCCCAAAGTGCTGGGATTACAGGCTTGAGCCACCGCGCCCGGCCAAGACATTTATCTTTTTTAAAACAAATTTTTATTTGAATATTTTTCTTGAATAATTTATTTTCCCCCATTGATTTCAATAGGTGCCTTATAATCTTCATAATCTGTATTAACATTTCTTCCTGATAATTTTATTTATTCTGAAATCTAGTTTGTCTAATACTAATAAACACATATCTACTTTTGATTAATGATAGCATGGTATATCTTTATCCACACATTATCTTTAACCTATTTATGTCTTATATTGAAAGTTAGTGTTTTTGTAGGGCTTTCTAAAAATTTTATTTTATTATTAATATTATCATTTTGTGAGACAGTCTTACTCTGCCGCCCAGGCTGGAGTGCAGTGGTGCAATCAGTCTTGGCTCACTGCAGCCTCCACTTCCCAGGTTCAAGCAATTCTCCCTGCCTCAGCATCCTGAGTAGCTGGGATTACAGGCACCTGCCACCATGCCCAGCTAATTTTTGTATTTTTTAGTAGAGGCAGGATTTCGCCATGTTGGCCAGGCTGGTCTTGAACTCCTGACCTCAGGGTATCAGCCCACCTTGGCCTCCCAAAGTGCTGGGATTACAGGTGTGAGCTACCATGCGTTTCTGTGGAGCTTTTTAAAAATACAATCTGAAAGCCTTTTACTTTTAATTGAAGTATTCAGACCATTTATATTTAATATGATTGTTGATAAATTGGGTTTAAGTCTATCATCTTGCTATTAGGCTTTTCCCCCATATTTTCTTTCATTTTTTTCTCTTCCTTTTAAAAAATTAATTCAGTATTTTTAAAAATTCCACTTAATTCCTTTATTTGCTTATTAGTTATAGGTCTGTTTTTGTGTGGCTGCTTTAGAGTTAATAGTAAGCACATATCTTTATATTGTCACAGTCCACCTTCAGGTAATATACCACTTTATTTGTAGCTTAAATACATTACAAACAAGTACATCTCTTTCTTCTTTCTTGGCCTCTGTGTAATTGCTGTCATATATTCTATTTCTACATCTTTTATAAACCCCACCATACATTATTATTTTGTTTGAACAGTCAATTATCTTCTAAAGAGATTTTTTGAATTAGAAAAGTTTACCTTGTATATTTACCCCTGTAGTTACTAATTTTATGCCCTGAATTCCTTTGTGTAAATCTATATTTTTATCTGGTAATAATTTTTCTTTTGCTGGAGGGACTTTCTTTAACATTTGTTTGTAGTGCAGGTATGTTGGTAATGAATTCTTTTAGTCATTGTATGTCTGAAAAAGTCTTTTTCTTTGCCTTCAATTTTCAAATATATTTTGCTGGGTATAGAAGGTTGTTCCTTTCGATACTTCAAAGATCTTGTTCTACTGTTTAATCGTTTGTATTATTTCCAAAAAGGAATCTACTGACATCTTATGACCCAGGGTTAACATATGGTTAACATTTCCTTCTCTGGCTGCTTTTAAGATTATTTTCTTCATCACTTCCTACATTTATTTTAAACTTTCTAAACAATGTGATTTTGTGTGCTTTTGTGTCGTTTTTGTCATGTTTTCTGTGCTTGGGGTTTATTGAACTTGAATCTGTGAGTTTATAGCTTTCATGAGATTTGGAAAATTTTTGCCCATTATTTCTTCAAACATTTTTTCTGTCCTCCCTTCGTTGGGAACACCAGTTACAAATAAATTTGACCACTTGAAGTTGTCCCACAGCTCACTAATTCCCTATGCATTTTTTTTCAGTATTTCTCTCTGTATTTCAATTTGGTTTTCTTCTATGCTATATCCTCAAGTTCACCAGTTTTTCTCCTGCAGATTCTATACACTATTAATGTCATCAAATATATTTTAAATTTCAGATGTTACATTTTTTATTTCTAGAAGTATGATTTGGGATAGTTTTTATATCTTCTGTGTTTCTATTTAACAAACTCAATCTTTTCTCTATCTTAGTAAGCATATGGAATACAGTTAAATTGACTATTTATTATAATGTCCTTTCTACTAATTTCATCATTGCTCTCATTTCTGAATTTGGTTCTATTTATTGATTTTCCTCCCCATTATGGGTGGTATTTTTCTTCTTCCTTGCATTCCTGATACTTTTGTATTGGATGTAAGATATTGTGAATTTTACCTTGTTAGGAGTTGGATAGTTTTGTATTGATATTCTTGTGATTAATACAAAATATTTTATTTTTTGTGTTGATAGTCTTATGATTGGTAAAAAAAAAAATTTATTTTTCCCCTGCTGGAGCCAGGGAGGCTGGACAGCTTGGGCCCAAAATATTTTATTTTGTATCAATATTTGTTTTGGTATGTAATTAAGTTGATAGGACCATTTCTTCTTTTGAGGCTTGAATTTAAGCTTTATTAGGCAGAAGCTGAGCAGTCTAAAACTAAATTTTTCCCAGGACAAAGGCAACAATTTTATGAGTACCTTATCTGCTGATTCATGAATCACTTCCACTTTGGTCACATTTTAGTCCCGGTCCTATGTTAACACCCTGATTGTCCCCACTGCTCCTTTTGGGTGGTTCTTTTCCTGGCATCTGGTAGTATCCATACATGCATGCACTGATTAGTACTCAAGTGAAGGCTTCAGGGAGACTAGCATAGTATCACATAGAGAGAGCAGGCTTTAGAGTTATACAACTTGTATTCTAATTTCAACTCTGCCAGTTACTAGCTGTGTGATTTTGATCAATTTACAATAGTCCCCTCTTATCCCCCATTTTTCTATCTGTGGTTTCAGTTGCCCACAGTCCAAACATATTAAATAGAAAATTTCAGAAATAAACAATTGATAAGTTTTAAATTGCATGCCAATTTGAGTAACATGACAAAATCTCCACGGTCCTGTCTCATCCTGCCTGAGAAGTGAATTATCCCTTTGTCTGCTGTACCCACACTATACATACTACCTACCCATTTGTCACTTAGTAGCTGTCTTGTTTATCAGATCAACTGTCACAGTGTCATAGTGCTTGTGTTCAGGTATCCCTTATTTTACTTAGTAATTGCTCCAAAGCTCAAGAGGCCTGTGCCTAATTTATGAATACACTTTATCATATGTATGTATGCATAGGAAAAACATACTATATATGGGGTTCAGTACTATCCATGGTTTCAGGCATTCACTTGGGAGTCTTGGAATGTATCTCCTGAGAAAAAGGGGTTACTACTCTACCTCCTAAGATTTGCATTGTGTTGAGTACTACTGATACTCAAATGTATTTAAGAAGTTTACAGTCTTTTAGAAGTGTGCCCAAGATATCAACATGTGATGAAATACTAGAGATTTTGGTATGAATAAATATCACAGGCTATGAGAAAAATAAAGAGCAATATGTATTGAACTTATTAATTAAAAAAACAACTTTTCGGGGGGCGGGGCCAAGATGGTCAACTAAAAGCAGTGGCAATGGGAAGCTCCTATCCATGAGAACCATAACAGCATGCGAATTCTGCACCAGCAACTGAGGTATCCAGGTTCTGTCATCAGAAGTGACAAGGTGACTGACGTGACCCACAGAGAGGAATGAGGAGCAATGTGGTACGGTGGCCCACCTGAGAGACACACAGGGCAAGGGAGCCCCCATCCGCAGCCAAGGGAGGTGGTGAGTGAGCATGTTACCCAGCCTGGGAAGCTGTGCTTTCTCCATGGAACTATGCAACCTATGGATTGGAAGATCCCACCTGTGAGCCCATGCCACCAGGGCCTAGGGTCCCAACCATGAAATCGTGCAGATTCTCAACAGCCACTCAGCTAGAATCTGCTTAAGCCTGCCTAGTTCCCAGGGGGAGAAGCAGCAGGCACCACAGCTGGCTGCCTGCTGTCTAAGCTGCTTGAGCTCCTTGGGGGAGGGGCAGCCACCAACACTGGGACTGCTAGCTGCCCAATACATTAAGCTCCCAGGGCAGGGGAAGGGCTGCAGCCATTCCTATAGCTCCAGGCCATGTTTTTCCCCTGCTAGAGCCAGGGAGGCTGGACAGCTTGTTCCCAAGAGGTATTCCCCATAGCCCAGCACACCACCTGTGGAAGACTGTGGCCAGAGTGCCTCTTCAGGCCTGACCCTGACCCATCCCTCTTCACTGGGTGGGGCCTCCCTGCAGGAGCTCCAACAACTCTAGCCAGGGGCTCAGGGGCAGAACTCTGATCTTCCTGACCCTGAGTCCCCAGTGGGAGGGATGGCTGCAGTCTCCATGGACCAGCAGACTTAGTCTTTCCTTCTGCTAGTTCTGAGGAATCTGGGCAGCCTTGATGACTGGGTTCCCCCCAGCAAAGCACATGCTCTTTATCAAGGGACAGCAAAAGTGCTTCATTAAATGAGTCCTGCTCCCCATGCCACCCACCTGGGTGACACCTGACAACAGGGATTGTCAGACACCCTACATGGGGGTGTTCCTATTGGCATCAGGTAGGTGTCCCTCAAGGTCAAAGATTGCAGATGAAGAAGCAAGCACCCATCTTTGCTGTTGTCCAGTCTCCTTGAGTGACATCTCCAGGTGTGGGAGTGAACCAGATGAATAGGGCCTGAAGTGAATTCCCAGCAAACTGCAGCAGCCCTACAGAAGAGGGACCTGACCATTGAAAGAAAAACAACAAAAAAACCTCAGTATCAACTGAAAGAATCTCCACAAAAACCTCACCCAAGGGTCAGCAGCCTTGAAGATCGAGACTAGACAAACTCATGAAGATGAGAAAGAATCAACAAAATAAATCCCTGAAAACCCAAAAAACTAAAGTGCCTCTTCTCCTCCAAATGTTTGTAATACCTCTCCAGCAAAGGTACAGAACTGAATGGAGGATGAGAAGTAGACCTCAGAAGGTAGGTAATAACAAACTGTGCTGAGCTAAAGAAGCATGTTCTAACCCAATGTAAACAAGCTAAGAACCTTGATAAAAGGTTATAGGAGCTGCTAACTAGAATAACCAGTTTAGAAAGGAACATACATGACCTGATGGAGCTGAAAAACACAGCACAAGAACTTTGTGAGGCATACACAAGTATGAATAGCTGAACTGATCAAGCAGAAGACAGGATACCAGAGTTTGAAGACCATCTTGCTGAAATAAGGCATGCAGATAAGATTAGAGAAAAAGAATAAAAAGGAACAAACAAAACCTCCAAGAAATTAGGACTATGTAAAAAGACCAAACCTACGATTGATTGAAGTACCTGAAAGAGACAGGGAGAATAGAACCAAGTTGGAAAACACATTCAGGATATTATTCAGGAGAACTTCCCCAACCTAGCAAGACAGGCCAACATTCAAATTCAGGAAATATAGAAAACACCACTAAGATACTCCACGTGAAGATCAACCACAAGACACATAATCATCAGGTTCTCCAAGGCTGAAATGAAGGAAAAAATGTCAAGGGCAGCCAGAGAGAAAGGCCAGGTCACCTATAAAGGGAAAACCATCAGACTAACAGCAGATCTCTCAGCAGAAACCGTGCAAGCCAGAAGAGAGTGGGGGCCAATATTCAACACTCTTAATGAAAATAATTTTAAACCCAGAATTTCATATCTAGCCAAACTAAGCTTCTAAGCAATGGAGAAATAGCATCCTTTCAGACAAGAAAATGCTGAGGTATTTCATCACCATCAGGCCTGCCTTGTAAGAGCTCCTGAAGGATGCACTAAATATGGAAAGGAAAAAGTGGTACCAGCTACTGCAAAAACACACCAAAATATAAAGACCAATGACATATAAAGAAATTGCATTGGGCTGGGCACGGTGGTTCATGCCTGTAATCCCAGCACTTTGGGAGGCCAAGGCAAGGTGGATCATGAGGTCAGGAGATTGAGACCATCCTGGCCAACATGGTGAAACCCTGTCTCTACTAAAAATAAAAAAAATTAGCCAGGCGTGGTGGCAGGCGCCTGTAGTCCCAGCTACTCAGGAGGCTGAGGCAGGATAATTGCTTGAACCTGGGAGACAGAGGCTGCAGTGAGCTGAGATCATGCCACTGCACTCCAGCCTGGGTGACAGAGTGAGACTCTGTCTCAAAAAAGAAAAAAAAAAGAAAGAAAAAAAAAAGAAATTTCATCAACTAGTGTGCAGAATAACCACATAAGCATCATGAAGACAGGATAAAATTCACACATAACAATATTAAACTTAAGTGCAAATGGGCTAATGTCTCAAAAGACACAGATTGGCAAATTGGATAAAGAGTCAAGACCCATCGGTGTGCTGTATTCAGGAGACCCATCTGACGTGCAAAGACACATTTAGGCTCAAAATAAAGGTATAGAGAACAATTTACCAAGCAAATGGAAAGCCAAAAAAGCAAGTGTTGCAATCCTAGTATCTGACAAAATCAACTTTAACCAACAGAGATCAAAAAAGACAAAGAAGGGCGTTACATAATGGTAAAGGGATCAATTCAACAAGAAGAGCTAACTATCCTAAATATATATGCATCCAATACAGGAGCACACAGATTCACAAAACAAGTTCTTGGAGACCTACAAAGAGACTTAGACTCCCACACAATAATAGTGGGAGACTTTAACACTCCCACTGTCAATATTAGACAGATCAACAAGACAAAATTTTCAAGGATATTCAGGACCTGAACTCAGCTCTGGATCAAGTGGACCTAGTAGACATCTACAGAACTCTCCACCCCAAATCAACAGAATATACATTCTTCTCAGTGCTACAGGGCACTTATTCTAAAATTGACCATACAATTGGAAGTAAGATACTCCTCAGCAAATACAAAATAACTGAAATCGTAACAAACAGTCTCTCAGACCACAGTGCAATCAAATTAGAATTCAGGATTAAGAAACTCACTCAAAACCACACAACTACATGCAGATTGAACAACTTGCTCCCGAATGACTGCCATGTAAATAATGAAATTAAGGCAGACATGAAGAAGTTCTTTGAAACCAATGAGAACAAAGAGACAATGTACCAGAATCTCTTGGACACAGCTAAGGCAGTGTTAAGAAGGAAATTTATAGCACTAAATGCCCACATCAGAAAGCTAGAAAGGTTGCAAATCAACACCCTAACATCAACAATTAAAAGAACTAGAAAAGCAAGAGCAAACAAATCCAAAAGCTAGCAGAAGACAAGAAATAACTAAGATCAGAGCAGAACTGAAAGAGATAGAGACATGAAAAACCCTTCCAAAAAAATAAATGAATCCAGAAGCTGGTTTTTTGAAAACATTTACAAAATAGACCACTATCTAGACTAATAAAGAAGAAAATAGAGAAGAATCAAATAGACACAATAAAAAATGATAAAGGGGATATCACCACTGACCCCACAAAAATACAAACTACCATCAGAGAATACTATAAACACCTCTATGCAAATAAACTAGAAATTTTAGAAGAAATGGATAAATTCCTGGACACATACACCCTCCCAAGACTAAACCAGGAAGAAGTTGAATCCCTGAATAGACCAATAACAAGTTCTGAAATTGAAGCAGTAATTAACAGCCTTACAACCAAAAAAAAAGCCCAGGACCAGGCGGAGTCACAGTTAGATTCTACCAGAGGTAAAAGAGTAACTGGTACCATTCCTTCTGAAACGATTTCAAATAATTGAAAGGGAGGGACTCCTCCCTGATTCATTTTATGAGACCAGCACCATTCTGATACCAAAACCTGGCAGAGACACAACAAAAAAAGAAAACTTCAGGCTAATATCCCTGATGAACATCATGTGAAAATCCTCAATAAAATACTGGCAAACTGAATCCAGCAGCACATCATAAAGCTTATCCACCATGATCAAGTTGGCTTCATCACTGGGATGAAAGGCTGGTTCAACATATGCAAATCAATAAACATAATTCATAACACAAATAGAACCAATGACAAAAACCACATGATTATCTCAATAGGTGCAGAAAATGCCTTTGATAATATTCAACATCCCCATGTTAAAAACTCTCAGTAAACTAGGTATTGATAGAACATATCTTAAAATAATAAGAGTTATTCATGACAATTGCATAGCCAGTATCATACTGAAAGGGGCAAAAGCTGGAAGCATTCCCTTTGAAAGCCAGCATAAGACAAAGATGTCCTCTCTCACCACTCCTATTCAACATAGTACTGGAAGTTTTGGCCAGGGCAATCAGGCAAGGGAAAGAAAAAAGGGTATTAAAATTGGAAGAGAGGAAGTCCAATTGTCTCTGTTAGCAGATGGACATGATTATATATTTAGAAAACCCCATTGTCTCAGCCCTAAAACTCCTTAAGCTGATAAGCAATTTCAGCAAAGTCTCAGGATACACAATCAATTTGCAAAAACCACAAGCATTGCTATACGCCAACAACACACAAGCAGAGAGCCCAATCATGAATGAACTCTCATTCACAATTGTGACAAAGAGAGCAAAATACCTAGGAACACAGCTAACGAGGGATGTGAAGGACCTCTTCAAAGAGAACTAATAACCACTGCTCAAGAAAATAAGAGAGGACACAAACAAATGGAAAAGCATTCTATCCTCATGGATAGGAAGAATCAATGTTTTGAAAATGGCCATACTACACAAACTGATCTAGAGATTCAATACTATTCCCATCAAACTACCATTGACATTCCGCATAGGATTAGAAAAAACTACTTTAAATTTCATTTGGTTAAAAAAAAGAACCCATATGGCCAAGACAACCCTAAGCAAAAGGAATAAAGCTGGAGGTATGACTCTACCTGACTTCAAACACTACTCCAAGGCTACAGTAACTCAAACAGCATGGTACTGGTACCAAAACAGACATATAGACCAATGACATAGAACAGCAACCTCAGAAGTAAGACCACACATCTACAGCCATCTGATCTTTGACAAACCTGACAAACACAAACAATGGGGAAAGGATTCCCTATTTAATAAATGATGCTGGGAAAACCGGCTAGCCATCTGCAGAAAACTGAAACTAGACCCCTTTCTTACACCTTATATAAAAATTATCTCAAGATAGATTAAATACCTAAATGTAAACCATAAAAACCCTAGGAAATAACCTAGGCAGTTCCATTCAGGACATAGGCATGGGCAAAGATTTCATGACAAAAATGTCAAAAGCAATTGCAACAAAAGCAAAAATTGACAAATGGGATCTAATCAAACTAAAAAGCTTCTGCACAGCAAAAGAAACTATCATCAGAGTGAACAAGCAACCTACAGAATGGGAGAAAATTTTTGCAGTCTACCCATCTGACAAAGGTCTTATATCCAGAATCTACAAGGAACTTAAACAAATTTATAAGAAAAAAAAAAAACAAAAAACAACCCTATCAAAAAGTGGGCAAAGGATATGAACAGACACTTCTCAAAAGAAGATATTTATGCAGCCAACAAACATCTGAAAAAAAACCTCAACATCACGGATCATTAGAGAAATGCAAATCAAAACCACAGTGAGAAACCATCTCACGCCAGTCAGAATGGCGATTATAAAAAATTCAAGAAACAATAGATGCTGGTGAGGCTGTGGAGAAATAGGAATGCTTTTACACTGTTGGTGGGAATGTAAATTAGTTCAACCATTGTGGAAGACACTGTGGCTATTCCTCAGGGATCTAGAACCAGAAATACTATTTGACTCCAGGAGTCCTATTACTCGGTACATACCCAAAGGAATATAAATCATTCTACTATAAAGACACATGCACACGTATGTTTATTGCAGCACTATTTACAATAGCAAAGATATGGAACCAACCCAAATGCCCATCAACGATAGACTGGATAAAGAAAATGTGGTACATACATACCAAGGAATACTATGCAGCTATAAAAAGGAATTAGATCATGTCCTTTGCAGGGACATGGATGAAGCTGGAAGCCATCATCCTCAGCAAACTAACACAGGAACAGAAAACCAAACACCGAATGTTCTCACTCATAAGTGAGAGTTCAAAAATGAGAACACATTAGCATAGGGAGGGAAGCAACACACAACGAGGCCTGTTGGGAGGTGGGGGGCAAGGGAGGGCACCTAGATGACTGGGTAATAGGTGCAGCAAACCACCATGGCACACGTATACCTATGTAACAAACCTGCACATTCTGCATATGTATCCTGGAACTTAAAGTAAAAAAAAAATTAAATTAAAATAAAAAAAACAACTTTTGATAGCGGTGGAATGTTAGGATTGAAGGAATTATTTTTACTGGATGCAAGATCATATACTGAACTCTGACATAAACCAGTTTACAAACTTAGAAGATGTGAATCTTAAAAGGTATTTACCTTTCAAATGATTTTCGAATCCTCACTATAAATCACTGAGGTATCATTTCATTAAACTCTATTTGTGAATGTAGTAGAGACTGCTGGCTGTGCGCCAAATCCTGGTTTTGTTTTGTTTTTTTTTCCTTGACACTAATAGAATTGTAACTGGAAAGTGATTCTCCAGCTAGAGACTGCATTTCCTAGCGCTCTTTATAGACAGGTATGCTATGCTCTGTTATATGAGAAAGAAAGAAAATCTTTGCTCTTTAAGCTACTTTTTTTTCCATTCCAGCCTCTGTCCCTGCTCTATTGGACATAATGATATTCTACTAAAACGGGTTTAAGTGTAGGATAAACCCTTTAACTCTAAAACAAGTAGGACGGTGATATATTTTGATATAATTTTGTGAGGTGTGTTTTATTTGGAGAATTGTTCATTCCGGTGTTACCCATTTTGTTCCAGTCTTACGGACTTGAATCATGGATGCTATTTTTTAGAACTCAGTCAATTCAGATATCAAAGGGAGCCAAGTAAAACTTTCCTCCTGAGCTTTATCTCTTACTTTCTATCAACGGTGCTTTCTATTATTTTTCTTTGAGCTACAATGTATTTTACAAAATATTTAAAAAGAGATAATAGTTCTGACCCATGTTTTAAACTGTGCTTGTACTGAACAACTGAGACTATCTCTGGCAATTTCAACACTAGCTCTTGTCCAGATGGTCTCTTTGGTGCAGCTGCAGGCTACAGCAAATAAGTAAGTTCTTCAAATTTGCCTGCATCAGTACTAAGGTCCTGAGGTGGTCCCGTAGGACCCTCTGAACCATCTTTGGGTCAATGAGTATAAATTGTATGGGCAACTGAAATACAATTATAGTAGATATATATTGAAAGGCTATAACTGGTTAATCTTCCCATGGAAGGTGATTAGAAGTGAGAAAAAAGTAAAATTGAGACCAGTAAATTCTGTCTCTTGATAGCACCTGGTTGGAAATTTGCTGGGAAAGGAAGTTGGTGAGTGATAGCTAAGGAGAGATGAGAAGCTCCAAGATGGTTCAAGGACCCCGCTATGCTTGAACCTGGGAGGCAGAGGTTGGAGTGAGCCGAGATGGCGCCACTACACTCCAGCCTGGGCAACAAGAGCAAAACTTCGTCTCAAAAAAAAAAAAAAAAAAAAAAAAAGGAGCCAGAGAAAAGGGAAAAACATTAAACTCTTACTGGTTTTATTTATTATTAACCAGTTGTTTTATTGTTTAGTAACTATTATTTCATTAGAATTGATCGATTATCAACAAGTTATTTTTGAAAGAATAGTCAGCTAATCAGAGGTCATCTATCTATCTTATCCATCCATTCATCACCAAACACTTACATAACATTTATTATGTGCCAAGCTCTGCGGTAATTAGTTTATGCATATTGACTCATTTAATATTGTGACCGGAATTGGTGAGTTCTTGGTCTCGCTGACTTCAAGAATGTAGCCACAGACCCTCGCAGTGAGTGTTACAGTTCTTAAAGATGCTGTGTCCCGAGTTCGTTCCTTCAGATGTTCAGATGTGTCCGGAGTTTCTTCCTTCTGGTGGTTTCGTGGTCTCACTGGCTTCAGGAGTGAAGCTGAAGACCTTCGCGATGAGTGTTACAGTTTTTAAAGGCGGCTCTGGCATGGCGGGCTGCACGTCCCGAGCCCTGCCTGGCGTGGGAGGCGGCGGAGGCCCAGCGAGAATTCGATGGCACCGCCTGTGGGCCGCAGTGCTGGGGGATCCGACGCACCCTCCGCGGCTGCTGGCTCGGGTGCTAACCCCCTCATTGCCCTGGGCGGCGGCGCCTGCCGGCGGCTCCGAGTACGGGGGCCGAGGAGCCCGCGCCCAAACTCGCGCTGGCCCACCAGCGCTGCGCGCAGCCGGGATTCCCGCCAGGGTCTCTCACTCCACACCTCCCCGCAAGCAGAGGGAGTGGACTCCGGCCTCGGCCAGCCCAGAGAGGGGCTCTCACAGTGCAGCGGAGGGCTGAAGGGCTTCTCAAGCACGGCCAGAGTACACGCCGAGGCCAAGGAAGCGCCGAGAACGAGCGAGGGCTGCTAGCACTTTGTCACCTCTCAATGTCACAACAATCCTATGAGGTAAATACTATTAAATCTCCCATTTTACAGATGAGAAAATTGAGGTATAGGAAAATTAAGTAACTTTCTAAAAGTTATACAGCTGATACCTGGTGGATTGGAATTCAAGCAGTCTCCCTCCAGGGCTAGTGATTTTGCTACAAGGTAATATTAATATGGGGAGGAGAAGAAAAGGAAAAAAATCCAAGAAATCTTCAGATAGTAAAGGACAAAAATATCCACTTGCTTCCCATTTTCATATTTAGAAGTACACATATACAAACATGACTCAGAATAAAGGTATACATACTAGAATGTATTGTGTTTTAATTCTGTGCCTGGCAATGTGCTATGATCCTCTCACGTGCTATCCATTTTAATGTTTACAATTGCTCCAGTAAGTGGTACTATTAGATCAAAATGCATGAAACAGCCCGCAGTTGAACATTTCCCACTTATAAAAATGTCAGTATCATAGGTCCAGCCTATTATTGCTACCCTTAATTGTTGAAAGAACAGAAGCTTAGCGATATTAAGTTACTTTTCTAAGGTTATATAGATTGTGAGTGATGAAGCTGGTAGCTTGAAATAAAGTTTGTCAGATTCCAGACTTAATTCTTTTAACCAAAATGCTATTCTGCTTCTGTGTATTCCACAGAGCTTTTCATTATATGGCTGTGTATCCTACCCTTTATTCTCTATATTCACACACATGTTTGCACATAGTCTTAATGACTTTGCTTGTTTTGGCTTCTTTTAACATTAAGACTAGTTTAAGGCCTTCCTAATAATCAAAATGTGGTATGTGGATCAGCAGCAATAAAACTATTTGTTAGAAATGAAGAATTTCAGGCCCCACACAGGACCACTGAATCAGAACCTACATTTTAACAAAATGCCCATACAAGCCTGTAAAAGCTTGATAAGCATTAGTAGGTCATTCAAAACGTCTGTCTAAGAGCAGAAAGCCCTGAAAGCTCTTATTCGTTGAGGAAAGTCAGTATATCGTTCCTTAAATGGAGAAATGAGGAAGAAATGCACTCTATCAAATATAAATGATTCTTATACATTCAGAAAGGTGGGGGCAACAAAAGGAATTTTGCAACATGTTCAGGAGGTTCAGATGTTGGGATTTTTGATGAATGAGTTAAGTGAAGTCATGAAGTCTTGTCTAGTTGGGCAATCCTATGAAACTTATGAAACTTCTTAATTCTCTCCCTCACATTGACCTGTTTGCTCTACCACCACCCAAACTCAGCTCCATTCCTGACAATGTTGGCAAAAGTTTCATTTTTCCATGTTTGTGGGGTTTAAAAAATAACATACTCAAAAAATGTGTAGATAAAAATACAATCTAATCCAGGGGGATTTACCCAGTTCTGATTCACATTCTGTTAACTCTAGGGAAAAGCCTTCTCCCATGGTGATAAAGAACTCATAGGAAGAATTTTTTTTAATTAGGTAGAACATGATTCAGGACCAGGGAAATCCTAGAAACTAGAACCAAAAGTTCTGAGAAGACCCAGAGAGGATTCAGTCTCAGATAGCAAGCACCAGATTGGAAGAATAATCAGGGTAATGAGAAGTATGTTGAAGCAATAGATGAGACCCTAGTAATGTGCTGATATAACCAATTCCCTGCCCATCCTGCAGTTTAATGGAAATGTGAATTTCTACTTCACAGATAACTCTTTCTCAGTGGACTAAACATTCTGTGTAATGCACACCAGCATAACAACAGAAAGTACTGAACAACTTTGAAGATGCAGGGATGAGCACCAGAAAGATGGGGTGGGTTCAGCTTGATAATCTTGGCAAGGAGTCATCAGGTTTAGGTGTTGGCTAAAAGAGAAAAACAGGAATTCCAGTTACACTGTCTGGATTAGTGTTCCTGATGAGCTCCCTGGGTGTTCAGTTTTGTAATTCTGTGTGATTTCCAAAAGTTAAACAAGGCTTCTTGTTAACTGATGTTTTGGCAACATGTAATACACAGTTGCATTCCTCCTTCACTGCTGAGTTGAAAGCTTATGGAGTGAAAAGTTGAAAACAAGGAGTATTGGTGAAGCCAAGAAGTATTCACTATTCACACTGTTTCCCACTCTCTCCTAATTTGGCTTATCTCCAATGTAAAGATCACTTTCTGCTCACTCTCTAACATGTAGTTGTTGTTAATAATGAGAGCTAATTAGAGCCCCAGAATTTAGTCCTGTGGAACTTAAAAGGGACTCATTCATGAGGTGCGTATGTTTTCCTGTGTACCTCCCATATAGACCACAGTGAGGTATTCTATGGCCTAGGTTAACACATAGTTAACTAATTGGAGTTCTGTCAAAAGCAGAGTCTCCTTAATGCAGATCTGTTGAGATTTGGTTAAGAACAAATGTTCCAGAGCTCTCCTGCCTGGAGTTTGACACTCATCAGCACCCTTAGCTGCTCCTTGTCATTTGGAGTGTCTTAGAATTAAGTCAAACCATGTCAGACATGGAGAACAATAATCCAAGTTATGGGACTACACATCTTCATTCAGGTCATGGACCTACTTCTCTCTAGTCCTAGGACTGAATTTTTGTCTTCTCCTACTTCCCATAGTTCTTAACCCTAAGCCTCACACTATGAACATCTTGGATCTACTTATTTTACCCTTTCATTTGAGGACTGAAGTTTGTATCCTCGAACAAATTGATGATTATTACATGACATAATTTCATAGCCGGTTGAATGTCTTCCAACAACCCAGGAGTTCTGATATTCTACCTATCTCTGATATTCTACTTAAAGGGGCTAGAAACTTGCCTACTTCCAGGGATTCCCCTATTTAGGGTCTGCTGGGTGGTGCTCAGCAAGCCATATGTGGTGGTGCTGCTTACTAGATCCTAGACCACTGACCAGGATCTTACTCCATTAGTAAAGATTTTCAAGAAGCATCTCAGCTAATTCCTTTGCTAGTTTCTGCTCAATGGAATCTGTTGCTTTGCTTTATCCCTAGATCAGTGACCCTTGTGAGCAGCATTCCTGAGTTGCCTCCACAGTCAGTGAGATGGGTCAGCTCAGGTACTACATATAGAGAGACAAGACTCTGCAGACTCAACTGCCTCTTATTTTGATAGCAAGCGACAGTGAGTTGAGAATGTGGATCTTGCTATATTGTTTGCATTGTTTTGGATGAGATGGAGCGAGTATAACTGATTTCTTTCCCAGTATAATACAGTTTAGGAACATCTACATGGTATATATTAAGGAAATAGGTTTTTCTAAGATTAAGCTTCAATTATATTAGATTCCACTTGTCTATATGATTCCATATTCTAATATTTAACTTCATTTGCCTTCATTGCCTTTGGAGTGGTCAGTGTTAAAATTCTTATCTTCCTGCTTCATTCTGAAGAAAAAATTTACTCTTCTTGATAAGAATATATGTGGAATAGGGAAACAAGACCATATAAGGATATATATAAAGGAACCTATAGAATTATCAACAGGAGGCCTAAAGCCCAAAGTAAATTTAGACTTGCATTAAATTAGTTATTTCTAGAAACAAATCATCTACCTCATCATTCTCACTCCCATTCTCCATCCTGGCTCCTGGAAATAAAATGGTTTCTTCTGTTCAAGGCTGTTTTCTTGACTTGTAGTACCAGACAAGCCCTTCTTTAGTTGTTTTCTCTGCTTGCTGTTCTCTTTTTCCCTTATTGGCTTCTCTCCTATAATCTACAATATATAATTTTTTGATATTTCCCATCAAATCAACAGACAAACATTTTCTCTAACCATCAAACTATGATTCCTTCCCTTCAAAGTCGGTTTTGCAAGGGAAGAATCTTTCCTTGGTATCTCTTGAGCATTGAGTAAGCAAGTTTTAGGGCTACCACCATACTCCCCTAGTGAAATTTCTTGGTCTAGGAAAATATTGATCCCTAACCATGGAATCCAGTGAACTCTTTTCTGCTCTTATCTTAATTGACTCTTTGGTTTCATTTGATTTTGTTGAATTTATTTTGTAAAAAGTTTGTTTGTAAAACTTACAAAAGAGAGTCATGATCCTTAAGAGTCAGCAAGGTTCAGTAGGATTTAAAATTTATAAGATTTAAGCATCTTTACATTTCTGTCATTAGGGTTACAAAACCAACAAAATTTGATAAACGTAATTATTTGAACTTAAGTGAAGCATCTAAAATATTTGTGTTTAACATAGTAACTTGGGCAGGGGGAATGAAATGAAGTGTTGTCATACCCTATGCCTAAATTTTGTCAAATTTACTGACTCACCACGTCTTATGACCTGATGAATCTGGCCACTATTAATCTAACTGGTGAAGAATTTCTAGGGAGAGGATTTATTATCCCGAGGGAAGAGAGGCAGACAAACTCACCCAATAATAATGACCTTAGTCCAGCTGACAATGGCAATAGCTTGGTAACTGTGATGTAGACATACTGCTGACTTAGGTCCGTGAGCTCCTGTCTCAGTGGTATTTGGAGAGTAAAGGTTGGGACAGAGAAGGAGCTGAAGAAATTGAAAAGTAAAAATGCCCTTTGATTTAAAATTCTATAGCTGATAAAGAAGAAACTCTAAGGAAATGCTCATTTCCTTCAAATATTCAAAAAAGTTTCTGATTTTTTTCGTTTTTAATTAAAAAAGCTTTTTACAGTAAGCCTACTGGGTAGAACTAGAACTAATACATGGGAAAAACAGAGTGACTGATATTGGTTAATAAGAAGAATGAAATTTCTCAAATTCAGAACCATAGAAGAATAGGACTGACTGCTCTAGAAGCTGTAGTTTCTTAGCAGGAAGGTGACTTAAGTATCATGTGGAGGGATAGACTTTAAAGCCCTTCTTCATTTCTAAGCTCTAAGATTTGCAAATTCTCTTTTTTTTTCTTCTAGTCTGTGAACCGAAATGTAGCTTTTTAATTAAAAAAAAATAAATTTTACTTAAAAAATTTTTAAGTATAAAAATAATCATTCCTCTCACAGTAACAAATTAGGACCTAAACATATAAATAAAAATAACAAATTTCCTTTCACATTCTCTAATTCACATTTCTGGTGCTATTCCCCACGGGTTAATGACCTCTGATGTCTTTTTGGTATGTGCTTTTAGAAAATATCTATGTATGTGTGTGCCCATAGCAGGGGTCCCCAGCCCAAAGGCCATGGATCTGTACTGGTCTATGGCCTGTTAGGAACTGGGCTACACAGCAGGAGGTGTGTGGTGGGTGAGTAAGCAAAGCTTCATATATATTTACAGCTGTTTCCCATGTCTCGCATTACTGCCTGAGCTCTACCTCCTGTCAGATCAGTGGCAGCATGAGATTCTTATAGGAGCGTAAACCCTATTGTGCACCACGCATTTGAGGGATCTAGGTTGTGCACTCCTTATGAGAATCTAATGACTGATGACCTGTCACTGTTTCCCATCAGCCCCAGATGGGACCATCTAGTTGCAGGAAAACAAGCTCAGGGCTTCCACTGATTCTACATTATGGTGAGTTGTACAATTATTTCATTATATATTACAATGTAACAATAATAATAGAAATACAGTGCACAATAATACAATGCACTTGAATCATCCCAAAACTATCCCCCCTGCCTTGGAAAAATTGTCTTCCACAAAACCTGTCCCTGGTGCCAAAACGGTTGGGGACTGCTGGCTCCAGAGATAAGATCTAGATTGAAAACAAATGGAACTCAGCTAAACATAGCTTTCAGCAACTTTATTTTTATTTTTTTTAATATCAAGATGTTAAGATCTTGAACATGTTCTTGGTTACAGATATGTATATAAACGTTTTTAATGGCTGCACCGTGAGTCATTGTATAGAGGTACCAAAAGTATTTTATTAGTGCTTTGATTTTAGAGCAATCTTACACAGTAAGCAACATCCTTCCCCCACTTCTATTGGGCAGTCTGAGAGACTAAATTCAATGGCGGTCACAACAGGAAGTATCAACTTCGTAAAAAATAGAAGCAAGTAACTAAGTTTTTCTCTCAAAAACTTGCCAAAACCAGCATCTATGTACATATACATATAACCTTTAATTCACTTCCAAAAAAAATTTCTAGGGAGCCTACCATGTGTCAGAGCTTTGCTAGGAAATTTCCACGTAGTATTATCTAATATATTGTTCATCATGCACAAAAACCTAATAACATGTGTTCAGATTATAGAAAGTTAAAAGTTAAGACAGAGTAGAGTAAAACCCTCATCCTACCCTCTTTGCAAATCAATTCACCTCCTAGGGCAAATTTTGGAAGGTACTAGAGATCTTAAATGGTCCTGTAAGTTAAGGAACTGAATGTTGCTTCAGTCCCCAAAGATGAGGATCTCAGAAGAAAAGCAGATTTTTCCTGGGTATTATGGGGATCAAAAGGTGAGAGAACATACTATGAGGAGGCAGTGGTGAGGAGGGGAGTAGAGGTGTATTTGATGTTTATGTACCGTTTCATTTATTTATGTTTGAATAGACTTACACAGACATACCTTGTTTTGTGTCTTTGTTTCAAGCAAAGAACTGAATTTTGCTTTCTTGTACTTCACAGATATTATGTTTTTTTAAAAAATTAAAGATTTGTGGCAACCCTACATCTAGCAAGTCTGTCTGCACAATTTTTCCAACAGCGTGTGCTCACTTTGTGTCTCTATGTCACAGTTTGGTAATTCTTGCAATATTCCAAATTTTTCATTATGATTATATCTGTTATGGTGATCTATAGTTAATGATTTTTGGTGTTACTATCATAATTGTTTTGGGGCATCACATTGAACCATATAACATGGAAAACAATAAATGTTGGTGTTCTGACTGCTCTGCTGACTGGTCTTTTCCCCATATCTCTCTCTTTCCTCCAGCCTCCCTATTCTCTAAGACACAACAATATTGGAATTAGGCCAATTACAACCCTACATGTACCTCTCAATGTTCAAGTGAAAGAAAGAGTTGCATGTCTTTCACTTTAATTTCAAAACTGGAAATGATTAAACTTAGCAAGGAAGGCATGGTAATGGTACTGGAAATGGTACTGGTAATGGTACTGGAAAAATTGGATAGCCATATGCAGAAGAATAAAACTGGACCAATGTATTTCACCTTCTACAAAAATTAACTCAAGATCAATTAAAGAATTAACTGTAAGACCTGAAACTATAAAAATTCTCGAAGAAAATCTAGGAATAAATCTTCAGGACATTGGTCCAGGCAAAGAATTCATGACTAAGACCTCAAAAGCAAATATAGGCTGGGTGTAGTGGCTCATGCCTGTAATCCCAGCAATTTGTGAGGCCAAGGCAGGCAGATCACTTGAGGTCAGGAGTTCAAGATCAGCCTGGCCAACATGGTGAAACATAGTCTCTACTAAAAACACAAAAATTAGCCGGGCATCGTGACATGCACCTGTAGTCCCACTACTCGGGAGGCTGAGGCAGAAGAATTGCTTGAATTTGGGAGGTTGAGGTCACAGTGAGCTGAGATCACTCCACTGTACGTCAGCCTGGGTGACAGAGAGAGATTCAGTCAAGAAAGAAAGAAAAGAAAAAGAAAGGAAGAAAGGAAGGGAGGAAGGAACGAAGGAAGGAAGGAGGGAAGGAAATGCAATCCAAACAAAAATAGACAAATGAGATCTAGCTAAGATAATTAATGAAGGTGGCTACACTAAACGGATTTTCAATGGAAACAAAACAGTCCTCTATTGGAAGAAGATTCCATCTAGGACTTTCATAGCTCCAGAGGAGAAGTAATGCCTGATTTCAAAGCTTCAAAGGACAGACTCTTTTCTTAGGGTCTAATGAAGCATGTGATGTTAAGTTGAAGCCATTGTTCATTTATCATTCTGCAAATTCTAGAGCCCCTAAGAATGATGCTAAATCTACTTTTCCTGAGCTCTGTAAATGGAACAACAAAGGCTGGATCACAGCATAACTGTTTACAGCCTGGTTTACTGAATATTTTAAGCCCACTATTGAGATGTACTGCTTAGATAAAAAGATTGCTTTCAAAATATTACTGCCCTCTGACAATATACTTTGTCACCCAAGAGCTCTAGTGAAGATGTACAATGTAATTAATGTTTTCATGCCTGTTAACTCAACATCCATTCTGCAGCCCATGGGTCAAAAAGTAATTTCAACTTTCAAGCCTTGTGATTTGATAAATGCATTTCATAAGGCTATAGCTGTCACAGATAGTGACTCCTCTGATGAATCTGGGCAAAGTCAATTGAAAACCCTCTGAAAAAGATTCTAGATGCCATTAAAAACATTTGTGACTCATGGGAGGAGGTCAAAATATCCACATTAGTAAGAATTTAGAAGCTGATTTGAACCCTCATGGATGACTTTGAGGGGTTGAAGACTTCTGTGGAGGAAGTAACTGCAAATATGGAAGAAATAGCAAGAGAACTGTAATTAGAAGTGGAGCCTGAGGATGTCACTGAATTGCTGAAATCTCATGATAAAATTTTAATGAATCAGGAGTTGCTTCTTATGGATAAGCAAAGAAAATGGTTTCTTGAGATGGAATTTACTTCTGAAGAAGATGCTGTAAGCATTGTTGAAATGCCAACAAAGGATTTAGAATAGTACATAAACTGAGTTGATAAAGCAATGGCAGGGTGTGAGACGACTGACTCAAACTTTGAAAGAAGATGTACTGTAGGTAAAATGTTATCAAACAGCATCACATGCTAAAGAGAAATCTTTTGTGAAAGGAAGAGTTGATTGTGGCAGCAAACTTCATTGCTGTCTTATTTTAAGAAATTGCTACAGCCACCCCAGGGTTCAGCAACCACTACCCTAATCAGTCAGCAGCCATCAACAGCCATCAACATCAAAGCCAGACCTTCCACCAGCAAAAAAATTAAATTTTTTGTAGAGATGGTGTTGCTATGTTGCCCAGGCTGGTCTTGAACTCCTAGTCTCAAGTGATCTTCCTGGTTTGACCCTCTAAAGCACTGAGATTTTAGGCATGAGCCATCATGCCCAGCCATACTCCTTGTTTTCAAAGTTGTATGATATTCAATTGCCTAAGTGTACCATATTTATGTAACCAATCTTGTGCTGATGAGTATGTACAGTTTCTAATCTTTCA
Source organism: Macaca thibetana thibetana (assembly GCF_024542745.1). Taxonomy (NCBI): domain Eukaryota; kingdom Metazoa; phylum Chordata; class Mammalia; order Primates; family Cercopithecidae; genus Macaca; species Macaca thibetana. The sequence continues at coordinate 70,496,492 of NC_065583.1, forward strand.
TTAGAAACTTTAATTCTAACAAACAGTACTGAAATGAATGTCTTCTACATTTAGCATTGAGAACTGGAATTACTATGCATATTTAAGGAACAATTATAAAAAGCAGAAGTGCTAAGCATATCTAGGAAAAAAATTCTAAAAAGGCATATATGTTTAAAATTTTAATATATATTAAACATTTTCTTTTTTTCAAAAGAGTACAATTTATAGTCATATCAACAGTATACAGGAGTATGCACTTCCCTACACTATCACCAAGACTTTGTTTTTTCCAACATGATGGATATCTAGTAGAATTCTGCTATTTCATTTTTTATTTTTTGTTTTTAATTGTAGGAAAATACACATAACATTTGTGATCTTACCCATTTTTAAGTATGCAGTTCAGTAGTTTTAAGTATACTCGCACTGTTGTGCAACCAATCTCCAGGATATTTTATTTTATAAAACTAAAACTCCATACTCATTAAACAAAATGTCCTCATCTCCCATAAATAAAACACACAAATGGCAGCCTCTGATAACCACCATTCCACTTTCTGTTTCTATGAATTTGACTACTCTAGATGACTTAAAGAAGTGGAATCATATAGCATTTATGTTTTGTGACTGGTTTATTTCATTTTGTAGCATGCACAGAATTCCTTTCCTTTTTAAGGCTGAATAATATTCCATTTGTATGGATATATCATATTTTGTTTAGCCATTTGTCTGACAGTGAACACTTGGGTGGCTTCCACCTTTTGACCATTATGAATAATGCTGTTATGAATATGTCTGTACAAATATATCTTTGAGAACATGCTTTCAGTTCTTTTTGATATACACCAGAAATGGAAATTATAGATCATATGGTAATTCTGTTTTTATATTCTGAAGAGTTTCCATACTGTTTTCCGTAGTGGCTGCACCATTTTACATTCCCACCAGTAGTTTCTGCACAGCAAAGGACACAATGAACAGAGTGAAAAGGCACCCTACAGAATGGAAGAAAATATTTGCTAACAGTGTATCTGATGAAGAGTTAATATCCAAAAAATGTAAAGGACTCCTTCAATTCAATAGCAAAGAACCCAATTTTAAAACGAGCAAAATACTTGAACAGACATTCCTCTAAAGAATACATACAAATGGCCAACAGGTATATTAAAATATGGTCAAAATCATTAATAAGCAGAGAAATGCAAGTCAAAACTACAATGAGATATCATCTCACCTGCTAGGATGGTTACTATAAAAAAGCAAAGGCTACAGGTGTTGGTAAGGATGTGGAGAAATTAGAACCCTTAAATACTGTTAGTGTGAATATAAACTGGTCCAGCAGCTATGGAAAACAGTATGGAGGTTCCTCGAAAAATTAAAAATAAATTTACCATATGACATAACAATCTTATTTCTGGGTAGATATTCAAAATAATTAAAATCTGGATGATAAAGAGATATCTTCACTCCTATGTTCATTGCAACATTTTTCACAATAGTCAATATATGGAAACAATGGACATATCCATAGACAGACAAATGGATAAAGAAAATATGCTACAGTATATACATACAATGAAATATTTTACAGCCTTAAAAAAGTAGGAAACCCTACCATTTGTGGCAACATGAATGAACCTAGAGGACATTATGCTAAGTGAAATAAGCCAGTTACAGAAAAATAAATGTTGCATGATTTCACTTACATAAGGCATCTAAAATTGTCAAACTCATAGAAGCAGAGAATTCAATAGTGGTTTCCCCAGAATGGGGGAATGGGGAAAATGGGGAGTTGTTAAATGGTTATAAAGTTTCAATTATACTAGCTGAGTAAGTTCTAGAGATCTGCAGTAAAACAGTGCCTATAGTTAACAATGGTTAGTGTGAAATTCAAAATGTATTAAGAAGCCAGATCTTATGTAGCATTCTAATCATAAATAAACAAAACAAAACAAACAGGCAACAAAACAACAAAAAGGGAACTTTGGAAAGTGTTGGATATATCTGTTACTTTGATTGTGGTAATGGTATTGTAGTGTTCGCATTAAGCCCAAGCCCATCACATTATACACATTAGACCTGTGCAGTTCTTTATATATAAATTATACCTTAATAGAACTGTTAAAAAGGTCAAATTTAATAATCTTTCACTCCATGATTTCAAAAAGGTAAAAGCCTGTCTAGCTAAGATGGTGTGTGTGTATATGTACACATACATACACAAACACTGGTATTTTTTTCTACCACTTTTGTAGTTGCAGTTTAAATTTTTTTGGGTTGGTATCAGCTTATTTTTCCCACTTTTACCCAACTGACCTCCACTCTTAATTAAATATCCGGTTTACTACCACTAAGTTGAAACACCAACTCCATTATATATTAAATAATTTTATTGTTTTCTAGATTTTTCTTAGAACATTTTAAAAAATCATAAAATTTTCTAGGCTCTAAATCTGTTTCTAGACTTTTTATTCTGTTTGATTGGTCTGGCCCATGCCAATTCCTAGTTGTAATGTATTAGAATATCTTATAGGGCTAGTCTGCTTTTATTACTTTTGTTTCCCAAGTTTTCTTTAATATCTCATATATTTAAATTTTTAAGCACTCAGTTTTTCTGTAATATTTAGTACATGTAAATGTTATATATTATATTAAAATTATTGGAACATGAAAGCACCATAAAAATGGGAGATAACATTTCCTAATATTAGAGTGGGGTAGACCTTTCTAAATATGACACAAACCCCAGGAGCTATAGAAGAAAATAATTCTAATACATACAAATACTAATTCACAAAAATACCATAAGCAGAATCAAAAGCAATGAACAAACGAAGGCAAATATTTTTAACTCATCACCAAATGAAGATTTCTTTCAAAAATAAGCTCTCACAAATCAGTAAGAAAATTTGTCAAGGACGTAAACACTTAAAAGGAATAAATATTGAAAATGTCTCTCAAATATCCAAAAAGATGTACAACTCACTCATACTAAGAGAAATGCAAGTTATAACTATTAATACACCATTTTCAACAAGTAGGTAAAGAAAAAACATTTGCTAACACTGTATTAGTGAGTATAGATGAAAGTCACTTTCACGTATGGCTAATTAGGTGTGTCATTGTTTACAACTTCTATAGAAGGTAATTTCACAGCATTTATCAAAGTTAACTCAGCAACTTTATCCCTAGGTACTTACCTTACATATATACTTGTATTTGTGTAAAATGACCCATACACAAATAAATGAATTTTACCATTATAAGAATCAAAGATTAGAAATAACTTAAATCCATCAAAGGAAGACTAGTTAAAAAATTATGATACATCTATGCAGTGGGTAATATTATTTTACACAGCTACAAAAATAAAAGAGGCAGCTCAATATTTTCTTTTTTGGGTACATTGTCAAAACACACCGTTAAATGAAAAAAAGCAACAAAGCAACTTTCTGAACAGTGTATACAGTAGCTACCTTTTGTGTGACTAAATTGCATGCATATTTATACATAAATATGTCCAAACAGGGTGTTTTTCAGAATCAAAGAGAGTGCTATTAATAATTAATCTGTGACAACAGCCATCACTTGGAACCGCCTTGAGTAGACCAGAATAATCTATCTGTCTGTCTGTCTATCTATCTATCTATCTATCTATCTATCTATCTATCTATCTATCATCTGTCTAATCTGTCTATATATCTATCTAATCTTATCTATTATCTCTCTCTCTCTCCCCCACTAATCTTCTGTTGACTTGCTTAAAACAGAGTATCTCTGGAGGGATACACAACAAAGTAGTAATAGTTGATAACTCTTGTAAGGGGAACAGGAAACAGGGTAACTGGAGGAAATGGGGAAGAAAGACTTACTTTTCACTATGCACTTATTTGTATATTTTGAATCTGGTACTATCTGTAAGTATAAACCTATTCAAAATACATAAATAAATAAGTGTAAATTGTACATAGCATCAAATACACCTCTCCCATCCTCTTTTCACCACTGCCTCCTCACAAGTGTGTTCTTTTACTTTTTTTTTTTTTTTTTTTTTTTTTTTTTGAGACGGAGCCTCGCTCTGTTGCCCAGGCTGGAGTGCAGTGGCCGGATCTCAGCTCACTGCAAGCTCTGCCTCCCGAGTTGACGCCATTCTCCTGCCTCAGCTTCCCGAGTAGGTGGGACTGCAGATGCCCGCCACCTCGCTCTGCTAGTTTTTTGTATTTTTTTTTTTTTTTAGTAGAGACGGGGTTTCACCGTGTTAGCCAGGATGGTCTTGGTCTCCTGACCTCGTGATCCGCCCGTCTCGGCCTCCCAAAGTGCTGGGATTACAGGCTTGAGCCACTGCGCCCGGCCTCTTTTACTTTTTAATCTCTATTATTCCCTCAGAATCTTCTGCCTTGTCTGATCCTTAGAGTCTAAGGCAATATTCAGTCCTAAGATAAAAACTACAGGACTACTTAAGGTCTCTAACACCCTCCTGCCTCTTGACGTTAAAAAAAACTCCTGAGCTTGCCCTAAGAGGTTGCTATGGTTTGAATGTGGTCCTAATTTCGTGTGTTGAAAACATGATCCCCAATGTGGCAGTATTGAAAGGTGGGGCCTTTAAGGGGTAGTTGGATTATGAGAGCTCTGCCCTCATGAATGGATTACTTCATTAATGGGTTAATGGATTAGTAGGTTATCATGGGAATGGAACTGGCAGTTTTAAAAGAAGATAAAGAGAGATCTGAGCTGGCAGGCTCAGCCCCTTTATCATGTCACGACCTTCACTGCCTTGGGACTTAGCAGAGTCCCCACTAACAAGAAGGCCTTCACCAGATGCGGACTCTCTACCTTGTCTTACCGGCCTTCATAACTGTAAGAAATACATCATTTTCTTTATAAACTACTCAGTTTCAGGTATTCTGTTATAAGCAAAAGAAAATGGACAAAGACAGAGGTAAATGAATCTGCAGAGAACATAGAACAATGAATATCATTGGCGGTTTACACATGTTCTCAAGAATCTCTGGTGGGAGATCCTGAGAGAACTTTGGGGACTCATAATGATTATTATGTTTGTCATCACCAATGATAATTCTCTAGGCAGCATTTCTTTTCTTCTTTTTTTGAGATGGAGTCTAGCTCTGTCACCCAGGCTGGAGTGCAGTAGCGTGATTTCGGCTCACTGTCACTTCTGCCTCCTGGGTTCCAGCAATTCTCCTGCCTCAATCTCCCAAGTAGCTGGGATTACAGGCGCCTGCCACCACGCCTGGCTAATTTTTGTGTTTTTTAGTAGAGATGGGGTTTCAATGTGTTGGCCAGCCTGGTCTCGAACTCCTGACCTCATGATCCACCAGCCTATGCCTCCCAAAGTGCTGGGATTATAAGCGTGAGCCACTGTGCCCGGCCTAGGCAGCATTTCTTAAGTGTATTCTGTGAAATATCAATCTCTCAAAGTACTATTTAATTTTTTCCCCTTGCGGCCAATGACGTTTGCAAAACTAGTAAAATATATCCTATTTGGAGAATGATGGTACACACTGATATTTTAAGCACCTGATAAATTTTACAATAAAAAGGCCTCTTTAATTCATGTTTGAATTAGAGTTTCTAAACTTATTTGACCCCAGAATCATTTTACCCACGCATCTCTCCAAAATTAGTCATGACCTACTGTGGCAGTGTAAGACAGAAGCAGCATAAATTGTAATAACCAAAAGGGGACAAATGTTGGATCTGTGGATAATAAACGCCAATCTGAATTTGTAAAGTTAGAGTCTTAGAAGACTAATTTTAAACATTTGATATAATGTTAACACGAGATGATAAATAATTCAGCAAATTAAAAACTTGCTAATAATGGGTGTTTTGAAGCTTGAAAATAATCCTCTTCTGCAGGCTGGACACTATCAATTATCATATTTTTACTCTTCATATGTTTAGCAGATCCTATGATAGCCAGAGTAGTCATCAGGTGAAACCCTTTCTGAATGAGCACAAATTTAAATTACACAAGTCTAAATCAGTGTCAAATTGCTTGAGTATGCAAGCTCTGGAATAGGATTAACAAACTCTGTATTCTGATTTTGTTTTTCTCTGGAGTATCTAACACAGTGGTTGGCAATGGTAGAATTACAGGGTATGTTGGGAGGGTGTGAAAAGCAAGAAGAAGAAAAGAAGAGATGGCACTATGGCCAGAAAATAGAAAATAAAAAGAGGAAAAAATAGGTGCTGTGGCAGCTGTGTGAGTCCATTTAAGTTTCTATAACAGATACCTTAGCTGGACAGCTTACCAACAACCAAAATTTATTTTCAATGGTTCTGGAGACTGGCAAGTCCAAGATCAAGGCTTAGGCAAATTATGTATCTGGTGATGATCCACTTCCTCATAAATGGCACCTTCTCACTGTGTCCTCACATGGTAGAAGGGGTGAGCAAGCTCCCTTGGCCTTATTTTATAACAGCACTAATCCCATTCATAGGGGATCTGCCATCATGACCTAATCACCTCTCAAATGGTCCCACCTTCTAATACCACTGGCTTGGGTGTTAGGATTCCACCATATAAATTTTGGAAAGACACAAACATTTAGATCATAACAACAGAGATGGACACTTACTATGCTTCAAATGTTACTTAGTGGCCTCAAAAGTGAGGATCATCTGTCCTGAGACTGTAAGGTTTCATGTTCTCTGTTCTCATGCCAGGCACTTTTGAGTCTAGATAGAGGTTATATGCTTATTGGATAAAACTATTTGTTGAGTGGTCATCAGTGATTTCAAATTTGGCTCTAAGGTTTACTGGCTTTAATGAGATGATTTAGATATCAGAGGAGGCAGCATGGTATAATAGGCCATCACTCTGGGTTAAGAATGTGGGCTCTGAAGTCATCTTTAGGTTCAACTTCTGGCTGTACTGCTCAATAACTGTGCAATGTTGAGAATGTTGATTTATCTCTAAAGTTTGTTTCCTTGCACACAAATGGAAATAATAATACCTTCACCATATATTGCTATAAGAGATAAATGAGAAAATATCAGGTACAGTGTATGGCACATGGTATATACTCAATAATGGCTGTGTTTATTGTTATTATATTACCTGTAATATAGTTCTCCACCTCTTGGCTTACTGAGATAATAATACTTTTCTAGAGCAACTTGCCTCATACAATTGTTATAAAGAGCAATATGAACCACAAACTCTCTAGAATGCAAATTTTAAAAAATCTTCAATATTATGTATGACAAAAATTTCTTTATTCTTTTTTGTTGTCGGGATGAGGGAGCTTCTATTAGCCAGTATTCCTAGTATGATGGATACTTTGCTTAATTTAACAATTATTTAATTTAAAGAGAAACAAGTGTGAAAGTTATGCTAAAACTCTACCCTAACGAATCTGGCTTTTTGATCTTTAATATTTTGGAGTTTATTTTTGTATACTGTTCAAAACTGTGAAGGAAAGAAAAAGAGACTATAGTGAAGTTACTGCTGTTTTTTTTTTAAACCACTCTTTGTGGAGAATATTTTAGATAATCATATTTTTGAATTACTAATTTAGAACTGGGGAAAAAGGAGGTAGGAGAGAGATGGGGCAGAAGAGTAAGGAAGGGGATATTTTTGTTCACTGGAGTTGAAAATCTATGGCATGGGCTGTGTGATTTTGGAAATATTACTTTAATGTGTGTTATGAAATGTTGTTTTAATCTGAATTTGTTATTATAACCGATAATAAGATTGCTATCATGAGCAAAGTTCACCTGTCCCTGAGACAGAATTTTCCAAATGATCTTTATCAGTAGTAAAATAGCCAAATCACACTAAACACTTGAACTAATTGAATAGGTTTTGATGAGATATTTAGCTCTTTCAGATAACCTATCTCAGGGAATTTTGTTTGTCATCTAATATGGCAGATATCATTATGTCCACTTCAATGATGAGAAACTCAGGGCTGAAATAGTAAACTGGCTTAAGTCTAATTACAATAAAGATGAGGACTTCGTGCCTCAGGCCCATAGCAGACACGTACTAAGTAGGCTCAAAACAACTTTGTCCAGGATAATGATGTATTCATGGCTGCTTCAGCTGCAGGCAGGGCCACTCATATGACGCCTCTCTTCCCTTAACTCTGTGGTGCTTTCATATTCTCTACACAGCTGCCAGAAAGCTTTTATGAAAACAAATATCCTATTCTGTGTACTCTGCATATTTCTGTGTCTCCTCATCTTCCTGATAAAGTCCAGATTCCCAAGGGTATTCCTAAGGATAAAGTGACAGGGATGGCAAGGCCCCCACTTGTTTCTTGATGATTTCTTCAACTTGAATTTATGCTATTCTTCCTCGTTCACTCTTTAGCTGCCCTGAGCTTCTTTTATTTCTACTTCTTATCTATCTGTTTATTTTTTTCTTGCCATCCTCCACTACAGTGACACCCTTCATTTTTAGAAAGCACAACTGAGCACTTTTGACTCTGGGTCCACCTGCATGCTGTTTCCTCTGCCCACTTTTGAGCAGCTTTCTTCTACTCTTCTTTGAGGTCTCAACTGAAACATCATTCCAGAGGAAGGGCTTTCCTAAGCAAGTCAGAATTAACTGCTGTACGTTCCCATGGCTCTTTTTATTTCTTCTGACAGTACATTTATTACACTTACACTGTCTGCTCCACACAGGCAGGTGACATTTATGTCCTGTTCATCTCTTCATTTTTGCCAAAGCTCGGTGCTTTCACATAATAGAAATCATTTCTTGAATGAATAAATTAGTGGGCGAATGAAGATTTCTCTTCCTCTGTTCTTAAATTCAGTGCAAACCACTTTGTGTTGGGTATGAAGAGCTTAATCCCAACCTTGAGCTTTCAAAGGAGACAGACAGCTTTTGGACAGCTTTTTGGTGATATTGCTGAATATTTTAAGTTCCATGGTACTGAATAGCTGAGGAGGAGTTTGCGTCTTGAATTTCAAGCAGCAGGTTTCTGTCTTGGCAATTAGGCATTTAAAAATTTAAATTCTCTGTCCCCCAAAGACAGGAAACATTGATCTCACAGGAAATACGTAGCTATAGTGAGAACATGCACACAAAGTTCTGAGATTAGTGGGAGGCAAGAGCTCTATCAAAATGCAACCATTTGTGTTAATTGATAGAGTAGGCAGTCCACATTCTGTGAACTCGAAGTGTAGTCCCTGGAGCAGTGGTATCAGTATCATCTAAAGATTTGTAAACAATGTAAGTTCTTAGGCTCCACCTTAGATCTACAGAATAAAAAACTAAAGGAGTGACGCCCTGCAGTGTGTGTTTCAATGAATCTTTGATTCTGATGTCTGCTCAAGTTTGAGAACTGCTGTCATAGATTATGTAGGAAATCCTTTCTACGCTAGGAATACACTAGGAAGGATTTCCTACACAATCTATGACAGCAGTTCTCAAACTTGACTCAGTAAGAACTTAATATTGAGCGAAAAGGGGCTCGCACAGCTGGAAAAAGACTGTCAGCTGGGAAGGACATGGGATAAGATGTCATTTAATTTGAAATAGGAGCTGTAGAATGGAGAGTATTTCCTTAACCACACTGTAAAGTGTTCCAGGCATTTTCTCATGAGAGTAAACTGGGAATGGATTATCAGAACTCATCTCAGAGTCTGCATAGTTCATTGTATTTAAGCATGTGTAATAAAATGTTCTTGGCTTTCATTCAAAAGGTTGAAGATCACCTTCTTATATTATGACGTATCAGCAGTGGGATTGGGGTGCTATACCTGATTATTACAGTCAGATTCAGTCATGCAAAACAAGCAGCCCTGACAGAATATTGTAGTTAAAGCAGAAAACTCAACTGCGGACAAAACTCATGAGGGGAAATTGGAGATACTCTTACGGCAGTTCTGACCATCAGTTTAGTTTTAATTATCGAGTATCCTGGCAATCAAGACAGTGATAAAGATGTGACACACTTTGTGCATTTTTACATAACCCCCTGAGCTTCATTATTGCTTCTGTCAAAAGAATAAGAAGAAAATGTGTTTTTTGTCTTATTGTTATATTCCATTGGAATATTTTCCCAAATATATAAGCAGTATTGGAAGAAGCTTGATATCTGCATCAGCAGAAAGTCTCCATAGTCTCCTCAGTTTTTGTAATTCCTTTTATTTTATTACACGTTCTTGTACTTTCTGCAGCATACAAAATTGACTTTAAGTAGCAACAAAAATATTCACATACCTGACCCTGAATAACAGTCATAGCTTTGTACTGTCTACTCTTCAGCTTATATAAAAAACAAGTGATATTTATGGTATATGAATTAAGATTACCCATTCTATTTCTCTATGGTTTTTAAATAATATACTTCAATTAAATCTGACTACCAGGAAATATTTGGCAGTGGGAGTCTAGTGTTTTGTAAAATTGCTTTCACTGATCTATCCCTTAAGAGTATGACTTTCTCCTCTTGTAATTATTTTAAAATGCACAGTTATATTCCTTTTTTTCCTTTGTTCCTCTCCTTTCATTCCGTCCCTTCCTCCCTCTCTCTTCACCTTCCTATCTCCTTTTTTTCCTTTCTCTCTTTCATTTTTTAAGATGCATACAGGATACAATATTGAAAATGAAACTAGGCCTCATAAAACTTAGAAACTAGGCCTCATATAGAAAAAATTAACACCAGGTGGCTCTGGATAGGGTCCCACCCTGCCTCGATAGGGACCCACCCTGATAGGGTCCCACCTTGCCAATTCCAGGAAACAACCTCATGGGGTCCCACCCTGCCTCGAAGTTCCGGAATCAACAACTCCAGGAAAAAAACCTCATAAGGTCCTGCTCTAACCAATTAGCATAAGACACCTTGCTCAGGCCATAGCTAGACCCAATCATTTTGCGCCTTAAGCTTTGTTTGAATTTTGCGCCATAAGCTGTGTTTGAACTTGTGTTTGCCTATATAAACAGCCTGTAACAAGCAGTCGGGGTCCCAGGGCCAACTTAGAGCTTGGGACCCTAGCGCGCTAGTAATAAATAACTCTCTGCTGTGAATCTCGTGTCGGTGATCCTTCGCGGCGACCCCTGCCCAGGAGGGAATCGACAGTTCGGTTCCAACAAAAACTATTACATTTTCTACACACATTTCATTGTTAACATTATTCTCATTTTTAATTTTATCTATATGGAGCATCACGTAGAAAACTTTCTTTAGAATTCAGTACCAGAAAAATTTTGCTCTGTTGAGGCACTGGTATTCTTCTACCTTTTTGATAGCAAGAATTACATGATTGACTTCTTTTCTTTTAACCTAGGTTAAAAAGAAAAAAAGCTCAAAGCTAAATACTAAAGGCAGCTTTACTGGCCTTTCAGAATGTTCATATGCTTCTTTCATAGTTCTGAATATGTAATAAACTTTCATTTCATGTATCATTTTTACATGATTAAATGCAAAAATGAAATAAAAAAGCTTGCTTTTAACTTATAATCAAATAACTTATAAGCTTAAGAATTATGATTACTCATATTTCCCAGATAGCAACCCACATGACATGTCTTAGTATTCATATGCCCACATATCGAAAATAGAACACCAATTTTTTATAAAAATAAATTTAACCATGGCTAAACATAATTTTCAATGTGCCATATCCTCAATAAATCTCTTAGAATCTTACTAATTTGTTTTCACTATTGTTATTGATGTTTTTGCAGCTCCAGTCGCACTATCAGTTAATGCGCAGTACTTTAGAGCAATTGTTCTAAGCAATTGTTTAGAGCAATTGTTCTAAGATCTCAATAAGAAAACCATGATTATGTGAAGTTTTAGTTCATTCATTTTCACTGCTATGTAATGTTCAATACCATATTCGTAAGATCTATTTTTCTGCCCGTAGATACTTCAGTTCATTATAATATTTGCGTCTACACACAATGTTATAATGAACATTCTAGTGGGTACTCTTATTAATCATTCTTTCAGCAAAGTTTTGTGGGTGGTAAAGTTTCTTAGATGGGAAGCCTAAAAGTATATTTATTTTTCATTGACTGAAAATAATAACTTATTCAGATAAAGAACTTTAGGTTGACAGTTATTAACTTACTACTTTGAATCTATGACTAATTTCCTTCTATATTTTGTTGCTAGTGACATGTCTGCTTTGAGTCGAAGACATCCCTTTGTAAGAAAGCTCTTTTTGTAATTTGGTAGTCTTTATGTTTTTTAGTATGCATTTTCAGTGTGAATATTCACATTCTTATAAAATAGTGTTAGCATTATATTTTTAAATGTTATAAACCTGTCATTCCCTCTGTTCTCTTCTGTTGGAATTTTTATTAAAATGTTTTTCATTAAAATATTGTAAGTGCTTTTTCATAACTTTTGATTTATTTGTCTCACTGTGATTTTTCTTGGTAAATTCATTATTACTGTGTTCCATTTTGATTAATTTCTCTTTGACTTCTATTTAGAGTTTATTTCAGTATACTCTATTTCAATTAATAACTATATTTATATCCATTTATATTTCATATTAGTTTATTTTTCATATTCTCTTCCTTTTCCCTTTAATTTTATTTTATAACTAAATGCCACATAACACTTATTTTAAAATCATTTTTGGATTGCTTTACTTTCTCTTTATCAAGATAAATTAATCTAGTTTATTTTCTTGGCTGTATTTATGGATTTTCTTCATGTGTAACAAAAGTGCAATATGCAGACTTACCTTGATTAGAACATTTTTGTTTCATTTTTCACTCATACTTGAATATTTACCTCTCTCAATATAATATTGAGGTTATTTGTGAGTTGACTCCTTTCAGTTCCATGAAGCTTTCACTCCTAAACCGGGTCACATCCAAGGTTTAAAGCTCCTGTCCCATTTTAGATTATGACTAGGTTTGTTCAATTTATAGCTGGAAGGTGGTCATCTCTGCTTTCTCTTATTTTCCTCATTAAAAACCTCTATGAAAGCAATATCCTTGCATAAAGGCAACATCTTTTTAAAAAGTCTATCTTTTTACACAAAGAAAACCTAATCTCTGTCCTGTTGCCAAGCAATGAACTTAATGTTGGTCCCTGGTCTCTGTGGGTCACTTGGAGTTTTCATTTTCTCACAGGAATGTCATTTCAGCTATCTCCTCTCCTGTGTCCAGATCCAGAGTCCAGAAGACTTTAGCCCCACTTGCTCCTTTGGTATTTGGTTATGTCTTTGAACTACAATGATGTTTAACCTTTTTTTAAAAAAAAAAAATTAAAGCTATGTATTTTTTATTGTATTTAAAAATATTTGATCAATTATTGACATGTTTGGAGCAGAAAGTTTTGTGTGTGTGTGTTAGAGGATGTGAGTATGTGAAAAGTATCTCACAACTTCATCTTACCTGAGTGTTGTTTCTTAATTTCATAAACTTTTTTTGCATATAAGGATAGCAACTCTTTTATTGTCATTTTTCTACAAATATTTTACTCAGTTTGTCCCTTTTTAAATTGTATTTTTGATTGCAAGTCTTTTAAACTTTATAATTTCTGTGTTTACTATTCCACTTGAGAAATATCAATCTATATTTTATTCTAGTGCTTTTATGATTCTTAATATTTTAAAATGCCTATATGTTCAATTTTTCTAAAATGTATTTTGATTTGGAATAGTAATATACTACTTTTCCTAAATCATTAATAAATTGTTAAATATACATGCTAATATATCTTTAAATATGTTAAATAATCCATCATATGTTCACTGACTTGAAATATCTCGTAATATAATACATTCTAATATTCTAATTTATGCTAGATAACTCTTTTTTCTTTTCTTAGAGACAGGATTTCACTATGTTGCCCAGGTTGGTGTTGCAATTCACAGGTGCCATAAGAGTGCAGTACATCCTCTAACTCCTGGGCTCGAGTGATCCTCCTGCCTTAGTCTTCTGAGTAGCTGGAACTACAGGCAAATGCCACTGCAGCCTGCTCTACTAGATGATTCTTTATATTATATTCTAATTAACTCTTGATTTCAGTACCACTCATTACTTTGTAATGAATTTTAATATAGAGGTGTTGCTTCACTAAGTTGCAGACACATGGATAAGAAAGACCAAACTGTGGACCCTGGTGGAGTTTCCTGAAGTATTGCCTCTGAAACCCAAGTCGAATAGCCAACTATGCCCACCTTCTACTACATGTATGGTTCAACAATTTCCATATCATGCTCTGGAATGAATTATGAGAATAGATAGTTTGCAAATCAATCAGTAAGTTATAGCAGAAAGACTGATAGGTAGACCATATTCCACCACTTACTTGTTCTGTGACCTTCTTGGTCCTGTCTTTCCTCATCTGTAAAATAGGATTATATACTCACTGAACAAGGATTTTGTGAAAATTCTACTTAATAAATGGAGGCAACAAGAACATTTATCACCCTATGAAGTAAATAATTAATAGAGGGGCGCACCCAAGATGACCGAATAGGAACAGCTCCAGCCTCCAGCTCCCAGCGTGAGTGACACAGAAGACGGGTGATTTCTGCATTTTCAACTGAGGTACCGGGTTCATCTCACTGGGGAGTGCCAGGCAATCAGTGCTGCTCAGCTGGTGCAGTCCTACCAGTTAGAGCTGAAGCAGGGTGAGGCATCGCCTCACCTGTGAAGTGCAAGGGGGAAGGGAATCCCTTTTCCTAGCCAAGGGAAACTGAGACAACACCTGGAAAATCGGGTAACTCCCACCCTAATACTGCGCTTTACCAAGGGTCTTAGCAAACGGCACACTAGGAGATTATATCCCACACCTGGCCAGGAGGGTCCCACGCCCACGGAGCCTCCCTCATTGCTAGCACAGCAGTCTGAGATCTAACTGCAAGGATGGATTCACAGCTGAATTCTACCAGAGGTACAAGGAGGAGCTGGTACCATTCCTTCTGAAACTATTCCAATCAATAGAAAAAGAGGGAATCCTCCCTAACTCATTTTATGAGGCCAACATCATCCTGATACCAAAGCCTGGCAGAGACACAACAAAAAAAATAGAATTTTAGACCAATATCCCTGATGAACATCGATGCAAAAATCCTCAGTAAAATACTGGCAAACCGAATCCAGCAGCACATCAAAAAGCTTATCCACCATGATCAAGTGGGCTTCATCCCTGGGATGCAAGGCTGGTTCAACATACACAAATCAATAAATGTAATCCAGCATATAAACAGAACCAAAGACAGAAACCACATGATTATCTCAATAGATGCAGGAAAGGCCTTTGACAAAATTCAACAGCCCTTCATGCTAAAAACTCTCAATAAATTCGGTATTGATGGAACGTATCTCAAAATAATAAGCGCTATTTATGACAAACCCACAGCCAATATCATACTGAATGGGCAAAAACTGGAAAAATTCCCTTTGAAAACTGGCACAAGACAGGGATGCCCTCTCTCACCACTCTTATTCAACATAGTGTTGGAAGTTCTGGCTAGGGCAATCAGGCAAGAGAAAGAAATCAAGGGTATTCAGTTAGGAAAAGAAGAAGTCAAATTGTCCCTGTTTGCAGATGACATGATTGTATATTTAGAAAACCCCATTGTCTCAGCCCAAAATCTCCTTACGCTGATAAGCAACTTCAGCAAAGTCTCAGGATACCAAATCAATGTGCAAAAATCACAAGCATTCTTATACACCTGTAACAGACAAACAGAGAGCCAAATCATGAATGAACTCCCATTCACAATTGCTTCAAAGAGAATAAAATACCTAGGAATCCAACTTACAAGGGATGTAAAGGACCTCTTCAAGGAGAACTACAAACCACTGCTCAGTGAAATAAAAGAGGACATGAACAAATAGAACAACATACCGTGCTCATGGATAGGAAGAATCAATATTGTGAAAATGGCCATACTGCCCAAGGTAATTTATAGATTCAATGCCATCCCCATCAAGCTACCAATGAGTTTCTTCAGAGAATTGGAAAAAACTGCTTTAAAGTTCGTATGGAACCAAAAAGACCCCGCATTGCCAAGACAATCCTAAGCCAAAAGAACAAAGCTGGAGGCATCACGCTACCTGACTTCAAACTATACTACAAGGCTACAGTAACCAAAACAGCATAGACCAATGGAACAGAACAGATATAGACCAATGGAACAGAATAGAGCCCTCAGAAATAATAACACACATCACAGCCATCTGATCTTTGACCAACCTGACAAAAACAAGAAATGGGGAAAGGATTCCCTATTTAATAAATGGTGCTGGGAAAATTGGCTAGCCATAAGTAGAAAGCTGAAACTGGATCCTTTCCTTACTCCTTATACGAAAATTAATTCAAGATGGATTAGAGACTTAAATGTTAGACGTAAAACCATAAAAACCCTAGAAGAAAACCTAGGTAATACCATTCAGGACATAGGCATGGGCAAAGACTTCATGTCTAAAACACCAAAAGCAACGGCAGCAAAAGCCAAAA
The DNA here is from genome assembly GCF_024542745.1 of Macaca thibetana thibetana. NCBI lineage: Eukaryota > Metazoa > Chordata > Mammalia > Primates > Cercopithecidae > Macaca > Macaca thibetana. The sequence continues at coordinate 70,512,892 of NC_065583.1, forward strand.
TTGACAAATGGGATCTTATTAAACTAAAGAACTTCTGCAGAGCAAAAGAAACTACCATCAGAGTGAACAGGCAACCTACAGAATGGGAGAAAATTTTTGCAATCTACTCATCTGACAAAGGGCTAATATCCAGAACCAACAAAGAACTCAAACAAATTTACAAGAATAAAACAAACAATCCCATCAAAAAGTGGGCAAAGGATATGAACAGACATTTCTCAAAAGAAGACATTCATACAGCCAACAGACACATGAAAAAATGCTCATCATCACTGGCCATCAGAGAAATGCAAATCAAAACCACAATTAGATACCATCTCACACCAGTTAGAATGGCAGTCATTAAAAAATCAGGAAACAACAGGTACTGGAGAGGCTGTGGAGAAATAAGAACACTTTTACACTGTTGGGACTGTAAACTAGTTCAACCGTTGTGGAAAACAGTGTGGCGATTCCTCAAGGATCTAGAACTAGAAATACCATTTGACCTAGCCATCCCATTACTGGGGATACACCCAAAGGATTGTAAGTCATGCTGCTATAAAGACACATGCACACATATGTTTATTGCAGCACTATTCACAATAGCAAAGACTTGGAATCAACCCAAATGTCCATCAGTGACAGACTGGATTAAGAAAATGTGGCACATATACACCATGGAATACTATGCAGCCATAAAAAAGGATGAGTTTGTGTCCTTTGTAGGGACATGGATGCAGCTGGAAACCATCATTCTCAGCAAACTATCGCAAGAACAGAAAACCAAATACCTTATGTTCTCACTCACAGGTGGGAATTGAACAATGAGATAACTTGGACACAGGAAGGGGAGCATCACACACAGGGTCCTATTGTGGGGAGGGGGAAGCGGGGAGCGATAGCATTAGGAGATATACCTAATGTAAATGACAAGTTAATGGGTGCAGCATACCAACATGGCACATGTATACATATCTAACAAACCTGCACGTTGTGCACATGTACCCTAGAACTTAAAGTATAATAAAAATAATAATTAATAGAAAATAATTATTGTGTGCAGCAATTTTTTCCTACTGAAAATCAGTGATAAAATGTAACATGTGGAACTACAGGTGAATATTTCTGTGGGTTGGGTGCCCATACCAAAATATCAATAACAACAATGAAAACAAATTAGTAATATTCTAAGAAACCTACTAAGGATATGGCCCATTGAAAATTATTTTCAGCTATGGTAAAATATTGTTTTTATAAAAAATTGGTTTTCTGAGTTCTGTATGTGGGCATATGATTACTAAGATGTGTGTCATTTGGATTGCTATGTAGGAAACAAGGAATGATCAAATGGGGGAATTTCTACCTAAATCTATCTTTTTCTGAGTCTTAATTCCTGAAATAAAACTAAAAGCAAAAAATAAGTTTTTTAACCAATAGCTTGATGAAATATGTTTATACCAAACTAAGTTGTAAAACATATTTCATAAATGTAATCTTCCATAGCTTGAGTTATAATTGAAAAAAGAAAATTTCACTCTTTTTAGATGTATTAAAAGTAAATATTTATTTGGGAAAAATATAAAAGAGAAAAAAGTTAGGCACTAAGATACCACAAGGTGCTTTTCTTACTTATTTGCAATAACATTGCTAGAGTGCTGAAGATCTAATTACAAAAGCAATATATGTTAATTGTAAGAAACTTAAACATAAATAAAAATATAAAGAACAAAATCACTCGTGAACCCACAATACATACAACACTCAGTCATTTTTCTAAAGATAATAATGAGTAAATATGGGATCATACTAGCCAAATGGTTTGGTAATAATATAACAGTAACATTTAAAATGTTATTTTATGTTGTTTAATAATATGATTTTAATAGTTGCATGATAATCCATATATAGCCTATGGATTTTTATTTTTTAGAGAATTTCCTATTTAGAACATTTAGGTTCCTTCCAACATTTCACTGTGATATGTGATACTGAATTTTAGAGGTACTTAGTAAGTGGAAGTTAGGTTCCAATGTCAGCATGCAAAGCAAAATCTCATTGTCAAAACTGTATCTGAAATTCTCTTAAGCAGTTGCCACCTGTGATATTGATGTTCTGCCTCTCAATAGAGTCAGCATGGTCAATTCTTTCAGAGTGTCAGTGAGTATTATTTTTATTATTTTTTGTTTACAGGTTATAAAAAATGACACTGACATTTTTTAAGCAAAAGAGTTGTTTATTAGAAGATTATCAAGAGATTATCCTTTACTGGGAACCAACAGGCAATAGGATTTGATAAATGGGCAAAAACCAAGAGGCATTCAAAGGCCAGGCTGCATGGATAGAGTCTGGTCTGTGCTTCAGTGCTTCTGCTGTAATAGACTGGGACTTCAAATAGCTATTCTGTCTCTGCATCCTTTTCTTTTGATTATAAGTTCTAGTGGATTGAGCTCAGGTGATGTTGTCCACTGCTTAATTGTACCAGGAAGCAGACAAAGAAAGTTTTTTTTTTTTTTTTTTTTCTTTTTGGTGGGATAAACCATGAGCAACAAGAGATAGGAATTGCCCTCCCATGAAAAACTTAATCATGGGGAAATTCCGCCCAAAGGGAGATCAGGATTCTAACAAGGAGGGGGAGAGCATTTGGATACCAGGAAGCCAAAAGCAACAAATATTGCAGTCTAGCAGGAAAATAGAAAAAAAAAGGTGTGTGTGTGTGTGTGTGTGTGTGTGTGTGTATGTGTGTGTGTAAGTGCCAGAAGAGAAGTTGGCTAGAGTGTACAGGTCACGTTGTGTAAACTAGAATGTTACTTAGCAAAATGACAGCTCATTTCTGTAAGAAACACTCTTACAGAAAAAAACAGGGACAGTAAGAAAAACAGGGACATAGCCCTCTTTTTTTGTTCACTGTTTAGCTTAAGCTCATAGAATGGAATGACAGGATTTATAATTGTTATTTTTATGAAGGATTTAATGGCCAAATCTATGTAACTTAATTTTGTATATGCTGGAACTCTACCTTATGAATAACAGTTAAAATCTTTTCTGAGATAAGCAATTTTACAATATATGTTTTTGGGTGGATATCCAGTTCTGTGAAGTCCTAACTGGATAGAAATGGTTTCTTGACTCAACCCTAGGATAGTGTTTAGGGAGCACTTGAACTCAAAATTTCTTGAGATAGTAGAATGTCTCAATAAGATATACAAAGATTTGCCATTTTCCAGTATTTTACAGCTTTCTGTAACTTTGTTTTCACAAACAAAATTTGGCCTCTTCACAAAATTTGGCCTCTTCTATTTTCCAGATAAGATTGTGTCCATTGGTCCTGAATTTCATTATATCTTTTATTCTCCACTTCAATGCATCCTTTTCCCTCTTAACATGCTTTTACTTCATACGCAGAAGAAGTAATCAATTCCCTAAGATAAACTACTCTGTGTCCTGGATTTTTCTTTGACTTCCATGAAAATCTTAGGTTGAAACTCATTCTATTCTCATCCTTGTTCCCTTCCTCCTTGCCTATGGAATGTTGTCGTACCTGCTTGCTCTTTATAAAATGATTTCTCTCACTTTCATTTCACTATCAAACTTTTGAATAAAAATCCAACGCCTTCCATTTTTTCAGCACTTACTCTCTCTGTAAACAATTGTCACACTTCTATCTCAAAATTACCTTCCTGATAGTCAATAATGAACAAGTAACTAAATGAACAAGGAACACTTCTTGACTTGCACTTGAACTTCTTGGAGGCTTGAGCACCAGAGGTCATACTCCCATTGAAAATGCAGATCTGTGTTACTCATTAATCTAGTCCAAATATTTTTAAGTACTTTAATAACTAACCTTGTCCTCACAACACCTTTGAGGTGGTACCATGATTGTCCCCATTTTACACATGAGAAAATGGAGGACCAGAGAAGTTAAACGCCTGTTGAAAGACCAGTTCAAATGTCCTTGATTCTTTGCTCTCTCATGTGTTACACTCCTTTGCTGGCTTGCTTCTGGCTTCCTCCTTCCAGCACTCTCTGTGAACATTTCATTCCTCAAGACCGCTGTTGGTCCTCATTTCCTCTCTTTACTCATTTACTTTAAATAAAGTGATCCTATATTGTTGAGAAGATTATCATCTTATTGAAGATCAATTCTTACTATCTTGTAACACATTTTGTTCATTTTGAATTCAAAGTTCTGGTTTATTTGCCCGCTCACATCTAAAAGGTCATTTCCCTTTTCTTCTGCTATTACATCTATTTAAGACCCTTTACTGATCTTTCCTGTCTTGTTTGGACCCCGACAACTCTTACAGTCTGAAACAATCTATTTGGTAATTAATGACCTCTTGCATTTTGTATTTGCTTCTTATATGCGTGTATTGTACTTTGAAACTGTACAGAAAAATCTTGCAAGGATAGGGATCTGTGTTTTAATTATTTTAGATTCTTTTTCTGTCATTAGTATTTAGCATCTAACATAGTAGTGAATACACGAAAGGTAATTTATCAGCTAAATTCTTTGGTTACAAACAAGAGAAAACAACTATGGGTAATATGAGCAAAAGCTAAATTGCAGTAGGGATTTTTGGAGCTCATGTTGTTGATAAGAGATAGAGGACTAATGATCCGTTAGCCACTGCCAAGAATGCTGCCACTGGTCAAGATGGAACTCCAACTACTTTCAATATCTTAGACTCTTTGCCAAAGATTCAAATTATAGGAAAGAGCATCTGATGGCCTGCCTGAGATAAGAAAGAGCATCTGATGGCCTGCCACCTAAGGAGAAAAGTTTACTAATTAGAATCTAACCAGGTTTTGTTAGATAGAAAAGAGGTCATTCCTCCAGAAGAAATTCCTTTGCTGTTAGAAAAGGTGTTAGAAAGGAAGAAGGATATTGGGAAACAAACAACAAATAAGTTTGCAATAGGTGCTGAATAAACCTTTATTGAATGACTTAGTAAACTTGTGACATTAATCACCACACTTAGGTTTAGTTTTGCATGATTAGCCTGATGTACTTGTGTTATTTTTTCTGTATAGAGCTGAGCCAACATGCATATGATAACTGGGGACTGAAGAAATTTAGGGAGAGAGAACCATGCAAGTCAAGGGCATTGTAAAGATGAATTTAGAATCTCCAGTGACAGCAGGCCCTCATTTGGATGCTTGGATTCTAAAATGTTTGCTAAAAGGTAAGTCAGAGCATTTGGTCATATGTTATCTAAACTACACTTCTACCTGTACCTAAGATGTAGGAAGAGGCTGAATGATATAGATACTGGTTTCAAGGTCAGTATAGTAAATTGAAAAGAGTTCTTCTAACCCAGATCTTTACTGTTAGGCATTCCTTTCCCCTTCTTTGATTCTTTATAGGTGAAAGAAGGGATTGAAAGATATGAAATGTAAAGTACCACCAGTTAAAAATTCCACTTTTCCAAAGAGAAACCCTCATTCATATTTTATATAGTTTTAAGGTGACCCATGGTTAATTATTCTTTGCTGGATATAGTTATAGAATCTCCATATTCACACTAGTTAAGGAGGTGAGAACACTTACCAATATCAGAGGAAGCAAATGAAGCATAAAACCTTCTCAGCAAACTAACACAAGAACAGAAAACCAAACACTGCATGTTCTCACTCATAAGTGAGAGTTGAACAATGAGAACACATGGACATAGGGAGGGGAGCATCATACACTGGGGCCTGTCAGGGGATGGGGGGCTAGAGGAGGGATAGCATTAGGAGAAATACCAAATGTAGATGACGGATTGATGGGTGTAGCAAACCACCATGGCACGTGTATACCTATGTAACAAAACTGCACATTCTGCACACGTATCCCAGGACTTAAAGTTTAATTAAAAAAAAAACCCTTACTCAAAATTATTCATCTGCTAAGTGAAAGGACTGTAGTTAGAATTTCCTTAAATTCCATTTGTTGACATGCTGCTTGAAACTATTCTAAAGTTATTTCAAATATACATATTTATGGCAAATGACAAATCTATTCAAATAAGACAGTGAAGACTCTTCTAGAATTATTTTATCTATATTTCATCTCCCTTCTAAAAACTCAGTGGTATAGTTGTCCTTGAATTAATAATTGTTAACCAAGTTTTTACTAAACATCTCAAGTCTTATCAGCCATATATTATCTTGATATTAACTAATGTAATACAGATGATCTAGTATAAAGGAAAGATTAAAATCTCAGGCTCTAACATCATACAGACCTGGGTTAAAATGCTTATATGAATTATGAGGATTCTCCTTAGGAGGAGCAATAGGTTTGTTTTGAAGGGACATACTTTGAGAGTAAAGAATGAGACCCCCCCAAGAGCATGCTTAAAAACAACAGAAGCAGAGAGCAAGGACAGGAGTTGTTTCTTTCCTGATAGAAAGAGTGGGAAAAAAGGCCGAGTCTAAAATTGGCCAAATCCCAAGGAATGCATTGTGTGAGTAAATTTCTTGATGGAGAAATATGTATCTGTAGCTGAAATCAAGGTAGGGCAAAAGAGACAATACATGTTACAATGTCTGATTTACTTTAAATTACTTCAACATAGATATGATATGATGTACATGCCAATTACCTTACATTATAACTCTAGAGGTAGACTATTTACTGAATAATGCACCTTGCAGGGGTAGTCAGCTAGGTTGTACCTATAGTTCTCTGTACTTCCCTGAACACCTGAGGCTTTTCATCATATTATTACTATAGTATTCTACTCACACACTCTATTGCACTTATCTGTATATTTATCTGCTTTTCTTGTTTGAATTTGAGGTTTGGGGGTGGATGGTCCAGGACCATAAACTTACATATTTTTGTAAACTTAACAGTGATCAGGGTGCCTGGCACACAGTAGGTATATCATAAAAGTTTCTGAATAAGTGGTAGAACAAATGTAGAATGAAAGCTTTTTGAGACCTCTGTTTTTATAGTAGTCACTCTAGTTCAGATACCAGGTTAGAGAGGGCAGTAGAGCTAGTGATGCAGTTTAGCTGTTTGCTTGCATTTCTTTCTATGTGGAGATCTTTGTTTTGTTTTATACTATCCTTTTCCCCTAAAAGAAGAAAATTGGCTTATAAATACACATAAACTACAGTAGGATAAAAAATAAACAGGTGAACAAATATGAGTGAAAGTAAAATCAAGATAGAAAGTTAAGATATACCAGGGATACAGTTCATATAAAAAGTTCATATAACAAAGATGCTACATATTTGATAAGAAGTGAGACATAATAGTGGTTCTGCTCTTCCCTTTAACAAAACAAAGAGAGAAACAAGCCCAGTAGCAAAACTTGCCATGTTGATGGGCTAAATACAAACCATGTACTAAGAAGAATGCCAATTTTTACTTGATCCTTAATTAGGCTTTTGAACATTGTCATACCTGAGAAATATTTCTACCGTAGGTGTTCCTCACTTTGTTTTTCAGCTTTATTATATGTGTTTGATTTTTCTAAAAAATTATTTCAATCTCTGTTAAATTTCTCTGATAAATTTATAAATTTATTCTCTGTTTTCTTGAAGTTCACTGAACTTCCTTAAAACAGCTATTTTGAATTCTTTGTCTGAGTGATTATACCTCTCCATCACTTTAGGGTAAGTCTCTAGCACCTTAATTTGTTTGTTTGGTGAGGTTATATTTCCCTGAATTTTCTTGATACTTCCAGACATACAATCATGTCTGCACATTGAGGGATTCACAGTTTGGCTTCAGTCTTCGCAATTTGGCTTTGTTTGTGCCTGTCCTTCTTTAGAGGGCCTTTCAGGGATTCTAAACATACTGACTGCTGTGATTCCTGATTCTCTGTCCATTCCAGTTGTCCCAGCACTAGAAGACATTCTAAGGCCAAGCTTATTCCAAATCTTGCAAGGACATCGAAGTTGATGCAGCTTTCTGGCCCAGATGGACCTGGGGAAGAGCCAAGTAGGATACTGGGTCTGTATGGGGATGCTGACAAGGGTCCTGAGTCCAGAAGACTGTCCTGCTGGCTCAGATGGTTGTGTCTCCCAGCAGATCTTTAAGTAGGTGGGACAGGTCACCAAATTCAGCAAGAGACTGGAGTTTGAGTCTGAGATTCTCCCAGAATCTTCTGTGGGAAGGAGGCTGATGGGCTTATATTTTTGGCTACGACAGACGTGCATCACCCAGCAGGTCTCTGCATGAGTGGTGTAATTCCTCAACTTCAAAAGGAGGAGCAAAAGCTGAGACTGCACTCTCCCAGGATCTACTGTGAAATGGAGGCTTCTGTGCCTATCACATTGGCTCAAGTGAGCATGTATCGCCCAGTAGGTCCTTGCACATATGAAAAGTTTCCCAACTGCGGCAGGACAGTCTGCAGAATAGACTGGGCTCCCATGGAATCTACTGTGGGACAGAGGCTGATGAACCTGGTCTTGGCTCAGAGGAATGTGTGTAACCCAACAAGTTTCTGCACAGGTAGGATAGTTCCCTGGCTGAAAAAGGAGGGGCCAGGTAAGGCTCTTTTTATTACAGTAATTAGTTGGTAGTACTTGAATTGAGATCATCTCTATTTAGTTCATACAATAAATCCCTGTCATCAGGATGTAAGATATTATTTCTATTCTATCTTACAGCAGGTGGTTGAAAGAGAATATAACACATTAGGAATTAGTTTAAGCCAGTAAAGTACCAATTGTAAATAAAATATGAATATAAAATTGCTGACTGAACACAAATATTTGTCTCCCCTCTCTATCAGGACCTTTTAATAATCACAAAAAATACAAGTTGAAAGGAATAAAAAAGAATAATAATTGTTCCAGGAAAAATTTGAAATTCTGGCCAATCTTTTCCTGTGCCCCCAAACAAAAAGTTTGGGAGTGAATACTAATTCTTATACAACACATGGGGGCTGGTGGCAGACCGTTAGGGGAAAATACTTTTAAATTTCTAACTCAGAACTTTCCTGAAGCCCATGTGGCTGAAATATAAAGAAATAGTTTTTAAAATAAGATATTTATTTGTATTTACAAAAAATACTTGCAAAATTTAGCTTTTCAGCCCAAGAAGGTGGTATATATTGCAGAACACTTGTAACTGCATGGGATATGTAAATTCATGAGAAGTGAAACATGCACTCTTTTGTCTGTCTGAAGTTAAGCACTGCAAATTTCCAGAGGGCTTGGTTTAAGATTTAGTCTGTTGACTAATGTTCTCCAATACTATGCAGCAATAAATTAATTGCTTGAGGATTATCTTCTGTTTCAATATATAGTGTTAAACACGAGAGCAGAGGATATTAACAGAGAAGAAATGTCAACAAATCCGAAAGAGAGTATTTGGAGACAAGATCATGAATGAAATAGAACAAAACATTCCATAGGACAGAATCTGTTCTAGGAGTTGTACTGGAGAGGAACTCTTCCAGACAATAGCAAAGAGCAGCTTCTTCCAAGCTGCTTCTATGTGGTCTGAATAACCCAGGTACTAAAAATAAAAAGACATTATGAAAAAGGGAAATTACAGGGCTATTTGACTTATTAATATAAATACAAAGAACATAAAGTCAAACAGTGTCTAAAACTAATAATGAACTGTAGTCAATTTTGGTTTATCCCAGAATATAAGGAAGGTTTAATATTTAAAAATCCATAAATATGTCTAACCCCTTAATATATTAAAAGAAACAAGAGGAAACATCTGATTATATTTAATATCCATTCATCATTTCAAAACTCTTTATAAGTTAGAAAAAGATGAATAGAATTCCTTAACCTGATAAACAGTAAATGCTGTGGCATACCATATAGCGCTCAAAATAAATGAATCAGAGTGGCATTTAAAAAGAGAGGTAAATCTTGGCATTATAACATTAAATGGCATTCTTTCTATAAGGTCACATAACTAAAGTGAAACAACATACTTTTAAGAATACATAGATACAGTAAAACTATATTAAAAGGAATGCCATGGATTGAATGATATGGGACTCAGGAGGATGGCAGCTTGAAAGGGGAAAGCCAGGGGGCTGGGATGTAGAGGCTAGAGCTTATCTGAAGAAATCAACTCTTGTTTGAGATGATGCTTTCAAAGCAGATTATTACAGAATTAAAAGCAAGAAATAACTAAATAAAATCACCAGGCTTGAAATGATGACCACATATCATCATGAACCACAAATTATGATTAATCTAGTTTCTTGTACCAGAGGCCAAATGAAAGAAAAAGGATTCGATTATTTGGGAAAGAAAACAGCGGTATAGTATTTGGAGGGGGATATGCTGAAAAAAAATTTAATTTTTTTTAATGCGCAAGATTTGAGCACAAGATTTGAGCGCGATTTTATACTGACAGGGAAAAGGCGTAATGAAAATGAGGCTGGGAACATAGGAGAGAAAAGGAATAATCAAAGGAGCAGGTAATGCTGAGCAGGCAGGCTAGAAACAGAGCACTGGAGGTGATGAGCCCCTGAGGGAGGGAGTCTCTCTCATCCTATCAAAAAGAGATGAAATAAAGGGTGTGTATGTGAAAACCTGTGCTGGTGTGGTGGCAGGAACTTGCAGGAGTTCCCCTCTTATTACATATATTTTGTCTTTAAAATGGGAATCAAGGTCATCTTCTGAATGAGAGGGGTGGTGGCAGGTAGGAAGCATAGGGAGAGCTGTGTTTGTATGATAGTGGTTAAGAAAAATGTCCATCAGTAATAGACTGGATAAAGAAAATGTGGCACATATATACCATGGAATACTATGCAGCTATAAAAAAGGATGAGTTCATGTCCTTTGCAGGGACATGGATGAAGCTGGAAACCATCATTCTCAGCAAACTATCACAAGAACAGAAAACCAAACACTGCACGTTCTCACTCATAAGTGGGAGCTGAATAATGAGAACACATGGACGCAGGGAGGAGAACATCACACACGGGGGCCTGTCAGGGAATGGGGGACTAGGGGAGGGGTAGCATTAGGAGAAATACCTTATGTAGGTGATGTATTGATGGGTGCAGCAAACCACCATGACTTGTGCATACGTAGGTAACAAAACTGCATATTCTGCACATGTACCCCAGAACTTAAAGTATAATTTAAAGAGAGAGAGAGAGAAAGAGAGAGAGAGAGAATGAGAGAATTGACTCCACATCAGAGATATTTCGGTTTGGATCCTGGCTCTCAGAGGTCACTATGGATGTGAACATATTTTTACATTTCTACCTGACTGTGGTTCTCTTCCTTCTTTTTTCTCTTACCCTTTTTTTTTTTTTTTTTTGACTTCTTCCTTACCATTTTTCTTCTTCACTTCTAGTTAGAAAAATATCTGTGGAGAAACTGCATTTTATCTGACTTTGGCCATATTTTCATTTCTGTATCAATCAAATATTTCTGGGTAAACAGGAAACTAAAACTGTTTAAGCTTGGCCCAGGTGCCGACTCAGGACCCTCCACAGCAGATAGTGGGATGACATCTGTAAGAAGGTGCCATCTCCCATTCAAAAAGAATTTCCTAGAAGAAGGAAGGGTACTATTTTGGGTAGGAAAAATAATAGGAACTCACTATATTATTGTAGTTGTTGATGATATGAGGATTAGGAAGTAAAACTAAATAGAGAAACACTTCTGGCCAGTGTAGAAGTTCTAGTTGAGGTCAAAGAGCATGAATTTGTAGTTGCAACAATCTGTAATATAATATTGTATTTTTGGCAACAATACTCTGCAAATCTGATGCAGATGAATTTTTCACATTAGTCCAGATTTGAATTTTTCAGAGAAATGTAACAGGAGAAAGATGATAATATTGGCAATATAGTGGATGAAGAGGTAGGTAGATGATATGATCAAGGGTATATATGAAAGGTGGTGACAAGAGGAGGGAGGAATGGGAGAAAAGAGAGGATTGGAAAGGTTTATGGGGAAAATCAGCCTGAAGAAACTGAATTGGTCTGAGATCATGGAAGTAGTTTACTAATGTGGAATTATGATGATGGAAATGAGAGATTAGAAAACAGATGCTAAGGTTCATCTGGGTCATTTACGTACACACTGATATCAGCCAAGTCAAAGTTCATCTGGGTCATTCACGTACACACTGATATTGCCTGCAATTCTTGGGGTGAAAGGAGGACATTGAACCAGATGCTAAAGGCTTGAGTGAATGAGAAGACACACAGTTGTTTACTTGCTAAATGTATTACAGTGATGATTAGGAACTATTTTATCCTTAGGGGCTTCAGGCTGAAAATGTGATTTCTTTCCATTTATCTATCTTCACACTATAACACTTTGGATGTGGAAGTTATTAGAAAAGAATTTTACATGAGGTAAGAATGGGTTAATAAGTCATAAATATGCTTAACACAATGCTCATTATATAGCTAACATTAGATATCATGGGAATTATCCTAAAAAACAGATGCTAAGGTTCATCTGGGTCATTCATGTACACACTAATATCAACCAAGTTGCTGGCAAGTGTTGGGGTGAAAGGAGGACATTGAACCAGATGCTAAAAGCTTGAATGAATGAGAAGACACACAGTTGTTTACACTTGCTAAATTTATTACAGTGATGATCAAGAACTGGTTGATTCTTAGGGGCTTCAGGGTGAAAATGCGATTTCTTTCCATGTATTTATCTTCACACATAGCACTTTGATGTGGAAGTTATTAAAAAGGAATTTTATATGAGGTAAGAATGGGTTGATGAATCATAAATATGCTTAACACAGTGCTCATCAGTGCTCATTATATAGCTAACATTAGATATTGTGAGAATAATGGAAATGACATCCCCTGACTTAAAAGAATTTGTAACTTGCAGAAGTTAGGTTTAAACATTCAAAACAATTTGAGAATAACAGACTAGTATAGGGTACAAAGTGAACAGGTGAGTGAAGTATACGACAGGTATTTGGAGAAGGGATAGGCCAATTTCATTAGGTTCTTATACAAACTTTGAAGAAAAAAATGATGGACACTGCTTTAGGAACTCCTTTATTTTTATGGCTTAGAACTATATTTGCATATAGTTTTTTCATCTGAGATTAAAATAAATTTTTTCCAAACACAGGACATCCTTTTATTCTTTATTCTCTATTGAGGTGCTCTTTAATTATCTAAATGTTTTAAAATTTTCTGACTCAGAGGAAATTCCTAGTATCATTATCTTCATCCTTTCTTTTCTCCAAAGTATATGCCCTCTGATTTGGGAATTCAAAATGACATTACTCATTTTAAAAATAACAGAAAGAAGTTGGATTTAATGGAATGATTTTTCCTCTGGTTTCTTCGCAAAGTTTTCATAATTTCCACTGATGTATAATTGAAGGAAGGATTTTTTCCCTTCCAAGATCTGAGTAGATCTATTTTGCATAAAGAAAATCAAATGGTTTTTCACAGAGGTCAATAACAATAAAACTATATAATTTATCAAAATTATGCTCCTTAGCTATTTGGGAGAGTCCACGGTGTGCCCCAGCCAAAATGCCTTTTCAGTCAGTCACTATATTATTATTCAGATTACATTGCTAGGATACGTGGCCTATTGCCATGACATACTCAATAGTGCCACAGGCAGTAGTAGACTTTGCCAATTAGAAAATTCTTTTCAATTCAGGAAAAAAGAGGGAAGGAATCTTAATTATTGGAGTAAGGCCACAGCAGGGAAAAGAATATTTGTTATTACAATAATAACCTTACACTCAGCAAGTCTCTTAGGGGGAAAAATTAAGAAAATTAGAAAACGAATATTTTCCTTTAATTTTCCAACTAAGAAAGCCAAATAAAAATATTGACAGTTTTGGCCAGGCACGGTGCTAATACCTGTAATCTTAGCACTCTGGGAGGCCAAAGCAGGTGGGTCACCTGAGGTCAGGAGTTGGAGGCCAGCCTGACCAACATGGTGAAACCCCTGTCTCTGCTAAAAATACAAAACTTAGCTGGGCGTGGTGGCGGGTGCCTGTAATCCCAGCTACTTGGGAGGCTGAGGCAGGAGAATTGCTTGAACCTGGGAGGCAAAGGTTGCAGTGAACCAAGATTGCACCATTACATTCCAGCCTAGGCAGCAGAGTGAGACTCCATCCTGGAAAAAAAAAATGACAGGCTTACTATTTCTATCATAGTTATATTTCAATAGTGTGGTTCAAAAACCTTGGCTTGAAAGTGAGGGTATATGAAAGATTGTCAAAGAGATTACCATGGTAAGTGGGAAAATAATTAAAAAATTAAATTTCCTGAGAACAGGCAATAATAGCTCTGCCAATGGTTTTACTTTTGAATATAAGTTTGTTTCTGCATATGTCTCTTGGAAAAAGCTTTGTTATTTAGAATTGAGTTCCAACTTCTTTACACTTTATCATTGACTGGAAAACATTAGAAAGCATGCTTGATGAAGAACATCTATGAATTCTAGCACTTCCATAGAAAAGTAAACTATTACTCAAGTACTATTCCCATGTGAAGTATCATTGGCAGAGAGAACATGGGAGAGGAGAGGCAAATACTTACTCCCTTAGGCTGGAGAAGTGGTGTTGTGAACAGGTATGTGCTTATTGTGTCCTTTCTCCTATAGTAACAAGGGAAGAGAGCAGGGGTAAGACCCCAAGAAACTTTAAGGCTCTGATGATTGCTTCTTTTCACTCCACAACCAGAAATAACCCAATCAGGCAGACATTTATCCCTGCGGGCTATTTCTTGGGTGCACATGGGTTGAAGACTCAGGTGAGTGGGGATAAGTGTACTGCTGCCAATTATAGATTTTGTTTCTTTCAGGCAGCAAGTATTTTCATCAGGCTTACAGTGAGCTGAAGATAGGGGCCAGCTGTTCCTCCTAAGAGGAGGTGGGATGGGAAAGGTAAAAAGCCTGGGGCGGGCATGCCCACAGCGTTTTCCTTTTCTTGTTTCTCTGATTCTGAGCCTTGAAGTGAGTCTGCTTCAGGCAGATGGTGCTCATTCCTTCCTAGGAGCCAGCTTCAGAACTTTGATATATGGATAGACCAATGCAGTAGTACATTTTCAATAAGTCACTTTGTCAAACAAACACTCAGTTTCCATGCTGACCAAGTGTCCAGCAATAAACTGTGGTCACTGATGTAGGTAGGTCAAGCTTATATATATAGGCTGTCCAGGGAGGCTACCACCTCATCAAATTGATAATGTTAAGTTATTCTTCAGATACTTACTTAGAGGAAAGGCTGAGGACTGACTAGGGAAAGGAGGAAAAAGAAAGATGGGTGGTAGCCTTTTGCTTCTCCTAGAATTCTGCTGTCTCCTGTAATGTAACCTAAATTTGCAAACCTTACTCAACAAAACAATGTTAACAGGAATCATCTTTTTTGGAAAGCAAATTAGTAATTAGCTACTGTTTCTCAATTAAACTCCTGAGTGAGTATTGTGGTAAAGAATTTTAGAGATTTCATCAGTGAGTGATGAGTGAGCAATTTCAGTTTAGTCTCATCAAAATTGCAGTGTCTGGAAATTCCTCTTTGGCTCTGGAAATATTTTATTGTTGGTCTCAGTTTTCAATATGGTAAGTTGAGAGGCACAGTTGCTATTTCATAGGCTGAGGACCAAAGTACCTTGGTTGGAATACTAGCTCTGCCTCATACCAGCTGTTTGAACTTTGGACAAGTTACTTAACCTCTCTGTTACTCAATTTTCTGATTTATAAAATAGGAGTAATAATTATAGTACTGAAGGGTTATTGTAAATATTCAATGAGTAAATATATGTGTGCCACTCTGAATCTTGCCTATCACATAGTAAATACTCAATAGATATTAGCTGTCATTCTTTTCTTTTGATATGTTAGTGAGATTTGATGTATTTGTGAATTTTGACATATTAGTGAATGGCCTGCGTCAGAGGCAGCTAGTGAAACAATATTTAAGCTAGATCTTGGTCATATAGTATCAAAGATTATGATCTCAGGTAATCCTCCCACTAGGCTGCTAGAAGTTCTATCTGTAAGTATACTCCTTAAGGGCCTTGTAGAGACAGGAATTTTACAACTATAAACTGCTGTCCTTCAAGTTTTTCCCTTTTTTGTCTCTATTAAACTCACTTTCCTGCTCGCTTCCAAAGGCAAAAAACTCTTAACTTTGGTTCCAAATTATACTGCAAACATATTTTCATTTTGGCACTACATTTTATGTCCATTTCTCCTACTGTACTGTAAATCTCTAGAGAGATTCTACTATTTCTCTAGTGTTTAGCACAGAGTGTGGCATGTGGTAGATGAATAGTGAATAAGTCTTGAATGAAATTTATTGAACTCTTGAGTTCTTAGAATCTGCAAGCCTTCCAACCCATTCTCCCTTTATGATTTGATGTCATTGTCAACTCAAGTGAAAACCCACTGAATTAGTCTGTTTGGGCTGCTATAACAAACTGTTTATAAACTAGGTGGCTTATAAACAGCAAACATTTCTCACAGTTCTGTTGGCTAAGAAGTTTAAGATCAAGGCACCAGCAGATTTGGTGTCTGGTAAGGGCTTGTTTTCTCATAGATAATGTCTTCTCACTGTGTCCTCACATGGTGGGAGGGACTAGGTAGCTCTGTGATCTCTTTTATAAGGACACTAATCCAATCACAAGGGTTATGACCTGGTGATCTAATCACCCCAAAGGCCCTGCCTCTTAATACTATCACCTTGAGGGTTAGGATTTAAACATGAATTTGGAGGGGAAACACAAACATTCACATTCTGCACCACTGCCACCACCTGCCCCACCAAATTCATGTCCTTCTTGCATGCAAAATACATTTATTCCATTCTAATAGCCCCCAAAGTTTTAACTCAGTCAACTCAAAAGTCTAAGGTTCAGAGTGTGGTGTAAGTATCATTTAAATCAGATATGGGTGAGACTCAAGATATGATTCATCCTTTGGCTGATTTCTCTCCATCTGTGAACTATGAAATCAAACATGTTACATGCTTCCAAAATACAATGGTGAGACAGGCATAGGAGATTCCCATTTCATAATGGAGAAATAGGAAAGAAGAGGGTATCAGGTCCCAAGTGAGTTGTAAATCCCAACAGGGCAAGCAACATTAAATCTTAAGTCTCAAGAATAAGCTTGTTTGACTGCATATTCCACCTTCTGGACACGATGGGGTGGACGTTGGGCCCTTGAGGTTCTGAATAACCTTTACTCTCATGGCTTTCCAACTGCCACCCTCATCCAAGCTCTCAAGGGTTGGAGTCATGTGCCTGTGGCTCTCCCAGGCTGGACTTGTGTATGCAGACAGTCCTACCAGTCTGAGGTAATGGGGGTGGCCTTGCCCCACAGGTCCAAGGAGCATTCCCCTAGTAGGTGCTCTCTGCAGTGGCTTCAACCCCGTGGCAGCTTTGTATTCTCAAAAAATTCATAGATTTAAATCCTAATCTCTAAGGTAATGGTATTAAGAGGCAGGACCTTTGGTAGGTGATTAGATCATAAGCATAAAGCCTTTATGATTGGGATTAGTACTCTTGTAAAAAGAGACCAGAGAGCTAGCTAGTCTCTTTTCCATATGAGGACACTACAAAAAAGTGCCATCTATGAACCAGGAAATAGCCCTTACCAGACACCAAGTCTGCTGTTGTGTTGCCTTGATCTTGGATTTCTCAGTCTCTAAAACTGTGAGAAATAAAAGTGTGTTGTTTGTAAGCCACCTAGTTTATGATATTTTTGTTGCTGTATCCCAGACAGACCAAGATGCCTGTTTCATGATGAATAACTTTAGCAAAACTCATCAGCACTCTCAGCTTCTTTCCTCCCCAGTATTCTGCCACACCACACGTTGGCTCTTAGGAGCTGCTTACTTTTCTGTTCTTGCTCCAAAGCTTTAAGACTCTTCAAGTAAAAGGAAAATCCCACAATCTGTGTATGAGTGATATGTCATGTTTATTAATTTCAACTCTATTACATTGTGGAAATTCTATGCCTACTCCTGGTCATTTTGGATATTCCAAAATACCTCAGAAGTCCCATTATTTTGTACATCTCATTCTCAGTAGCTAAACTTTTCCTTTCCTTTACTGAAAAAATAGAGGCCACAGCTGTTGGATAACCTTGCCCTTCCTGCTTTTCAGTTCCTAATTTATTATTTTCTTGGCTGTATCCCCTCACTCTTTGTCTTTTCTCCTCAATTCTTCAGTGTCTTCTGGTTGCTCCAAGATCTCTGTCTGTCAATTATTTCTTCTTTCTTTTATATCAATCCTTTCTTTTCTACTGCCTTTTTTCCAGACCAGAAAACAAGTTCTAACATTATAAAAAATTTCTTCTTAATTCCACTTCTACTAAATGAATCACTTGAACTTCTAATCCACATTTTTCTTTTCAACTTCAACTCCAATTCACGTGTCAAGCATCATTCTCTGGCTTCTATTAATACCTTTTTTTTTTTTTTTTTTTTTTTTGAGATGGAGTCTCACTCTGTCACCTAGGCTGAAGTGGTGCAGTGACACGATCTCAGCTCATTGCAACCTCTGCCTTCCGGGTTCAAGCGATTCTCCTGCCTCAGCCTCCCAAGTAGCTGGGACTACAGGCACCCACCACCATGCCTGGCTAATTTTTGTATTTTTAGTAGAGATGTGGTTTTACCATGTTGGCCAGGCTGGTCTCGAACTCCTGACCTTGTGATCCACTCATCTTGGCCTCCCAAAGTTTTGGGATTGCAGGCGTGAGCCACAGCGCCCGGCCAATACCTTTTGAAAAACAGTTCTTACCGAAGTTTTAAATTTCACATTGCCAAATGTAAGGTCATTGCTTCTTAGCATTCTTGATCCATCTGTGGGCATTATATTCTGCTGGCCATTTCCCTTTTTCTTGATGTTCTCTTCTCCCTGACACTCCTAGCTCACTTCAGTCTGTCTTGTCTATCCTCGATAGGTTTCAGTAATTTGCCCATCCCCTCTCACTTTGGTTTCATGTTTGTGTTCCCAGTAATTCTTCCTTGGACTTCCCAGTTGGTTTCCTTTTGTTGATTTCGTCCAGTTTTATGATTCTAGCTACTGCCTAGTTATCAACTCCCAAAAGGATGCCTTACTTTTTGCTTTTCTCCTGAGACCAGCATTTTCAGCTGTCTTAACATTGTCAGTATCTTAACATGAATGTCTCATAAGCGTCTCAAATTCCACATGGTTCAAAACAAACTCTTAATCTCACCCACTGGTTGACCATATGAAGACAAAGTGAAGAGTTCAAGAATTCCCTTCCATCATCACAGATATGAGTTCATTTTTACCTCTGGATGTCATTGAGTACAGAAGAAGACCCAGAGGGAACTGACTCATATGACAGCTAATGCTTTTTGGAAGTGATAGGAAGTAAGAATTGGACCAGGCAGATCCCAACTTGGAGAATCTTCCTGAGCAGACAGTTTTAGAAGATGCAGTGCAAAGGAAGATCCAGGTTTCTAAATATACATTTAGTTACTGGGCTGTGAGGTCAGAAAAAATGGACCACGGTGAGAGAGTACCATAAAAGAAATTTGAGGAGGGAACCTGAAACACTTTCCCAACTACTCAGATCTACATGAAACAGACCTGAAACTTGCAAGTTGGTTCTTGTTATATGTAAAATATTTATTTAGAAACAGAATGCTTGTTCCCCAGTGCCGCAAAGAAATAGCACTCAAACATAAATTTAATTCTCTCAGCAAGGCAATCTTTACTTTCTGCAGAAAGGGTGCTCATCACAGATGGAACAATGGCGAGAGCACATCTGAACAAAGGAGGGAAGTAATTTTTATTTCTTACGCAGTTTGTCCTTGCTACTGTATCCTGTCTCCACTGGCTAGAGCCAGACCACACAATCTAAACTAAAACCCAACTGGCTAATAATTTAAAACTTTTCTAAATAGGTAAAGGCAATAGACAGACAAAGGAAAAGAGGAAGTTGCTTACTAAAGGACTTAAAAGAGTAATAATATTCCTAAATAAGGAAGGGGTGTAGGCTGCAATCTGAGACATGCCTGTGAGCGTGTCTGGCATAGATATCTTGGTTAAAGTACAAGGACATAGAATGTACTACGTGCCTGTGAGCATGTCTAGCATAAAATTAGTCTTTAAAAGAAACTATTATTTCTAACACTTATGATTTATTCTTTAACAAGAAGGGAAACTTTGAAGAGAAACTTTATTTTCTACAGTTCTGAATAGGGCCATCTTTTGGAACGAACCCTAGGGAAAAAGCATGTTTCTTTGACACTGGAAAATTTACTTTGTGTAATGTTTGCTGGAAGTTTGCCTAAGCATTTATAGTGCTTTGTCCTTCCTCTCCATCAGAATTGTTGGTAGCCTTAGAAAGGTAAAATTTAAATACATTAGACCAGATAATATAGTTAATTATTAAGGATACCTCAAGTACTCTTCTTTAATGTTCTCCAACTTTTTTTATTCCTTACTTCTGTCTCTTTTATTTCTTTTCTCTACTTCTGTTGAAGTATATATTAAGGAAAACTATTCAAACTGTTCTTCAGTCTTTAGGATACCACTCTATTCCTTGTAAGGATTGAATACATATTTTTGTCCAAATAATTAATATTTTATGGTACTAAAGACTGAGTAGATGCTCAAAGAAACAGAACTCTGGACCTACTGCTCAGACAGTCACTAAACAGTTTTGTGTTTAGTGAAAATTGGAGGACGTTGTGCTGAGTGAAAAAAGCCAGGCACTGAAAGGCAAATATTGCATGTTCTCACTCATATTTGGGAGCTAAAATATTTGATTTTCTGAAGGTAGAGAGTGGAATGATGGTTATCACAGTGTCAGAAGGTAGTGGGGAGAGGAGGATAAGATGGAGTTGGTTAATGGGTACAAAAATACAGCTAGGCAGTAGGAATAAGATCTGGTGTTTGGTAGTGCAATAGGATGACTCAAGTTAATAATTTATTGTATAGTTCAAAATGACTAGGGAAGTTGATTTGGGATATTCCCAACACAAAGAAATGATACATGTTTGAAATGATGGATATCTCAATTACCCTGATTTGATGATTACACATTAGATGCCTTTATCAAAATATCACATGTACCCTATACATATGTACAACTATTATATACCCGTAAAAATTAAAAAGAATTAGGCAGGCTGCATGTATTAGAGCTTGAGGCATGCTGCAGCAGGCCCATCCTATCTAGAGTATATCCCTGTTATTCTCTTGTTCCTGTAATTAAAGAGTGGATTAAACTTTCCTAGGCTCTTTTTCTTCCATTACAGAGCAGCCTACTGGGATCTTGAAGCTGACAATGATATACGTATATGGATATAATGGTGGTTGTATTAATTTCCTAAGACTGCCATAATAAATTACCATAAACGTACAACAGAAATTGATTCTGTCACAGTTCTGGAGCCAGAAATAAAAAATCAAGGTATCGTCGGTGTTTCTTTCTTCTAGAGGCTCTGGGGAAGAATCTGTTTCTTTCGCCTCTCCTAGCTTCTGCTAGTGGCTGGTAGTCCTTTGTGTTCCCTGGTTTGTAGACTCATCACTCCAAACTCTGCTTTCCTCTTCACATGGCCTTCCCCTCTGTGTCTCAAATCTCTCTCTTCTTTCTCTTACAAGGACACCAGTGATTGTATTAGGGGCCAACCCTAAATCCAGGATAATCTGCTGAGATCCTTAACTTAATTAAACCTGCAAAAATTCTATCTCTAAATAAGGTCTCATTCACAAGTACCAGGGGTTAGGACTAGACGTATCTTTGGAGGGGGAAGGACATAATTCAACCCAATACAGTGGCCAAGATTGCTTTCCCAGGCCTGAAAAATAAGGCTTCTGGGAATTTGATATGAGCCTACTATGAATTTGGAAAATGGGTTGAAGATTTAAACAAATAAAATCGCTTGGATTCTTATCACACTTTGCCTCTGTTGTTGCAGAATTTCTTCTTTACAGGTTTTAGGCAGTTAAAAAGAAGGTGACTCTTTCAGGACTCTAGAAAAGTTAAAAAATTATTTGAGACATACTTCACATTTTTGCTTAATTCTATTATTATTTATAGTTCCTAAATTTTGCAGTGGTATATGTTTATTAGAATTACAGATAAACCAAAATAAGTGAATTTGCCTTTTGAGCTCCCCGTGCACATATAAAGACTCCTAATTCTTTGGTGCATAACCTTGAGATTATATTTTGCTTAGTAGATATTTACACTTTCTTATATATCTATAAATCCATATGTAGAAGTTAACATGGATATATATTTGTTACATTTTTATTCGTAATATGTAACTTTTTAAGAAGTCAATAAATATCTTGTTAATGTTTTAAAACATTTTCATAAATTATTTGATACTTCCATTTCATCCCAACCCATCACAAATTGGAGTTTAATTCTCCTCCTATTTGAATATAGGCTAGACTTAGTGACGATTCTAAAGGATATTATATGGCAGAATGATACCATGTTAATTCTGAGGTTGGGTCATAAAAGGTGACACAGCTTCTGTTTGGCTCTTTCTCTTTTGGAAAATGTACCTATGAGGGGATTCCTGAGTCGACAATGTAAGATGTCTGGCTATTCTGAAACAGACATGCTGGAGAGAACACATGGAAAAACCATATTAGAGAAAGAATTGCCCAAGGAGCCACAGCTATTTCAGCCCTCAAATGCTTGGCTTACCCCAGCCAATCACCAGAGATACATGATGATTTCAGTCCCCAACCTTTTAGCCACCTGAGATGACTCTGAGTAGAGCAGAGTCATTTCTGATGAGCCCTGAACAAATTGCATATTTGTAAGGAAAGAAATACTGTTGCTGTTTTTAGTCATTATGTTTTGGAATATTTTATGTAGCAAGAGATAACTTGAGCACATTTACTTGATTTCTCTTAATAGCTGTGCAGCGTTTTAATATTATGGGTGTGTCACCTTTACCCAGTTTCTTATTGTTGGACATTGAGTTTTTCAAGTTTTAGTTGTTTTAAAAATTGAAACAACCTTGAACATAGATATCTGTTCTCTTGTTCAATTATTATTTAAAATTGAAATGTTGGAAATGCTAGGTAGTACACAAAAGTATGTCATGGTGGTTGTTTTGTCACAAGGATTCCAAATTGCACATGGTCATTATTTTTAATCTTGCCAATTTAAGGCAGACAGTACTTTTCTTCATTGATGTGTCGATGTTATAACTGATTTTCTAATAGTTCTATTACTGGGAATACATCTTATTGTGATTTATTATTATTATTCATTTAATTTACTTCTAAAGTTTTATACATCTTGTCTTATGTCAGGGTCAGGGCACACATAGAAAACAGTAGTACTTGTATGATACCCCAAGGTAAACTATAGGAGGTTGGAGGTCACCTATATGAAATATGAAAAAAAATTATATTTTTATAAGAAATGATATTAATATAATGGTATTTATCCTTAAATGTGAATAAAACTTCCAACTTGCAAATAAATTATTTCTGAATTTACTGTGATAAAGTTTACCTTTCTCTCATGGACATAACTTTTATTGTAAATATGTACTAGCATTTATGCTTGAAAACATTACACATAATTTTCTGATGAAGGCTTGGTTATGTTCTCTTTAAATTTTTGTAGGTCATTGTCTTAGTTCATTTGTGCTGCTATAACAAAATACCTGAGACTAGTTCATTTATAAAGAATAGAAATTTATTTCTCACAGTTCTTCAGACTGGGAAATCCAAAGTCAAGGTAATGTCAGTTTCAGTGTCTGGTGAGGGCCTAGCCTCAGCTTCTAAGATGGCATCTTATTGCAACATCCTCCATAGGGGTCGTAACCGAAGGGATAGAAGAGCAAAAGGGTCTAGCAAGTTCCCTCCATTCCTTGTAAAGTCACTAACACTGTTAATGAGGGCTCTGACCTCCTAATATAATCACCGTATAAAGGCCCCATCTCTTAACACTGTTACATTGAGGAGTAAGTTTTAACATGAATATTGGAGGGAATGCAAACATTTAAACCATAACAGTCATCATCAACAAGAAACTTTATTAACATAGGCAGATAATACATTCTAAAACACACTTTACATCC
The DNA here is from genome assembly GCF_024542745.1 of Macaca thibetana thibetana. Classification (NCBI taxonomy): domain Eukaryota; kingdom Metazoa; phylum Chordata; class Mammalia; order Primates; family Cercopithecidae; genus Macaca; species Macaca thibetana. The sequence goes on from NC_065583.1 coordinate 70,536,851, forward strand.
ATTGAAAGTTTTTACATTTTAACAACTGAAATTGTATTTCAAGCTAAAGTTTTCCTTTATTTCATTGATAAATGTAATGTTGACATTTCTTACCATAATGTGAGTGGGCTTTGAATCCAACCAAACTTTTTAACAGTCTTTCAAAATCATGGTGAAGCTTTTATTTGGAAAACATACTGCACTATAAGAACATCTCATCATTAGTTTAAAGACCCCTAGAGAGAGCATATGCCACAAACATATGGATCCACCACCCAGAGGTGTGCTCCCTGGGATTCTCGTCACCGTTGGGAATGGGACGTACATCCGTGAGCGGGCATCTGACTGCAGAAGTAGATGTCCAGTGTTAGCAGCAATTTGCTCATGCTCAGCAAGTTGTGGCAGAGCAGCAAGTACCAGGTGTAGCTCATCCCTTATCTTGATTTTCATCTGTGACAGCAGCTGGGAATGCCACCCTCATCTCACCCACTCACCCAGCTCAGATCTTTGAACCCACCACCAAGATCGTCACTGTCTGAGGCAAAAGGTGTTGGGGCTCAAGCTGCTCAAGCCTAGTCCTATTACCTCATGCGCTGAGATAAATTGCTACTCCCCTGCACACTTGCAATCAGTTTTCTGGACAAGATTTGTACTAACGGATTAAGTTGATAATATTTTATTTGTGAATTCTGTGTAAAATATTCATAATTATGTTTACCTTCATTCTCCTTTTTTGTAGTACTTATGTTTAGTCTATGATACAGCTAATTATGTTGACTTCATACAAATCATGGATTTTTTCATTTTTTCCTCTGTTCTGGAAAATAATAAATAGGCTAAGGATGATTGACCAGTTGAAGGCATTCTAGAACTTATTTGTACAAATACATAGAGCATTTAAAATGTTTTAAGGTTGGTTTTGACTTTAGATGATCTTTTTATCGAATGTTCTGTAAATTTTGATAATTTACTTTTTTAATAAATGTATTCTTTTCATTGAAGTTTTTGATTTTTCAGTGGACTTGCACATACGATTCTCTCATAATTTAAATAACTTTCTCTCATTTGGTGTTAATCTCCATAGCGGTTGAGATTGCAATTTACAAGTCTTCTAGGATTCCAATAAGGGCGTTATCACTTCCTGGCTTTGTGGCTAGAACAAGTTTCTTAATGCTCTGGGGCTCAATTTACTCTGGAAAATTGGAATACAAATATCTACCTGATAAGGTTGTAGAGTATTCTAAATGTTCTAATGATTGTAAAGTACTCGTCAAATTATCTGGTAGGTAGACAGCTGCACGTAAATGATAGTTTTTATCCTTCCATTTCTCATTCTAATTGTTGTATATTAGTGCCTTCTTTCTTTTTTTGGATTAGATTTGCCATTTCATATTGTGGTTTTTCCCCTTAAAGGAGCAAGTTTTTGAGTTTATATACTTATCCTACTGTTGTTTTTAATCTACTATATACTCAATATTTAATTCTTAGTTCTTTTTTCTGCTTTTTGTAGGTACATTTTTTATTCTTTAAAAATATTTTACATTAATATTTTATTTTATGAGAGAACCAAGTTGGTAAAAATTACAAATTTTACATTATCTTGGTATAATAAATTTTCCCACAAATGATTTTTGTAATGCATCTTTTACTTTTTGATTTCTAAAATTAGCATACAGTATTTTATTCTGTTACTCTTTAGCTTCTATTCTCAAATTTTACTTCTTATTTTCTGTACTCTGTGTTTAAGACAAATTTTTAATACTCTGAATTTCCCTCTGAATACAGTTTTGGCATTTTCATTGTTTTTAACATTTATTCTCTAATTTCAGTTTTGTTGCAGGAGTTATTGAATAGAATAACCTAATATTTTATTTTATTGTTACAATTTCTTTTCATTTTTCTTTTTTTTTATTATTATATTTTAAGTTCTAGGGTACATGTGCATAACGTGCAGGTTTGTTACATGTGTATACTTGTGCCATGTTGGTGTGCTGCACCCATCAACTCGTCAGCACCCATCAACTCGTCATTTACATCAGGTATAACTCCCAATGCAATCCCTCCCCCCCACCCACATGATAGGCCCCGGTGTGTGATGTTCCCCTTCCCGAGTCCAAGTTATCTCATTGTTCAGTTCCCACCTATGAGTGAGAACATGCGGTGTTTGGTTTTCTGTTCTTGCAATAGTTTGCTGAGAATGATGGTTTCCAGCTGCATCCATGTCCCTACAAAGGACACAAACTCATCCATTTTTATGGCTGCATAGTATTCCATGGTGTATATGTGCCACATTTTCTTAATCTATCCTGTCACTGATGGACATTTGGGTTGATTCCAAGTCTTTGCTTTTGTGAATAGTGCCGCAATAAACATACGTGTGCATGTGTCTTTATAGCAGCATGATTTATAATCCTTTGGGTATATACCCAGTAATGGGATGGCTGGGTCATATGGTACTTCTAGTTCTAGATCCTTGAGGAATCGCCATACTGTTTTCCATAATGGTTGAACTAGTTCACAATCCCACCAACAGTGTAAAAGTGTTCCTATTTCTCCACATCCTCTCCAGCACCTGTTTCCTGACTTTTTAATGATTGCCATTCTAACTGGTGTGAGATGGTATCTCATTGTGGTTTTGATTTGCATTTCTCTGATGGCCAGTGATGATGAGCATTTTTTCATGTGTCTGTTGGCTGTATGAATGTCTTCTTTTGAGAAATGTCTGTTCATATCCTTTGCCCACTTTTGATGGGGTTGTTTGTTTTTTTCTTCTAAATTTGTTTGAGTTCTTTGTAGGTTCTGGATATTAGCCCTTTGTCTGATGAGTAGATTGCAAAAATTTTCTCCCATTCTGTAGGTTGCCTGTTCACTCTGATGGTAGTTTCTTTTGCTGTGCAGAAGCTCTTTAGTTTAATTAGATCCCATTTGTCAATTTTGGCTTTTGTTGCCATTGCTTTTGGTGTTTTAGACATGAAGTCTTTGCCCAGGCCTATGTCCTGAATGGTATTACCTAGGTTTTCTTCTAGGGTTTTTAGGGTAATAGGTCTAATATTTACGTCTCTAATCCATCTTGAATTAATTTTCGTATAAGGAGTAAGGAAAGGATCCAGTTTCAGCTTTCTACTTATGGCTAGCCAATTTTCCCAGCACCATTTATTAAATAGGGAATCCTTTCCCCATTTCTTGTTTTTCTCAGGTTTATCAAAGATCGGATGGCTGTAGATGTGTGGTATTATTTCTGAGGGCTCTGTTCTGTTCCATTGGTCTATATCTCTGTTTTGGTACCAGTACCATGCTGTTTTGGTTACTGTAGCCTTGTAGTATAGTTTGAAGTCAGGTAGTGTGATGCCCCCAGCTTTGTTCTTTTGACTTAGGATTGTCTTGGAGATGTGGGCTCTTTTTTGGTTCCGTATGAACTTTAAAGCAGTTTTTTCCAATTCTGTGAAGAAACTCATTGGTAGCTTGATGGGGATGGCAATGAATCTATAAATAACCTTGGGCGGTATGGCCATTTTCACGATATTGATTCTTCCTATCCATGAGCATGGTATGTTCTTCCATTTGTTTATGTCCTCTTTCATTTCACTGAGCAGTGGTTTGTAGTTCTCCTTGAAGAGGTCCTTTACATCCCTTGTAAGTTGGATTGCTAGGTATTTTATTCTCTTTGAAGCAATTGTGAATGGAAGTTCATTCATGATTTGGCTCTCTGTTTGTCTGTTACAGGTGTATAAGAATGCTTGTGATTTTTGCACATTAATTTTGTATCCTGAGACTTTGCTGAAGTTTCTTATCAGCTTGAGGAGATTTTGGGCTGAGACAATGGGGTTTTCTAAATATACAATCATGTCATCTGCAAACAGGGACAATTTGACTTCTTCTTTTCCTAACTGAATACCCATGATTTCTTTCTCTTGCCTGATTGCCCTAGCCAGAACTTCCAACACTATGTTGAATAGGAGTGGTGAGAGAGGACATCCCTGTCTTGTGCCAGTTTTCAAAGGGAATTTTTCCAGTTTTTGCCCATTCAGTATGATATTGGCTGTGGGTTTGCCATAAATAGCTCTTATTATTTTGAGATACGTTCCATCAATACCGAATTTATTGAGAGTTTTTAGCATGAAGGGCTGTTGAATTTTGTCAAAGGCCTTTCCTGCATCTATTGAGATAATCATATGGTTTTTGTCTTTGGTTCTGTTTATATGCTGGATTATGTTTATTGATTTGCGTATGTTGAACCAGCCTTGCATCCCAGGGATGAAGCCAACTTGATCATGTTGGATAAGCTTTTTGATGTGCTGCTGAATCTGGTTTGCCAGTATTTTATTGAGGATTTTTGCATCGATGTTCATCAGGGATATTGGTCTAAAATTCTCTTTTTTTGTTGTGTCTCTGCCAGGCTTTGGTATCAGGATGATGTTGGCCTCATAAAATGAGTTAGGGAGGATTCCCTCTTGAGGAATGGTACCATCTCCTCCTTGTACCTCTGGTAGAATTCCGCTGTGAATCCATCTGGTCCTGGACTTTTTTTCATTGGTAGGCTATTAATTATTGCCTCAATTTCAGAGCCTGCTATTGTTCTATTCAGGGATTCAGCTTCTTCCTGGTTTAGTCTTGGGAGAGTGTAAGTGTCCAGGAAATTATCCATTTCTTCTAGATTTTCTACTTTATTTGCATAGAGGTGTTTATAGTATTCTCTGATGGTAGTTTGTATTTCTGTGGGGTCAGTGGTGATATCCCCTTTATCATTTTTTATTGTGTCTATTTGATTCTTCTCTCTTTTCTTCTTTATTATTCTTGCTAGCAGTCTATCAATTTTGTTGATCTTTTCAAAAAACCAACTCCTGGATTCATTGATTTTTTGGAGGGTTTTTTGTGTCTCTATCTCCTTCAGTTCTGCTCTGATCTTAGTTATTTCTTGCCTTCTGGTAGCTTTTGAATGTGTTTGCTCTTGCTTCTCTAGTTCCTTTAATTGTGATGTTAGAGTGTCAATTTTAGATCTTTCCAGCTTTCTCTTGTGGGCATTTAGTGCTATAAATTTCCCTCTACACACTGCTTTAAATGTGTCCCAGAGATTCTGGTATGTTGTAGCTTTGTTCTCATTGGTTTCAAAGAATATCTTTATTTCTGCCTTCATTTCATTGTGTACCCAGTAGTCATTCAGGAGCAGGTTATTCAGTTTCCATGTAGTTGAGCAGTTTTGATTGAGTTTCTTAGTCCTGAGTTCTAGTTTGAATGCACTGTGGTCTAAGAGACAGTTTGTTATAATTTCTGTTCTTGTACATTTGCTGAGGAATGCTTTACTTCCAATTATGTGGTCAATTTTGGAATAAGTGCTATGTGGTGCTGAGAAGAATGTATATTCTGTTGATTTGGGGTGGAGAGTTCTGTAGATGTCTATTAGGTCTGCTTGCTGCAGAGATGAGTTCAATTCCTGGATATCCTTGTTAACTTTCTGTCTCGTTGATCTGTCTAATGTTGACAGTGGGGTGTTGAAATCTCCCATTATTATTGTATGGGAGTCTAAGTCTCTTTGTAAGTCTCTAAGGACTTGCTTTATGAATCTTGGTGCTCCTGTATTGGGTGCATATATATTTAGGATAGTTAGCTCTTCCTGTTGAATTGATCCCTTTACCATTATGTAATGGCCTTCTTTGTCTCTTTTGATCTTTGATGGTTTAAAGTCTGTTTTATCAGAGACTAGTATTGCAACCCCCGCTTTTTTTTGTTCTCCATTTGCTTGGTAGATCTTCCTCCATCCCTTTATTTTGTGCCTATGTGTGTCTCTGCATGTGAAATGGGTCTCCTGAATACAACCGACCGATGGGTCTTGACTCTTTATCCAGTTTGCCAGTCTGTGTCTTTTAATTGGAGCATTTAGTCCATTTACATTTCAGGTTAATATTGTTATGTGTGAACTTGATCCTGCCATTATGATATTAACTGGTTATTTTGCTCATTAGTTGATGCAGTTTCTTCCTAGCCTCGATGGTCTTTACATTTTGGCATGTTTTTGCAGTGGCTGGTACCGGTTGTTCCTTTCCATGTTTAGTGCTTCCTTCAGGGTCTCTTGTAAGGCAGGCCTGGTGGTGACAAAATCTGTAAGTATTTGCTTGTCTGTAAAGGATTTCATTTCTCCTTCACTGATGAAACTTAGTTTGGCTGGATATGAAATTCTGGGTTTAAAATTCTTTTCTTTAAGAATGTTGAATATTGGCCCCCACTCTCTTCTGGCTTGTAGAGTTTCTGCCGAGAGATCTGCTGTTAGTCTGATGGCTTCCCTTTGTGGGTAACCCGACCTTTCTCTCTGGCTGCCCTTAAGATTTTTTCCTTCATTTCAACTTTGGTGAATCTGGCAATTATGTGTCTTGGAGTTGCTCTTCTCAAGGAGTATCTTTGTGGCGTTCTCTGTATTTCCTGAATTTGAATGTTGGCCTGCCCTACTAGGTTGGGGAAGTTCTCCTGGATGATATCCTGAGGAGTGTTTTCCAACTTGGTTCCATTTTGCCCCTCACTTTCATGCACCCCAATCAGACATAGATTTGGTCTTTTCACATAATCCCATACTTCTTTCAGGCTTTGTTCATTTCTTTTTCTTCTTTTTTCTTTAGATTTCTCTTCTCGCTTCATTTCATTCATTTGATCCTCAATCACTGATACTCTTTCTTCCAGTTGATGGAGTCGGTTACTGAAGCTTGTGCATTTGTCACGTATTTCTCGTGTCATGGTTTTCATCTCTGCCCGTTCATTTATGGCCTTCTCTGCATTAATTATTCTGGTTATCAATTCTTCCACTCTTTTTTCAAGATTTTAGTTTCTTTGTGCTGGGTACATAATTCCTCCTTTAGCTCTGAGAAGTTTGATGGACTGAAGCCTTCTTCTCTCATCTCGTCAAAGTCATTCTCCGTCCAGCTTTGATCCGTTGCTGGTGATGAGCTACGTTCCTTTGGAGGGGGAGATGCGCTCTTATTTTTTGAATTTCCAGCTTTTCTGCCCTGCTTTTTCCCCATCTCTGTGGTTTTATCTGCCTCTGGTCTTTGATGATGGTGACGTACTGATGGGTTTTGGAGTGGGTGTCCTTCCTGTTTGTTAGTTTTCCTTCTAACAGTCAGCACCCTCAGCTGTAGGTCTGTTGGAGATTGCTTGAGGTCCACTCCAGACCCTGTTTGCCTGGGTGTCAGCAGCAGAGGCTGCAGAAGATAGAATACTGCTGAACAGCAAGTGTACCTGTTTGATTCTTGCTTTGGAAGCTTCCTCTCAGGGGTGTACTCCACCGTGTGAGGTGTGAGGTGTCGGTCTGCCCCTAGTGGAGGATGTCTCCCAGTTAGGCTACTCAGGGGTCAGGGACCCACTTGAGCAGGCAGTCTGTCCGTTTTCAGATCTCAACCTCCCGGTTGGGAGATCCACTGCTCTCTTCAAAGCTGTCAGACAGAGTCGCTTGCGTCTACAGAGGTTTCTGCTGCTTGTTGTTGTTGTTGTTGTTGTTGTTTAGCTGTGCCCTGTCCCCAGAGGTGGAGTCTACAGAGACAGGCAGGACTCCTTGAGCTGCTGTGAGCTCCACCCAGTTGGATCTTCCCAGGGCTTTGTTTACCTACTTAAGCCTCAGCAATGGTGGGCGCCCCTCCCCCAGCCTCGCTGCTGCCTTGCAGTTAGATCGCAGACTGCTGTGCTAGCAATGAGGAAGGCTCCGTGGGCGTGGGACCCTCCCGGCTAGGTGTGGGATATAATCTCCTGGTGTACCCGTTTGCTTAAAGCGCAGCATTGGGGTGGAAGTTACCCCATTTTCCAGGTGTTGTGTGCCTCAGTTCCCCTGGCTAGGAAAAGGGATTCCCTTCCCCCTTGTGCTTCCCAGGTGAGGTGATGCCTTGCCCTGCTTTAGCTCTTGCTGGTCGGCTGCAGCAGCTGACCAGCACCGATTGTCCGGCACTCCCCAGTGAGATGAACCCAGTACCTCAGTTTATAATGTAGAAATCACCTATCTTCTGTGTCGCTCGCGCTGGGAGCTGGAGACTGGAGCTGTTCCTTTTCGGCCATCTCTCATTTTTCTTCTGTCTTCTTAGCAAGCTTCTCATGTTCAGTGACTCAGTTGTCCTAAGTTTTTTTTTTTTTTTTGTCTTTTTTTTTTTTTTCCTTTTTGTGGAGAACGGGGTCTCGCTATTTACCCAGGCAGGTCTCGAACTCCTAGGCTCAAGCTATCCTCCCGCCTCTGCCTCCCTGAGAGCTGGGATTACAGGCGTGAGCCACTGCGCCTGGCCCTTAAGTTTTGTTTTGTTTTGTTTTCAACTTTTAAGTTCAGGGGTACATGTGCAGATTTGTTACACAGGTGAACTTGTGTCATGGGGGTTTGTTGTAAAGATTATTTCATCACCCAAGTATTGAGGCTAGTACCCATTAGTTATTATTCCTGATCCTCTCCCTCCTCCCAGCTTCCACCCTCAAATGGGCTCCAGTGTTTGTTGTTCCCCCTCTTTGTGTCCACGTGTTCTCATCATTTAGCTCCCACTTATAAGTGAGAACACCCAGTATTTGGTTTTCTGTTCCTGCATTAGTTTGCTGAGGATAATGGCCTCCAGCTCCAGCTATATTCCTGCAAACATTCCTGCAAGGAATATAATCTCTCTTTTTTAATGGCTGCATAGTTTTCCATGGTATAGATGTACTACGTTTTCTTTTCTTTTCTTTTTTTCCTTTAGCGTTTGTGTTCTAGGGCACACATAAAGGCTGTACAGGTTTGTTACATAGGTAAACATGTGCCATGGTGGTTTGCTGTATAGATCAACCCATCACCTAGGTATTAAGCCCAGCATCCATTAGCTATTCTTTCTGATGCTCTTCCTCCCCACTCCATGCTCCCAAAAGGCCCCTGGTGTGTGTTGTTCCCCTTCATGTGTTCTCATTGTTTAGCTCCAACTTATAAGTGAGAGCATGTGGTGTTTGGTTTTCTGTTCTGGCATTAGTTTGCTGTGGATAATGGCTTCCGGCTCCATCCATGTCCCTGCAAAGGACATAATCTTGTTCCTTTTTATGGCTGCATAGTATTCCGTGGTGTATGTGTACCACATTTTCTTTATCCGGTCTATCATTGATGAACATTTGGGTTGATTCCATGTCTTTGCCATTATGAATACTGCTGCAATGAACATACGTGTGCATGTATCTTTATAATACATTAATTTCTATTCCTTTAGGTATATGTCCACTAATGGGATTACTGGGTATCAAATACCAAAGGCAGAAAATGGTATTTCTGCCTTTAGGTCTTTGAGGAATCACCACACCATGTAATGGTTGAACAACTACATTCAACAATGGTTGAACTAATTTACACTCCCAACAGTGTAAAAGCATTTCTTTTTCTCCACAACCTTGCCAGCATCTGTTATTTCTGGACTTTTTCATATTCACCATTCTGACTGTCATGAGATTGTATCTCATTGTGGTTTTGAATTGCATTTCTCTAGTGATCAGTAATGTTGAACATTTTTCATATGTTTGTTGGCCACATACATACCTTCTTTTGAGAACTGTCCGTTCATGTCCTTTGTCCACTTTTTAATGGGGTTGTTTGTTTTTTTCTAGTAAATTTTTTTAAGTTCCTTGTAGACTCTGGATATTAGATCTTTGTCAGATGACTAGATTGCAAAAACTTTCCCCCATCTCCTGTAGGTTGTTCACTCTCATGATAGTTTCTTTTGCTGTGCGGAAGCTCTTTGGTTTAATTATATCTCATATATCAATATTTGCTTTTGTTGCAATTGCTTCTGCGGTTTTCATTATGAAATCTTTGCTGTGCCTATTTCCTGAATGGTATTATCTAGATTTTCTTCCAGGGTTTTTGCAGTTTTGGATTTTACATTTAAGTCTGCTATCCATCTTGAGTTGATTTTTGTGTAAGGTGTAAGGAAGAGGTCCAGCTTCAATTTTCTGCATATGGATAGCCAGTTCTCCCAGCACCACTTATTAAATAGGGAATCCTTTTCCCATTGCTGGTTTTTGTCAGGTTTATCAAAGATCAGTTGTACCACTTTTTCTTTCTCCAGTCTACCACTGGTGGACATTTAGGCTGATTCCATATCTTTGCTATTGTGAATAGTGTTACAACAAACATATGTGTGCAAATTTATGATAGAACAATTTATATTTTTTTGGATATATACGCAGTAATAGGATTGCTAGATTGAATGGTATTTATGTTTTTTTAGGTCCTTGAGGAATCTACACACTCTTCCACAGTGGTTGAACTAATTTACTCTCCCACCAACAATATATAAGCATTCTTTTTTGCCAAAACCTCACCAGCATCTTTTACTTTTTTACTTTTTAATGATAGCCATTCTGACTTGTGTGAGATGGTATCTAATTATGGTTTTGAGTTGGACTTCTCTAATGACCAGTGATGTTGAGATTTTTTTATATGCTTGTTGGCTGCATGTATATCTTCTTTTGAAAAGTGTCTGTTTATGTCCTTTGCCCATTTTTAACGGGGTTGTTTTTTCTTGTAAATTTGTTTAAGTTTCTTATAGATGCTGGATAATAGACTTTTGTCAGATGCATGGTTTGCAAAAATTTTCTTCCATTCTGTAGGTTATCTCTTCACTCTGTTGATCATTTTATTTGCTGTGCAGAAGTTCTTTAGTTAACTAGATCTCATTTGTCAATTTTTGCTTTTGTTGCAATTGCTTTTGGCGTCTTTGTCATGAAATCTTTTCCATTCTTATGTCCAGAATGGTATTGCCTATCAAAGAAATCAGAGATGACACAAACAAATGGAAAAACATTCCATGCTCATGGATAAGAAGAATCAATATTAAAATGGTCATATTGCCCAAAGTAATTCATAGATTCAATGCTATTCTTATTAAACTACCAATGACGTTTACCACAGAACTAGAAAAAAACTATTTTAAAATTCATATGGAACTAAAAAAGAGCCCAAATAGTCAAGGCAATTATAAGCAAAAAGAACAAAGCTGGAGGCATCACGATACCCAAATTCAAAATATATTACAGGAATAAAATAAATAAAACAGCATGATACTGGTACGAAAACAGACACATGGACCAATGGAACAGATAGAGAACCCAGAAATAAGGCCACACATCTTTAGTTACTGGACCTTCAACAAACCTGACAAAAATAAGCAAGGGGGAAAGGACTCCCTATTCAATAAATGGTGCTGAGATATCTGGCTAGCCATGTGCAGAAAATTGAAACTGGACCCCTTCCTTATGCCGTATACAAAAATTAACTCAGGATGGATTAAATACTTAAATGTAAACTCCCCAAAACTATAAAAACTCCAAAAGACAACCTAGGCAATACCATTATGTCCTAAGTTTTAATTTTGCAGCTGCCTCCAATGTAGATTTCTTGTTACGTTGTGGCTTTAGAATTCCTGAAAATCTTCTTTAACACACCCATCTTCCTCTTCATCTTATTTTGTTACTTTTCATTTCAATATTTTCTCTTTATATATTCTTTTTCCAATTTTATAAAGGCCAAGTTTTCTTTTACTCTTTCTAGAATGTCAATAAGTTCCAAAAATTTTCTTTTAGATACTTCTGTAATACGTTTTCTAAAACCCTTCTTTGATCCTACAGAAGGCAGTTTATTTTGCTTTACATTAATTTTTCCCCATATCTCATTTTCAGTTTTTGTTTACCTTTTTGCAGTTTTGAATAGATAAAATAGACCCAGACTTTTTCATTTTAATGAGAGTTGTGATTCTTTGCTTAAATCTGCAAGTGGAGGTTGTATTAATGGGCACAGATTCCATTATATTTCTAGTTATTACAAGAATTTAATCTCTTTTCCATTGTTTATTGAATCTTCTTTCTACTTCTTCTTTATGGTACTCTAAACTGATGTCTATATATTACTTAATTCCAGAATATGCCATGACAAGTGCTCCTCTTTTCTGCTTCCCTTTATAGTGCTTAAATTGTAGGCACTGCAATCCTTAGAATTTTATTGCTTCACCGCTAGTTTCCCCTTATCTTCTACTTAAGCATTGTCTGAAATTTGGAGTGTCTTCCAGGTGACACAATCCTCTAGACCTGCCTTCTTCAGAGAGCCCAGCTGTAGCTCATTTCCAACCATATCCAAACCAACAGGGGTGGAGGTCTATGGGTCCAACAGGAAGTATACACTTGTAGCCCACACATTTCCCTGTAAAACATGCAAGGGGAACCTGGACCCTCACTAACAGTTGTTCTCTGCTTCTTTTTTTATGTTTTATAGTAGCTGTCTGAAGAGGTGTCAGATAATGCCTCATTATGGTTTTGATTTGCATTTCCCTTATGATTATTGATGCTGAGCATCTCATCATATACCTGTGGGCCATTCGTATGTCTTCTTTAGGGAAATGTTTGTTCAAGTATTTTGTTATTTTGTACTCAGGGTTTCTGCTGTTGTATCGCATTATTTTTCCTTTTTGCTATTTGAGTTGAAGGAGTTCCTTACATATTTGGGATATTAACTCCTTATCAGATGTATGGTTCACAAGTATTTTCTTCCATTCCATAGCTTGCCTTTTACTCTGATTAAAAACTTTTAGTTTGGTGTAGTCCCACTTGTGTATTTTTGCTTTCTTTGTTTTTTTTTTTTTTTTTTTTTTTTTTTTTTTTTTTTTTGGCTGTGGTTTTTGTGACATAGCCAAGAAATCATCACTAAGATCAATGTCATGAGGGTTTCCCGCTGTTTTCTCCTAGGAATTTTGTAGTTTCAGGTCTTACATTGAACCCATTTTGACTTGATTTTTGTGTATGATATAAAAGTAAGAGTCCAATTTTATTCTTTTTCCAAATTCTGCTGATTAAAGAGATGATCATTTCCATATTATATATTCTTGGCACCCTTGTCAAAGATCAGTTGACTGTTTATATGTGGATATATGTGGTGTATGCTCAGATTTGCTTCTCAGCTCTCTATTCTGTTCCATCGGTCTATATATTTGTCTTATACCAGTATCATACTGTTTTATTTACTTTAGTTTTATAATATGTTTTGAAATCAGAAAATGTTATGCCTCTAGCTTTCTTCTTTTCTCAAGACCATTTTGGCAATTCGGGTCTTTTGTGGTTTCATATTAATTTTTGAATTGCTTTTTCTGTTTCTGAAAAAACTGCCATTGGGATTTCGATAAGGATTGCACTGAATCTGTAAATCATGTTGGGTAATATGGATATTTTAACAATGTTGAATTTTGCAGTCAATAAACACAGGACATATTTTTGTTTATTTGTATGTATTTTAATTTTATCCATATTTAATTATCTTTAATGTATTTCAGCTCCTTAGTTAAGTTTATTTCTTAGTATTTTATTTTTATATCATTGTAAATGGGCTTGTTTTCTTAATTGCCTGATTTTTATATGTTGATTTTGTATGATCCAACATTTTTTACTTTGGTTTCTAATTTTATGCTTTTTATATTTTGAGTGTGTATGTGAAATCTTTAGGGTTTTATACAGATAAGATCATGCCATATGCAAACAGAGTTAATTTTATTGCTTCCTTTCTGATTTCTAGATTTTTTGTTTCTTTGTCATCCCTGATTTCTCTGGCTAGGACTTTCAGTACTGTGTTGCAAGAGTAGGCATCCTGGTCTTATTCCTGATCCTAGAGGGAAAGCTTTCAACTTTTCACCATTGTGAAAAATATTAACTGTGTTTTTTTTCGTATGTGACCTGTATCATGTTGAGGTTATTTTCTTCTGTTTTGTTGAGAGTTTTTATTATGAAAAAGTGTTGAAATTTGTGTCTTTCATGCCCACAGACGGAGATGGATGTTGTGAGTGGTGGTGGGCTACACAGACTGTGTGGTGCGAGTTTTCTGCTGGGAGGAGGTAGGTGAGGGTCCTGAACATCTGCCCGGGCAGCTGGCGTCCCTCAAGAAATGGATGCTGGAGGGTCAGGTGGACAGCCTGTCAGTGACTCTGGGGCCACTGGGTGTTCCTGAACTGATGGTATCTTAGCCAGGCTGTGCTTATGCAATTCTACTGTGTACGTGGAAAAAGGACACAGGGTCCTCTCCTGCCTCTGAAGGGATCATGGATGGCAGTAGGGAGGCCCCAGCTGCCTGAGATGTGGTGCTGCACCAGACATCTGGCTGTATCCACAACAAGAATGTCTCCACTCACGTAATTGGCAACAACTCTCAAGGCCATGGCACTGAGAGTGGTGGCTCTGGCATCTTTGCCGTGAGCACACTGGATGGGATGCTGAAGCTCATGGAGGAAGCAGACAGGCTGCTGTGGTCAGTGCAGGTGGATCACCAGCTTTTCACCCTGGAAAAATTGGATGTCACCGGCAACGGGCATGAGGAGGTAGTCACATGTACCTGGGATGGACAGACATATGTTATTGATCACAACCGCACTGTCATCCGCTTCCAAGTGAATGAAAATATCTGTGCCTTCTGTGCAGGCCTGTATGCCTGCAGGGGGATGCAACAGCTCCTGTCTCATATATGTCACTTTCAACCAGAAGATTTATGTGTACTGGGAGGTGCAGTTGGAGTGGATAGAGTCTACCAATCTTCTGAACAACTGGAGATCAGGCTCGAGTACCACAGCCTGCTGCAGGAGCTGGGCGTGGATCCTGACAACCTCCCTGTGGCTCATGCCCTGCTTCACCAAACTCTCTACCATCTGACCAACCATCACAGTTGTGTTCCCTCAAGCCTCCAGGATCCCACCTAGCTGTACTTGCCTCATAGCTGATGAAGGATTCTTCTGAACCCCTACCCTACCCCGTCAAGGTATCTGTTATATTGGCAGGATAGGGAATATGCATTACAGAAGTGCAGGATTTGACACTGGGCATGAAAGATGGCGCAGCCCTAGGGTGACCACAAGCTATACACCTCACAGTTTTTTTGATGAAAGAAGAGACAAGTTGACCCTCTGCCCATTTTCTTATGGACCTCACCCTTCACACCAGCAAGGTCATAGGACTGTGGCCTTGTTCCAAATCATCTGGGACATGTCCTGCTCCCCACTTGCACTGTGTAGGAAACAGAGACTTGTTTGTGTGGCCCCAATACCCATAAGGAAGCCAGGCCTTAGGCCTAGGGGAGCAGTGGAGGTAAGGGCTCCACCCCATCTTAAGCTCTGTCTTTCATGGCACAATTCCAAGTTCTTGATATTAGTAATTGTTAAAGGAACAGCAAATTGTTTTGTTTTTAGAGCTCTTTCAGCACAATCTACAGTCTGGTCTTACTTATGTTCCTAGCAACCCTGAGATGACTTTCCTCCATTTACCAAAGCAGCTGGGTCAGTGCTTTCTCATGTTGCCATATTCTTCAGGTATTAGCTTCAGAAGCCCTGTTCCCGTTTTTCCACCCACCCATTCCCCCATAAAACACCTTATTATCTGTAAGACAATAGACATGTAAAATGTGATGCCAATTTATGATCCAGACCACAATCAGAATTATATCTTGGGCCATTAAAAAAAGAGAAATTTGTCAAATGCTTTTTCTGCATTTGTTGAAATGATCACGTGTTTTTGCCCTTCATTTTGTAATGTGGCATATCACATTTATTGATGTGCATATGGTAAAACTATTGTTGCATTCAAGAAATAAATCTTTTTTTTTTTTTTTTTTTTTTTTTGAGATGGAGTCTCGCTCTATCACCCAGGCGCGAGTGCAGTGGCGCGATCTTGGCTCACTACAACCTCTGCCTCTCAGGTTCAAGCAATTCTCCTGTCTCAGCCTCCCGAGTAGCTGGGACTACAGGCACCACCACACCCAGCTAATTTTTGTACTTTTTAGTAGAGGCGGGATTTCACCACGTTGGCCAGAATGGTCTCAGTCTCTTGACCTCGTGATCCGCCTGCCTCAGCCTCCCAAAGTGTTGGGATTACAGGCGTGAGCCACAGCGCCCGGCCCCAAGAAATAAATCTCACTTGGCCGTGGGGTATGCCTTTAATATGTGGTTGAATTTGGTTTGCCAGTATTTTGTGGAGGATTTTTTTTCATCTTTGTTAACCAGACATACTAACCTGTGGTTTTCTTTTTTTAATATCTTTTTTTTTTTTTTTTTTTTTTTTTTGCCTGGTTTTAGTATCAGGGTAATGTTGATCTCATAAAATAAGTTTGAAAGTGTTCTATGTTCTTTAATTTTTAGGGAGAATTGAGAAGGATTAATGTTAAGGTTTTAGATGTTTGATAGAATTCAACACTTGAAGTCATCTGGTCCTGGGTTTTGTTTTTATTAGAAAGTTTTTGGCTACTAATTCAATTTATAGGTCTGTTCAGATTTTCTATTTATGTATTATTCAGTCTTGATAGGTTATATGTTTCTCATAATTTATGCATTTCTTCTAGGTTATCCAATTTGTTGGCATATAATTGTTCATAATAGTCACTTATGGTCATTTTTATTTCTGAGACATCTGTTATAATATCTCTACTTTCATTTCTGATTTTATTTGTTGGAATCCCTCTCTTTCTTAATCTAGCTAATTATTTGTCAATTTTGCTTATCTTTTAAGAAAGGCAAATCTTGTTTTGTTGCTATTTTCTATTATTTTACTGTTCTCTGTTTTATTTATTTCTGCTTTAATCTTTATTATTTCTCTCCTCCTACCTTTGGGCTTAGTTTGTTTTTCTAGTTCTTTGAGGTATAAAGTTAAGTAGTTTATTTGAAATCTTTTTTCTTTTTAATATAGATGTTTATTGCTATAAATGTCCTGTTAGTACTGCTTTTGCTGCATCCTATAAGTTTTTGTGTGTTATGTTTTTGTTTTCATTTGCCTCAATATATTTTTTACTTTGACTTTTGATTTATTCTTTGAACCATTGGTTATTCAAGAGTATGTTTTAAATTTCCACATATTCATAGATTTTTCAGTTTCCCATCTGCTATTAATTTCTAGTTTCACTCTATCATGATCAGTAAAGAAACTCAGCATGATTTGACTCTTCGTAAATCTGTTAAGATTGGTTTTGTTACCTAACATGATCTATCCTGGAGAAAATTGCATGTGTACTTGGGAAGAATGTGCATTCAATTGCTGTTGTGTGGAATGTTCTGTATATGTATATCAGGCCCATTTAGTCTAACGTGTTGTTCAAGTCCACCTGTATCCTTATTGATTGTCTAACTCTTCTACCCATTATCGAAAGTGGAGTACTGAAGTCTCCTATTATTATTGTATTTCTGTATTTTCCCTTTTATTTATGTCCACGTTTGCTTTATATATTTAGGTACTCTGATGTTTAGTGCATACGTATATATGCACATATATGTATATGTATATATATATATATATATGCGCACACACATAATTGTGATATCTTCCTGGTGAGTTGACCCTTTTATCATTTTATATTTTCCTCTATCTTGAGACAGTTTGTCTGTTTTTGTGATTCTTTTGTACCTTTTCTTCTCTTGCTGTCTTCCTTTATGTTACATTGAGTTTTGGGTATTGACACGCTTTGATTTCTTTCTCCTTTATTACTGTTAGAAGTTACCTTTATTCATATTGTTTATTTTAACATATTTATTGTGATTTTTAATACTTTTGTCTTTTAACTTTTTAATACTTTTGTCTTTTAACTTTTATACTAGAATTAAAAGTGATTTACCTGCCACCATTATGATATTATAGGATTCTGTATTTTTCTTTATATCCACTTCTTTCACTAAGTTTTATACTTTTACATACTTTCATATTTCTCTTTGACATCCTTTCATGTTAACTGAAAGAGCTCCCTTTAGCATTTCTTTTAAGGTGAATCTAGTGATGATGAACTTCCTCAGCTTTTATTTATCTGGGAAAATCTTTATTTCTGCTTCATTTTTGAAAGACAGTTTTTCCAGCTATAATATTCTTGGTTGTCAGGTTATTTTTTTTTTTTCTTCTTTATTTCAACATTTAAGTCCCACTTTCTTCTGGCCAGCAATGTTCTGCTGAGAAATCCATGGGAGGTTTATGGTGCTGCTGTAATATGTGACAAGTTGCTTTTCTTTTGCTACTTTCAAAACTTTGTCTTGATTGTTGCCAATTTTAATGTTTTGGTATAGATATCCAAATTTTAACGTGTCTTGGTGTGGATTTTTTTGAATTTATCTTGTTTGTTTCCTGAATTTGGATGTGTTCTTTCTGCATAAAAAAAGAGGGAGATATACAGGGAATATAACGATTTCATCCATTTAGGCAATGAGTTTTGTCAGTGGGCATTGAATAACACAAACTAGAACACTTTTTTTATAGATGATTAAAAAAGAACCCCTGGACTTTGTACTAAAGCAGTCTAAAATTAAGTTATGTGTTTTAATGACAGGAAGGACTTATCTTCTGTTGAAACTGGGGGAAGGTCAGAGAAGATAGGCACAGATTCAGACTGGTTTATAGATTGGTGTTAGTAACATGACAAAGCTGTTGTCTAACAGGTTGCTTTTTCTTTCAGTGAATCATGAGATTAGCTTCAGATCCTACTCTGCAAAATCCAAAGTAGAATTCTCACCATCGGGTTATCTGTAAATTTGATGAGCACATATCCAATTCTTTTCATTCAGAAACTGGTTTTAAGGGCCTACTATGTGCCAAGAACTGTGTCAAGCTCTTCAGATTAAAACTGAATATGACATATTCTTCTCTTTCTGATTGTAAAGTTCCATGGCATAAGAAGTCATTTTGGTGTATAGAGTTACCATTTAAAGGGTTTTACTTCCTTCTGGGTACTGGACCTGAAAATAAAGTATATTGTGAGCAGGAAAATGGTGGTGTCCTACTCAAGATCCTTTTGATCACAAATAATCAATAAAACAAGCTGGTTTAAACTAAAAAAGTAGAAATTATTAGACAAATATCTGGGGAACTGATAGAATAGAATGCTCCATTGCAATGAAAAAGTGGAAAGCTGTCAGCCACCTATGCCATGTTCCCCTCTATCTCTTGTTTCTGCTTCTATCTTCTTTTTCTCTCATACTCTGTGTGTCTGTCTGTATGTACCCATTGTTTATCTCCTACTTACAAGTGAGAATATGTGCTATTTGACTTTCTGTTTGAGTCATTTCACTAAGGATAATGGCCTACAGTTCCATCCATGTTGCTGCAAAAGATATGATTTTATTCTTTTTTTATGGCTGAGTAGTATTCCATGGTATACATACCACATTTTAAAATCCAGTCATTCATTGATGAACACAGGGTTGATTCCATGACTTTGCTATTTTGAATAGTGCTGTGATAAACATGCAGATACATGTGTCTTTTTGACAAAATGATTTTTTTTTCTTTGGATAGATACCCCGTAGTGGGATTACTGGATCAGGGTAGTTCGATTTTTAGTTCTTTGAGAAATGTGCATACTGTTTTTTATGAAGGTTGTACTAATTTACATTCCCACCAACAGTATATGAGTTCCCTTTTCTCTACATCTATGCCAACATCTATTGTTTTTTGACTTGTTAATAGTAGTCATTTTGACTGGTGTAAGATAGTATTTCATTGCCATTTCAATTTGAATTTCTCTGATGATTAGTGATGTTGAGCATTTCTTTATATGTTTGTTGGCCACTTGTACGTCTTCTTTTGAAAAATGTTCATGTTTTTTTGCCAGCTTTTTAATGGAGTTATTTTTGTTTTTATCTTGTTGAATTGAATTCCTTATAGATTCTGGATATTTGCTCTTTCATTTTAAATATTGATCGACACTGGCAAATGTCTGCAGTCAAAAGAAGGAAATCTGTTGGAATTATTTACTATTGTAGCACTAAGAACCATGTAATAACCATGCATTAAATGTTTTCTAAAAAAGGATTTGACTACCACATTCTGTGTGACTAATGGCATTTCATGGCAAGGGAAGGTAACATTTGAGTCCCAAATAACTGACTTTTCTTTCCAGGAACAGGAAGGAGTTAATAATCATTCTTTGTAATTTGTGAGCATTATTTTATGGCATTGATAATGGGCAGTAGTGTAAATTATCATTTTCCTTGGAGGAAAAGTAAGTTTAGGCCTTCCTTAAAAACCGTATGTATCCACTGCATAAACTAGAATAACACATTGGGTTATGAATAATTTATAAATAATATTAAGATGAAATCTAATATATTGAGTAAAATAATTCAGTCAACAGGGTAAACCAGTTGTATTGCATAATAAATAAAAGTTTCTGTCATAGTAGTACATCTTAATAAAGGCAAGGAGTCACCGATTCCAATGCCTATAGAAGTTTGATAAGTACGTATATTGGTGGATTGAACCTGGAATAGATAACAGGAAGTGATGGTGACTGAGGCAGTAGAGAAACATGCCTTGCTTAAGTTATTCAAATTCAAGCAACAACCATACAAAACAAACTGTACTGTGTGTGGGCAAACAAGAAACAAACAAAAACCACCAACAAAACTTTTTCTGCCCAGATTTGGCAAGTGACCACCTATTTACAGCTTTTTTTTTTTTTTTTTTTTTTTTTTCCCCAAAGCCAGCAGGCATGCTGCCAATATCTAATAGAATTGACCTCTGGTGTCCCTTTGTTCTTTGCAAGTTGCACTTCAGCCTACTTGATATTTCATTTTCTTAACTCATTGGCTTCCAACACTCTGTTTTGTTCTTCTTTTGTTAGGGAAAATGGTTTAGTGCAATGCGTCTCACATTTCCACAGATGATAGAAAATGTTCACTTTATTGCCCAGGTGGAGTCAGTATTAGTGAAATGCTTCTGGTCCCTCTCCCTACTGTCTTCATTGCTTTATCTTTATTAAGAGGCACACACAATTTGACAAGGGCCTCATTCCGATTGAGTAGGGTTAGCACCTGGAAAATTATGTTCCAGCCTGATGGATTTCTCTCTTCATTCCTAGATTTAGACAGGATAGAATCCTTGTTTCCCTTAGGCCTTTGATGCCTCATATGTTCAAGATGCTCTGTAGTTTCACTTCTTCCCATATGTGAACTTCAAGATCTAGGCTTGAAGTTATAAAAGGTGGTAAGAGGTCTCTATGTTGGCTACCAATCCAAGATATACCCTCCAATTCAACTTTTCAAAGGAATAAAATGAGTAACAAATTTTAACTCACATTTGGCTTCTGTTCTATTTATTACTTGGTTCAGATTTGCAGTGGAGGAAAGCTAAGAAATTAGGCACTCAGGCCGGGCGCGGTGGCTCACGCCTGTAATCCTAGCACTTTGGGAGGCCGAGGTGGGCGGATCACGAGGTCAGTAAATCAATACCATCCTGGCTAACACGGTGAAACCCCGTCTCCACTATAAATACAAAAAATTATCTAGGTGTGGTGGCGGTCGCCTGTAGTCCCAGCTACTGCGGAGGCTGAGGCGGGAGAATGGCGTGAGCCCAGGAGGCGGAGCTTGCAGCGCCACTGCGCTCCAACCTGGGCGACAGAGTGAGGCTGCGTCTCAAAAAAAAAAAAAGAAAAGAAAAGAAATTAGGCACTCAGCAACTTATGGGACCTTAAAACATGCCTCAGCACACCAAGGGGATTTTGTGGCCATTATGGCAAGTTACAATTTTTCCTTCTACGCTGAGCCCATGGACCTAGTAAAATATTAAGAAATAGTTAAGAAGGCGTGGATAAAGCCATTCTATTTCCACAAGATAAGGATGATTTCTGTAGAATATAACTAAGATACAGGACAAGTATATGCAATGTTCTTTTGCCTTAACATTCTATGCTTTATCATGATCATTTTTTATATGCTTATTTTATTATATCTCTGTTAGAAAATAATGGAAATATACATCTTTGTTCCTTAATGAGAAAGGAAATGTTATCAGATACAATCTCTGTCAATCAACTTAGGTATAGATGAGATAAGCAAATTACCTTAAATGAGGGAAGCAGAAACCACGTTATATCCATGAAGAATTGTCTGCCTCTCCTAAACCAGGGGCTCTCTGAAATGAACTATCCAGGGACAAGTTTTAACAGACAGCAAAATCCCTGGAGAGTCTTTTACTAGGATGTTGGGGAATCTTGGTAAGAAAACCCCCATGAATGCAGCCCTGTAAGAGTTGGGTATATTTTAGGAAACTAGTACTTTGTATATATGTAAAGTTTGTAAATGAGTTTATGATGGTTGAAATTTAGTGATGTAGGGAAACCCTAGACAAAAATCAAAAACAAAAACAAACTATAAAATAAGGAGTCAGAGAAGCCAGTAAAGAGAATCTCTGCATTTGTATCTACTATTCACATCAGCCAGACTAGGTTTCCTCAATCACCCATATAATTTGATTCTCATTGACATGCAAATAAATTGGCTTCTTTACTGTTACCAAAGATTTAAATTATCTTCTCTGTATAGCTTTAATTGATACAGGGCTAGTGTAAAGAATGATGAGAAAGACTTTAAGTAGTCCATGTTTTGCTGTTTACATAGCAGTCATCTAGTATGAATGGAGATAATGTGGCTGAATATAGCTAATGGGTTGTGTAATACTAGCACTTCAAATCCTCAGTAAACCTAGTTTTGAATTAATAGATTACAAAGGAGATTGAGGCAGCACTGGAAAAATGATACTCTTGGCAACAGTAGCAACTACTGAAGTGCTGAAACCAGAACCAACATCGTGGTAGACTGTTTACTTGAACAGTCCGAATTTCTGAGACTGAGAAAGAACACCAGGAAAAAGAGGTCAAAAATCTTAAGGGAGATGTTCTTTCTTTACCAAACCATTAAGCAGAGATGCTTAAAACTTCATTTAAAAAATCACTGCTTAATGTTTTAATCTCATTATAAAACTTTTATTTAAAAATTTAACATGTACTCTCATCTATCTGAATTTTAAGAGAGTTGGCCTAATAATTCCAATATCCTTTTCCTTCAGAAGTGTTACAGGATTACAAGTCTTTAGGGAGGTCTTAGGTTCTAAAACTTAGTGTAGACATTTAATAAAAACAATAACATTTGAGAATTTCAGGAATTACAAGGTTAGTTTTAATTCTAGGAAATTTGGTTCTGGTAAGGACTAATGTGATCATAGAAGGATATGGAGAAAAAATACTTCAATTACAAGGTTGTGCTATACAGAGGACCAAAGAAATTTCTTAGGATAATTCACCTCCTTCTGAGTATATTACTATAATTAATTTTTATGTTTTTAGAGAAGGTGGCCCTCTGAAATGAGTAGAACTCATACAGTGCAGAGCACTGGCAAATAGCTACACCAAACGGGAAGGTCTGGAGCAACTCACCAAAATGCAAATGTGAAACAGTTTTAGATTCCTGGCGAAGTGGGCACTCTGGTAGGGAAATTGGGGAAATAGGCGGATCGAGAGGCTGAGTGGGTGCTGATCTTTCCCAACAGCAATCTATTCATCCTCCCATTTGGCCATCAGTATTCCTGTGTAAAGCATTAACTAAGAAATTAAGGAAACTAAAGAAAATTGTGCCAAACATAAGGCTGTGTGTGCTTGATGTCGTTTTTATACAGGAAAATATCTAAAATCACCTTTAGTTGGTAAGTGAAAATATTCTTTTCAAGAACAATACATTTTAATTCTCAAGAGCAGTTTGCCTTCACTTGGCAGGCTTAGAAGTTTATTTTCTGTTATGCTGCTGCAGGGATATTTAAATTCCTCTACACCAAGTCATACTCTGATGAGTATGATTTAAACAGTGTCTTTTAGCCTAACTCAAATATTGAATTAACATCATCACCAATGACATTTGGATCGGGGTGATTCAGAAGGAATGGTGTAGGTCCTGACTTTCCATATTTATTTTATGACTAAAAGAAGATAGATCATTAAATAGAAAACAAATTCAGGTGCTCACCCAGACATAACTTTTCTGGGAAAAGTAGAATCTGAGGCAACCAGAGAAAGCTGGCTGCAAACCTGTAGTTGATATTCTCATTTCCAGTTTGTTTCTCCTAATTCTGTTTCTCCTAGTGATGGCTGCTGCTTCTCTAGTCTGGCACTACAGTTCCAAGCATCTGCATGAATAGGTCCAGAAATCAGAGACTATTTACTCTGGTGGAAAGCAGCACAGTTTACAGTGTCTGTTAACTCCTTTCTTGCCATTGACTACTCATGCCAACATGGACAATAGCCACGCACTCTGATCAATATTAACGTCCAGCCATGTCCTTGCAAATATTTGTGGGTAGAGGCCATGATGTGCATGTTACACTTATGTAAGGAAAGGATTAAACAATTCTACTTTAGAAATTGAAGACAAATCAATGGATTGAAATATGGGGTAATGATTGGTATGAACTAATTTGAAGTATGGCTATGGTGAGTTGGTTGACCCAGGAACAACTTTGGGCAAATGCCTTGCCCAGCATGATCTATCTCCCTGCAAAATGTTACCCCAGGCAGAATGTCAAATTTACTGTGGCTTCTCATATAGGAACAAGCAGAGTGAAAACCTTTCCTTAAAGAAGTAAAGGTGCTCCATATTTGGTGATGGTGGTGGTGAAGGATTCTGTATTAGTTAGAGTTAGATTTGGTTGCATACAGCAGAAAATCCTTAGTAATCAATAGTTTTATTTATCTGCAAGTCTGGAGGTAGGGAGCACAGGACTGGTAGAACAGTGCCATGGCCATCAGGAACGCTGGTTCCTTCTGACTTCCTGCTCTGGCCTTCTTTTGCATATTGCATCGTGGACCAAGATGGTGGCTGGAGCACTAGCCATTATAGCCATAGTTTTTTTTTTTTTTTTTTTTTTTTTTAAAGGAGACTTTCTAGAAGTCTCACACAACATATCACTTTCATTTTATTGGCCAGATTACATGACTGAATCCAGCTGCAAGGGAAGATGAGAAATAGAATCTTCTATTAAGTGTTCAACTGAGACCTATACTTTGATTACTAAGGAATCATAGAAGGAATATTTAGTGTCAATTAGAAGTATGTATCACAAGTAATATTTTAAAAATCAGAAACATCCAAGAGTTTGAGCATTTTATTTTTGTTATCATACAAACTAAATTTCTCCAAACTTCAGAGATGTTTAACAATGTGTATTCTTAACCATGGAACAGTTACGAACTTCAATTTATCAATTTATCAATTGACCCAATAAAAACAGTTACATGTGGAAGATTTGTTTGGATGAAAGGGAAATCACTAAGAATTTACAATTTATCAAAAAGGTAATGAAAACTTAAGTTGTGTGAGCAGAGGCAGAGTAACTTGAAATATAGAAGTGACCAAGTCTTCCTAGCTGCCGGTGAGACACATCTGAAGTGTTGTGATCAGTGTGGGTTGAGGCTCCTTGTGTTGGGCAAACAGCATGGACGGGAGGCAGCTCATCTGTGTTCTGGCCCTTCTCATCACCACCATGGGAGGTCACCTCATAGATAAAAGTCTGCCTCAAGGGAAGTCTGGCAGCCTCTTCCCATTCTCCATACCTGCTTCTCAGGGAAAGCATCCCGAGAATATGGTGAAATAGGACAACTGCTGTGGTCCTCCTCTGAACCACTTGTCCTGGGCCTCTTCTCTGTTCTTGCCATCACACTTCCTTCTTGCTATAGGAATTTTGGGATTGTCTTGTTCTATCCATCAGAAACTATTATCAGTATATAGTCTTTATGTAGGAAAGAATGTATGTACCTTCCAAAGACAAAATTTTTCAGATTTGATAAACAAGAATTTTCCACTGGGATGAGGAAGACAATATGTTGTTCTTGGCAAGGGCTCAGGTGAGATGTTGGGGCAGGGAAGGTGTGTGGGGCCTGGGGTGCAGTGTCTTGGCAGGTCTGTTTGGGGACAGGAGGTGGGGAAGACATGCCCTGGGGTACATCTTCAGATGCTCCCACAGCCACGCTTTGTCTGGATGTAGTTCTGAGGCTTCAGAGCTGTCTCTGCTCTCAGTCCCAATTTGGCACTGGGATAGCAGCTCCCCTAACTCTGTGCCTTAGTTAAATTTGGAGTGAATTTCCCCTAAAGCACTGATAATCAATTTTATCACCATGGATAAAGGAGTATCATTGGCAGTGGTTCAGGCAGACAGATTTAAGTACATGACTGTACTAGCCTTTAAAAAATGACTTCACATCAGCAGAAGAGATTTTTACATGTTGTTACTGGTGAGAGAAGCTGTTTTGACTTGATTTGAGAAATACTGTCTGAGTAAAACAAGATGATAAAAATTATCATATGAGTGAAAGGCCTACTTCCATTTTTCATTTTTCTGCCTGGTATTTATTCCAGATATCTTCTCTTGGGAATACTCATCCGAGCCTCCTATCTCATCAAAACAAATTTGATCAAAATCTCACTCTGAATAAATGTTTTTCTGCTAAGCCACTGCATGTTAGTAATCATATGGATAACTAATCATGTCTTCATTAATTGTTTTCTGATGACTTATTTTCAATCTTACTGATTTGTGGTTAAAAACTTGTTTTAAAAAGCATGTGTATATAAAGGACCTTAAGGAAGGCATAGTTGGGAGGGGTGTCAGGTATGTAGCAGGTCAACAGTAAAGACTTTTAGGGCCACTGGATTCATATCATGTTTTCAACTGACGATTTTGCTTACAAACCCTGAAACATCCTGACAGGAAACTTCCTTCTTCCTGCAAATCCCTGTCCTTACTGTTCTCTAATTTTCCTTGTTTTCCTTAGTCAAACAACTTCCTGTTACAGAGGACAGAGTGATAAAAGTGGCGAAAATTGTGTCCTTCACCATCAGCCCTAGGCTGTCCCTGGCCTATCTTTAAATATGCAGTTTCTTCGAGAGAGTTATCTGGGGATAGTAGAAAAAAAGTAAGAGTTGCCAACCTTAGAAGATGAAGTCTGACATTTTGTTATTTCATGAAAAATGTCTTTTGTTCTTCTTCTTAGACATTAGATAATAAAATAAAGACTTATTTACCCCCCACAAGCATAGTCACTCTGTATTTGCCCCTGCCTTCCCAGTGTGGCTTTCCGAAGATCCCGTCTCCGTCTTCGCTCTGTGCTCTGAAAGTCTGACCTCGATGGATCATATCATTTGAACTCTCTCACTCTCTGGCTTCTGCTCAGGTTTGAACAATGGGAAATGCAGGTTAAGAGGTTAATCTTATGTGTATTTTCCTGCTCACTCTCTGCCCTGCTGCTGTGAAAGCTGCATTCCTCTACATTCTTCCACCATGCCAGGTTCTGTCATGTGGGTCCCTTCCTGGCTTCAAGTCTCCTTAGGCTCCTGTAAGATCATTTCTCCTCTTGCTCTCGGGTCTAGGAATGGAAGTTTCTTGCTTTTGAAAGTCCCTGGGTACCTCTGTGTCTAGTAATAAGGTCTCCTCAGTCAGTTAACCTCTTGGAGTGAGCCATCTGTTTCTTGTTGGGACTCCAGTTGAAGCACAGGCTTAAGAAAAGGTCAAATGCATCTCAGATTCTTTCATTCGCTCCTCACCTATTTATTAAGCACCTCTAGTTGTACTTCTTAGATGCTAGAATGATGGACAGTTTGGAGAGATATTTGTCAAGGAGCACAACTAGTATAATGGCAGAGTAGTCCTTTATGTTCTGCTAGAGCCACACCTGACCTTGAAAGACCCTTTGTCTGAGGTCCCCATCATTTATCGTTCTCTGACACAGAGCTGTAACTACTGCTGAGGGAGCTATTCCAGCTGTGTGTCTCACTTGCCAAAAATGTGTCCTGTCAATTGAGGTCCGATGGATGTGTCCATGTGTTTGTAAATGTTTGTGGATGTATATGGTTAGATGAGGAGGTAACAGCAAAGATTAAACCAATACCTAAAATTCTTTAATCCATTTCCTGTCTATTTTGATGAGGAATGTAGACAAAGTAGAAGACACCTATGCCCATTTAGGAAACATTTGTGATTCAAACGGAGTGTTATAAGTACAAAAGTACCTAGGCTATGAGTTAGAAGGATCTGAAATGGAAAACTGGTACTAAGCGGCAAGGAATAGAAGGTGCTAGTAGGCTGCTACAGAGTCAGGGAATAAGAGCAATTAAACAGTAGATTAAAAGTTGGGTACACACCTGGATTGAATATCAGCTCTGCCACTTCCTAATTATATGGTGCTCTGACTAATCACTTAATCTTAACCTGCAGTTCTCTCCTTCCTTCAATGGGGGCAATTCTACATATATTGTGAAGTTTTTGAGACACAGTATTTGCCGTGCAATGATTTCTCAGTAGCTGCTATTATTGTGCAGTGTATTTTCTCACCTATCAAAACAATCTCTCACTTCTTTTTTTCCCATCGCTACACTTTTGTACTTCTATTTTCCATTAGTGACATTGTTTTGTCTCCTGTTGCTTCTTAAATGTTATGAGGTTGGGACGATGTCTGTTAAAGTAATTCCAGAAGCCCTCAGCAAATTAAAACACTAATAATGTCTAGCCCTTAGCTTTCTGCATTCTGCAAAGCACATGTGTTTCTTAGGCTATAAGTATTTATCTTTTGGAAAAATCAGTATGCGTTTGGTGATGAGGCAAGAAGCCAAGTGCTGGAGGCCAAAAAGCCAAGGCCAAGCCAGGCCTTTAATGGGGGCAAGAATAAAGGTCACATGCTGAGGATGTTGATCTGGAGATGATCCTCTTCATAAATGGCCTCTGTAAACATGTTTTAGTCAGTGGTCACGGACCTCTTCAGGATTTGATCTTGTGGGGCTATTTTCCAGTCATTAGAGACTGTGTATTCCCAGTTAGAGAAATCGTACAGCAGCCATGTTTGTTTACCATGTATCCCAAATTTTTAAATAAAATTTAAATATCTCTATTCAATATAGACATCCTGACATCAACCAGTTTTAGCCAAGGAGAAAAAAAGTTTATACCAATTTAATAACCTAAAAGGAGCTTTTCTATTAAAAGGAGTCTTTTTTTATTTACAAGACTATGATTTGAAATAGTAGGTTGTATTTGGTAAGGTCTGACCGTAAACAACTAGGGCCAGGATTGCGCCTAAAGATTTGCTTGTGCAGAATGAATTGAGGGACACACTTTTTTCCTCCTGATCAAAATACCTTCTCTCTGTCCAAGGCTGCAGCAATCTGTCTTGTGGCCTCAAATAGTTAAAGAGTTATTCTCTTTAGTGAACGCTGACAAGAATTTTTAAAAGCAATTACTATGTGCTTGATGCTGCATTGGGTGGAAATAATGACAACAGTATACAAAACTTTCAGCTTATGCCTTAAAAAAAGTTGTCTTTATGATTTAAGGCATTTTCTTAGTAGTAGTTCATATTAATTTGATTGCAAGTAAATAAACCCAATACAAACTCAAGCTTAGACAAAAAGGGCAGCAGTTTATTGTCTCTGTTTGCTTTCTTTTTTTTTTTTTTTTTTTTTGAGACAGAGTCTTGCTCTGTCACCCAGGCTGGAGTACAGTGGCCGGATCTCAGCTCACTGCAAGCTCCTCCTCCTCTCGGGTTCACGCCATTCTCCTGCCTCAGCCTCCCGAGTAGCTGGGACTACAGGCACCCGCCACCTCGCCCGGCTAGTTTTTTGTATTTTTTAGTAGAGACGGGGTTTCACCGTGTTAGCCAGGATGGTCTCGATCTCCTGACCTCGTGATCCGCCCATCTCGGCCTCCCAAAGTGCTGGGATTACAGGCTTGAGCCACCGCGCCCGGCTCTGTTTGCTTTCTTCTTAGTTGAAGCCACTCTTGGAAAGCTTCTTCCTTGTGTCTAGAACCAGAACCATCAGCTACATACACATATGTTGCCAAAAAAATAAGAAGCTTTCTTTAGCTAAAATGTTTTAGAAATCACAAGAATCTAGGGAATCTGGCTTAGCTCATGTAGTTTGGGTGTGAGGGAACACAGGCCTTATTAAAATCACTGGGTTGCAGTAGAAGAGAAGCAGTTTCCCAAAACAAGATGAGTAATGTTATCATCTGGGGATGGGTAACACAATACACGTCCACCACCCTCTCTTAAATCTCCATAAACTGTTACCTTTTGTATGATGTTTGCAGCATAAGAAAATGAGGCCAATGGAGATAATTGTGGAACAATATGAATTAGCCCTTAGCTAATTTACTGACTTGCAGTAACATCGAAGGGCAAGTTATCTGAAGATCAACTTGCCTCCCCTGCTAATTTTCATTAATAATTAAATTCTATATTCATGTGGAAGAGATTTTAAGGTGTGTTTGAACTCTGGGCTCAAAATGCCATATCTGATAACAGTAATTCACAGAGTGTCTCAGCATGTCTGTCCACCTACAGCCCTTTTTTTAATTTAAGAAAATGAAAGTGCACCATGATTCATTTCTAATAAGCTATAGTTAAGGAAATTGGTTTAAAATAATCTGAATATCATTCTTATCATGAACTGCAAGCTTCTATAATTTCAGGTAGTAATACGAAAAGCCTATTTAATGTGCTTCCTTTTAGCACAATTAACTTTTTGAAACCAGCTAGTGTGTTGCTTATATGCCATTGCTCCATCCACATAGAGACACTGAGAGGGCACAGGAAGAACACTGAATAGGAGTCACAGTAGCTGAGCTCTGTGTTACCTGGTTTTACCTCTTTCTAACTGGTGACACTTCATGAGCTCTTACTTCTTTCAGCCTTAAGTTTACTCAACTCTAAGCCAACCTTTTCTGTAGTCTTTTATTTAGCAATGTCATGCTTAGGGTCTGAGATGAGAAAAATTACCCTTTCTGGTTCCTGGAGAAGTCTAATATTCTTGTTTTTGTTTTCTACTAAATATCTTGATACTTGTTTTTTTTCCCATTTTCCAACATATCTAAGATAAAGAATAGAAATAAGATATCGTCTTACTTCTACCAACTAGCTCAAGGCAGGACAAACCCCTGCTGCAGGTGAAAGCCATCACCTGCCAGTTCTTGCAAGGACCAGCATGGCAAAAAGCCAGTTTTGGCTTATATAATAGGAGTCAGTGTCATCTGAAATTGATAACAACAATATTAATACACTACCTGAATTATTTTCCTTTGGGGTTCCCTCAACAGAGAAGTGAGGATGTTGTAGAAAACATACACAGAACGTGGACCAAGAGTATCTTCCATTTTACTACATCCATTCTACAATACTTGCAGTGTGAAATGCTGGGGTAGGTGCACAGATACACAGGACATAACATTTTGCCCATGATCTTGCTGTTTAGTTGAGGAGGCAAGAGACAAATTTGTGAAAATAAATATGATAAGAGTAAAATAAGAATACAAGTGACATGGTCAGGCTCTGTGTCCCTACCCAAATCTCATCTTGAGTTGTAATCCGAATTGTAATCCCCACATGTTGGGGAAGGGACCTCGTGGGAGATGATTAGATCACGGGGGTGGTTCCCCCATGATATTCTCATGATGGTGAGTACTCATGAGATCTGATAGTTTTATAAGGGGCTTTCCCACTCTTTGCTCTGTGCTTCTCTCTCCTGCTGCCATGTGAAGAAAGACGTGTTTGCCTCCCATTCCACCATGCTTGTAAGTTTTCTGAGGCCTCCCCAGCCATGCAGCACTGTGAGTCAATTAAAAGTCTTTCCTTTATAAGTTACCTAGTCTCAGATATTTCTTCATATCAGTGTGAGAATGGACTGATAACAGAGATATACAAAGTTTGCATATGATTTAGTGGGGCTTGGGTAGTTCAACTATTTAGTGAATACACAGGGAGAAATCACCATGAATTAGTCAAATATTTAGAAGCTATTTTTAACAATGAAAAAAAAAAGTTGGTCTTCATCAATTCCAAGTTAGATATAACATTGATGATCATAAATAATTATGGAATATGAATAACAAAAGTTGCTATTTATTACATGCGTATTAGATGCCAGGTACTTTTCGTATGAACTCCAATTATAGGAATAATTTTACCTCTCATTGGAAGGGTAGGGAGACAAAAACTAAAATGTCAAGGAAGCAACAATTCCTCGTTGCTCTAGGTACAACCATCACCATCATTATTAGTTCACATAATCATTATCATCATCCTCAAGCTGTGATGTTATCACCAAGTCATAGACAAGTTAGGGAAATATTTTATTTTATTTTTATTATACTTTTAAGTTCTGGGATATACATGCAGAACGTGCAGATTCGTTACATAGGTATACACATGCCATGGTGGTTTGCTGCACCCATCAATCTGTCATCTACATTAGGTATTTCTCCTAATGCTGTCCCTCCCATAGCCTCCCAGCCCCTGACAGGCCCCGGTGTGTGATGTCCCCCTCCCTGTGTCCATGTAAAAGACTAATACATCAAGTTTCAACTGTGAGATAAAATAGGAAGTCATCACAGACTGCAGTAGTCATGGAAGTTATTACAAAGGAAGGGAGCTATGACTTGGATCTTGTAGGCTTTAGATGAACAGACTGAAATAAGAAAATCTTTACAGTCCAGGAATCCTGCCAAGGGAATCTGTGGAGGCAGAAATGGCTATGTACATGTGGAAAATGTAGGTGTTGAACAGTGTGGTTAAGGTAGAGCATTCTTTATAATGGCCTACGAAGCTCTACATGAGCTGATCATCATCACCTCTCTGACTTCATCTCCTTCCAGTTTTTGTCTCACTCATTCCCATGCCAGCCAGCCTTGTCTTTTTGCCAGTCCTAGAACCAGACAGACATTCATCAGCTTCAGGGCCTTGGCACTTGCTGTTCCCTATGTCCCAAATGCTTTTCTTCTAGATATTCATGTGACTTACTCCAATATGCCTTTCAAGTCTTTGTTCAGATGCCTTCTACTTGATGAGGCCTGTCTTGATCAACCTTGTGATTACAGGCTTCCTTGACACTCCTCATTTCTCTTCTGCAGGATTTATTATGTTCTAAGATCTAGTATAATTTATGCATTTTTCTGTGGTTGGTTATTGTCTCTCTCTTCCAACTAGATAAAGCTCCAGGAGATTAGGACATTTTAAAATGTATATTTCTGAATTCCCATACCTAGGAAAGTGTCTGGAACATAGTAAGTGATTAATTAGTAAGTGTTGTTCATGAGTGAGATTTAAGACTAGAAAACTACATGGAGATGTTTCTCTGCCAGGAAGACACAGGCAGAGAAACTCAGCAAAAGTGTTTGACCCAGAGAGTAACATGAATAAGGTATGCTTTAAGGAAACCAATCTGGTAGTGGTATGTAGTTTGGATTTTTTCAGGAGAGAAACTATATTAGTGCTCTGGAAGTGAAGTGATCTGAGCTTATAAAAGAGTATGGCCATAGAATTGCAAATAAAGTATTTATTTTAAAAAAAGGTATTTTAAAAGGAAGACTATTCATATTTAGCAACAGATACAACATTAAAATTGAGGATATAAGAATGAAGTGGGAAAATAGAAGGTTCTGACTTTTCTTCCCCTTATTCTCCATTATTTTCCTTCTCTGCCCTGCTCTATGGCATGGAAGGCTGACCCATGGGAACTGCCTCACCTGGGCTTCCATGTCACCTGGCTTCCAGTTGGGTTCATTGAGTGGGAGGAGCAACAATAGAGTGGAGGGTGGAAGGAGATAAAGATGGGAGTCTTTCTTCCCCCATTCTCCCTACTTTGGATCTATGCTCTGGCAATGACTATATCCTTTTATAAGGATAGTGCTATTGGGTGGTCCTTTCTACACAGTTCAAGGTCTCATCAAGCTTCTGATCCTTGACCTTTTACTTCTAGAGCTATTAAAAGCTTCCTACTATTGACAGTCTCCAAATCCATCACTATCTTTAGTTTGTTTCTGCAACTTGCCCATACCTCTAAAAGTAGTTTTTCATTAAAGATTCTTAAGTTGGGCTGGGTGCAGTGGCTTACGCCTGTAATCCCAGCAGTTTGGGAGGCCGAGGTGGGTGGATCACCTGAGGTCAGGAGTTTGAGACTAGCCTGATCAGCATGAAGAAACCCCATCTCTACTAAAAATATAAAAATAGCTAGGCCTGGTGGTGCATGCCTGTAATCCCAGCTACTCGGGAGGCTGAGACAGGAGAATCGCTTGAACCCGGGAGGCAGAGGTTGCAGTGAGCCGCGATTGCGCCATTGCGTTCTAGTCTGGGCAACAAGAGCTAAATTCCATCTCAAAAAAAAAAAAAAGATTCTTAAGTTGAACCATGTAAGGATTCAACTATTTACTTCTAGGAGTATGACTGATGGAGAGGGGAAGAAGTTAAGATTGACTGCATACTTTCAAACCTAAGAAATTGAAAAAAAGTCACCTTTAAGAAAAATAGGAAAATTCAGAAAGAAAAATGTAAATTTTGAGAAACAATGAAAATTAACTTTGAAACAGCAGAAGTTGAACAAAATGGCAAAATATCTAAGTGAAATGTTTGTCATAAACACTAGACATATTAGAATAAAAGTTGATTTCATCATCAATTAATTAAGTTCCCAAAGTGAGTCAGATTCAGGTTTGATCTTCATTGAAGTTTGAGTATAACTGAGATCTTTGAGTTAGGATTGATGAGTAGTGTGTAGCAAGGAGTGTAGATTGTGAAATTCGGAAGGCCAGGAACTGAAATCCTGTTTTCTAATTTAGGACTTGAAATGATAAAGTGGAGATAGGCAAGAGGCCAGAGAAGGAGAAGAGGGAACTCAACAAGTAGAGCATGGAAAGTGTCAAGAAGGATGAAATAAAAATTCAAATATTATAGACAATATCAGCTATATCCCATGAGAAAAATACTATTTATATTCTTACAAAATCTGAATATAGATTAATTTATAATATGAATTATGTGACATAGTGTCACAGGATCCTTGGAGTATCTCTTCTGGCCAGAAACCTTGCCCAAGTTTTGCTTGGGCCTGCTGGGCTTGTTCTGCCCACTTGACCTGGCAGACTGCTCTTGGCTTATGGTACCAGCCTGGATCCCACACCTGGCAAAAGTGAGCGGAGTGGCAAGGGGTGTGTTAGCAAGTGAGCATGGGGTCTGGCCACTATGCACAGCCAGGTATGCTGGTTGTGGTAGGGTGGGCAGCTTCAGGTGCTGACATGGGTGTCAGCTCCCTGCAAGGCTGTGGCTGGAACACGAGTACTGCAAGCAGCTTCTGTGGTTGGCACTGGGAAATGCAGTGGTGCCTGGAAGCTTGGAGATGCCAGGAACCGCAGAGCCCAAAAGTGGGTGTCACAGCCCTGGCTCGGGGAGCTCCTAGGTCTGGGCTTCTTGAAAGGCCACAGCTTTTCTCTCCTTCTCTCTTCTCTCCTTCTTGTCACTTGCAATGTGGTGAGCAAGGGGTGTGTTTCAGCCCTGTTTGTGTTACAGCTCTTTCATTGCCACCATTTGGCAGGTCCGGAGTTCTTCCCTCACATCTAGGAAGAATGAGGTACATGGACAAGTGGAGGGTGAAGTGAGCAAGGCAAAGAGGTGCTTTATTGTGCGACAGAACAGCCGAGAGGAGACCGCAGTGGGTAGCTCCTTTTCACAGGCAGGGTGTCCTGACGTTTGTTCAGCTCTCAGCAGAGAGGAGACTCATAGGGGTAGCTCCTGTCTGCAGGCAGGTCATCCCGGAGTTTGTCTGAGTCGACCTGAGTCTGGGGTTTCTGTGGTCTTCAGAGGGGAGGAAGTGCATGCTGATTGGTCCATGGGTAGCCATGGGTGGGACCAGAAAAAGCAACGTAAGTTCTCACTACAGTCTGCGGATCTGGCAGCCCTGCTCCCAGGCTTCAGGCCGTCTGACCTTTTCTGCCCAGTAGCCTGTCTGCCTCTGGGGCCACCAACCTGCCATCCCCAGCCCCCAGGCTGTTTGTGCCGAGGGGCACTACCTGCAGGCCCTTGCAGAACCACACTCAGCATCCCCTTGGCCTCCCTCTCGTGCTTGTCGGTGCCCAAGACAACAGGGGGCTGGCTTGTCCGCGCTGCCCCGAGTGCACACACACCTAGCCTGGTCTTGACAGCACCTGGGCTTGGCCACAACTTTGGACTGAAATCGGAGTGGGCACTGGGAGCAGGCAGAGGCCAGGTAGTGGGAGCAGGCACTTCCCAGCCTGTGCGGACGTGGGGGCTTCCCGGGCCACTGAGAGTGCAAAGATGCCTGGGTCTGAAGCCTTAGTGGGGTGGCTGGCTGCTGCTGCACTCGAGAGGGCAGGACTCCTGCCCCTCCAACTTGGAAGGGGGCGGGGCTTCCGCCTGTTCCCAGCTCCTGCCTGCTACTGGGAGTACACAGCCCTGGCTGCGCCTCCTACCCCACTGCAGCTGGCATCCTGGCAGCAGCCACTCCAAATGGGCCGCTGTTACCATCAATAGCTTAAGGCCATCATCTGTTTTGTCTGTGAAAACCTAGTTAAAAAGCATGGACTTAGAAGGACGAGATTTAGATACATCTATTTGAATCAGACAAATGTAGCCTGACACATATATTTCTTAGCAGGGATGATCTTGCAAATGAGAGATATATCACAATTTGTAATTAAATTTCACCCACCCAATCAGGGTTTGAACAGGTATTGTCAATATTTGCCCTTGTGACTCTCTTTTCTAACTTCCATGGTAGGCTAAGCGCTACCATTCAACAAATACATATTGGAGAATTTCAGGCTCTATTCAAGAATAAGACTATAAGACCCCTGCTTTCATGGTGTATATATTGTAGTTGAAGAGACACAATAACATACAAGAAGTCACAAAAAAATAAAAGGGACTTACAGATCATGATAAAAATGATTAAGAAAACACAACAATATGTGACCAAGAG
Organism: Macaca thibetana thibetana; assembly: GCF_024542745.1. Classification (NCBI taxonomy): domain Eukaryota; kingdom Metazoa; phylum Chordata; class Mammalia; order Primates; family Cercopithecidae; genus Macaca; species Macaca thibetana. Next base: position 70,573,369 of record NC_065583.1, read on the forward strand.
TGATGATGCTCTCATAGGGAGTGTTAGATATGCCTGGAAAGGAATTTCAGGAGGTGACATTCAAATTGAGTTCTGAATAGTAAACCAAGTTGTAATATTAAGAAAGAATATTTCAGGCCAGTGAAAAATAGGTATAACTAACCTGAGGCAGGAATGAGTTTAGAATGTTGGATGAATAGAAAGAAGGCCAAAGACTTGAGCAGTGTGAATGAGAAGAGTGGTAGAAGATGATATAGATAAGATAAATCATATAGATTTGTATGTCAAGTAAAGCTGTTTGGATTTTACTCTAAGTGCAAGGAGAAACCATTGGAGAATGTAAATGGATAGTCACTCTGTGCTCTTTGGGGAATGAATTGTAGAGTTCCAAGTGTGGAACTAAAGAGATCATCTAGGAGACCACTGCAATAGTTTAGGCAAAATATGGCTTGTGGCTTGGGCTGGAATGGTAATAACTGAGATGGAAAGGAGCACATAGATTCAGGATGTATTTTGAATCTGGAGCCATAAGGACTTGGTGATGGATTAGACATGTAGGATAAGAAAAAAGGAGGATTCAAAGATGATATCAGAGAATTCTTGGCTTGAGCAAGTGGATGAATGTGATGGTAATTACTAGTATGAGAAAAATGGAGGAGAAGTAAGTTTCAGAGATGTGTTGGGGGTTCCTAAGACCACTCTTATGTTCCATGATTTGCCATAAGGACTTCCCAAAATCAGATGAGTTATTATCATCACTCATAGCGGTGATCTATTACAGTGAAAGGATACAGATTAAAATCAGCAAACAAAAAAGGAGCATAGGGTATGGCCTAGGAGAAAACAGGCATAGGCTTCTACTTTTCCTCTCCCAGTGGAATTACATGAACAGTATTTAGTTCTCCCATAAATGATGTGTGACAATATATATAAAGTATGGGCAACCAGGGAGGCTTATCTAAGCCTTGTGTCCAGGGTTGGACAAGTTCATTCACATAGTCATGGGGCACCCACATGGCTGACCTTGGTTATTCAGTGTCCAGCCTCCACCCTTGCCCCACCAAGTTTAGGCTGATATAGCATGTCCCAGGGCTCCAGGTATACAGAGACACTCTTATTAGGCAGAATATTCCAAGGACTCAGAGGTACCTCCCAGGAACCAGACCTGAAGATCTTTGAAATATGCAGGATTTAAGCAGTCCAGGTCAGCTGAGTTAACCCTTTAATACACAAGGGCAAAATCAAGAGTTGTGGTTTGGCAATTTTAAGTTTGAGATGCTTCTTTGAAATCCAAAAGGAATTGTCAGGGGTTAGTAATAAAGTTTTTAGTTTATAAAAGGTATTTAAAATCATGAGAGTAGGTAAGATTACCCCAGGAGAGTATCTAGGTTAAAAAGAGAAAAGGGCCCAGGATGAAGATACAAGGCTTTCCAATATTTGGAACCTAGAGGAGGAGAATATGAGAGCAAAGGAGAAAGAAGGAAAACTATGAGATTACATAGTCACAGAGCTAAGACAAAAGTGTTTTAAGATGGGCGAAGTCAACTGTATTGAATGTTAATGAGTTTTTTTTTTTTTTTTTTTTTTTTGAGACAGAGTCTCACTCTGTCGCCCAAGCTGGAGTGCAGTGGCATGATCTCGGCTCACTGCAAGCTCTGCCTCCTGGGTTCACACCATTCTCCTGCCTCAGCCTCCCGAGTAGCTGGGACTACAGGTGCCCACCACCATGCCCAGATGATTTTTTGTATTTTTAGTAAAAATGGGGTTTCACCGTGTTTGCCACGATGGTCTCAATCTTCTGACCTCATGATCTGCCCACCTTGGCCTGCCAAAGTGCTGGGATTACAGGAGTGAGCCACCGTGCCCCACCCAAGATGTTTAAAGGTGAAAGGTAGAAGTTCACATGTGCTTGTAGTTGAGATTAATCCAGTGAAGAGCTTAATCTAGACATTGATGATACAAAAGTAAAAATTGGTAATTATAGGTGGTGGTTCCTTGGAAAGACAAGAAAGCGTAGAATTTATCGCACAATTCTCATATTGTGCAGGAGGGAAGGCAGGAAATAGAGTTCAGGACCCGTGGCTTTGGTGCCAGAGAAATCAAAGGAGTTGCCATTAACTTGTTTGTTATCTCCCAGGGAAGAAAATTCCATTTCAGATTTACATATTTTTATTTTTTCCTTAGGTCTGGTCAACATAATTTTCCTAATTTAAGGACAGTAGTGAGAGAAGAGAAGAATTATTGATAGAAAAAATGAGAGGAATTGATAGACTTGAACAAAGATCTTGATGATGTGTTGGGTGTAAAAGACAAAGCAAGTTGGAAGGATAGGAAAGTGTTGTTTTAAATGTACTACGTTTATTTATTTAAATTTTTTTTTTTTTTTTTTTTTTTTTGAGACGGAGTTTCGCTCTGTCTCCCAGGCTGGAGTACAGTGACGCGATCTCGGCTCACTGCAAGCTCTGCCTCCTGGGTTCACGCCATTCTCCTGCCTCAGCCTCCTGAGTAGCTGGGACTACAGGCGCCCGCCACCGCACCCGGCTAACTTTTTGTATTTTTAGTAGAGACGGCGTTTCACCGTGTTAGCCAAGATGGTCTCAATCACCTGACCTCATGATCCGCCCACCTCCACCTCCCAAAGTGCTAGGATTACAGGCATGAGCCACCGCGCCTGGCCTAAAGGTACTACGTTTATTATTTCAGTAGTGAAGTAGCTGCATTTGACAACCAGGTCCAGAATGGAAGTGAGTGCTCAAAATTGAGCTAAGAAGAGATCCCTAGGTATAAGGAGGTGATAAAATCTAAAGAGAAAAGATTTAAGATAAATCAGTTATGTGTTTCCTCAGGGTGATGACAGGATTTGAAGATGAAGGAAAGGCCAAAGGCTTTAATAAATAATAAGTGAGAATGACTGAGAAAGGTTTGGAGGTGAGGTATAACAAGAGAAGAGAAGCGTAATCTACAAGTGGCGGTGGAGAAAAACGAGGATCCTGATGCCATCTTAGGGTCTTCATGTGCATGGAATATTGGAAAATGATTCAATTCATGGAAGCCATTTTCCCTGGGAAAAACTAAACTGTAGTAAATTATAAGCACTGAGGAAATTACAAAGTAAAGATTATGAAGATATGAGTTTATTAATCTTGGAATGGGAATTCCTAAAAGATTGAGTAGTGAGAGCAATAGTGGGAATTTGGATTAAGAAAGAGAAATTGCATAAAGAGGGAAGTAGGGAGAATACAGCAGTCTAAGAGCTTACTTGGCAGAAACCAAGGAAAACAGGCTAAGGATCTGTGGACATATCTGACTCTCAGGTAGCCAGGAAAAGAACTGATGTTATCTTGGTGAGCATGAAACTCAAACATTTAGAGTTTAATAGCATTCAGGAAGAGCCTCAAAAGAAATATCCCTGTATCTCATATTCTACTTGTAGTCACTGTTGAGATTACTGTATTCAGAATAATGTTACTAAGCTGTCAATATGATTATAGTATCTTCTTTTCTTAAAAAGAAGTTCAAGCCACTAAATCTTGAATGAGTAAAGAAGGAGGAAGAAGAAAGTAGTTTTTGGATAAATATAAAGGAGTAATATAGAAATGCAGGTATGTTTATGAAGATGGACAGAGGGAAAAAGAAGAAAGATTGAATAGATATATAAACATATTTTGAAGAAGAAAGGAGCTGTATGCTATTAATAGAAATATCAACAAGAAATAAAAAAAGTCAAACCAATGTTTTCTTTGTTTTTACCAGTTCTACCCTTTCCGGCTCTAAATGCAAGAGAGTTACAGTACAAAACCATAGTATTTTGTGTCAAACAGACAAATCTGAATTTGAATAATGGCTCTACCATATACTAGCCGTGACCTTAGACAAGTCACTTCACCTCTCTTAAGTATATGTTTTTCATTTACAAAGTGAGGTTGACCATCTGAACCTCTTAAGTTGCTTCGAATATTGTATGAGAAAACATGAGAAAGTATAAAACATGATACTTGACACATGGTAAATGCCCAGCAAATGTAGATTCTGTCTTTCTTTTTGATTGCTTTTTTTTGGTTACTTTCTTTTTATTACTTTTCTGATAATGATTTCTAGTTTTCTTGAGAGTTTCTGCTTCTGCCTATCAAAATTCAGTATCATCTTAGACTTTGTTCTTGAACTCCTTCCCTTTGATGATTCATTTTCCCATTTTGAAATCTGTGATGTGTGCATTGGTGGTTCAGTTTTTTCATGGGCACTCGAAACCTTCTCACAGTCTTCAGGATATTTTACTTGAATGTTAACCTAGGTAAATTTAAACATATTTTAGATAATTAAGTTACTTATTTGTTATCACATGCAGCAAAACATTTATCCAAGTTTCATAACTAAGGGAATTGGCCTTCATACCCAATCTGACTTCAGGCAGTGGGCTGTTGGCAGAATAACAAGAGATTTGTTTTTTAAATGAATCATACTCTGTCTCACCTCTAAGTCTTAAAGTGCTTTGGAATGAATTTATTCTCCCTTTGTCTAGTAGTAAGAGTTCAAGCAAATCACTTTAGGCCTCTGGGTCTCAATTACAAAATGTGATGGTTATTCTAGCTCAATATATATATGATTCCGTGAAGCCTAGGGAAATTTCACACTTTTCTAGAGGCCACAACTGGTTTGTAGTAGATTGAGGAAGAGAACCCATATCTTCTAGATCAGAGAGCATTGTATTTTCCCATATGCTCCTCTGGAAACCACAGGAAAATAATGTCACACTGTTACCAGTGGTGAATACGTACAGGTCTGCAGCAATTTGGTTCTTGCCTCCTAGGAGGAAAGAATTTGACTGAAGGGCATAGGCAGAGGAAGAGATTGAGGCAAGTTTTAGAGCAGGAGTGAAAGTTTATTAAAAAGTTTTATAGCAGGAGGAAGTGACGGAGCCGAGCTAGTGCGTCAAAGGTACCTCTGTGGTTTTCCTCACATTCTTGAGTTGGGAAATGGCCACTGTTAAGTTGCAATGGAGATAAATCCCAGGAGCCACAATTTGGCGTGTCAGGAATTTGAATTTAGAGTTTAAATTCTCAGAGCATTCTCTCCAGGAAGTATTTTTAGAGTATCTCAAAGGCTTCACTTGACTTCTTGATCCTGCATAAACCCAAGGAAAAAAGAAATGGTTTGCTCCAATTCTAGATCACATTCTTCAAGGTCAAAGTCTGGATCACAGTCTAGTTCTTGATATAGATCAAGATCTCATTCTAGAAAGAAGCAATACAGTTCTAGGTCTCGTTCCAGAACATATTCAAGGTCTCGTAGTAGAGATCGTATGTATTCTAGAGATTATCATCGTGATTACAGAAATAATAGAGGAATGAGACAATCTTATGGGTACAGAGGAAGGGGTAAAGAGTTTTATCAAGGAGGAGGAGGTAGATATTATTGAGGTGGTTATAGACCTGTCTGGAATAGAAGGCACTCTAGGAGTCCTAGATGAGGTCGTTCACGTTCCAGGAGTCCAGAAAGAAGATCTGTTTCTTCTCAAAGATCCAGAAGCAGATCTCGCTGGTCATATAGATCTTCTAGGTCTCCAAGATCATCCTCTTCTCCTTCTTCATCCCCATATAGCAAATCTCCTGTTTCTAAAAGACAAGACGAGGGTCTCAGGAAAAACAAACCAAAAAAGCTGAAGGGGAACCCCAAGAAGAGAATTTGTTGAAAAGTAAATCACAGGAGGAACCGAAAGATACATTTGAACATGACCCATCTGAGTCTATCAATGAATTTAATAAGTCGTCAGCCACATCTGATGATATTTGGCCTGGCCTTTCAACTTATGATAATAGTCCCAGATCACCCCATAGTCCTTCACCTATTGCTACACCACCTAGTCAGAGTTCATCTTGCTCTGATCCTCCCATGCTCAGTACGGTTCACTCTGCAAAAAATACTCCTTCTCAGCATTCACATTCCATTCAGCATAGTCCTGAAAGGTCTGGTTCTGGTTCTGTTGGAAATGGATGTAGTCAATATCATCCTTCTCAGAATAGTCCAATTAATCACATCCCTTCACGAAGAAGTCCTGCAAAGACAATTGCACCACAGAATGTTCCAAAAGATGAGTCTAGGGGCCATTCCTCATTTTATCCTGATGGTGGAGATCAGGAAACTCAAAGACTGGGAAGTTCTTTAAAAGGTTCACAGATGAAGAGTCTAGAGTATTCCTGCTTGCTAGGGGTAATAACAGTGATAAAGAGGCTTCAAAAGAGACAGGATCAGAGAAAGGGAGGGCAGAGGGAGAATGGGAAGATCAGGAAGCTCTAGATTACTTCACTGATAAAGAGTCTGGAAAACAGAAGTTTAATGATTCAGAAGGGGATGACATAGAGGAGAAGAGGATTACAGACAGTTCAGGAAGTCAGTCCTCGCAGATCAGGGTAAAAGTTTTGCTACTGCATCTCACTGGAATACTGAGGAGGAAGGACTCAAGTACAAGTCCAAAGTTTCACTGAAAGGCAATAAAGAAAGTGATGGATTTAGAGAAGAAAAAAATTGTAAACTTAAACAGACTGGATATGTAGTGGAAACGCCTAGCACTACAAAAGATAAGCACAAAGAAGAAGACAAAAATTCTGAAAGAATAACAGTAAAGAAAGAAACTCAGTCACCTGAGCAGGTAAAGTCTGAAAAGCTCAAAGACCACTTTGATTACAGTCCCCCTCTACACAAGAATCTGGATGCATTAAAAAAAAAAAAATCTGGATGCATGAGAAAAGTCTACTTTCAGAGAGGAAAACCCACTTAGGATCAAAATGATAGTTTAGTGATTCTCATCATCCTGAATTCAGACTCAAAATGGCACGCGTTCCTCTTGATGATTCTAACAGACCTGCTTCCTTGACTAAAGACAGCTTGCTAGTACACTTGTCCATTCTGTCAAGAAGGAGCAAGAATTCTGATCCATCTTTGACCAGCAACAGCACTTCAGAGTCATTTATTCAACACATTGTGTCCTTGGTTCATCATGTTGAAGAGCAATACTTCAAGTCAGCTGCAATGACCCTAAACGAGCGGTTCACTTTGCATCAGAAAGCCACTGAAGAACATAATACTCGGCAAAAGAGCCCTGAAATACACAGAAGAATGGACATCTCACCAAGTACCCTGAGGAAGCATACCCGTTTAGCAGGGGAAGAGAGAGTTTTTAAAGAAGAAAATCAAAAGGGAGATAAAAATTAAGGTGTGACTCTGCTGACTTTTGGCATGACATTGATGGCCGTAGAAAAGAAAGAAGTAAAGAACAGGGAGATTCCAAGGGCTCCAGGGAATCCAGTGGATCAAGAAAGCAGGAAAAAACTCCAAAAGATTATAAGGAATACAAATCTTACAAAAATGAGAGTAAGCATAAAAGTAGAGAGCAAGATCATTCTCGATCTTCATCCTCTTCAGCATCACCTTCTTCTCCCAGTTCTAGAGAAGAAAAGGAGAGTAAGAAGGAAAGAGAAGAAAAATTTAAAACTCACCATGAAATGGAAGAATACTCAGGTTTTGCAGGAATTAGCTGACCATGAAGAACCTTTTTTCGAATTAGAGGCAGAGGAAGAGCCAGAGGAGTTTTTGCTGGCACAAATACTGGTCCAAACAACTCAAATACTACCATTCAAAAGAGACTGAAGGAAGAGAAATAGGATCCAGAATATACCCCAAAGAGCAAAAAGTACTTCTTGCATGACGACAGGGATGATGGTGTGGATTATTGGGCCAAAAGAAGAAAAGGTCGTGGTACTTTTCAATGTGGCAGAGGGCGCTTTAACTTCAAAAAATCAGTTAGCAGTCCTAAATGGACTCATGACAGATACCAAAGGGATGGGATTGTTGGAGATGAAGAAGAGACCGTGGAATATAATGAAGAAAAGAAAGACAGGTGCAAGGAAGAAAAGGAATAACAGATATGAAGTAAGATTACAACAGAGCAGAACTTGCACCCACCATTTTTTTTTTACCTGATTTTTGTTTTCGAATAAGAATGTAAGCATTTTACTTAAATTTTACTGTTTGCAAGTAGTCTATAGAAATTTTGTTTTAAGTCTTCAAATATCTTGAGAAATAGTAGACTGTATGTTGAAAATTGTACTGAAATAAAGTAGAAAATTGTTACGTACCATATTTGTAACTATCAACTTAAAAAAAAAAAAAAACTTGTAACGTTTTTGTTACATGCATTGTAATTCTGCTTTGTCTATAAAATATGGTCAAGCACAGCTCTGTGAAAGTTCTGATTCTCTGCCTTCCCTGTTTGTCAATGTTTTATTCTGAAGTAAACATTAGCTCTACATGTAAATCCCAGAACAGAAATTGTTTATAGAGACTACACTAATTATTTTAACTGTATACATCTGTTTAATTTGAAGACACTACATTGTAGGGTGACTAATTTTTGAAGTATACCACAGACAAAAAGTTGTTACTTTGGTAAACTAAGCTCGTTTAACACTTGAGCAAATGATTAAGGAGGAATAAAAAAGCTTTGTCAGTAGCTAAAAAGTACAAGCTATTAAAAATTAGATTGAAAAGTTTTAAGAAAATGTTTTTACTGAAAGCAAGCAGTGGCCTATAAAGAAGATTCTTAGGAGCTTTTTCTATTTGCGTTCAAAACTGAGTGTTCTCTTTCTATTCCTATTTGATAGTTTGAGTCATGGTCTTAGATATTAGCTATTTGTGAGAGGAAACTGGTTTGTAATAATACTGCAAATAGAAACCCCATTTCTACTGAACATCCTAGTTTTAAACAGAAGAAAAACTGTAATCCTGTGGTTGGTATAGGGGAGGTTTATCCTGCAGAATAAGTTGATACATTAGTATCTGATTTCATATCTTACATATTTATTTGAGCTGAACATTAGTTTGTAGTGTAACTGTTAGTAAAAATAGAGAAACACAACATACTGTTCATTAATAGTATTTTAAGAAAATTGTTTTTCAAATGTCACCAATAAAAGTTTTGGCAGGAAGCTTGTTGCCGCATTGATCTAACTTGTTTTTTTTTTTTTTTTTCTCTCTCCCCTATTTCAGTTGCAGTTTGTAAAATGACTTGTTCTTTTTCCTCTTAAGGGTTCTATTCTTCAGATAGATAATTTTTCAAATGTGAACTATCTTTTGCGTCTATATTGATAGCTCTTAAAGGAGTGAAAATCTAAAATAGTAAATTTCAATGTTAAGTCTGTCTGCTTTATGGGCATATATAAAAGTAGACACATTTATTTGTTAATTTAGTTGTGTATGTTAAAAGGAGCTAATGCTTCTTCTGTTAATGTAAACTTTTGAAGATCTTAAGTGTATTGCTCTTTCATCTTAAACACTTTCGAGGATTTGCAACGTATCTAGCACCTAGATTATAGCCAGGGACATTGGTTAAGAGCTGTTGGAAACAAAATAAAAGCAAACTCAACATATGTGATGTTTATGGCCCTCAGATCCTTAGTATTATGTGATTTTTCCCCCTTAACATGTCTTTCTGAAATCGTCTATTAAAGCAGAGGAAATACCTGCCAAAGAAAGTATGTATTGCATTAATCAGGACATAACTAATGTTCTCCTGTTCAAAATAATACTTATTTACGTGTGAAAGCAACATGGATGTGATTCCCAACACAGAATTTTCATGACCCTTTTATTGTATACAAATAAATACATAACAGTTACTTGGTTAGACATCAAAAAAATTTTTTTAGAGCAGGAATGAAAGGAAGTAAAGTACACTTGGAAAAGGGCCAAGCAGGCAACTTTAGAAATCCAAGTTCCTAGTTCAACCATTGTGGAAGACAGTGTGGCGATTCCTCAAGGATAAAGAACTAGAAATACCATTTGACCCAGCCATCCCATTACTGGGTATATACCCAAAGGATTATAAATCATGCTGCTATAAAGACACATGCACACGTATGTTTATTGCAGCACTATTCACAATAGCAAAGACTTGGAATCAACCCAAATGTCCATCAGTGACAGACTGGATTAAGAAAATGTGGCACATATACACCATGGAATACTATGCAGCCATAAAAAAGGATGAGTTCGTGTCCCTTGTAGGGACATGTATACATCTGGAAACCATCATTCTCAGCAAACTATCGCAAGAACAGAAAACCAGACACCACATATTCTCACTCATAGGTGGGAATTGAACAGTGAGGTCACTTCGACACAGGAGGGGGAACATCACACACCGGGGCCTATTGTGGGGATGGGGGAGGAGGGAGGAATAGCATTAGGAGATATACCTAATGTAAATGACGAGTTAATGGGGGCAGCACACCAACATGGCACATGTATACATATGTAACAAACCTGCATGCTGTGCACATGTGCCCTAGAACTTAAAGTATAATAATAAAAAAAAAAAGTAAAGAGATCCAAGTTCCCTGTTTGACACTTGACTTGGGGATTTATACACTGGCATGGTTTTTGGATTTGTGTCTCTCCTCCCTTGACTTTTCCTTTGTGCAGGCTGTCCATATGCACAGTGGCCTGGCAGCACTGGGGTGAGGCCACATGCAGAGTGTGTTTACTGAAGTTGTGCTTTTGCTCATTTGAGGTGTTTTTCCCTTACCAGTCATGTGTTCCTAGAAGGTTATAGACCAGTTAAACTCTGCAATTTTGCCTCTTAGTGCTCATTCTTGAGCCTGCTCACCAAACTCCTGAGATCTTAACTGGAAGCTGCTGATCACAAGCTTCAGTTTTCTATTTTATTTTTTTGGAAGATTGCCTTTCCATGACACTGGCTGCAACCAATTATTATTTTAGAGAGACAGTTTAACAACCTCTTGACCATCCGCTGATGGTTGCCTGACATTCATGGTTGTGGGGGTCCCTCTCCTGCCCTGTTCATGTCTGTCTGACTACCTGCTCTAACAACATGCTACCGTCTTTGCTATTACTTTCCCATACATAGCATCAGCTCAACTAAACCATTCTTGACACTCTTCTGGCCACCACCCCAAATACCTCAGGACAGAGACTAAACATGGTCTTTAGGCTGCTGATCTTGGGTGATAGGCTCCAGAGATCTAAGTTAAAAAGAAAGGTGGTAGAGAAAAATATTTCGCAAGAAAAGAGAGGTAAACAAATGAGTTCAGATGTCTTTTTTTTGGAAAAGGAGGAGGAGTTGTCCAACATAAAATCCACAGCTCCAAGGAACTTACCACTAATAAATTAAGATGCTGAGACACAGACTTTTCAGTAGTATCAGCAAGGTTGACTTTTGCTGTGATATCTCCTGTTTACTGTGTATACAAATTATATAAGTCACAGCAAAGTACAAATTTGTCACATGGGGACATTCCATGTGGTTTCATTGCCCTTGGTGGTGTGAAAGGGAAGCCATGCTTCGAATGATCTCACAAAACTCTGTTTGTGTTATTTTAACATGACAAGTAGGTAAGAGGCCTTGGGAAATCCCAAGAAACGTAGGATGAAGGAAGGAAATTAGACTGTCAATGCCTGAATAATTGATATTATAGTTAACTCTTCCAGGGCAGCGGGTAGTGAAGATAATCAGGAAAACAGAAACGTAAAAAGCAGAAACCAACTATTAATTGATAGGTTTCTGTTTTGAAAACAGCTCTTATTTGTTTCTATCTCTTTCTGGGAAGTTGTAGTTTTTCAAGGGTAAACTCTAAGTTCTCTCTTGTGCAAGATTTTAGTTTCACAAATAAGTGGTTGAAATCTTGGGTTCTTTTTGCATTGGGCACTGACTGTCCTCTGTAACAGGAGCTGTGTGCCGGTTGATGTCCCAATAGAGAGATATATCCAATTTGTTCTGTTCTCTTCCCCATTGGTCAGGGGCAAGATGCTCTCCTGCATGCCTCCATCCTCATACAAGGTGTCCAAATGCCCCTCCTCCTGTTTAGGGGCTAGGAAGTTCCCAAGACTATTGAACCCTAGGTTTTCTTTAGGTTGATGACATAGGTTATGCCAGTTCTTCAATCCATTTGGTAATTGCTTTTCCTTCCACTCTGCTTATTGGTACTTGTGGTTGTATATTGGTATTCCTTCTCCTTCCCTCCTCAAAGACCATTGATTTTATTCTTCCATATCTCTTTGCTCTAGGAGATACTCTACTTTTGTGCTACCCTCCCCCAACTCCTCTAGTCTACGAGATGGGAAAGTTGGCCCTGCAAGCCTAGAAATCAGAATCTGCCTTTTGGATTTGACTTTCCATCTGCTTTGTTATAGTCAAAAGGAGGAAAACCAGCTCTTGGATAGCACTGAATGTTAAGAGGGAGCAGAATGCACAGGAAGCAACCATGCTAACATTCTGAGCTAGCATGCTACAACACCTATCTAATCATTATGTTTACCTTTTCTTAAATAGGACCAAGTGGATGAGACCAGAATGCATTTGTTTGATTAGTTTTGTCTTCTACTGAGGTTTCCTTTGCTTGCAAGTGACATATAGCAAATTTGAATTAACCTTAATTAGTAAGGAACTTGATTGGAGAGATACTATGATATCTTGGTGAAATAAAAGGAAGAGAACAATACAGTCCTAAAAAGGGCAGAAGTACAAATGAGTCTTGAGAACTGCTAGTCCCAGGCTCTACAATGCCCTCATGGCTCTTTTCCTCTGTCCATTCACTCTTTTCCTTACTTCTATAGATTGGCTTGCTCTGCATGACAGAAAACATGACCACTCACTAATTCCTAAATGTAATTTTGTAATTGAAAGAAATATATTATGTTCCCCTTCCCTCATAGAAAAATAAGAAGGAAGAAACAATCTGAGCAGGATATCTCCTAGCCAAAAATTTATTTTAGACCTTAAAATAATAAATTTCAGAGCTTCTACTGGAACTTTGTATAGTGAAATGAACAGCCCTTAAGAGACATGTGTTTGACAATGAGTTTGTTTTCCATTTCCAGGAGATACAATAGGATAAAATTGGAAGTATAATTTGGGGATTAAGGAAAGGAATTAACACTGATCTACATAATGACAATATTAAGTATGTCATTGTGAGATTGCTAGCCTTGCAAAGCCTGTGGCTGGTAAGAATATTTCTTCTCTTATGAGTTGAAATTAAGCTGTTTTATTACAAACCAATATTTATACTTTCCATATATACATGTGAGTGTCTGTGTTTCCACCACTACCTGCTGGAAATTAGAATGATAATTAGACAAGTTCTGTGACAACCACTGGTACAAAGACTTTTAGAACCCTTGGGTTGTTATTTTAGGTGGAATCACTCAGACATGTAAAAATATTCCACAGAAAGAAGTCAAATGCATAATACAGCAAAGGTTTCCTGTTGGTAGGGACATAGTATCCCAAAAGGTGTGTGTAGCATCACAAAGAGAGACAGACCTGAAAATTAGCCAGGCATGATGGCACACACCTGTAATCCTAGCTACTCAGGAGGCTGAGGCAGGAGAATCACCTGAGCCTGGGAGGTGGATTGCAGTGAGCTGAGATCATGGCATTGCACTACAGCCTGGGTGACAGAGTGAGACTCCATCTCAAAACAAACAAACCCAAAACAAAACAAAAAGAGAGAGAGAGAGAGAGATACAGACCTGAGAAGGGGACATAAGGTTAGGAAAACAGATGTTCATGAGAGGCTACCCTGTACAGTTTAAACTTCTTGATTGCTTTTATTTTAGATGGTGTACACAGCACATGACAGTCAACAAATATCACAGACTTAGCTTCAAAATATCTTACTAGCTTCTATACTTGCTAGCTAAATATCTATACTTAGCTTCAAAAATATCTATCTAGAGAAGAAATGAGAAAATGTGTCATGTGAGACCAGGATGGGTATAGAACACAGAGCAGATACCTACATATTCCTTGGTCCCACAGGGGTTCATAGGTCAGCAGACCCAGATTTCAGCTATATGGAGTGACCTACAAGAGTATTTGCTGCAAGTGTGAGAAACCATTCCTCAACTTCCTTTGCCATTGTCTATAACCCTCTTGCGTATTATCAGAGGCACCTTCCTAGTTACAATGTTCAATGACACAAGACATATTTAAGCACATTTAGTTTATCAGAATATGTGTTTGATCCAAAATAAATCATCTGTAACATAATTAGATGATTCATATTTTTGAATGATCACCGTTGTAGGTTTTATGGTCTGGACATCTCCATATGGAGTTACAGAACACTGTGGTAGAGGTTACATTATTTAATTTTCTCCTTTTTTATGTTTTAATGTTCTTTAGTTATTTCAATGTCTCTGTAAAGGCCAATATAGCTTTTCAACCTTATGTAGCAATGCTGTGTGGGATTAAAGAGGAGGCAGTACAGAAAATGTATCTGGAATAGATTAACCATTTTGCTGGTTCCAGTGCAGAGACAGAGTACACTATTAAGGTGACTACATCAAGGCATATGGGAGGTGACCAGCAGGGAAGCGAAGTTTGCTTAGGAAGGAACTGGGAATATCAGGATGGACTACTGTGAGAACTATGATGTAATGGCTATGTGGATGCAAGGAGAGACATGAGAAAACCATGCTTGTACACACAGACTTGAGATAGATAACAGTAAATTCGGAAGAAAATTGACACATGGAGTATATGTTATTATCAAATTCTGGGTCCCAGTTACAAAATCCCAGGGTAGAAATTTATTGATTTATTTTAAATAAAATGCTAAGCCCGGGCGCGGTGGCTCAAGCCTGTAATCCCAGCACTTTGGGAGGCCAAGACGGGCGGATCACGAGGTCAGGAGATCGAGACCATCCTGGCTAACACGGTGAAACCCCGTCTCTACTAAAAAATACAAAAAAACTAGCCGGGCGAGTTGGCGGGCGCCTGTAGTCCCAGCTACTCGGGAGGCTGAGGCAGGAGAATGGCGTAAACCCGGGAGGCGGAGCTTGCAGTGAGCGGAGATCGGCCACTGCACTCCAGCCTGGGCGACAGAGGGAGACTCTGTTTCAAAATAAATAAATAAATAAATAAATAAATAAATAAATAAACAATAAAATAAATAAATAATAATAAAATAAAATGCTAAAACCCAGACCATCACTCAGTATTGAGGTAATGGTTCTCCTTCTGCAGGCGTATGATTGGGGAAAAGGGAAAGCAGTTTCCAAAATGGGAGAGGGATTAGACAGCCAATCTCACAGTAATGCACCCTGGGCCACATCTTCTACTACTAAGCATTAAGACTGGAAGCATGTTACTGTTTTTGGCAAAGCTGACTCTTCCTCATATTCTTCCTGTTTGACATAAAAAATGCATTATACAGGTCATAAAGAGGTTTATTTATTAAATGGTATAGTCTTTGTATTTCATGCATTTTAGTGTTTAAATATGCAATCAGACTTGGAACACTTACCTCCTTAACATGACAAACTATTAAAACACCTCTGGAAATACCAGGAAAATCAGAAAGACCACAGAAATAGAAAGATGACTTTTTTAATTCCAGGAAAATCAAAGTTTTCAGAAGCTATCTCATATGACCTGAAAGAAAAGAAGAAAACTGCAAAAATGAAGAAACTGAAATGAAAAATCACCAACTAGAAACAGGTTTACTAAAAATTAAACAGCAATAACAAATAATTACTTAAAATTTTTATTCTGAAATTGGTTCATGGTTACGATTTCTATTTTTCTTCTGCAAAACCAAGAATACTAGTTCTTTAAGGCTACTTCAGTATTGAGAAGAATGTTTTACAAAGAGGAGTGGCTGAAGCTTAGGACAGTTCTAGCTAGACTGTGAATCTGAGGTCTTTCCAAGAAAGACAAGTGGCCTCTAAACAAGAACATATTCCTTTGGTAAGTTTTTTATCGTTATTATGCTTGAGCAAGGCAAAATATTTGTCTGCCAGGGATCCTTCTCTGAGACTAGTGACCTGTTTCTCTGTTTGGAAGAACTTTTGTAATTGGACTCTTATTTTTATTGTCCAGTTTTGTCTATCTCTTCTGCTACCGCTCTAGTTCAAACCTCTATCATCTCTTTCCTGGACAACTATCTACTAATTGTTTTCCCCAATCCCTCCAGCCATCCTTCCATTTCATTCTCTCTACTGTTGGAAGACAAAACTTTAAAAAATGCTAAATAAATAAATACATAAATAGATTCTGTTTAAAACCTTTTGGAAGCTGCTTCTTGCTCTTAGACACAGTCCTACATCTTCCCTAGGATCCACAAAACCCCCACATACCTAATCTTTGTTTATCCTACCTCACTCTCTAACCTTGCTTTGCATGGTCAAGCCAAATGCCCATCAGAAGGGAGTTGCATTTGTTGTTCCTGTGTCCGACATGCTTTTCTCCATACTTCTTCTTCGCCTACTTAGCACTTTTTTGTTGCTATACTGAATGTGAGCGTCCCCTCGGAATTTATATGTTGCAATCCTAACCTCCAGTATGATGGCAGTAGGTGGTGGGGCCTTTGATGGGTGTTTAGGTCACAAGGGTAGAGTTCTCATGAATGGAATTAGTGCCCTTGTAAAAGAGGCCTCACCTATTCTAGATGAGAGAGAGCTTCCTCACCTATTCTATCATGTGAAGACACAATGAGAAGACAGTTGTCCATGAGCAAGGAAGAGAGCCCTCACAAGACACAGTGTTGGAATTAGATCCTGTGGGAGCTTGTTGTTCCATTTAGTCTTTGTGGAAATTTCAAATGGGGAGAAGCAGGCAGAGCAGGAGTGCCATCACTTCTATGGAAGCCTGCCAGCAGGTGACCAAGAGCAGTGCCAAAGTGGTGTGGCCTTACTTTGGAGAATTTTTCTCTTCCAGGCTCCTTGGCCTTTTAAGTACAATGAACTTTATGTGAGCACCCCGTGAAGATCAGGCTAAACCAGCTCATGGAAGACTGATGCATATTTCAGAATACTTTTTTAAAAAAATTATACTTCGTAATGCATATTCCTCTCCAGAGTCTGGAATATTTACGTTTACTTACAAAGCATTTTTCCTAAGAAGCTCAAAATTCCAAACTTATCATCAGTTTCTTAATGGCAAGTGTAGTGTAACATGATTTTTTCAAGGAATTTGTGCAACACCTCTTGGAGCTGCAAGGGAAAAGCAAGCCCACGCAGCAGCACACAGACCTGAGGAGGTCTACGTTCCTCCTCTGACCCATTATAAGCAGGTTGCTTTACCTTATAATTCACACATGGCTCAGGTTTTCAAGTCACTTCTGACTTTGCTCAAACTGAAATAACTAAGAACATAAGCAAAAGTCCAAATTCTTTAGATGTTCCACAGGACCAAGGACACTGCAGCTAATAATGGCATAGGATGAAGATGGGTAGACTTAACAACGGGGAATTGGCAGTGTTCACTTACCTTAATTTGTTTGGGAGAACAGATAAGTGCCCTTCAGTTTCAGTAGAGAATAAAAAGGCAAAATTTCAGAGGCATTTCATTTCATTAAGATTTCATTATCATGAAACACTGTTAAGGTCAGCCTCTTGAGGCAATGTGAATACGATAACTTTCCTGTGTTTGTACTTCGTGTATTAAATATTCCTGAATCAGATGCACACATTACCTAAGTGTCAAAACTATGTGTTTCTGTTTGACAATGTGTCATTTGTCAGAAGTTTGACCTTTTATGTCTTACAGTTTAAAAATATTTTTTCTCTTATATGATAATTTTATTTTAAAATAATAATAGATGACAAATCTCTCTAAAGGAAGGCATTTTTTTCAGAAATTGTATGGATAACTATTCTGAAGTTTAGAGGTTTTCAGTGGAGTCCTGTACACTAATTATGGACAGTTTAGATGGTAATTTTAAGTAGTTGTAAGTGGGGTGGGTGATCAGGGGAGTAGAAAAGCAAGGGGAAAATCAGATAGGAGATTTCTTCTTTTAATAGTTTGAAAACAGTTGTTCTTGGGCAGGAGTTGGAGATTTAAAAGTGAAATGTTGAGAATGGGGCCAAGATGGCCGATTAGAAAGCAGCTGCAGTCAGAGGCACTCACAGAGAGGAATGAACGGGGCAAGTGAATACAGCACCTTCAACTGAAATATCCAAGTACTCACATTGGAACTGCTCAGGGAAACAAGTCAACCCATGGAAAACGAAGCAAAGCAGGGTGGGACAATGACCCACCCAGGAGTGATATGCAGCCAAGGAAACCCCCATCCCCAGCCAAGGGAAGTGGTGACCAATGATGCGACCCTGGGAAACCACACTTCTCCCATGGATCTTTGTAATCCATGAATCAGGAGATCCCCTCATAAGCCCATGCCACCAGGGCCTTGGGTCCAACACACAGAGCTGTGTGGAGTCGTGGCAGAACAGCTGGTCAGGCATGCACAGAGACCCAGGAGCTTTACATATTCTGGCCCTGGAATCTCCAACAAACATGTCTGCAACTCAGGCAAGGTATGAAATCTGCACATACCCCTTGGAAGGGGGCTGAATCAGGGAATCAAGCAGCATCATTCTGCAGTCCACTTCCACTGGCATCTCTCAAGATAAGACTCACTGGCTTGGAATTCCAGCCAGCCACCATCAAGAGAGTGGAGTCTGCCTGAGACAGGATGAAGCCCCTGGGAGAAGGGGCGGGCCACATCTCTGCTGTTTGGTCAACTCGGTCTTTCCAGCCTGTGGACTTTGGAAAGTCCAAACTGTCTGGACAAGGAAGGGTCCCCTCAGCACAGCACAGCTGCTTTGCAAGATCATGGTGAGACTGCTTCTTTAAGTGGGAACCCGATCCATTTCTTCTCACTGGGTGAGACCTCCCAGCTGGGGACCTCCAGTCACCCCTACACATTTTCAACAGAGCTCTGATCTCTCTCTGGGATGAAGCCTCTGCAGGGAGGGGCAGGCTGCCATCTCTGTGGTTTGGTTAACTCAGCTGGAGGCATCATGCTACCTGACCTCAGACTATACTACAGGGCTACAGTAACCAAAGCAGCATGGTACTGGTACAAGAACAGACACATAGACCAACAGAACAGAATAGAGAACTCAGAAATAAGACCACACATGTGCAACCATTTGATCTTCAACAAATCTGACAAAAACAAGCAATGGGAAAAGGATTCCCTATTTAATAAATAGTGCTGAAAGAAGTGACTATCTATATGCAGAAAATTGAAGCTGGACCACTTCCTTACCCCTTATACAAAAATCAACTCAAGATATGCTAAAGATTTAAATGTAAAATGCAAACCTATAAAAATCCTAGAAGAAAACCTAGGCAATACCACTCAAAGAGTAGACATGGCAAAGATTTTATGACAAAAATGCCAAAAGTAATTGCGACAAAAACAAAAATTGAAAAATGGGATTCAATTAAACAAAAGAGCTTCCACACAGCAAAAGAAACTATCGTCAGAGTAAACAGACAACCTACAGAATGGAAGAAAATTTCTGTAATCTATCCATCTTACAAAGGTCTAATATTCAGCTTTTATAAGGAACTTAAATTTATCACATGGAAAAACCAACCCCATTAAAAAGTGGGCAAAGGACATGAACAGACACTTCTCAAAAGAAGACATACATGTGGCCAACAATTACATGAAAGAAAGCTCAACATCACTGATCATTAGAAAAATGTAAATGAAAACCCCAATGAGATACCATCTCATAGCAGTCAGAATGGCTGTTATTAAAAAGACAAAAAACAATAGATGCTGGCCAGGTTGTGGAGAAAAGGGAATGCTTTTATACTGCTGGTGGTAGTGTAAATTAGTTCAACCATTGTGGAAGACAGTGTGGAGATTGCTCTGAGACCTAGAGGCAGAAATACTATTCTACCCAGCAATCCTATTACTGGATAGATCATCAAAGGAATATAAGTTGTTCTATTATAAAGATACATGCATGCGTATGTTCATTGCAACACTATTCACAATAACAAAGACATGGAATCAACCTAAATACTCATCACTGATAGACTGAACAAAGTAAATATGGATATACACCATGGAATACAATGCAGCCATAAAAAAGAAATGAGATCATGGCCTTTGCAGGGACATGGATGGAGCTGGAGGTCATTATCCTCAGAAAACTAACACAGGAACAGAAAACCAAACACCAAATGTTCTCGCTGATAAGTGGGAGCTAAATGATGAGAACACATGGACACGTGGAGGGGAACAACACACACTGGGGCCTGTCAGAGAGTATGTGGGCGACAGCAGGAAGAGCATTGGAAGAATAGCTAATAAATTCTGGACTTAATACTAGGTGATGGGATGATCTGTGCAGCAAACCACCATGGCACAAGTTTACCTATGTAACAAACCTGCATATCCTGCACATGTACCCCTGAACTTAAAAGTTAGAAATAAAAAAAAACTAGATTGAATGCAGAAACGGATATGCGAATTCGGCCACTATCTATTAAGCTAGACTCTAAAGACAGTTATGAAATATAAAACAATGCTGCTCTTCTCAGATATTTTTTGTTTGGAAAAATATAGTTATTTTTCCTAAAATATGCTATTTATGTTAATCGAATATGTTTGTTATTATTGTAAAACAAATTAATATTTTAAAATTTTCCAAGTTTTAATTTTTAACATTCTATATATTGTTAATAAAAAACAAAAATGGAGACCACAGTGTAGCTATACCCCAAAACCAAACACCTGTAACCATATAGCCAAAACTTACATCATCCTGATTTCCTGGAAACACTAGCTCTAAGCATAAACAAAACACAAAATCATAAACACAAGCTTTATGTTCTTTTCAGCATGGATCAGTGAAATTAAATCATCAGCTATGAACAATCAGCTTGAAGAGTTCTGGTTGCCTTAACAAAATAATAAAAACAGCCAGCCACAGAAAAGGTCAAATACTTCCTCCTTTATGTTTTATAAACTATGTCGTAATTGCTGTGAGTGGAGCTTCTTACCACCTTGGGTTGAATTCTCCTGGTTCATGAATTGTTATTTTGTATGCGCAATAAACTTTTAAAGTTTTTCTTTAAAAAAGTGAAATATTTATCTAATATGTAAATTGACCCGAAGATCCATTTGGGCAGAGTGTACTATCTATCTCTTTAATCTTGAGGCCTATTCATAGTTTCCTTAAGTAAATGTTCAACTGGCTACTCAACCTCAGTACAATGACCCCCCATAGAGGCCCATGTTGTAGAGAGGGGATGAGGATATAAAAGGTAATACTGTGAGTATTTTTGCAGTCAGATGTATAAGACCCAGAGCCTTCTGTAGATCCCACCTCTTTATCCTCTTATCTGTCTCAGGTCATACACAGGGGAAAAAGTGAATATTCAGGATGTGGGAGATATGGAGACAACTACTAAATAAAACCAATTGGTAATATTAATTAATTGGCTCATTCCTAAAGAACAGTTATCAAATAGTATTATATTGCTGTGCTAGGTGCCATTGTGGTTGTGGCTATGAGTATAATATATGGTCTCTAATCCAAAGAGTCAGTCCAATTTTGTCTAGAGACAAAGTTAATATACATGAACATTTAAATATTACACAAGCAATAATGCAAAAGATATCAGAAACCAGTTATTTTGGTGATTTTTTTCATTAGGCGGTGGAGGGTTTGATGGGTTTATGGATGCTTAGACCACTTTGGGGGGCCCTATTCAGAAGGCAGTAACTTTTTTTTAACATAGCAGTATTCAAAAGTAATAACTGGCTAAAAAGAACTCCTAGGAAAAAATAGCACAGAAAGCAGGACAAACCGGGGTTACTCTGTGCTCTTGCTAAGGCTGAGTGAAAGGGGCTCAAAGTTACGTCACTGCCAAGGTATTGGCCACAGTCACCCAGGAAGACCCACCAGCACGGGGGTATCTTCTTTTTTGATAATGCATACCCACAGCAAAGAGCAGTATTTGCTTTTTGTCTTGAATTCTAGGGGTTGCTGATGAAATCGAATTGGACAAGAAAATAATGTGGTTCTCCCATTAGTGTGTGTGTTGAGGATCAGAAGTAGGATGGAGAAGCTCCAGGGTGAATTTCCTGCCTCACACTGAATGTCTCCAAACCTTGAAAAACAGACTCTAGGTGGTGCATTAAAAATATTTACTGATTGTCTCGACAACCTTGTTGAAATCAACTGACCACAAAAAAAAAAAAAAGTTTACTTCTGAACTGTCAATTATATTTTATTTATCAGCATGTTTATCCTATGCCATTACCACTCTGATCTGATTATTGTAGCTCTGTTGTAAGTTTTGAAACTGGACAGTGTTAGTCCTTCAACTTTATGCTTTTATTGTTAAAACTGTTTTAGTCATGCTGGGTTCCTTGCATTTGCATACAAATTCTGGGATCAGCTTGTAAATTTTTGCAAAAAGGCTGTGGTAATTCAGATAAGGATTATGTTGAATCTGTAGCTCAATAGGAGAGTATTGCCATCTTAATAATGTTAATTTTCTAGTCCACGAACACAGATACCTCTCCAATACTTTAGGTGTTCTTTTGCTTTTTTAAGTGATGCTTTGTAGTTTTTATTGCATTTTTTTCTTTGTGATGTTATTGTACATGGAGTTGTTTTCTTAATTTTTAGATTGTTTATTATTAGTATATACAAATACAACTGATACTTGTATATTTATTCTGTATTACATATCCTTGCTGAACCTGTTTTTCAGATATAATAGTTTTTTCTTAAATCCTTTATGATTTTGTATAAATAAGATTATGATATCTGCAAACAGATAATTTCACTTCTTCCTTTCTCATCTGGATTTTTTTCTTTTTCTTGTCTAATTTTCTTAAGAAGGAGTATGATGTTGAATAGGATTAGTGAGAAGGAATGTCTTTGCCTTGTAACTGATACTAGGGGAAACCCTTTCAGTTATTTATCTATAAATATGCTAGCTTTGAGGTTTTGTGGATGCCTTTTACCAGGTTAACAAAGTTTCCTTCCCGTCTTAATTAACACTCAACAGCCAGTATTGAGTGTTTTCATTATGAAGGATGATTAATTTTGTAAAAACATATGTGTCTTTTCAGATGATCATATGGTTTTTGTTATTTGTTATACAACGTATTAATTCATAGGTCTTTGAAATAAACTTTATTTTCCAAAAAAAATTTACTGATTTTTAAATGTATCATGTAATTTATGTTTTAATTTAGCCTCAGATAGTGTCATTTTCTCATGTAAAACTTTTTTTCTTTACTGTGTAACAGTTTCTGTCGGAAGCAGTGGTGATATTGCACTAAGTCCCAAATCATTTCAGAAGACCTAGAGCCAGGAAAATACATTATCAATCTGTGCTGAAATCACAGGATGAATCACGGTATTCTTCATTTTCCTTTTGTGCTAGTAGACTCCTCCCTCTGCAAAGTCTGCCACCCAGTAGGCCTCTTTTTTAAAGCTGAGGCCTCTCTCTGGAGTCCCTGAGTTGCTCTCCAAACCTAGGCACTCTAAGGATATTGTGTCCAGTGCACAAGAGAACATAGAAACCTGTTAGTGTTGGACATGTACATGTGACTGAATATATATTTAAAATTTAAAATTTATAGAGTGTGGCATGCCATGTCCATAGGAATGTATATCTCAGGCAGTATTGACCCAGAAATAATATGAAGTTTTTTAACTTAAAAAAATTGTTCATTTACATAGTTTAACTGATTGAAGTGTGAGGGCTTACATTTTTCTGAACAATTAATATGGACTTGAAAGTCTTATTGAATTGGTGGGAGATTTGAAGGTAGAGGTTATATATCAGAATCACTTTCAGAGTTCTAAAATTCACACCTGCTTCCACTTCTCACTGAGACTTATGTGTGCACCCATGGGCAATACTTGAAACAAAACAATTTCTCTACTCTTTGGAGATTGCTGATTCAGATGAGTTCATTACTGGTTATGCAGTTATACCAGTTTAAATAATGCCCCAAAATGATTTGAGAAACATCTTTAGGTATATTCCATAAGGCTTTATTGTTTTTTCTCTATGCTTCTCAAAATTTTTTATCAATAGTTTAGATGAAGATATAGAAATTGGATATTTGGAATCAAATATGCAGTGATATAAAGCTGTGAAAGGAACCTTAATAGGATTCACGAAAGTATTGGAATCCAAAGGGATCTATGTAGGTTGAAACAGTTGACTGAAATGAAGTCAAATTTAGCAGGAATAATTTAAACTTTCAATTAATGTTGAATTTATTTAATATTAATAAATGTTCATTTCTTTAACTCACAAATAGAAGAAAACATGTATAAGGAAGAGACTGCAGCTTTCTAGAAGACCTAAATTAACTGAGACAAGGTAAGAAAATTTGATCTTTTGTTTAAATTAGCCTGACTTGAAATGTATAAGGTAATCCATTGCTAAAATCTTCTCTAAAATAACACATTCTAATAGATGATTTTAATATGTGGCTGATTAGACTAAGATATCTTCTGCCTTTAATCTCAGATTAAAAGAAAATAATGCTAAAAGTAATTATAAGCTAGTTCAATGGTATGTAATATACTATAAACTGCAGAATTATGCAACAGAAAGCATCTCTGAGGTATTACTGTGTTTTTGGACTTCTTGTTAGATATACTTTTGCAATGGAGCTGACTTTTATGCCTTAATATTCTATCCCATGATCATCCAGTTCTCATTTATCTGATTTAACAAGATACCTAAGGGAAGGAAATGAACTAGCAGGCCCATGAAAGCCTTCCAGCCAGTTCTGCTAATTTATTTTTGGCATTGGTATGATTGTCTAAATTCACATTCTAGCCTAACAACCATTCACTTCCACCACAAATATCTACCAAGTACCAGCTAATAAGCCAAGCACTTTGTAAGTCTTAGGGATAGTACTAAAGGTGCAGGGCAGTATCCTTCCTTCAAGGAGCTCAAACTTTGCAAAATGACAAATATAAACAAATGCAAACAACGTGCCATGGTATTTTAAAAAACCTGGATGTACAGAAAGAAAGAGAAAAATGAATTCACTTGAGAAGTGGTGAAAGATTCCAAAGGAAGTGGAATTTGATTGGGTTTTGAAGGATGGGTTAGTGCTTTCAAAGAGAGAAGAAAAAGGGGAAGACATAGAGGAGGAAGCAGATTGTGTGGGGAGTGGGGAAGAGTTATGTGTGGTCAGAGTGACTTTGCAAGGTGCACGGATTTGACTAGAAGGGTCACGTGGGATGATATTTGGGCCATGTAAAGGAGCTTTCAGATCATCCTGATAGTAAACCAGCATGAGTTTTTAATCTAGGGGAAAATATAATCAGATTAGCGTTTTCAAAACATAGATTTGGAGAGTATATGGGAAGGGGTTTACAGTTAGGAGATAATTGCCTGAGGGAAACCAGTTATGATAAGCAGCTGAATCTAGACAATAAGAATGCAGGAACAAAAGAGGATTAAGAAGTTAGGTTTTATGAATTAGCTTCCCAGACTTCAATCAAGTATACATTAATTTGGAAAGCTGAGGATCAAAATTGTTATCTCTGGAAGTTCCCTGAATGTGTATATACCACCTGAGGTCCTATTTAGAGCATTCTCCACTGCACAGGCCAACAAGAAACATGTCAATACAATCTTATCAGTGGAATCTTAGTTCATTTTCAGGTAAACTCAGCCATTATTTTTGTGAAATATGTTTGTTTCTTCATTTTTCTGTTTATCTTGCTCTTGTGAAGCATGTTTGCTACTGTACAGCTTTGTGAGCTTCAAGCTACTATTAGAACTCTGTCCAAGAACAAGGCTGGTACTATCAGAGGGTATTTGGAAATGACTGATTACACACACACACAGGATTTTCAGCATGAAGGAACTAATCCATATGGCACTGCTGTGGTGGATACATTAGTCTGTGCACTTTTCAAAATCTATAGAAGTGTATACCTTAAAGAGAGAACTTTATAGATTTTTTTAAAAAATCAACCAATACTTTGGGAGAACCCAGTCTGTGACAAATGAATTTAACTGCATTTTTAACATATGACATAATTTCACTGCAAGGGCAGAGGAAAAAGGGGGCCAACCTACAAATCTTTGAAAAATAGTGTTTGGACTAGATACTATATAGCTAAAGATAGAAAAAGAATTCCTTACAGACACAGTACTCTAGTTGGTATATTTGTTTTTTACAGTAGTATGTGTTGGAAATTCGGAAACTACTTAATTTGTATACTAGGAATAAACAAACAAACATATGTGTTGTGTTGTAGATAATGAGAGCCAGGTTTCTCACTGCCAGAGAAAGAAGTTACAAATAAGCTGGAGAGGTGGAGGGGAAGGCTAGAATGAAACTTCTAGTGCTGCATTAGAGTTGGAGATGTTGGAATGAACTCACTTATTTTAACAGATATACAGTTATATGCATATTAATATATAACTATATAAGCATAGATATGTGTGTATATATGGGTTAGTATACATGCATAAATTTCCTAGGTCTCTTTATTAAGAGGGCCTTAAAAAGTGACACCCTCTAAGTGAGCCAAGATCGCGCCACCGCACTCCGCGGAGCTTGCAGTGAGCCGAGATCATGCCACTGCACTCCAGCCTGGGCGACAGAGCGAGACTGCGTCTCAAAAACAAACAAACAAACAAACAAAGTGACACACTCTGGTAACAATAAAAATGCCAAATGCTTAGATTCTATGTCATTCTCCAATAAAAGAAGCCAGGACCCCCTAGAAAAATGGCTAACTTCAATCTGGGACAGGGAAAATATAAGATGATCCTGGAGCATCTTATAGTGCCAGAAAGTAAAGCAGTGCTGAAAGAAAACAAAAAAGGAAAGGTAAGAGCATGTCAAGAGGACACAGGAATCATTATGAAATGGCTGGAATGGCCAAAGCTGGAAAAACTTGAGCAATGTAATATATAAAAATGGCACAGAATTATAACCCAGAGGATAAAATAAACCTCACAGAGTCCTTATTTGTATAAATTAGTGATTGAATATATAAATAAATAATACATAAGTGGGTAAGAAGGAACAGATTTTTCCTTATGGAAAAATTCTACTTAGTAAATGTAGACGGGAATAGAAAATTACCATTAGAACACCATCGGAATAATTGCAGCAGGCAAAATCCACAGGGGAAGCTAATGTTAGAAAGCACAGTTTTAAGGAGAAACAGGATATTTGCACAGCCTTAAAGTATCTCCTGAGAAATTTTAATAATGTTCACTAATTCTTTGATACTGCTTTCTCCAGGAGGTGGAGTTAATTTTCCTTCCTTTGAGAGTGTATTGGATTGAGTGACTTTCCTTTAATAAATAGAATATGGAAAAAAAAAGATAGTAGCTATAGAATGGAGAAAACTGGGCACACACCACCTTAGTCAAGTGATTAAAGTTAATATCACCTGTAATGAGTCATGTCCATGTCACATACTTCCTGAAATGATATAACGAGAAGAGCACTATGGTCTTCTTCCCTCAGTGCACAACCTCAGTTTAATCATGGGAAAACATCAAACACAGAGTGAGGGACAGTCTACAAAATACCTGGTCAGGACTCCTCAAAATTGTATGAAAGACAAGGGAAAACCAATAAACTTTATTTGGTAAGAAGACTAAGAAGATGTGGCACCTAAATGCAGTGGGAGGTTCTGAATTCGATCCTGGGATAGACAAGAGACATTAGTGGGGAAAGGTGGCAAAATCAGAATAGAGTCTGAAGTTTAGTTTATAGTACTGTATTAACATTGATTTATTAGCTTTGATAAATACACCATGGCTATGTAATGTAGAAGTTGAGTGAATTATATATGAGAACTGCTGTTGCAATTCTGCAAACCTAAAATTAATTCAAAGTAAAATTTAGTAAAAAATCATTGACTTTAAACCTCTTTCTCTTCCACTGTAAAATAATGTTAGTTTTCAAGGAGCTGGAAATTTTTTCAAGGACACAGCAAAGGTAACATGGAGTTACAATAAATCAAGAGGATCAAGAGGCTTATCTAGAAATACTGCCAGGAGTGATTCAAACATAACCCAATTGTGAGCCTTCAACATTAAAACTTCAGAGAAATTAGATTTTAAACCTAAACTATCTGAAATAAAAATTATATTGAATATTTTAATGAGATACATGAATATGTCTAATTCCTTAAGCATAAACTTTTAAAAAAAGTTTTATAAACTTTAGACATTTCTGTTTTGCTCACAAGGCAAAGAAACCCTACTGAAAAAATGAAAAGTATTTTTGATATTTTTCATAAAGCTATATCACCTAACTAATGTTCCACAGTTAATAAAATGTTTCTAAAATTATCTGAAATTATCTTGACTGAATGAATGGGTAAAAGCTATATGTTGATAATAGGTATGAAAATAAATTTTAAAACCTGCTTATGTTTAGCACCCAAATGTAAAAAACTGCTACTTCCTTATATACTTGGTATGCTATTTTTAAAGTCCCCAGAAATAGGCTGAACATGATCTCAGTTATGCTTTTCTTAATATGCTGTAGGGTAAATTAGCAGGAAGGGGTCAATTTAGATCCCATGCCACTCCTGTAAATCACTAAGATTCTCAGAATGCAGGAAATCCTTATTGCATCCTGTTTTGGACATGTGAGATATGAGGACTTCCCAACCATAGGGTACATGTAGAATCTCGCAGATTTAGGTGAGCCACAGAGGTTCATTTCTGACGGAAGCAGAAGATTTCACATAGCATGGTTGCAAATTCAGCCCATATGTTCAGCATAAGATACCTAAAGGATACTTAAGAACATTACTGCTTATAATATGTGCTCAACAATAACCTGGAAATTACTATATATGCCAAAGTGATTCAATAACATGAGATTATTATCCATAATCCAAAAACTGAAAAGTTTAACCAGTGATTTAGTCAAACAAAATACAATTATATTTTTCTCTGTAGACAATCATTAGATAAAAGGGCCACACACAGAATGAGACAATAAAAGCATTATCTGCACACGAGAGGTTGTTTGTTCTCAATATCAAGTTACTAGAGGAGTGAGGGTGAGGCTCATACATTCGGTTCAGCCACAGAGATGTCAGATTTTAATGAACAATGGTTTTTTAAGGAGGGCCAGCATACAAACATACTTTATACCCCTGAAAATTATTACTCGATTAATCCAGAGACCATTTCCACTGATCCTGGGCTTCGGGACCTTATGGCTGTTCTCTAGGATTTACTGCATGCATGTAACTATTAAGGGATGAAGAGGAGGAGGGGATTTCATTCAAAACAGCTTTGGCCGAGTTCTGTATATGCAAAAACTGAGGAAATTCAAAGAAACAGATAATAATTTGATATTGCTTCTCACAAGTTTCCTGACAAGGTGTTAAAAGGGTGTCAATAATATCTTATAGAGAAGAGAAAAATGTGTCAATGAGTGAGGATGGATGGTTAACAAGGCAGAAAGAAATGGAACCAGTTTACTGCAAAAGTGCCAAGAGGAATAAACCCTACAATTCCCAGGGCACAGCAGGAGGGAGAAAATTGATTTACCTTGATTTAGTCCACTCCAAATTCAGCTGTGGCCAAAAACCATGATGGTGGAGAGATCCTATGGTCCACAAGACAGGGTGGCAGTGGGGACTTGGCCACACCCTGGCACTGAGAGGTGGGCCTCTAGCTGGGACGTCAGCAGTTTCTGTGAGGCATCCGAGTAAAGGTGTGGTGCAAGGGTGGGAGGGGCAGGACTCTAGGAAGGGTCTACTTGTGTGCCCAGCCATGCATTCCTGGGAGTCAGTCTACAGAGGATGCTCAGCTGTCACTGAAACATGGCAGAACTGGAAAGGTGAAAAATGATGGAGAGAAACTGCATTTCTTTGAAGTCCTTGGGGAGAACACTGCTTATGGCTGAAAGGGATATTTTATAAAATGTTCAAGAGCGAGACCCCCAAGGGCATGCTCAAGTCACAACAGATGTTTGCTGAAGTGACTTCTAAGTCTTGTGGACTGAAAAAACTGCAAAGTTTCTATATTGCTGAATGAAGTAACCATGTAAGGGATTGGAGCTGAATTGAGGAAAGCATTTCTTTAACAAAATGTTTGTGTGCACATTCTAGAGAATACAGCATGAAAAGGGAAAAAGGGGTAACTTTGCAGTGGAGATACCTGACAAATATTGCTTCAACCAGGTCATGAAGGTCAACATCAACAGTGGAAAGTCACATTGATAGCATGTACCCTTGACGTGATATAATAAAAACAGCACAATACCTCTGTGGTCTTCCTTCCAAAACCTATAACCCCAGTTTGATCATGAGAAGAACATCAGATAGATCCAAATAGATGGCCATTCTATAAAATAACTGACCAATAATCCTCAAAACTGTTAGGTCACCAAAAATAAATAAAGTCTGAGAAACTGTCACAGCCTAAGGAGACCTGATGACTTAATGTAATGTGGTATCCTGGATAAAATCCTACAACAGAAAAAGGACCTGAGGTAGAAACTAAGAAAATAGGAATAAAGTATGAACTTTAGCTAATAACAGTAATATATCAATATTGGTTTATTAATTGCAGCAGCTGTACCATGCTAATGTTAGATGTGAATAGGAGAAATTCAGTGAAGAGCATATGGAAGCTCTCTGTCGTATCTTTGAATTTTTTCCCTCCCTCTAAAAGTGATCTGAAAAATGAAGTCTATTAAAGTGTGTATGTGTGTATATCATTCACAAATATAAATATTAAACAAATATTAAAGGAGATCTAAGTCATTAACTTGCCTCTCACTTATTTATGCAATTAAGAGGGCTGGTAAATCCTTTTTCTAAATGTCCTTTGACAATTCCTTTTTCCCTTGTCCCTTCTCTCTGTACCTTCACACAGGCCCTTAGTATTTTCCCTGAACTTGTGCCATGTCCTTTTGATCAGTCTCTGTGACTACAGTCTCTGTTCCTTTCTGACATGATGTGCAATAGTCACTTCATAATTCATTTTTTTCTATTGTTAATTTCTTGTTTAAAAATTTCCCGGAGACCCCACCATTGCACTCTGTAAAAAAGGAATTCTCCTGGTCATTTAATGCCTTCAAAGATCTGGCCCAGACATTCTTCTGAGCACATTTCTGTCACTTCTTATGTTAACCCATAGATGCTCTCAGTGGTTTTCAGGTTTTAAAATATTTTTAGTAAACATAGCTTTGGTTTTTTTCCAAATAAAAAGTAGAAACCCAAGTTACAGATCAGATAAAGACACTGCCATAGGATGGCCTGGATCAAGAGATAACCTCCTTTTCAGCCTCCTTCTGCAAGATCTGTTGAACATCATCTGAAAAGCTTGTTTTTGAGCCAGTGGACTTCTCAATTGTTTCTAGGGCACTGGGCTCCCCTGCCTTCGACTCGAATGCTTTTTATCCTTGTTTCTGCCTGTGTCACAGTCTACAATGCCCTTCTCCTGCTTCTTTCTCTATTTGGTCCTATCAAAGTCATTCTCGTTTTTCAAACCTCTCCTGACAGGGCTTCTCTGATTGCCCAGCCAAAAGTGGTGTCCCACTCCTGTGGGGTTCTTGGCCCTTGACTGAACTTCTCTTTTGACATTTTTTTTTTTTTTTTTTTTTAAATTTATTTATTATTATTATACTTTAAGTTGTAGGGTACATGTGCATAACGTGCAGGTTTGTTACATATGTATACTTGTGCCATGTTGCTGTGCTGCACCCATCAACTCGTCATTTACATCAGGTATAACTCCCAATGCAATCCCTCCCCCCTCCCCCCTCCCCATGATAGGCCCCGGTGTGTGATGTTCCCCTTCCTGAGTCCGAGTGATCTCATTGTTCAGTTCCCACCTATGAGTGAGAACATGCGGTGTTTGGTTTTCTGTTCTTGTGATAGTTTGCTAAGAATGATGGATTCCAGCTGCATCCAAGTCCCTACAAAGGACTCAAACTCATCCTTTTTTATGGCTGCATAGTATTCCATGGTGTATATGTGCCACATTTTCTTAATCCAATCTGTCACTGATGGACATTTGGGTTGATTCCAAGTCTTTGCTATTGTGAATAGTGCTGCAATAAACATACGTGTGCATGTGTCTTTATAGCAGCATAATTTATAATCCTTTGGGTATATACCCAGTAATGGGATGGCTGGGTCATATGGTACATCTAGTTCTAGATCCTTGAGGAATCACCATACTGTTTTCCATAATGGTTGAACTAGTTTACAATCCCACCAACAGTGTAAAAGTGTTCCTATTTCTCCACATCCTCTCCAGCACCTGTTGTTTCCTGACTTTTTAATGATTGCCATTCTAACTGGTGTGAGATGGTATCTCATTGTGGTTTTGATTTGCATTTCTCTGATGGCCAGTGATGATGAGCATTTTTTCATGTGTCTGTTGGCTGTATGAATGTCTTCTTTTGAGAAATGTCTGTTCATGTCCTTTGCCCACTTTTTGATGGGGTTGTTTGTTTTTTTCTTGTAAATTTGTTTGAGTTCTTTGTAGGTTCTGGATATTAGCCCTTTGTCAGATGAGTAGATTGCAAAAATTTTCTCCCATTCTGTAGGTTGCCTGTTCACTCTGATGGTAGTGTCTTTTGCTGTGCAGAAGCTCTTTAATTTAATGAGATCCCATTTGTCAATTTTGGCTTTTGCTGCCGTTGCTTTTGGTGTTTTAGACATGAAATCTTTGCCCATGCCTAAGTCCTGAATGGTACTACCTAGGTTTTCCTCTAGGATTTTTATGGTATTAGGTCTAACATTTAAGTCTCTAATCCATCTTGAATTAATTTTCGTATAAGGAGTAAGGAAAGGATCCAGTTTCAGCTTTCTACTTATGGCTAGCCAATTTTCCCAGCACCATTTATTAAATAGGGAATCCTTTCCCCATTTCTTGTTTCTCTCAGGTTTGTCAAAGATCAAATGGCTGTAGATGTGTGGTATTATTTCTGAGGACTCTGTTCTGTTCCATTGGTCTATATCTCTGTTTTGGTACCAGTACCATGCTGTTTTGGTTACTGTAGCCTTGTAGTATAGTTTGAAGTCAGGTAGTGTGATGCCTCCAGCTTTGTTCTTTTGACTTAGGATTGTCTTGGAGATGCGGGCTCTTTTTTGGTTCCATATGAACTTTAAAGCAGTTTTTTTCCAATTCTGTGAAGAAACTCATTGGTAGCTTGATGGGGATGGCATTGAATCTATAAATTACCTTGGGCAGTATGGCCATTTTCACAATATTGATTCTTCCTATCCATGAGCATGGTATGTTCTTCCATTTGTTTGTGTCCTCTTTGATTTCACTGAGCAGTGGTTTGTAGTTCTCCTTGAAGAGGTCCTTTACATCCCTTGTAAGTTGGATTCCTAGGTATTTTATTCTCTTTGAAGCAATTGTGAATGGAAGTTCATTCCTGATTTGGCTCTCTGTTTGTCTGTTACTGGTGTATAAGAATGCTTGTGATTTTTGCACATTAATTTTGTATCCTGAGACTTTGCTGAAGTTGCTTATCAGCTTAAGGAGATTTTGGGCTGAGACAATGGGGTTTTCTAAATATACAATCATGTCATCTGCAAACAGGGACAATTTGACTTCTTCTTTTCCTAACTGAATACCCTTGATTTCTTTCTCTTGCCTGATTGCCCTAGCCAGAACTTCCAACACTATGTTGAATAGGAGCGGTGAGAGAGGGCATCCCTGTCTTGTGCCAGTTTTCAAAGGGAATTTTTCCAGTTTTTGCCCATTCAGTATGATATTGGCTGTGGGTTTGTCATAAATACCTCTTATTATTTTGAGGTACGTTCCATCAATACCGAATTTATTGAGCGTTTTTAGCATGAAGGGCTGTTGAATTTTGTCAAAAGCCTTTTCTGCATCAATTGAGATAATCATGTGGTTCTTGTCTTTGGTTCTGTTTATATATGCTGGATTATGTTTATTGATTTGCGAATGTTGAACCAGCCTTGCATCCCAGGGATGAAGCCCACTTGATCATGGTGGATAAGCTTTTTGATGTGTTGCTGAATCCGGTTTGCCAGTATTTGATTGAGGATTTTTGCATCGATGTTCATCAGGGATATTGGTCTAAAATTCTCTTTTTTTGTTGTGTCTCTGCCAGGCTTTGGTATCAGGATGATGTTGGCCTCATAAAATGAGTTAGGGAGGATTCCCTCTTTTTCTATTGATTGGAATAGTTTCAGAAGGAATGGTACCAACTCCTCTTTGTACCTCTGGTAGAATTCAGCTGTGAATCCATCTGGTCCTGGACTTTTTTTGGTTGGTAGGCTATTAATTGTTGCCTCAATTTCAGAGCCTGCTATTGGTCTATTCAGGGATTCAACTTCTTCCTGGTTTAGTCTTGGAAGAGTGTAAGTGTCCAGGAAATTATCCATTTCTTCTAGATTTTCCAGTTTATTTGCGTAGAGGTGTTTATAGTATTCTCTGATGGTAGTTTGTATTTCTGTGGGGTCGGTGGTGATATCCCCTTGATCATTTTTAATTGCGTCGATTTGATTCTTCTCTCTTTTCTTCTTTATTAGTCTGGCTAGTGGTCTGTCAATTTTGTTGATCTTTTCAAAAAACCAACTCCTGGATTCATTGATTTTTTGGAGGGTTTTTTGTGTCTCTATCTCCTTCAGTTCTGCTCTGATCTTAGTTATTTCTTGCCTTCTGCTAGCTTTCGAATGTGTTTGCTCTTGCTTCTCTAGTTCTTTTAATTGCGATGTTAGAGTGTCAATTTTACATCTTTCCTGCTTTCTCTTGTGGGCATTTAGTGCTATAAATTTCCCTCTACACACTGCTTTAAATGTGTCCCAGAGATTCTGGTATGTTGTATCTTTGTTCTCATTGGTTTCAAAGAACATCTTTATTTCTGCCTTCATTTCGTTATGTACCCAGTAGTCATTCAGGAGCAGGTTGTTCAGTTTCCATGTAGTTGAGCGGTTTTGATTGAGTTTCTTAGTCCTGAGTTCTAGTTTGATTGCACTGTGGTCTGAGAGACAGTTTGTTATAATTTCTGTTCTTGTACATTTGCTGAGGAGTGCTTTACTTCCAATTACGTGGTCAATTTTGGAGTAAGTATGATGTGGTGCTGAGAAGAATGTATATTCTGTTGATTTGGGGTGGAGAGTTCTATAGATGTCTATTAGGTCTGCTTGCTGCAGAGATGAGTTCAATTCCTGGATATCCTTGTTAACTTTCTGTCTCGTTGATCTGTCTAATGTTGACAGTGGAGTGTTAAAGTCTCCCATTATTATTGTATGGGAGTCTAAGTCTCTTTGTAAGTCTCTAAGGACTTGCTTTATGAATCTGGGTGCTCCTGTATTGGGTGCATATATATTTAGGATAGTTAGCTCTTCCTGTTGAATTGATCCCTTTACCATTATGTAATGGCCTTCTTTGTCTCTTTTGATCTTTGATGGTTTAAAGTCTGTTTTATCAGAGACTAGTATTGCAACCCCTGCTTTTTTTTGTTCTCCATTTGCTTGGTAAATCTTCCTCCATCCCTTTATTTTGAGCCTATGTATGTCTCTGCGTGTGAGATGGGTCTCCTGAATACAGCAGACTGATGGGTCTTGACTCTTTATCCAGTTTGCCAGTCTGTGTCTTTTAATTGGAGCATTTAGTCCATTTACATTTAAGGTTAATATTGTTATGTGTGAACTTGATCCTGCCATTATGATATTAACTGGTTATTTTGCTCGTTAGTTGATGCAGTTTCTTCCTAGCCTCAATGGTCTTTACATTTTGGCATGTTTTTGCAATGGCTGGTACCGGTTGTTCCTTTCCATGTTGAGTGCTTCCTTCAGGGTCTCTTGTAAGGCAGGCCTAGTGGTGACAAAATCTCTAAGCATTTGCTTATCTGTAAAGGATTTTATTTCTCCTTCACTTATGAAACTTAGTTTGGCTGGATATGAAATTCTGGGTTTAAAATTCTTTTCTTTAAGAATGTTGAATATTGGCCCCCACTCTCTTCTGGCTTGTAGAGTTTCTGCTGAGAGATCTGCTGTTAGTCTGATGGGCTTCCCTTTGTGGGTAACCCGACCTTTCTCTCTGGCTGCCCTTAAGATTTTTTCCTTCATTTCAACTTTGGTGAATCTGGCAATTATGTGTCTTGGAGTTGCTCTTCTCGAGGAGTATCTTTGTGGCGTTCTCTGTATTTCCTGGATTTGAATGTTGGCCTGCCCTACTAGGTTGGGGAAGTTCTCCTGGATGATATCCTGAAGAGTGTTTTCCAACTTGGTTCCATTTTCCCCCTCACTTTCAGGCACCCCAATCAGACGTAGATTTGGTCTTTTTACATAATCCCATACTTCTTGCAGGCTTTGTTCATTTCTTTTTCTTCTTTTTTCTTTTGGTTTCTCTTCTCGCTTCATTTCATTCATTTGATCCTCAATCGCTGATACTCTTTCTTCCAGTTGATCGAGTCGGTTACTGAAGCTTGTGCATTTGTCACGTATTTCTCGTGTCATGGTTTTCATCTCTTTCATTTCGTTTAGGACCTTCTCTGCATTAATTACTCTAGCCATCAATTCTTCCACTTTTTTTTCAAGATTTTTAGTTTCTTTGCGCTGGGTACGTAATTCCTCCTTTAGCTCTGAGAAATTTGATGGACTGAAGCCTTCTTCTCTCATCTCGTCAAAGTCATTCTCCGTCCAGCTTTGATCCATTGCTGGCGATGAGCTGCGCTCCTCAGTTGAAAATGCAGAAATCACCGGTCTTCTGTGTCGCTCGCGCTGGGAGTTGGAGACTGGAGCTGCTCCTATTCGGCCATCTTGCTCCGCCCTCAAGTCATCCTGCTCTTTTGACATTTAATGAATGCTGACTGATCTGTGACAGAATTATTTGATTATACTTATCCGCCTCATTAGTCCATTAGTCTGTAAATCCTTTAAGGACAGGATCTGTGGTTTTCATATCTGTGCATTCTCCACAACAGCTATCATGATGCCTTTATTTAGCAGGCTTTCTGTTAGTGTTACTTGACTAGATGGGTGGATAGAAGGAATGCCCTGAGTTTACTTTGGCTTGAATGGATGTTTCTGCTTTTGTTCCTTAGCCTGTTTCCGACTCTGGGTGTCTGTCTGCTTCTTTTACATTCTCTTACTTCTTGTTTTGACTAATGATTTCGTATCTGACCACTAGATATGCCAACTCTCCGTGTCCTAGGAAGACACAGGGAGAAATGGATCTCAAGAGTTACTAGACTGCATCCCCCTCTCTTCGTCCCGTGCTCTTCACTCAAATCTGAGTCCAGTGCCTGGGGCATTATAGGTATTCAATATGTGTTTATTGAAATATTGAATAAAGGAGAATAATTTTAAAAGAGAGCAACTTTTTTAAAGCAAAAGTAGACTGTCTTCATAGCCTGTGTTTCTGTTGAGACTCAGCTGCAGCAACCTTATAGCTATCCATGGAGAGAGATGTTAACTACTCTCAAAATGACTTAAGGCATTCCAATTCATGGATGCAGCTGGAAACCATCATTCTTAGCAAAATGTCACAAGAACAGAAAACCAAACACTGCATGTTCTCACTCATAGGTGGGAACTGAACAATGAGATCACTTGGACTCGGGAAGGGGAACATCACACACCGGGGCCTATCATGGGGAGGGGGGAGGGGGGAGGGGGGAGGGATTGCATTGGGAGTTATACCTGATGTAAATGACGAGTTGATGGGTGCTGACGAGTTGATGGGCGCAGCACAGCAACATGGCACAAGTATACATATGTAACAAACCTGCACGTTATGCACATGTACCCTAGAACTTAAAGTGTAATAATAATAAAAAAAATAAAAATAAAAAATAAAAAAAAAGGCATTCCAATTCAAACTTGGGGCTGTCTGCTTGCCTCTAAAACTTAGTACCCATTTCTGTACAAACCTCTTATTTACACTGTGTCATTTAGCCTGGTTTTCCCCTTGAATGCTGTTCTTGATAATGATTTATAAATATTTATTCTTAATGAAAATGTTGGAGAAGAGTACAGAGTGTAACATTTCCCAGACCCTGCAATCCTCGCAGATGGACCTAAACACAAACCACAGCGATCAGAGCTTTGTAGACTACAGCAGGTGACTCAGTATGAGAGTGTGCTTGCTTAGAGGATTTTGCAATGGTAATGAGTTGAAGATAAAAAAGATTAAGGGAATATTTTTAGTGTGAGTAGCTAAATTTAAAATCACATAAAGCTTATAGCCTGAATTTCCAAACATGCTCACCTGTTTTTCCCAATACAACGTGAAAGACAAAATGTCCTATCACACACACACACTAAAGAATGCTATTAAAAATGTTCTCTTTTTTGTTGTTTAAAATGATATAAATATATTCACTGGAAAAGATTCAAATCTAAAAAAAACACTGAACAAAATGAGAGCATTTTCCCTCTTATGACTACTTTTCTTTCCAGGGCAGCCACACTTCTGAGTTTGCTAGTTATCCTTTTAGTCCATTTTACATGGACGGCTCTGTTTTCTGTATTACATTATTCTAATACATATTATACATAGATTAGACTACGTGTGTATCAGTCACAATTTATCTTCAGCTGAATCAAAAATAAATAACCAAAGGAGCATTTATATTTATGAAATAATAAGCAGAAGAATGGTAGGAGATCCACAATGCCACGAAGGACCCAGATTCTTTATATCTTTCCAATTTTACCATTAATTGTTACTTTTACCCACATGCTTGTTACCTTACGACCCCAAATAGCTGCTATATCACCGGAATTTTTTCGCCTTCCAGGGAGGAGGAGTGGAAAGGATAAAGAGCAGTGATGACCCCTCACAACCCATCAGTCAGAATACTGCCACTTGACCCCACCAAGGTGCAAAGGCATCTAAACCACATTTTTTTTTTAAGCTCAGCACATTGTCTTCCTGAATAAGATCAGAAGTTTCTTTGTAAGAAAAACTGAAGCAATAGTTACTGATAGGCAACTACCATGCCTTCGATAACTAATTTTGCTTTTCCCACTTAATAATATACCCCACATCCCTTCTCATGTTAGTACATTTATCATTATTTTTAATGATTACCTGGTATGCTAGTATATGAATGTGCAACTTTTGGGCTATTTACCTACTGAGGTATGTATCTAACTTTCTCTATTTTTCTCTTTTTTTTTTTCTAAGCAGTGCTAATATGAACATCCATCAATCTTAACTTTTTATTTGTAATTTTGTTATAAATTTATTTTCCTTATAAAAGCTTCTCCTATTTCCGTATAAAACCTTTCTCCTATTTCCTTATAAAAGCTTCTCCCAATTATATAAACTTCACATCTTACAGCACCTGGAACTTATTTCTAAATACTTTATAATCTACTACTTTTATTTCTTGTCTCTAAATATCTGATATTTTAGTTGTTGGTATTTCACATTTTCAAAAGAGGATATAATCACCATCATTAATAATAGTTAACACATATAAGTGTTACTAATAGTTACCACATTAATAATAGTTAACACATATAAGTGCTAGGCATAGTTCTACATGCCTTATTTAAAAATTAATTTAGTTCTCACAATGACCCTATGAGATAGATACTATTACTGTTTATGTTTCACAAACTGAGAAATTGAACAACAGAATGACTAAGACATAATGCCACAAAGTTACTGGCAGAGCCATTTTCTTCAGTTTTTCCTTTTTTAAAATCCCAAGCATATTTTCTTATTTAATGTAATGGCACATTAATAAATTGTTGAATGTTGAAAATCATGTAAACCTACCTCTTATAATTTAAATCTTAATGAGAAATAGTACAGGATGAGAAAAATACATTTTCCTCTGCTTATTCAATGTTAATGATATAGAAACAAGTTATCCATTTGACATTATTGAGAAATCATATGCTCATAAAAATTTTTTTTAGGTAAAGAATGCTTCATGCTTTACAAATAGTGGACTGGATTTATTTAAAGGTGGTACATATACACAATGGGGTACTATGCAGCCATAAAAAAGAATAACATTATATCCTATGCAGTAACATGGATGGAGTTGGGAGCCATTATCCTAAACAAATTAATGCGGGAACAGAAAATCAAATACCTCACGTTCGCATTTATAAGTGGGAGCTAAACATTCAGTACACATAGACACAAAAATGGGAATAATAGACAATGGGGACTACTTGAACCTATCAAATACTATGCTCACTACCTAGGTGACTAAATAATTTGTATACCAAACCCCAGAGACTCACAATTTACCCATGTAACAAACTTGCACATGCACCCTTAGAACCTAAAATAAAAATTGAAAAAGAAGAAACACAACTCTTACTGATGCCTATGATAGTCACAATTCTTTTGGTTTCCTAGCCACAAAAGAATAGAGAGGGGCCAGGTGTAGTGGCTCACACCTGTAGCTCCATCACTTTTGGAGGATGAGATGAACAGATTACCTTAGCTCAGGAGTTCAAGACCAGCATGGGTAACACGGCAAAACCCTGTCTCAACAAAACATTAAATAAATAAATAAATAAATAAATAAATAAATGCCAGGTGTAGTGGTGCATTCCTGTAGTCCCAGTAACTTGGGAGGCTGAGGTGGGAGGATCACCAGCGCCCAGGAGGCAGAGGTTACAGTGAGTAGAGATTGCATCACTGAACTCCAGCCTGGGTGTCTGAGTGAAAAAAAAAAAAAAAGAAAAGAAAAAGAAAAAAAAGACTAGAGAGGTAGTCATCCTGATATTAGAATTAGTAACTGATATCATGATGCAAATTAAAATGGCCCCTAAATCACTGTTGTTTGAGAATAGGATTACAAGTAATATTCCTACTCAATGTTCTCTGAAGAAAATAAGGCCTTGAAAAAACTTGCAGATGAACTTTGTAGACTACAAATATTAAAAAAATAAGAAAAAGTTAGATATCTCATGAATGTGTAAATAGATGTAGATACTAGTCTATTTTCTCATTCACTACCACAAAACAAAAAAGTTGAAAGTTATCAAAGCTTATAAACACAGACCCCTACAAAGTACCATTTGCAGTCAAGAGAAATGTCAAGATAGGTAAAGATGCAGTATTAAGGAATAACTGCATAAAATTAACTATAGCACATGTTGTATGACTGTAACAATTTCATAACTTCCTCCTATTGCTATTACTGTGAGCTCAAGTGTTGCAAGTATCCTTTTAAAACGTTCTAATCATCTCCACAGGAGCAGCTGTCTTTCCAGTAAATTTTGTATTGCAGTAAAAAGTTCTCTCTTGCAGTTCTCATGTATTTTTCATCACGGTTAGTGCAATACCATAAGCTTTAAATAAAACCATGGGATCCATGTGAAGTGCTACTAGTGGTGCTGAAAGGGCTCCCAATAAGCAAAGTCATGACATTACAAGGAAAAGTTGAGTTGCCTGATATGCACCATAAATTGAGACCTGCAGCTGCAGTTGCCCACCGTTTCAATGAAAATGAATCCAGGGTGATATAGTTTGGATGTTTGTCCCCTCCAAATTCCATGTCGAAACATAATCCCCAATGTTGGAGGTGGGGCTTGGCGGGAGGTGTTTGCATCACTGACTGGATCCCACATGAATGGCTTGGTGCTGTCCTTGTGATAATGAGTGAATCTTTGCTCTAAGTTCACCCAAGATCTGGTTGTTTAAAATAGAGTGTGGCACCTCCCCTCCCCTCTTTTGCTCCCGCTGTGGCCATATGACATGCTGGTTCCCCCTTCACCTTCTGCCATGACTGGAAGTTTCTTGAGGTCCTCACCAGGAGCAGATGCTGGATCTATGCTTTTACAGCCTGCAAAACTGTGAGCCCGTTAAACCTCTTTTCTTGATAAATTATCAGTCTCAGGTATTTCTTTATAGCAACACAAGAGCAGGCCAATACACGGAGTAACGACCATTGTAATAAAAAGGGAAATTTGTGAAGCTTTTGCTGAAGCTACACCAACAGGTGTTAAAATCTTGCGCTTTTTGTAAAGTACTTTTTTTTTTCACTTCTGACTTAAGTGAAAAGTGTGAAATACCTTTTTGTTTCATATTGAAAATGCAGCTTTTATGCGGGTTCAGGATTACTCTGAGAAAGACATATCTATAGACTCTAATACAATTGAAGAAAAAGCAATGTCATTATATGACAACTTTAAGCAAAAGGAAGATGAAGGATCTAAAGCTGGAGAATTTAATGCAAACAATGGATGGTTTGATCATTTTAGAAAGGTATTTGGCTTAAATAATGTCAAGATAACAGGAGAAACAGTTTCTGCCAACCATGAAGCAGCAAACAAGTTGCTATTAAGAAAATCACTGAGGAGAAAAGGTATAGGTCCAAATAAGTTTTTAATGCAGACCACAGTGTCTTATTCTGGGGAAAACAAATGCCACAGAGAACATTTATTGGTAAGAAAGAAAGGCGAGCACCATGATTTAAGGCAAGATGGGACAGGCTAACTCCACTGTTTTGTGCAAATCCAGTCAGGTTTATGACCAGGACTGTTTTTATCTATAAAGCTACTAACCCCTGAGTCTTAAAGGGAAAAGATAAACACAGTTGCCAGTCTTTTGGTTGTACAACAAGAAGACCTGAACACTGAGAATCCTCTTTCTGGATTGTTTCCACTGTGCTTTGTTCCCGAAGTCAGGAAGTACCTTGCAATTAAGGGACTGTCTTAAAGTTCTTTTAATATTGGACAATGCCCTTGGCCTCACAGAGGCCCACGAGTTCATCGTCAAAGGTGTCGAAGTGGTTTACATACTCCCAAATACAAGGTCTCTAATTCAGTCTCTAGATCAGGAGATCTCAAAGACCCAGAAGGCTCATTACACACAGTACTCTATGGAAAGGATTGTCAGTGCTGTGGAAGAGAATCCCGATATGGAGAATATCATGAAAGTTTGGAAGGATTACACATTTGAAGATGCCATTATGATTATAGAAAAAGCCATGAAACCCATCAAGCCAGAAACAATAAATTCCTGCTAGAGAAAACTGTGTCAGATGTTGTACATGATTTCACAGGATTTATGACACAGCCAACCAAGGAAATCATGAAAGAGATTGTGGATAAGGAAAAAAAAAAAAAGTGGGAGGTGAAGAGTTTAAGATATGGATCTTAGAGAAATTCAAGAGCTAACAGACACCACAACAGAGCAGTTAACAGAAGATGAATCTCCAGCTGGCAGCTGGAGATGAATACTTCCAAGCCAGTGCCAGATGATGAGGAAGAAGATACAGAAGAAGCAGTATCAGGAAACAAATTGACATTAGACAATCTGACAGAAGAGTTCTGGTTATGTAAGACTGCTTTCATCTTATTTCACAACATGGCCCCTTTCACGATATGGGCACTGAAACTAATGCAAACAATGCAAGAAGGGTTGGTACCATACAGAAATATATTTAGAGAAATGAAAAAGCAAAAAAATCCAGACTGATATTTTCATAAAGTTACACTGAGTGTGCTTGTCTCTCCTGCTTCCCTTTCTATCTCCTCTACCTCTGCCACCTGTGAGACAGCGAGACCAACCCCTCCGCTTTCTCCTCTCCTCAGCCTATTCAATGGGATAACGACGAGGATGAAGAACTTTATGATAATGCACTTCCACTTAATGAGTAGTAAATATATTTTCTCCTCATATAATTTTTTATTAACATTCCCTTTTCTCTAGCTTACTTTGTTGTAAGAATACAGTATATAATACATATAACACAAAATATGTGTTAATAAACTGTTTCTATTATTGATGAGGCTTCTGTTTATCAGTAGACTAATAGTGATGAAGTTTTGGGGGAGTCAGAAGTTACAAATTAATTTTCAACTGCAGGGACTGTTGACATCCCTAATCCCCATGTTGTTCAAGGGCTAAAATTTGCACCATCACATTGGGGGCTAAGACTTCTATCTATTCAAATTCAGAGCTTACCTAGATTCTGAACGTTTTACTCCTAGATCAAAAATTGATATTGTAGTATGTGAAGAGTGGGAAGGAGAAAGT
This sequence comes from Macaca thibetana thibetana, assembly GCF_024542745.1. Lineage (NCBI taxonomy): Eukaryota > Metazoa > Chordata > Mammalia > Primates > Cercopithecidae > Macaca > Macaca thibetana. Next base: position 70,617,119 of record NC_065583.1, read on the forward strand.
AGTTTCCTTAAACACCACTAGAATTTTTAACCAGACTGCTTATATTCTGATTAAAGTAGAATTGATAACTCTTACTTTGAGGTAGAAAAACCTAATCATGGCACTGATGGGGGAGAATGTCTTCTCCCTCATTCCACTCATTTTCTTCACTGTCTCTAGGTCATAGTTGCATATTTGTGATGTAGAAAAAAAAAAGGAAAAAATTTTTAACATAATGTAACTGAGAAAGTGAATATAAAGTAACTTTGTTAACTGCAAATAAAGTTAACTTCCACAAAAAAAAATTAACCATAATGAAGTAAAGTAACATTATTATGTATTTTAGTTATTGGCTATGATAATTAAAAGAGGATTACCAAATATCTTATTCTGATATTTTCCTGAATAACTCACATTTTCTACATGCACTGTGGATGTTGTAACTGTCTTGCCAGAGTTTACATAAAAAAGATTCCTGTTGTTGGGGACATGTTTATTTTGGAAAGCTTGTGCCTACAGTAAAATTGGCACAGAATGTATTTGGCATAACTGTGGTTTCTGCACACTGTCAGCCCAGTTTAGGAATTAACCATAATAAGAAATTGTGAGTTACTAGAGGAAGCATTTTTCTAAAAAGCAGTAAGGAATGCAAAAAAACAAAAGCAAAAATAAAAACCACTGCCTCTGCCTCTATACACATACATTGAATCAAAAACAAATTCTTGATTTTGATTTTATAATGTAACTAGGAAAGATTGAACAACTAAGGAAAACTGGGTAAAAGTAGACTGCGACTACCTGTGAATCTGTAATTCCTTCAAAATAAAATCTTAAAAAAAATTTGCTACCTCAATAAGGAAAGATCCTGGAGCAAAAAGAGTAAGAATTGAGAAATAAATCATTGATATCCACTAATGTGAAAGTACAGATAAGCTGTCTAACTTTGAGAGGACTTGGACTGCCTTCAGAGTAAACGGGAAACTTGATAGAGGTTCTAAATCATGAGGTGAACTGTGGTTTGCAGATTTGCAAGCTCCTTGTGGCTTTCACTCAAACTGTGGTTTTCAAGGGGATATTACCAAAAGAATTTTCTAAGAAAGGTTAGACAAATACCACAGACAGGCTGGGCAAAACCAAAGGGTAGAGATTTGAGTGGAACACTGATGTAAATACTTTCTTTTCTGGAAAGGGCAGAAAAGGCTGATTCTCTTGAGTTGTGCTTTTCTGATTTCCAGCTGACTTTTTCCTCTCCCTCTAATTACACCGAAGCCAATGTGGAGAACAAGATGCGTCAATTAAACTAGGTAGAGGGAGGGAGATCCATGTGGGCCATTACTATTGATTTTGTAAAGACAAGTTCATAATAATGAAATTCTCAATCTTGTGGGCTGAAAGTTAGCTCTTTATACTCCCAATGGAACAACTCTCTCTCCACTTTATGGCCTGAAGAATATTTTTCGTTTGTTTTCATTATTATCTATTTTCCCCTCAAGTAGATGGTAAGCTCCTTAATGGTGTTTTCTTTTTTTAAGTAAAAATCAAGACATTTGGAATGCATTAATCTCTTCAGTGAACTCCATTGGTATCAGTAACTGCAATGTTGCAGCTTTCAACGTTTCACATTACTAGTCAGTAAGTATTTGTTTTAAGGGTGAGAGTAGGAACAGAACAGGAGACACAAGGATATCAAATTTCACATATATTAAAAATTCAAAAATCAGAACCATTTTCTTTTCTGGACTGGGTCTGGTGACATGTACCTATAGATCCAGCTACTTGGGAGATTAAGGCAGGAGGATGGCTTGAGCACAGGGCTTAGAGGTTACAGTCAGCTAGGACTGCACCAATGAACTCCAGCCTGGGTGACACAGTGAGACTCTGTCTCTATATAAGAAAAATTAAAAATAAGATAATTTTCTTTTTTACATCAAAATTGCATTACAAACTTCAATGTTTTCATTTTACCCAAGACTCATCATCAACTGAATTGGGAGTATGAGAAAAAGAAAGCCCTGCTATGTTCAAAGTGCTGTTGTCTGGAAATCTTTTCCAGTATCAACTGATGCAAACACATCAGTTGATGTCCCTCCTGTACCACCACTGAAGCTAGGAACATATGTACTATCAGCAGTTTCTTCCAACCATGAAGAAGCATGCTGTTGAGCACCCAACCTCGCCTAACAGCAGCAAACAAATAATCCAACTTTGTTAATTTCCCAGGCAAACTTTGAGTTTCCTTTAGAAAAGTGGAACTGGACATAAGGATATTATGCTTTTCCACTGATGGCATTACTAGGCGGGAAATTAGCTTCATTTCTGACCCAAAACCTGTATCCAGTATGTAATCAGCTACATCTAAAACTAAATATTTTAGTTGTCTGAGACCAATCTTTTCTTTTTCTTTTTCCTGAAGGTAAGTTACTTGCCTTCTAATTTATTATTATTATTATACTTTAAGTTCTAGGGTACATGTGTAAAACGTTTAGGTTTGTTACATATGTATACATGTGCCATGTTGGTGTGCTGCACCTGTTAACTCGTCATTTACATTAGGTATATCTCTTAATGCTATCCCTCCCCCCTCCCACACCCCATGACAGGCCCGGGTGTGTGATGTTCCCCACCCTGTGTCCAGGTGTTCTCATTGTTCCCTTCCCACCTATGAGTGAGAACATGTAGTGTTTGGTTTTCTGTCCTTGCGATAGTTTGCTCAGAATGATGGTTTCTAGTTTCATACATGTCCCCACATGAACTCATCCTTTTTTACGGCTGCATAATATTCCATGGTGTATATGTGCCACATTTTCTTAATTCAGTCTATCATTGATGGACATTTGGGTTGGTTCCAAGTATTTGCTATTGTGAATAGTGCTGCAATAAACATACGTGTGCATGTGTCTTTATAGCAGCATGATTTATAATCCTCTGGGTATATGCCCAGTAATGGGATGGCAGGGTCAAATGATATTTCTAGTTCTAGATCCTTGAGGAATCACCATACTGTCTTCTACAATGGTTAAACTAGTTTTACAGTCATACAAGCAGTGTAAAAGTGTTCCTATTTCTCCACAGCCTTCCAGCACCTGTTGTTTCCTGACTTTTTAATGATCACCATTCTAACTGGTGTGAGATGGTATCTCATTGTGATTTTGATTTGCATTTCTCTGATGTCCAGTGATGATGAGCATTTCTTCATGTGTCTGTTGGCTGCATAAATGTCTTCTTTTGAGAAATATCTGTTCATATCCTTTGCCCACTTTTTGATGGGGTTGTTTGACTTTTTCTTGTAAATTTGTTTAAGTTCTTTGTAGATCCTGGATATTAGCCCTTTGTCAGATGGGTAGATTGTAAAAATTTTCTCCCATTCTGTAGGTTGTCTGTTCACTCTGATGCTAGTTTTTCTTTTGCTGTGCAGAAGCTCTTTAGTTGAATTAGATCCCATTTGTCAATTTTGGCTTTTGTTGACATTGCTTTTGGTGGTTTAGTCATGAAGTCCTTGTCCATGTCTTTGGCCTTAATGGTATTGCCTAGGTTTTTTTCTAGGGTTTTTATGGTTTTAGGTCTAACATTTAAGTCTTTAATCCATCTTGAATTAATTTTTGTATAAGGTGTAAGGAAGGGATCCAGTTTCAGCTTTCTACTTATGGCTAGCCAGTTTTCCCAGCACCATTTATTAAATAGGGAATCCTTTATCCATTTCTTCTTTTTGTCAGGTTTGTCAAAGACCAGATGGTTGTAGATGTGTGGTATTATTTCCGAGGATTCTGTTCTGTTCCATTGGTCTATATATCTGTTTTGCTAGCAGTACCAAGATGTTTTGGTTACTGCAGCCTTGTAGTATAGTTTGAAGTCAGGTAGCATGATGCCTCCAGCTTTGTTCTTTTGACTTAGGATTGTCTTGGCAATGCGGGCTCTTTTTTGGTTCCATATGAACTTTAAAGTAGTTTTTTTCCAATTCTGTGAAGAAACTCATTGATAACTTGATGGGGATGGCATTGAATCTATAAATTACCTTGGGCATTATGGCCATTTTCACAATATTGATTCTTCCTATCCATGATCATGGAGTGTTCTTCCATTTGTTTGTGTCCTCTTTTATTTCACTGAGCAGTGGTTTGTAGTTCTCCTTGAAGAGGTCCTTCACATCCCTTGTAAGTTGGATTCCTAGGTATTTTATTCTCTTTGAAGCAGATGTGAATGGGAGTTCATTCATGATGTAGCTGTTTGTCTGTTATTGGTGTATAGGAATGATTGTGATTTTTGCACATTGATTTTGTATCTTGAGGCTTTGCTGAAGTTGCTTATCAGCTTGAGATTTGGGGCTGAGACGATGGGGTTTTCTAAATATACAATCATGTCATCTGCAAACAGGGACAGTTTGACTTTTTCTTTTCCTAATTGAATACACTTTATTTCTTTCTCTTGCCTGATTGCCCTGGCCAGAACTTCCAACACTAAGTTGAATAGGAGTGGTGAGGGAGGGCATTCCTATCTTGGGCCAATTTTCAAAATATATATGCACCCAATACAGGAGCACCCAGATTCATAAAGCAAGTACTTAGAGACCTACAAAAAGACTTAGACTCCCATACAATAATAATGGGAGACTTGAACACCCCACTGTCAACATTAGAGAGATCAATGAGACAGAGTTAACAAGGATATCCAGGAATTGAATTCAGCTCTGCATCAAGCGGACCTAATAGACAGCTACAGAACTCTCCACCCCAAATCAACAGAATATACATTCTTCTCAGCACCATATCCCACTTATTCCAAAATTGACCACATAGTTGGAAGTAAAGCACTCCTCAGCAAATGTAAAAGAACAGAAATTATAACAAACTGTCTCTCAGAACACAGTGCAATCAAACTAGAACTCAGGATTAAGAAATGCACTCAAAACCGCTCAACTACATGGGAACTGAACAACCTGCTCCTGAATGACTACTGGGTACATAATGAAATGAAGGCAGAAATAAAGATGTTCTTTGAAACTAACGAGAACAAAGACACAACATACCAGAATCTCCGGGACACATTGAAAGCAGTGTGTAGAGGGAAATTTATAGCACTAAATGCCCACAAGAGAAAGCAGGAAAGATCTAAAATTGGCACCCTAACATCACAATTAAAAGAACTCGAGAAGCAAGAGCAAACACATTCAAAAGCTAGCAGAAGGTAAGAAATAACTAAGATCAGAGCAGACCTGAAGGATATAGAGACATAAAAAACCCTTCAAAAATTCAATGAATCCAGGAGCTGCTTTTTAAAAAAGATCAACAAAATTGATAGACCGCTAGCAAGACTAATAAAGAAGAAAAGAGAGAAGAATCAAATAGATGCAATAAAAAATGATAAAGGGGGTATCACCACTGATCCCACAGAAATACAAACTACCATCAGAGAAAACTATAAACACCTCTATGCAAATAAACTAGAAAATCTAGAAGAAATGGATAAATTCCTGGACATGTATACCCTCCCAAGACTAAACCAGGAAGAAATTGAATCCCTGAAGAGACCAATAACAGGTTCTGAAATTGAGGCAATAATTAATAGCCTACAAACCAGGAAAAGTCCAGGACCATAGAGATTCACAGCCGAATTCTACCAGAGATACAAAGAGGAGCTGGTACCATTCCTTTTGAAACTATTCCAATCAATAAAAAAGAGGGAATCCTCCCTAATTCATTTAATGAGGCCAACATCATCCTGATACCAAAACCTGGCAGAGATACAACAACAACAAAAAGAATTTTAGACCAATATCCCTGATGAACATCGATGTAAAAATCCTCATTAAAATACTGGCAAACTGAATCCAGCAGTGCATCAAAAAGCTTATCCACCACGATCAAGTTGGCTTCATCCCTGGGATGCAAGGCTGGTTCAACATATGCAAATCAGTAAGTGTAATCCAGCATATAAACAGAACCAAAGACAAAAACCACATGATTATCTCAGTAGATGCAGAAAAGTCCTTTGACAAAATTCAACAGCCCTTCATGCTAAAAACTCTCAATAAATTAGGTATTAATGGGACATATCTCAAAATAATAAGAGCTATTTATTACAAACCCACAGGCAATATCATACTGAATGGGCAAAACCTGGAACCAATCTTTTCTTTAACTATGTTAGTCTTCCACAAGTAGCACATGATAGATTAAAGCCTTGTAATGCCTGAGTGAGAAAGGAAGGGAACACTATTTTGGTTTCAGACCTCTGTTAGGCAACTTACATACTTGCTGCCACCACATACGTATGTTGAGGCTGATAGTTTTACTTTTCTTTAGTTTTATACATTTTGAGCAATAGGTATGACTATGTTTACTTTGCATGTGAAACCGAAGCTCAGAGATGTTAGATAATCTCGTAAGTGGCAGAGACAAGAATCCAACTAAGGTCTGTCTGATTTCAAAGCTGACATTCCTTTCATTACATGGATTCACCTCTTCATTCTCCAGAGTTGTTTAGCAGTTCAACGGCTAACCACAAGTATTAGTTGGCTAGATAGAGCGATAAATGAATGGATTACTAAATAAAACCTTATGAGACTTTATGGACAACACTAATCTGAGAAATATAAATGCTAACAGGAATCCTTATAACATTGATCTGCATTTCTGAGCAGCCCTGTCTTTTCTGCCAAAGAATGATTGCTCTGACCTTCCTTAGAAGTGAAAGCAGAACACTGCTCCAGTACATCCATCATTAGAATGAACTCAGGTCAAAGTGGAAAGGTAGGTGAAGAGAGACCTAGGAACTCTCCCATCACCACAGTTGGCAGCTCCTGCTTAGCACTGTTCATGTAGTCACTCACTGACCTGAGTCTGGGACAACTTTCAGAATTATCTCCACTTCCCTCAGCTTAACAGTCCTAGCTGGTAGTAATGGAGGAAAAGCAATCTCCAAATAATTCTCTTGAGGAAGTCTTGCTTATAGAATTTTGAACCACCCAAATAGACTGAGTTAAAAAATAATAATAATAATGTCCTTCCCTCATTAGATTTGTCACTTGAAGTAAGCCACCTAAGCACTCATTCCAAAAATTTGAAATATGAGAATTTTCCCTATGGTTGGTATGAAGAATAAAGATAATGTAGATAAAGGGCTAGGCTCACCATAGACACCCATGAAGATGTGGCTATTCCTAGTAGTAATATAGCTGAGTTTTTGGTATCTATGATACCTGCACTTTTTCCAACCAAAAATAAATTTTCTAGGGGTTTGTGATTATATCTGCATTATAAGCCTTATACAAGTCCAAAAATGTATAGTTAAATTATTAATAATTTAATCACCTTTGTTAAAGAGCAAATTATGTAAATTTGAAACTATCCTAGCGGGGGTGGAGCAAGATGGCCGAATAGGAACAGCTCCAGTCTAGAGCTCCAACCTAGTAGGGCAGGCCAACATTCAAATTCAGGAAATACAGACAACACCACAAAGATACTCCTCCAGAAGAGCAACTCCAAGACACATAATTGCCAGATTCACCAAAGTTGAAATGAAGGAAAAAGTCTTAAGGGCAGCCAGAGAGAAAGGTCGGGTTACCCACAAAGGGAAGCCCATCAGATTAACAGCAGATCTCTCAGCAGAAACTCTACAAGCCAGAAGAGAGTGGGGGCCAATATTCAACATTCTTAAAGAAAAGAATTTTAAACTCAGAATTTCATATCCAGCCAAACTAAGTTTCATAAGTGAAGGAGAAATAAAATCCTTTACAGATAAGCAAATGCTTAGAGATTTTCTCACCACCAGGCCTGCCTTACAAGAGACCCTGAAGGAAGCACTAAACATGGAAAGAAACAACCGGTACCAGCCATTGCAAAAACATGCCAAAATGTAAAGACCATCAAGGCTAGGAAGAAACTGCATCAATTAACGAGCAAAATAACCAGTTAATATCATAATGGCAGGATCAAGTTCACAAATAACAATATTAACCTTAAGTGTAAATGGACTAAATGCTCCAATTAAAAGACACAGACTGGCAAACTGGATAAAGAGTCAAGACCCATCAGTCTGCTGTATTCAGGAGACCCATCTCACATGCAGAGACACACATAGGCTCAAAATAAAGGGATGGAGGAAGATCTACCAAGCAAATGGAGAACAAAAAAAAGGAGGGGTTGCAATACTAGTCTCTGATGAAACAGACTTTAAACCATCAAAGATCAAAAGAGACAAAGAAGGCCATTACATAATGGTAAAGGGATCCATTCAACAGGAAGAGCTAACTATCCTAAATATATATGCACCCAATACAGGAGCACCCAGATTCATAAAGCAAGTCCTTAGAGACTTACAAAGAGACTTAGACTCCCATACAATAATAATGGGAGACTTCAACACCCCACTGTCAACATTAGACAGATCAGCGAGACAGAAAGTTAACAAGGATATCCAGGAATTGAACTCATCTCTGCAGCAAGCAGACCTAATAGACATCTACAGAACTCTCCACCCCAAATCAACAGAATATACATTCTTCTCAGCACCACATCACACTTATTCCAAAATTGACCACATAATTGGAAGTAAAGCACTCCTCAGCAAATGTACAAGAACAGAAATTATAACAAACTGTCTCTTAGGCCACAGTGCATTCAAACTAGAACTCAGGACTAAGAAACTCAATCAAAACTGCTCAACTACATGGAAACTGAATAACCTGCTCCTGAATGACTACTGGGTACACAATGAAATGAAGGCAGAAATAAAGATATTCTTTGAAACCAATGAGAACAAAGCTACAACATACCAGAATCTCTGGGACACATTGGAAGCAGTGTGTAGAGGGAAATTTATAGCACTAAATGCCCACAAGAGAAAGCAGGAAAGATCTAAAATTGACACTCTAACATCACAATTAAAAGAACTAGAGAAGCAAGAGCAAACACATTCAAAAGCTAGCAGAAGGCAAGAAATAACTAAGATCAGAGCAGAACTGAAGGAGATAGAGACACCAAAAACCCTCCAAAAAATCAGTGAATCCGGGAGTTAGTTTATTGAAAAGATCAACAAAATTGATAGACCGCTAGCAAGACTAATAAAGAAGAAAAGAGAGAAGAATCAAATAGATGCAATAAAAAATGATAAAGGGAATATCACCACCGACCCCACAGAAATACAAACTACCATCAGAGAATACTATAAACACCTCTACGCAAATAAAGTAGAAAATCTAGAAGAAATGGATAATTTCCTGGACACTTACACTCTCCCAAGACTAAACCAAGAAGAAGCTGAATCCCTGAATAGACCAATAGCAGGCTCTGAAATTGAGGCAATAATTAATAGCCTACCAAGGAAAAAAAGTCCAGGACCAGATGGATTCTCAGCTGAATTCTAGCAGAGGTACAAGGAGGAGCTGGTACCATTCCTTCTGAAACTATTCCAATCAATAGAAAAAGAGGGAATCCTCCCTAACTCATTTTATGAGGCCAACATCATCCTGATACCAAAGCCTGGCAGAGACACAACAAAAAAAGAGAATTTTAGACCAATATCCCTGATGAACAGCAATGCAAAAATCCTCAATAAAATACTGGCAAACCGGATCCAGCAGCACATCAAAAAGCTTATCCACCATGATCAAGTTGGCTTCATCCCTGGGATGCAAGGCTGGTTCAACATACACAAATCAATAAATGTAATCCAGCATATAAACAGAACCAAAGACAAAAACCACATGATTATTTCAATAGATGCAGAAAAGGCCTTTGACAAAATTCAACAGCCCTTCATGCTAAAAACTCTCAATAAATTCGGTATTGATGGAATATATCTCAAAATAATAAGAGCTATTTATGACAAACCCACAGCCAATATCATACTGAATGGGCAAAAACTGGAAAAATTCCCTTTGAAAACTGGCACAAGACAGGGATGTCCTCTCTCACCACTCCTATTCAACATAGTGTTGGAAGTTCTGGCTAGGGCAATCAGGCAAGAGAAAGAAATCATGGGTATTCAGTTAGGAAAAGAAGAAGTCAAATTGTCCCTGTTTGCAGATGACATGATTGTATATTTAGAAAACCCCATTGTCTCAGTCCAAAATCTCCTTAAGCTGATAAGCAACTTCAGCAAAGTCTCAGGATACAAAATTAATGTGCAAAAATCACAAGCATTCTTATACACCAGTAACAGACAAACAGAGAGCCAAATCATGAATGAACTTCCATTCACAATTGCTTCAAAGAGAATAAAATACCTAGGAATCCAACTTACAAGGGATGTGAAGGACCTCTTCAAGGAGAACTACAAACCACTGCTCAGTGAAATAAAAGAGGACATAAACAAATGGAAGAACATACCATGCTCATGGATAGGAAGAATCAATATCATGAATATGGCCATACTGCCCAAGTAATTTATAGATTCAATGCCATCCCCATGAAGCTACCAATGAGTTTCTTCACAGAATTGGAAAAAACTGCTTTGAAGTTCATATGGAACCAAAAAAGAGCCCACATCTCCAAGACAATCCTAAGTCAAAAGAACAAAGCTGGAGGCATCACACTACCTGACTTCAAACTATACTACAAGGCTACAGTAACCAAAACAGCATGGTACTGGTACCAAAACAGAGATATAGACCAATGGAACAGAACAGAGCCCTCAGAAATAATATCACACATCTACAGCCATCTGATCTTTGATAAATCTGAGAAAAACAAGAAATGGGGAAAGGATTCCCTATTTAATAAATGGGTGCTGGGAAAATTGGCTAGCCATAAGTAGAAAGCTGAAACTGGATCCTTTCCTTACTCCTTATACGAAAATTAATTCAAGATGGATTAGAGACTTAAATGTTAGACCTAATACCATAAAAACCCTAGAAGAAAAAACCTAGGTAATACCATTCAGGACATAGGCATGGGCAAGGACTTCATGTCTAAAACACCAAAAGCAATGGCAACAAAAGCCAAAATAGACAAATGGGATCTAATTCAACTAAAGAGCTTCTGCACAGCAAAAGAAACTACCATCAGATGAACAGGCAACCTACAGACTGGGAGAAAATTTTTGCAATCTACTCATGTGACAAAGGGCTAATATCCAGAACCTACAAAGAACTCAAACAAATTTACAAGAAAAAAACAAACAACCTCATCAAAAAGTGGGCAAAGGATATGAACAGACATTTCTCAAAAGAAGACATTCATACAGCCAACAGACACATGAAGAAATGCTCATCATCACTGGACATCAGAGAAATGCAAATCAAAACCACAATGAGATACCATCTCACACCAGTTAGAATGGCAATCATTAAAAAGTCAGGAAACAACAGGTGCTGGAGAGGCTGTGGAGAAATAGGAACACTTTTACACTGTTGGTGGGATTGTAAACTAGTTCCACCATTATGGAAAACAGTATGGCGATTCCTCAAGGATCTAGAACTAGAAGTACCATATGACCCAGCCATCCCACTATTGGGTATATATCCAAAGGATTATAAATCATGCTGCTATAAAGACACATGCACACGTATGTTTTTTGCAGCACTATTCACAATAGCAAAGACTTGGAATCAACCCAAATGTCCATCAGTGACAGACTGGATTAAGAAAATGTGGCACATATACACCATGGAATACTATGCAGCCATAAAAAAGGATGAGTTTGTGTCCTTTGTAGGGACATGGATGCAGCTGGAAACCATCATTCTCAGTAAACTATCGCAAGAACAGAAAACCAAACACCACATGTTCTCACTCATAGGTGAGAACCGAACAATGAGATCACTTGGACTCGGGAAGGGGAACATCACACACTGGGGCCTATCACAGGGAGGGGGGAGGCGGGAGGGATTGCATTGGGAGTTATACCTGATGTAGATGACGAGTTGATGGGTGCTGACGAGGTGAAGGGTGCAGCACACCAACATGGCACAAGTATACATATGTAACAAACCTGCACGTTATGCACATGTACCCTAGAACTTAAAGTATAATTAAAAAAAAAAAAAAAAAAAAAAAAAAAGAAACTATCCTAGCACTTGGGCTTTCCTTACCTTACTTTGGATTTTTACCTGAGTTTGCTCCTCTTTGGAGATTTTCTATTTTGAAATATACAGAGGATGCCAGTTTTGTGGTCACTGGGATCCTGCATATGTATAGGACACTGCTTATGTACAAATTCCTCTACCCGCCCAATATGGAAACAAAGGGAAAGGTCTCATGAAAGTGTTGGGATGCAAGTCTTTATGGAGCTCATGTTTCCGCACAACTTGCAAACAGAACTAATAGCCCTTTTGTTCTAGTTTATTGTTTCACCGTTAATTACAGAGTGAACCACATTGAAGACTGATGTAGCCTCCTTTGCAGAGCAAAATGTAGATTTGTTTATTGTCCAGCACAATCAAGATAATATTTCCCTTCATGGCAAAGGTTTGCAGGTTTGCTTGCAACTCACTACAACAGATTTAGGTTCCCTAAGCTAAAGATTCCACTGCATGTCCAGCATCTAGATGGACCCCCTCTGCTGCAACACCATGGGACTTTGGGAACGAGGAGCAGCAACACGAACATAAAGTTAATGCTATCTGCTAAGAGTAAAGTCTATTGCCTTTAATTCAGGAATCTCTTGTTTTCCAGCAGTATTAACCTGTAACAGATTAACCCGTTAGCTTGTAAGTTAAAAATTCATGCTCTTCACAGTCTTGACAAAGAGAATGTAAAAACACTAGAATATGCTATTGACAGCCCAGAGGAATCTTTTCTGATACGGGTAATTTAGGGAAATTGTTGCAGGAGTGATAACTGGGCCTCAAAGGATGAGTAGAAGTGGGCTGAATGGAGAAGGCTAAGAGAGGTGTTCCAGACAGAAGAAATAAAGCAAAGATGTATGTATGTTTGTGGAAAACTGGAATGTTAGAACCTGGAATGCAAGAGGATGAGTATTGCAAGATATAATATAAAAGCAATTTGGAATTATATTGAGAAAAGAAAAATGATTTTTGGATTTGCTACTCCACTAAACAGTCTCAAATGAATTGTCTAATTTTAGTAACACAGCAACTTTATTGGGTATGTATTCCTATCCTGTTTGAAGAAATTAAGTCTCAAAGAGTTTAAATAATTTCTTTTTCTGTAAGAGTAAACAGCTAATAAGTACTAGAACAACAATATAAAACCAATATTCTTTTCATACCATCTTCAACCAGTGAGGAGATTTTACTTGTATTCTATAAACACATCAGGAGCCATGTGTTTTATTTTTTGTTTTTGTTTTTTATTTTTCAATTTTCATTTAGGTTAAGATATCCTGCTCAGGTCTGCTGTAAATGAATGATTTGACAGCAGTATGAGGTATGGGAGAGGGGTAGTCTGGAAAGAGCGAGAACAGTTATGACATGTGGCAATACACCTGAGCATTTGTAAGGGGCCTAGAATGGTCATGGCAATTGTGATGGAGAAGAGAATGATTAGTGGAGTTTGGAAATACAGTATATTGTAGAGGAGAACTTATTTTTTAACATGCACAGATGTTTCTAGTTTGGATGGCTAAATGATTTCACTAACTGAAATAGATGATTCTGGATAAGGAGAAACTGAGGGACAACATTATTAATTTTATAAAATAAATCAGATGGCATAGGATGAATTTCAGATGGTCAAATTTCAGGCAGGTTTTACTTTGTGGAAGGTACATTTTAGATTAAGAGATGTTCAGTTTTTCCTTGAGTTAACAAACTATTCTTTTATTGGTAATTACAACCTAATGATTAAAATTCTAAAGTCCTACAGATATAAGATAGCATTTAGCACAAATATTTACTTTCCAGTTATTAAAAAGACCAATATCGAACAGAATTTATGAGAATAGAATGCTAATTTACCTACTCTACCTTTTGTTGCACTTCATAAAAAATTTTATTGGTAATATTATGTCCGTATTTTTTACTGGAATGAAAAAATGCTAAACAATTTTGGCACAAAACAACTATCAAATTCCTCTTATTCTGTGCCCTTTCTATCTGAAACCTCTCCCAAAAACTGAATCCTTGAAAATATTTCCAGTAAATGTTGCTTATGAGCAGAAAAAGACAAAAAGCTATGTGACTTTTTTGACTGACTTTGTTTATTCTTTACACCGGTTTATAAAAAGACTGAATGATTCATACCATCTGTGAATTTGCATGTTTCCCCTATCACTTTTTAGAAATGTGGCTTTCCTATGAAAACAACCACTAATGTTCCTTTTATAGTTTCTTCTCAAGTGAAAAGGTTGTTTTGTACATGCATGCATAAATGTTCAAGTTTTGAATCAATGTTTAATTAGAGTTCCAGTTAACAAATTGATTCAGTACCACCACCATTTCCAGAATAATAATTTCTCCATTAAATGGTAGGGACAACTGTCTAAATGTAAACCATGACCATTCATCTAAGCATGTTAGCTAATAACTGATTCCTTTTTACGTTTCTCATAAGAAAAAAAAAAAAACACAAACACAGGAAAGAGAGAGAGAATACCAAAATAGGAGCTGCTAAATGATGAAGGTAAAAATTTGATGAAGTGATGTCTTTATCACCTTGCAAAAGCAATTTACTCTTCAAATTCTCTTGTAGAAGTATTCTTAACAGCTGGCAGTTTGAAGGTTTGAATATGAAGGCCAGGGTATTTCCTTTTATGTTAAAATTAGCAAAGGTCATTTTCTTATCTTGGCTAATTGTAAATAATGCTGCAATGAACTTGTGAGTGTGAATATCTCTTCAATATATTGACCTCATTTCCTTTGAGTATACACTCAGAAATGGGGTTGCTCAACCGTATGGTAGTTCTAGCTTTATTTTTTGGAGAAACACACACATTATTTTTCATAGTGGTTGTACTAATTTACATTCCCACTGATAATGTACAAGGGTACCGTTTTCTCCACATCCTAGCCAACATTTATCTTTCTTTCATCTTTTAGATAGTAGCCATCCTAACAGGTGTGAAGTGATACCTCATTGTGGTTTTGGTTAGCATTTCCATTATTAGTGATGTTGAACATCTTTTCATGTGCCTGTTGGTCATTTATGTCTTTAGAAAAATGTCTATTCTGGTCATTTGTCCATTTTTTAATCAGAATAATCTCTCAGAATGTTAGAGCTATATGTAGTGTTACAGCAACGAATCATGGCCCATTAAATAATTTAGGTAGATAGTTACACTGTGAATCGTTAAAACTCATTAACGTTCACCTTTAATTTCATTCTGGATAGTTTTAGACAAGAAGTGTTTCACTATGTACTCATTCAGAGTATAGTGCATAAAAAAGTATGTGGCTTCTAGGGGTATGTACTGAAAGCTTGGTGATACAGTAAATCCAAGAATGTTATCACAATAATAAAGAATTTTTAAAGTTTGATCTGCAAACAGAAAGGTTTTAAAGGTTTAGGTGAACTATCTTCTTTAGGACAAGGGTAATCAGGCGTTGGCAACCCTTTTCTTTTTACTACAAAGGACCAAATAGTGAATATTCTCAGCTTTGCAGGACATATGTTCTCTGTCACAGTGACTCAACTCTACTATTGTAATGCGAAAGCAAAATGTAAATGAGCAAATGTGACTTTGTTCCAGTGAAACAATTTGCAAGATCAGGTGATGGCTGGATTCGGCCAGTGAGTTGTATACCGCTAACATCTGGTTTACAACCAGATGCATTTGCATTCAAGCCTCCACTCTTCAGAGCCTAATACGAATCTTTAAAAAGACACAAATTAAGGTTTCTTAAATGAGTGAATTATTACAATAGAATAAATATACGAATTCACTCACAAATTTAAGAGGCATATTTGAGTATCAGCCACAGTTCTAGGCTCTATGGTTGTAACTAGTGGTCCAACCAGCCCACTCCACCCCACCCCACCCATAAAAAATTCTGCCCTTACAGAGATTATCCTTTCAAGGAACAACAGACAATATGCAAGATAAATAGTAAAATGTATAATATGTTAAATGGAAATAATAAGTAATAAAAAATAAAGATGGCACAAGGTGGGAGACTGGCCATTTTAGATTACATAGCCAAGGAAGGCTATATATAAAGGCCACATTTCAGTGAAGACCACAGGGAGGTAAGGGAGCATGTTCTAGGCAGAGGAAACCGCAAATACAAAGGCTCTTAAAGCCGTATATTAGCATTTGAAAGATGTCAATTCTTCCTATTTTTAAAATTATATTGAAACAAAGCACTTTTAAATATAAGGTATTATTTACATGTAATGAGATGCACCCATTTTAAGTTTAGAGTGTGATGAATGTAGTTTGAATGTAGTTTTTTGTGTAATGGGTACTATATTCCATTAGTTCTTGAATGTTTGTCCAAAAATAGAAATAGAAAATGTTCCAAAAAATAGCCCATTCAGAAGAAAAGCATAATCTGAGGTAAATGAAAAGAAAGTTTCTCACAAAGACTTCATGCTGGATAACTATTTAGTAGGAACATTAATTTAAAGCAAAAAAATAAGTAAAAATATGACATATCTAGTTTCCATTTTTAAAGACCATCTAGTGGTCGCTCTTATAATTCTCATAACATGCTTAATTCTTTATTTCTTATTTATTTATTTATTTATTTATTTATTTATTTAGACAGGATCTTGCTCTGCACCCAGGCTGGAGTGCAGTGGCGTGATCTTAGCACACTGCAGCCTTGAACTGGCCTCAAGTCACCCTCCTGCCTCAGCCTCCAGAGTAGCTAGAACTATAGGCATGCACCATTATACCTGGCTATTTTTTTTGTAGAGATCGCGTCTCAGTGTCTCACTGTGTTCCTCAAGCTGGTCTCTAACTCCTGGGCTCAAAGGGGCCCTCCCACCTTGGCCTCCCAAAGTGCTGGGATTACAGGCATGAGCCACTGCACCCTGCCTTATTTCTTGCGGTATTCGCTCAGACTGTTGTATTCTTATACATTGTTTAGACTGTCCGTCTTCAATCTCATAGCCACTAGTCACATTAACTAGTGAACACCTGAAGTGTGTCTAGGGATGTGCTTTGTGCTTTAAATATAAAATTCACAGATTTCAGATTTAGAAAAAAGTGGAATAACTCATTTATAATTTTATATTAAACATATAGTGATCTTATCCACTTGTCTTTTTTTTGTTTTTTTTTGAAACGGAGTCTCGCTCTGCCGCCCAGCGCCCAGGCTGGAGTGCTGTGGCACGACATCTGCTCACTGCAAGCTCCGCCTCCCGGGTTCACGCCATTCTCCTGCCTCAGCCTCCTGAGTAGCTGGGACTATAGGCGCCCGCCACCACGCCCGGCTAATTTTTTGTATTTGTAGTAGAGACGGGTTTCACCGTGTTAGCCAGGATGGTCTCAATCTCCTGACCACGTGATCCGCTCGTCTCCGCCTCCCAAAGTGCTGGGATTACAGGCCTGAGCCACCGCGCCTGGCTCCCACTTGCCCTTTTTGAGAACTCTGCTCTTTTCTATTCCTGTTTTATATGGAAACTCAAGTATTATGCATACCTGAATGAAACTGCTGGGTTGGGGAAAAGAGTCAGGTGGTGGTGTGAGGTGTTTCTAGGTCCTGTGCTAACACTAGGCATGTGGCATTTCTGCACACGCATGGACTTTATTACATTTGTCACCTTGTGAGTCCTTGTGCTCCCTAGTCTCCTTTGTCTTGAGTAACATTTACTGTTTCCTCTTACACAGGTGTATCTTTACATAAAAGCCAGCCCCAGCAGGGCATCATAATAATAGCTTACAATTATTGAGGTACTTACATGGCAAGTATTCTTGTTAAGTGTTTTACGTGTATTCTTTAAATTGGACAACACAATAAAATCAATAACGTACATAAATTATTTTCATTTTACCAGTGAAGAAGCTAGGGCTTAAAAAGGTGAAACAATATGGATAATAAACAGTAGATTTTAAGCATCTGCCTATTTCAGTTAGCCCCCAAATTGTATGTCATTACCATACTATTTTGCTTCAATATGAGGGGAAATGCTTGAGGCAAGGTGAGGAAGAATATCTTCCTCCTCAACGCTCAGGAAAACATACTTCAAGCATGTCATTGATCACTAGGATGCAGTATCCAGTCTAATAATTTAAAATAACACATTTTCCTAAAACATTATTACATGTTTTAATGTAGTTTCATATCATTATGTACTGTACTGTATTGAGTAAGCTATAGCCCATTTACTCCTGTGGTTACAAGGCAGCAGCAGATGGTCAATGATTCAAACAATATGTATTTGGCAAGAGATGAGAGAATGCATAACATAAACCATCACAGATGTAATTGTGAGTACAATTTTAAAAGCAAGACACCCATTTTAATATTGTGTGCTAACTCTATTACTATAAAACATTTAGTAAAATCTGTGTAATTGTACGATTAGATAAAATTGCTCTGTTTCCAGTTATTTCCTCCTTCTTGGTACATTCTGATTTTTTTAACGTTCCTGCCCTACTCATATTATTAAGATAATATTGTCATGTTTCAGGTTACTCTTTCCTGTTTGTCATTTCTGACCTATGTTGCTTTTCTTCACATCCTTATTCCTATGAGTAAGCTAACACTGGCATTTTATGTTATGGCTTTTTCTGTCCTTTCTGTTTTATTTTTCTAGTAGCAATCATAGAAATTCAGAGAAAAGTAAAAATAATCTGGAACTCATTGGGAAACATGGAAATATGGAGAGCTAGGTATTTTATCCCACTTTGTTCCAAAATAGATTTAAGGTAACCAAAATAGATTTAAGGTTCCAAAATAGATTTAAGAAATATCTGCAGAACAACAACAATGACAAAAACAACAACAAATGAGTCAGAAGAAACTAAGGAAAATGCAATAATAAGAGAAAAAAGATGAAAAATAAGAAAGGGAGTGCAAAGGATATAGAAGATATAATGCAAAAGTTGAATATATATATTTAATTGAAATCAAAGAAGCATAGAAGAAAGGGTATGACAGGCAGTATTTTAAAAGATAATGGCTGATGATCCTCTAAAATTGATGGAGGATATCAATATGCAAATTCAGAGAGGCCAAAAAATCCAAAGCAAAATAAATAAAAACAAATCCACACCTAGAAATATAATAGAAAAATTGTTGAAAAACAGTGATAAAAGAAAATATCTTAGAATCCAAGAAATAAAATAGGTTACCTTCAACATAAAAAATGTAACACTAAAAGCTGATTTTTACAGCTGCAGTGGAAGTCAGGAGATAGTGTAATGTCATCTACAATATAATTAAGAAAAATGACTTCTAAAGTAGAATGTTATACACAGCAAAAACAAACAAACAAACAAAACCTTTAAAACAAAAAAGTTCCAAAGGTTAAAAATAACTAAAAATCCATTTTGGACAAACTGAATTTGCTACAAGATGATCCACACTATATAAAATTATAATATCTAAAAAATACACTTCAAGCAAAAGGAAAATAATTCCAGATAGCTGTTCTGAAATTAGAAAGAGAAGCCACTGTGGTAAACATGTAAGAAAATGTAAGTAATATTGACAGTATAAAATTATGCCTGTATATATATCATGATGTTTAAAAATGTAGAAAGAAATTGCTATTAGTATATAAAGAAGTTAGAGGAGCAGTAGAGTTAAAGGAGTCTATGACCATTGTATTTTCCAGGAGGAAAGTAAAAGAATTGACATTAAGTCAATTAAATAGACTTTAATAAGTTAAATGTGAACATTTTTATTTGTAAAGTAATCCTGAAAGAAAATAGAATATATAACTTATAAACTAGTAAGCAAAAAATCATCATAATAAAAATAATCCAAAAGAAGGGAAGAAAATAGAGCAAAAGAAAGAGAACAGATGGAATATATATAGAAAGCAAAAAATAAAGTGGCAAATTAAAACCCAAACATATTAGTTATTATGATAAATGCTACTTAATGAAATGTTTGAGTTATAAGACAAACATATCAAATGGGATTAAAAACAAACCAAAACAAAATACATTTATGTCATTTGCTTGAGACAGACTACAAAAATGTTGAGAGTAAGAGAATGGAAATAGAATAATTATAATAACAAACTTAGGTAGCTATTTTAATAGTTCACAAAATAGACTTTAAGGTTAAAAAAAAAAAAAGCATTATATTATTAGGGTTAAAGAAAAACCCTTGATAATATTTAAATAAATTTAACTTACCAGACAGATAAAGTCTATATGTACTATAAAAACTTCAGCTGCATTAAATTTAAAGGAGTTTAATTGAGCAATGAACGATTCGTGAATTGTGCAGCCTCCCGAGCCAGAGATGGCTCTGAGACTCCAGTGCAGCCACGTGGTAGAAGATTTATGGACAGAAAAAGGAAAGTGACATATAGTAAATGGAAGTGAGGTACAGAAACAACTGGATTGGTTACAGGTTGGCCTTTGCCTTATTTGAACATAGTCCAAACAGTTGGCTACATTTGATTGCCAAAACTCAGTGATTGGCACAAGTGTAGGCTACAGTCTGTTTACACCTCCACTTTTTATAGTTCACAATGCACAAAGAAATCTTTAGGCTGAAACTAAAATATGTAAGGAGGCAGGTTTAGGCTAAACTTGATTTAACAATTCCCCCCCTTTTGGTCATCTTCTCAATTTTGAGAGATTGACCAAAACTTTAGTCATCAACATCACTGTCACGGTCGTAAATGTACTTACTTGGTCTTGAAACCCACTGAGAAACAGTATAACAGTGGGTTTTACAAGGTGGGGACAAGGACTTTAGGTTATTTTTCTTAAGGGTTAGAGTAGAGGTTACCTCCCTGTGCTGGAACATCCTATTTACAGCAGAAGAAAACAAAATCTGGTCTGTTCTAGGATCTATGTGTTTCCTTAAAGTCTTAGTTTGATTATGTCATGTTTAGCACAAGTGACTCCATTTTGGTTTGTTCTGGGCTGTTGGGGCCTAGTGCATGAACTCAGTCCAAAACAATGGCCTCCCATAATTTTGTTTAAAAATTTCCCATTGCTTCTGCCATTACTGAGGCTCGAGTAGGCAGTTTTCCCCTCACGGTGTAAACAAAGCCACTGGGAAGTTCGAACCGGGTGGAGCCCACTGCAACTAGGCAAAGCTGCTGTAGCCACACTGCCTCTCTAGATTCCTCCACTCTGGGCAGGGCATCTTTGAAAGAAAGGCAGCAGCCCCAGTCAGGGGCTTATAGATAAAACTATCTGTTACATCTGGGGAAAGGGGCGACTATGGGTGCAGCTTCAGTAGACTTAAACATTCCTGCCTGCCAGCTCTGAAGAGAGCTGCAGATCTCCCAGCACAGCGCTTAAGCTCTGCTAAGGGACAGACTGCCTCCTCAAGTGGGTCCCTGACCCCCGTGCCTCCTGCCGAGGAGACATCTCCCAGCAGAGGTCGACAGACACCTCATACAGGAGAGCTGTGGCTGACATCTGCTGGGTGCCCCTCTGGGATGAAGCTTCCAGAGGAAGGAACAGGCAGCAATTTTTGCTGTTCTGCAGCCTCCACTGGTGATACCCAGGCAAAGAGGGTCTAGAGTGGACTGCCAGCAAACTCCAGCAGACCTGCAGCAGAGGGTCCTGACTGTTAGAAGGAAAACGAACAAACAGAAAGGAACAGAATCAACATCAACAAAAAGGATGTCCACACAGAAACCCCATCCAAAGGTCAACAACAGCAAAGACTAAAGGTAGATAAATCCATGAAGATAAGGAAAAACAAGTGCAAAAAGGCTGAAAATTCCCAAAACCAGAACACTTCTTCTCCTCCAAAGGATCACAACTCCTCACCAGCAAGGGAACAAAACTGGACAGAGAATGAGTTTGATGAATTGACAGAAGTAGGCTTCAGAAAGTGGGTAATAACAAACTCCTCCAAGCTAAAGGAGCATGTTCTAACCCAATGCAAGGAAGCTAAGAACCTTGAAAAAAGGTTAGAGGAATTGCTAACTAGTATAACTGGTTTAAAGAAAAACATATATGACCTGATGGAGCTGAAAAACACAGCACGAGAACTTCATGGAGCATACACAAGTATCAATACCTGAATCGATCAAGCAGAAGAAAATATATCTGAGATCAAAAATCAACTTAATGAAATAAAGCATGATGACAAGATTAGAGAAAAAAGAATGAAAACAAACAAACAAAGCTGCCAAGAAATATGGGACTATGTGAAAAGACCAAACCTACATTTGATTGGTGTACCTGAAAGTGATGGAGAGAATAGAACTAAGTGGGAAAACACTCATCAGGAAATTATCCAGGAGAACTCCCAAACCTATCATGACAGGCAAACATGCAAATTCAGGAAATACAGAGAACACCACAAACATAATCCTTGAGAAGAGCAACCAAAAGACACATAATCATCAGCTTCACCAAGGTTGAAATGAAGGAAAAAATGTTACAGGCAGCCAGAGAAAAAGGTCTTCTCACAAAGGGAAGCCCATCAGACTAACAACAGATCTCTCTGCAGAAACCCTACAAACCAGAAGAGAGTGGGGTCCAATATTCAACCTTCTTAAAGAAAAGAATTTTCAACCCAGAATTTCATATCCAGTCAAACTAAGCTTCATAAGTGAAGGAGAAACAAAATCCTCTACAGGCAAGCACATGCTGAAAGATTTTGTCGTCACCAGGCCTGCCTTATAAGAGCTCCTAAAGGAAGCACTAAACATGGAAAGGAACAACCAGTACCAGTCACTGCAAAAGCATACCAAATTGTAAAGACCATTGATGCTATGAAGAAACTGCATCAACTAATGGGCAAAATAAGCAACTAGCATCATAGTGACAGGATCAGATTCACACATAACACATTAACCTTAAATGTAAATGGGCTAAATGCCCCAATTAAAAGACACAAACTGGCAAATTGGATAAAGAGTCAAGACCCATTGATGTGCTGTATTGAGGAAACCCATCTCATGTGCAAAGACACACATGGGCTCAAAATAAAGGGATGGAGGAATATTTACCAAGCAAATGGAAAGCAAAAAAAAAAGGCAGGGATTGCAATCCTAGTCTCTGATAAAACAGACTTAAACCAACAAAGATCAAAAAAGACAAAGGAGGGCATTACATAATGGTAAAGGGATCAATGCAACAAGAAGAGCTAACTATCCTAATATATGTGCACCCAATATAGGAGCACCCAGATTCATAAAGCAAGTTCTTAGAGACCTACAAAGAGACTTAGACTCCCACACAATAATAGTGGGAGACTTTAATACCCCACTGTCAATATTAGATCAATGAGACAGAAAATTAACAAGGATATTCAGACTTGAATTCAGTTCTGAACTAAGTGGACCTAATAAACATCTACAGAACTCTCCACCCTATATGCTCCACTCTACAATTCTGTTGTAAATCAATAGAATATACATTCTACTAAGGACCACATTGCACTTATTCTAAAATGGACCACATAGTTGGAAGTAAAACACTCCTCAGCAAATGCAAAAGAATGGAAATCATAACAAACAGTCTGTCAGACCACAGTGCAATCAAGTTAGAACTCAGGATTAAGGAACTCATTCCAACTGCACAACTATATGGAAACTGAATAACCTGCTCCTGAATGACTACTGGGTAAGTAACAAAATTAAGGCAGAAATAAATAAGTTCTTTCAAACTAGTAAGAACAAAGACACAAAGTACCAGAATCTCTGGAACACAGTTAAAACATTG
Organism: Macaca thibetana thibetana; assembly: GCF_024542745.1. Classification (NCBI taxonomy): domain Eukaryota; kingdom Metazoa; phylum Chordata; class Mammalia; order Primates; family Cercopithecidae; genus Macaca; species Macaca thibetana. Next base: position 70,640,756 of record NC_065583.1, read on the forward strand.
TTCAGAGGGAAATTTATAGCACTAACATCCCACAGGAGAAAGCAGGAAAGATCTAAAATTGACACCCTACATCACAATTAAAAGAACTGAGAAGCAAAAGCAAACAAATTCAAAAGCTAGCAGAAGTCAAAAAATAACTAAGATTAGAGCTGAACTGAAGGAGACAGACATGAAAACCCCTTCAAAAAAATCAGTGAATCCAGGAGCTGGTGTTTTGAAAAGATCAACAAAAGAGATAGACTGCTAGCAAGACTAAAAAAGAAGAAAAGAGAGAAGAATCAAATAGACGCAATAAAAAATGATAAAGCGGATATCACCACTGATCCTATAGATATACAAACTACCATCAGAGAATACTATAAACACCTCTATGCAAATAAACTAAAACATCCAGAAAAAAATGGATAAATTCCTGGACAAGTACACCCTCCCAAGACTGAACCACGGAGAAACTGAATCCCTGAATAGACCAATAATGAGTCCAAAATTGAGGCTATAATAAACAGCCTACCAAAAAAGATAATACCAGGACCAGATGGATTCACAGCTGAATTCTACTAGAGATACAAAGAAGAGATGGTACCATTGGTACTAAAACTATTACAAAAATTTGAGGAGGAACAACTCCTCACTAACTCATTTTATGAGGCCAGCATCATTCTGATACCAAAACCTGGCAGAGACATAACCAAAAAAGAAAATTTCCGGCCAATATCCCTGGTGAACATTGATGCAAAAATCCTCCATAAAATACTGGCAAACCAAATCCAGCAGCACATCAAAAAGCTTATCCATCGTGATCAGGTCGGCTTCATCCCTGGGATGCAAGGCTGGTTCAACATATGCAAATTGATAAACATAACCCATCACATAAACAGAATGGCAAAAACCAACGACTAAAACCACATGATTATCTCAATAAATGCAGAAAAGGCTTTTGACAAAATTCAACAGACTTTCATACTAAAAACTCTTAATAAACTAGGTATTAATGGAATGCATCTCGAAATAATAAGAGCTACCTATGACAAACCCACAGCCAATATCATACTGAATGGGCAAAAGCTGGAAGCATTCCCTTTGAAAACCAGCACAAGACAAGGATGCCCTGTCTCACCACTCCTGTTCAACATAGTATTGGAAGTTCTGGACAGGGCAATCAGGCAAGAGAAAGAAATAAGAGGTATTCAAATAGGAAGAAAGGAAGTCAAATTGTCTCTATTTGGAGATGACATGGTTGTATATTTAGAAAACCCCATCGTCTCAGCCCCAAATCTCCTTAAGCTGATAAGCAATTTAAGGAAAGTCTCAGGATGTAAAATCAATGTGCAAAAATCACAAGTATTCCTATACACCAATAATAGACAAAGAGCCAATTCGTGAGTGAACTCCCATTCACAATTACTACAAAGAGAATAAAATACCTAGGAATCCAACTTACAAGGGATGTGAAGGACCTCTTCAAGGAGAACTACAAACCACTGCTCAAGAAAATAAGAGAGAACACAAACAAATGGAAAAACATTCTATGCTCATGATTAGGAAGAATCAATATTTTGAAAATGGTCATACTGCCCAAAGTAATTTATAGATTCAGTGATATCCCCATCTAGCTATCATTGACTTTCTTCACAGAATTAGAAAAAAACTACCTTAAATTTCATATGGAACCAAAAAAGAGCCCATATAACCAAGACAATACTAAGCAAACAGAACACAGCTGGAGGTATTACACTACCTGTCTTCAAACTATACTACAAGGTCACAGTAACCAAAACAGCATGGTACTGGTACCAAAACAGATATATAGACAAGTGGAACAGAACAGAAGCCTCAGAAATAATGCCACATGTATACAATCATCTGATTTTTGAGAAACCTGACACAAATAAGCAACGGGGAAATCAGTCCCTATTTAATTGATGGTGTTGGGAAAACTGGCCAGCCATATGCAGAAAACTGAAACTGGACCTCTTCCTTAGGCCTTATACAAAAATTAACTCAAGATGGCCTAAAGGCTTAAACCTAAAACTTAAAACCATAAAAACCCTACAAGAAAACCTAGGCATCCAGGACATAGGCATGGGCAAAGACTTTATGACTAAAATACCAAAAGCAATGGCAACAGAAGCCAAATTGACGAATGGGATCTTATTAAACTAAAGAGCTTCTGCACAGCAAAATAAACTATCATCAGAGTGAACAGGCAACCTACAGAATGGGAGAAAATTTTTGCAATCTATCCATCTGACAAGGGGCTAAAATCCAGAATCTACAAGGAACTTAAACAAATTTACAAGAAAAAAACAAACAACCCTATCAAAAAGTTGGCAAAGGATATGAACAGACACTTCTCAGAAGAAGACATTTATGCAGCCAACAAACATATGAAAAAAAGTTCATCATCACTGGTCATTAGAGAAATGCAAATCAAAACCACAATGAGATATCATCTCATGCCAGTTAGAATGTGGTGATCATTAAAAAGTCAGGAAACAACAGATGCTGGAGAGGATGTGGAGAAATACTCATGCTTTTACACTGTTGGTGGGAGTGTAAATTAGTTCAACCATTGTGGAAGACAGCGTGGCGATTCCTCAAGGATGTAGAACCAGAAATAACATTTGACCCAGCAATCCAATTACTGGGTATATAACCAAAGGATTAGAAATCATTCTACTATAAAGACCACATGCACACGTGTGTTTATTGCAACACTGTTCACAATAGCAAAGACTTGGAACCAATCCAAATGCCCATCAATGACAGACTGGATAAAGAAAATGTGGCACATATACACCATGGAATACTATGCAGTCATAAAAAAGGATCAGTTCATGACCTTTGCAGGGACATGGATGAAGCTGGAAATCATCATTCTTAGGAAACTAACAGAAGAACAGAAAACCAAACACTGCATATTCTCACTCATAAATGGGAGTTGAACAATGAGAACACATAGACACAGGGAGGGGAACATCACACAATGGGGCCTGTCAAGGGGTAGGGGGCTAGGGGAGGAATAGTATTAGGAGAAACACCTAATGTAGATTACGGGTTGATCAGTGCAGCAAACCACCATGGCACGTGTACCTATGTAACAAGCCTGTATGTTCTGCACATGTATCCCAGAACTTAAAGTAAGTATGTATATATAACCCCCCTTTTTGGTTAGGTTCTCATTTAGGTTACAGTGTGACCAAAACTTAGGGCCTTAGTACTACTCTTAGTTACCATCATTTTGGGCGTCCAGTCTCAGCAGGTCATTCATAGGTTACAGTGCCCTCCTGGTCACACAGTTCTTTCATCTCTTTTCATTCCAGTTAAAGAGAGACCATTTGACATTCTAGGGATGGCTGCGTGCAAACACCTAAAACTTTTGAGAGAATACAGCACGCCAGGGGGACTACCATTATGGCTGTCAGGAGGATAATATTTGGAGTATGCTCCTTACCCAGGGTACCCATAAACAAAACCACTTAAAATTAAATAGCTCAAAGAATGAGCTAAAGAATATACTTGCTTAACTAAGCAGTCTCTTCATTAATCCCCTACAACTAAATCTCTATAATGCCCAACATGATGTATTTCTCCATAGGCCACAAGTGCCAGCAGCTGCAGAGATGGTTTCCTGTTTAGCCAGTAAGTAATCTAGAGCAATTCTATTTTTTAGCATAATTTTCACAAGATAATTTAAAGTCTGTTGTGTAACCATAACCTTTACAGTAGAATCTGCTATAGAGACTATCATGAGGAATATATTTCTGATCATTGCCTCTTTTACTCCAAACCATGGAAAAGGATCTAACAATGATGTCCTTCTAGAAGAGTAAAGGCTTCCTGGCAATGTTCTCATTAACACATGACGTAGGTTAAGAGGAGTGAACACATGTTCTATTTCTAACTGATTATGAGGCAAAGTATGTACCATTAAAATTTATAACCTACATTGGGTCTTCATCTTTCATCTATCAAAGTGTAAGGTTATCCATGTTTAAGGCTGGCTGCAAAGTCCTTCACAAATAAAAGTATACGCCACGAGTGCACGCAAAAGACCCCCTTTCACCTCTATTTTTGATAGAGGCATCAGCAAGAGAAAAAATTTCCAAAGGTAAGAGTCTCATAGTAGAGAAGTCTTGATCTGTGATCTTAGGAGAAGCTGTTCACATCAAGGATGCCATCTTCTTCTGGGGAGAGACTTCCCTGGTTAACTTTACCTTAAGGTTTCCAACGGGTGTACAGTTCCAAGAGTGTGGAGGAACCCTTCTCAGTTAGGAGGTTATGAACCCAAGGTTCAGGTCCTGAAGTTTTGCTGCAGTGTGTGTGGCAAGAGCAGTCTTTCTCTGATGTTCTCAGAAGATCCAGTCTTCAGGTTCTAGATTGTTAAGGGGTTGATTGTCCTCAGTTGGTGACCCATAAAAGCTTCCTTTACCGGTAAAAATACACGGTGACATAATAATCTACTGTTATAACATCAGCCTTCTTGTGTGGGAAAGCTTTTATATAACCGAAAAACCTGTGTTGAAAATGACAATCGAATGAAATCCCTCTATAAATGTTTAAATGGCCCTTCAGGTAGCCGAATGTACCTGAAGCTTTGATTGTCTTCCCAAGAATACAGGTTTGATAAACCAAATATTGGTCATAAACTATTTTAGCAATTTAGAAGTCACCATACCAATATATATTTAATTTGGATTATTTTATCTTTTCCATGATGAGTCATGGAATGCAGAACTTTTAATAAGAAAAACTTTAAGGACTCAGGAAGAACAAGGTGGCAGTCCTAGTTCTCCGTGAGTCCATGCTTAACATTGGACTTATGTCCTTTTGAATACCAGTTATTTCACCAATTTAGGTGCAAAAGACTGATAACTAAGTTATTATAGGTAATTTGACTTAGACCATGGAGTTCATTCAAATTGTATATCTAAACAATTTCAGTATTGATTGATTCAGCATGAAAATCTGTCAAAGTATTTTCTTGGTATTCAATTAATTTTTGTTCTTCTTGGATTAGCAGTTTTATAAACCAGTCAGTCTTTTCATTAAAGTTCCAGGAAATCTTACCCAGTCCAAATGATATGATTCTAGTCATCAGAAATCTGTATTCCAAAGTGGTTTTAAGGGTCCTTTCCATCCTTTCATGAGCCTCCTAAAATACATCATATTTCAGGATTTTGTGTGCTTGTGCAGTTTTCAGAAACTGCATCAGAATTAAGCAATTAACTGTGGAAATGACTTCAAATAGTCATAGTTAAATATATAATTGAAGAGGAAATTTGGTTATTTCTGTGGTCTACAATAAGTTAATATAATAACCATAATTATGATTGATAGCATATACTCATATTAGAATTTTAGAAATCCCATATAATTTTGTAACATGTTTTAATATCATGCACTATAATAACCTGAAGAAGGTTAAACATTATCTTTTTATTTTGACAATGTTTCCCATGTAGCTTACCATGTCAAATAATTCTGGTTACCTCTTTTTTGGATGCTTCAGGGGCCCTCTGCAGCATCCCAAAGTTAGAGGTCAGAAAATACAATTTTGAGGCCGGGCGCGGTGGCTCAAGCCTGTAATCCTAGCACTTTGGGAGGCCGAGACGGGCGGATCACGAGGTCAGGAGATCGAGACCATCCTGGCTAACATGGTGAAACGCCGTCTCTACTAAAACATACAAAAAACTAGCCGGGCGAGGTGGCGGGCGCCTGTAGTCCCAGCTACGAGGGAGGCTGAGCCAGGAGAATGGCATGAACCTGGGAGGCGGAGCTTGCAGTGAGCTGAGATCCGGCCACTGCACTCTAGCCTGGGTGACAAAGCAAGACTCCGTCTCAAAAAAAAAAAAAAAAAAAAAAAAAAAAAAAAGAAAATACAATTTTGAAGCTAAAATTTGATTTTGGGAAGCCTACCAAATATGTTAAAGGTTTAAAACACTTGAAATTATTAAATAGAATTCCAGGTCACCATAAGACATTCATTTAGCCAAAATGATGACTCAAACATTTTTAAAAGGCAAAAACTTTTACTCATTGATAGATGGAACACTTAGCTTTCCAAACACTCTGTCTCTCATCTTTCTCTTATTTTTCCTGTAGTTTATTCAAAAGGCAAACAAAGATCTTACATTATCCTTTAATAGTAGATGAAAGTCTGTTTCAAGAGAGAGCCAAATTTCACCCTTGCATTAATGTGCTATTAATGTCAACCCCTATTTGTAATAAAACCTTATAAACAAATCTATCCAATCTTAATCAGTTTGACCATAAGGTGAGATTCTCATAAACCTTTTATAGCATTTTACAAAATTTTTTAAAGAGCAGATCAGTGCCCTAAGAAAATCTTGTTTGTGCTTTTAATATTCAATTTACAGAAAAAAATGAATAATACTCCTTTAACTTTAGCCAATATATTCACACACAGAATTTCTTTTACAAGACTAATTTCTCATGAACTTTCTATACTTTGTTTAAACCTTCAGCTTTATCCTATCTAACTTAAAACAATCATTTAACACTTGAATCTAGGCAAACAAATGAACCAAAAAAAAACACATTCCCATGCCTTCTAATAATCTTTTACCAAATGCACATTTCACTTTCCTCACATACATTGCATGTAAAACTGTTTATTCAGTAGTCTCAATTATATGTTACAATGTTAACTCTTGACAATTTTAATTTTTGGTGAAAAACCAGGTAAGTGAATGATTTTAATTATGTACTAGGTGTGGGGCTTAGGACACCAGATAGAAGTGCAGATAAAGTCTGACTTTCCAGCATAGCCATGAGGCTTGGCTAACTTCACATGTCCCCAGGCCTTACCTAGAATCTAATGGCTCCAAAGCGGGTAAGTTGAACAATTTTCAAAAGTCACAGAAGCAGTTTATCTCCTTAAAGCATTTGGCAAACCTAATATCTGACCTGCCTAATTTAGAACAAATCTCTTTATTTTACCAATAATCATGAAAACTCTTTATTTTCCAAAGGTGAACTAAAAGGCATCACAGTTTTATGTTTCTGACAAAATATTTGATTTAAGCACTCATTATTTTTAAGCCAATTAATCAGAACTCTTTCCTATATAAACATTACATGCATAACACACATATAACTACATAGACAGAAGAAGATCTAGTAATTGTAAGATTTTTCATTTGCCAGTTTTTAAGTTTCTTTTTCAGGTTACTAGATTTAGGGTGGAGTCCTTAGAAGAACAGAGCTAAGAAAACATGTAGTTTGTAGGGCCTAATAAGCAGTCACAGCTGGAAGGCAAAACAGATCCCAAAAAATTCTGGATGTCGTTTTCATACTGAATCCTGGATCCCCAAAAATGAAATGCTGAACAAGACAGTGCAATGATTTTACCATGCACTGTTGATCAAGCCCATTGTGTGATTAGCCCATCCCCCATGGGAGTCTTATCTCAGTGTGGGTCAGGATATTTCTGTACTTTCTTGGTGGCCAAGAGCATGCTTCTCTGATCTAAATATGCAAAGAGCAGAGTGTTCCCTCATAACTGTCACTTGCCATCCCTCAAGGTTTATTTCCTACCTACTTATTACATACCACATTTCTCTCATAATGTGAAGTAATTTCTGATGTCCCCACAACTCCCCACCCCCTGCCCAAGTCAAAAACATCAAATACCACAATGAAAAACAAAACAGAGTCTTAGATGTTGAGAGAAATCTATCTACTTTCAATTTCTGAGGTTCCATGAGGAAAACAGAGATTTTCTCTAAAATGTGGCACCGCCTTTGTTTTTCCCAAGGACATACAAGAGGAAATCCTCATCCAGTTTTTGTTTCAGGGACAGGCAGCAAAGTTTGTAACTAACCAGTTTGCCAAGCTGGCTTGAACAGCAAGCTTATGGGGGTCCTAGGCCCACATTCTATCCTATGTTACCCCTTTTTATGATGGAACAATGCAGAAAGACAAATTTTTAGCACAAAGAATGCCAGATTTGCTACAGCTTAAGACTAGCCTCAAAAATCCTTTTTTTCCCATTAATCAAAACTTTGCGGAGGAGACAGTGATTTTTACCATTGCTACAACCAGTTTGCACAGAGAGAGAGACCAGAAGTCTGACTGGTAAGGAATCCTTACCCTTTTGCTGGCATGCCAGGTTTCTGGGGTCCCTTTCTCTGAGTGGCCCTAGCAACCCTGCTAGCTGATCCACAGCCATGGGTCCCAAGCCACAACGCAAAGGAAAATCATCTTTTTTGGTTTCATGGAACCATAGGCAATCTCTCAATTTTGTAAGTTGCCACCCAACCAACTGCATAGGAGACCCAAATTAACATTTTCCATTCTGTCCAGGGCAAAATACGTGTGACAAAACATTACCCACTCTGTTTAGTGCCCAATATCTACTGGTTAGGCTTAAACTTTTTCCTAGTTGGGCTATGTCATCTTTAATCCACTGAAAGTGGACTAAATGAATTTCAACTTGTGTTCTCTGGGCAAGATGGTCACCCTGAGTAACAGAAAAGATAGAAAAGGGAAATGAGATAAAGAGAGAGAAAGCATTGCCCGCGGTGGGGTGGGTACAGCAAAGAGCTCAAGGAGGCCAGAGAAAGACCTACCCACTGTAGCAACACTGATTTAAAGATCAGGTGACCTCTTGTCAGTCATAAAAGGAATCTTTTCCAGCAGTCCCATCAGCTCTCAAGATTCCCCCTTTGGGGAGAAAAAGCTTCCCCATGTCCCATTCCTGTACATATCTAATCCTGTTACCCATAGCCATCAGCAAAAAGTGCAAGGCAGATTAATCCAAAGAGAATAGCAGTTAACATCCCATAGTGCCAAATCCCTTTTTAACCAAGAGGGACTTTACTAAGGGGAAGGCCCAATTCCACCATTTACCCAGGTAAGATGTACCCCCCTGCTTGCCCAAAGTCAGCCAATTGGTGTGAAGTCTGTTTCCTTTGGATTGGGATAGCAACTAAGCCAAAAGGTTAGCAGATTTTTCTTTAATCAATTAGTCGCTTAAGGTTTTTATTTGCCTTTCATAAAGTTTTTAAATAAAAATACTGAAAAAATTTTAAGAAGCTTCTGCAAATCAATAGGCATCCTGCCTTTTCTTTTTCTGTTGTTTGTGGGTTTTTTTTTTTTTTTTTTCTTAAGAGTCTCGCTCTGTTGCCAAGACTGGAGTACAGCAGCACAATCTCAGGGAGCCCTTATTTTCAAATACACTTCAGTGTAGTGCTGTTCATTTGGAATGTTCCACTGTAAGTTGTCTTTAGTAAGATTTTGCCATTTCTGTAAGACTTCACTGCTTCCCAGGCTGAATACTTATGCATGTTTAAGCCAGAAGGAACTCAGTTCTTCAGAAATTAAGGATCCCATTTTTTACCTCAAATATTGGCTTTACTCTCAGGTTGCCTTGATCACCACACACAGTGATATTTTTCCTACTTGAGCACGCAGTAAAAATGAAACAAGGGGTTGGAACACAAAAATCTCTGCTAATTTCCATTGCCATTTACTACCAGTTTCTTTCTGATTCATTCAGATGTAAGAGGCCTCTAACTGGATCCAAGGCAGCTAATTACTGGAGCCAATCGAATCCTAGACCCAGTTTGGTTTCTGTCATGACTTCTGAACTCCATTTGGATCAGAAATTTGTTCAAGGAAACTGGGATCAAAACACAAATCTGGCCCATGGTGTCTCATGCCTGTAATCCCAGCACTTTGGAAGACTGAGGCGGGCAGATCACTTGAGGTCAGGAGTTTGAGACTAGCCTGGCCAAAATGGTGAAACCGCGTCTCTATTAAAAATACAAAGAAAAAATAGCCGGTCATGTTGGTGGGTGCCTGTAATCCCAGCTACTGAAGAGGCTAAGGCAAGAGAACTGCTTGAACCCAGGAGGCAGAGGTTGCAGAGAGCCAAGATCACACCGCTGCCCTCCAGCCTGAACAACAGAGTGACATTCCATTTCAAAAAACAAACAACAACCACAACAAAAATTAGAACACAAATCTGTGGAACTTTGGAATCTGAGAGAATCCAAATACCAGGAGAATACCAGGATCCCCAGCTTCTCTGGGAGAGAAAGGGACACGATGGGCCTGGCGGGTAGCTTGCTTGGTTGCTCAGTGCTCTTGGGGGTCATTAGAAGCTCTACTTCGATCCTATTTCTGATGCTGTCTGATGAAGTAAGAACTTCAGCCAAATTAAATTTAAAGGAGTTTAACTGAGCAATGAATGCTTTGCGAATTGTGCAGCCTCCTGAGCCAGAGTATGCTCTGAGATTCCAGTGCAGCCACATGGTAGATTTATGGACAGAAAAAGGAAAGTGAAGTACAGAAAATGGAAATGAGATACAGAAACAGCCAGACTGATTACAACTAGGTGTTTGCCTTATTTGAACATGATCCAAACACTTGTCTACATTGATTGGCCAAACCTCAGTTAGTGGCAGAAGTGTAGGCTGTGGTCTGTTTACACCTCCACTTGTTACAGTTCACAATGTACAGAGAAACCTTTAGGCCAAGCTTAAATATGTAAGGAGGCAGATTTAGGCTAAACTTGATTTAACAGTACTTAATAATATAGCCTAAAAATATGTAAAACAAAATTTGAGAGTCCTATAGGGAGGAATACTGAAATCCACAGTTATCATGGGCTATTTTGACAAAGTGCTCTCAGTATCTAGTAGAAAAACAAACAAACAAATCAGTATACACAAGGAATACTTAAGCAACATTGTTGACAAACTTTTCTAAGTAGATACGTATTAGAACGCTGCATAGAACAATTATACGTTACATATTGTTTACAAACACACACAAAAATTTCACAATAAATTGACTCTGTACTGTCAAAAAACTGAAATCATATAGAGTATGTTCTCTAAAGTTAAAATGGAAATGAATAACAGGCCGGGTGTGGTGGCTCATTTCTGTAATCCCAGAACTTTGGGAGGCTGAAGCAGGTGGATCACTTGAGGTCAGGAGTTTGAGACTAGCCTGGCCAACATGGCCAATCCCATGTCTATTAAAAGTACAAAAATTAGCTGGGCATGGTTGTGCCCACCTGTAGTCACAGCTACACGGAAGGCTGAGGCATGAGAATTGCTGAACCTGGGAGGCAGAGATTATAGTGAGCTGAGATCATACCCCTGCCCTCCAGCCTGGGCAACAGAGTGAAACTCATCTAAAAAAAAAAAAAAAAAAAAAAAAAAAAAAAAACCACAAAGCAATGAATAACAAAATGGTAACTAAAATATTGCCATATGTTTAAAAAGTTTTAAATCTCTTCTATTTTGTAGATTCAGTTTTAAAATACTGACAGATGCAGGATGCAGAATCAACATACAATAATCGGTAGTATTTCTGTATACCAACAGTGAGCAATGTGAAATAGAAATTTAGAAAAGTAATTCCATTTATAATATCCACAAATAAAATTAAAAAGCTTGGAATTTATTTAACCAAAGAAGCAAAAAACTCTATAATGAAAACTATAAACTGATGAAAAAGATTGAAGAGGACAATAAAAAATGGAAAAATTTTCCAAGTTCATGGGTTGGAAGAATCAATATTGTTAAAGTGTCCATACTACCTAAAGAAATCTACAGATCCAATGCAATCTCTATCAAAATATCAATGACATTTTCCAAAGAAATAGAAAAAAAAAATCCTAAAATTTATATGGAACCACCAAAGACCCAGAATGTCCAAAGCTATCTTAAACATAAAGGACAAAACTAGAGGGATCACATTACCTGACTTCAAATTATACTGCAGGGAAACAGCAACCAAAACAACATATTACTGGCATAAAAACAGACACATAGATCGATGGAACAGAATAGAGAGCCCAGAAACAAATCCGTAAACTTAGAATGAACTCATTTTAGACAGAAGGTCCAAGAACATAACCTGGGGAAAAGACAGTCTTTTCAATAAATGGTGCTGGGAAAACCGAATATCCATATGCAAAATAATGTATCACCATATACAAAACTCAAATAATGAATCACCATATGCAAAACACAAATCAAAATGGATTAAAGGCTTAAATCTAAGATCTCAAACTATGAAATTACTACAGGAAGACATTGGGGAAAATTTCCAGAACATTGGTCTGGGCAAAAAGTTCTTGAGCAATACCCTGTAAGCACTGGCAATCAAAGCAAAAATGGACAAATGGAATCATATCAAGTTAAAAACCTGCACTGTGTAGGAAGCAATCAATGAAGTGAAGAGACAACCCACCGAATGAGAGAGAGCTTTTGCCAAGTACCGATCTGACAAATGATTAATAACCTGAATATATAAGGAGCTCAAACTCCTAATGTAGGAAAAAAAATGTAATCTAATCAAAAATGGGCAAATGATTTGAATAGACATTTCCCAAAAGAAGACATATAAATGGGAAACAGGTATGTGAAAATGTGCTCAACAGGACTGATCATCAGAGAAATGCAAATCAAAACTACAATGAGATATCATCTCATCCTAATTAAAATGATTTATCTCTGAAAGGCAGACCATAACAAGTGCTGGTGAGGCTGTAGATAAAAGGGAAGACTTTTACAGTGTTGATGGAATGTAAATTAGTACAACTACTTTGGGGAACAGTTTGGAGGTTCCCCAGGAAACTGAAAATATAGCTACCATACAATACAGCAATCCCACTGCTGGGGTATATACCGGAAAAAAGGAAATTGATATATCAAAGAGATATCTGCACTCCCATGTTTGTTGCAGCACTGTTCACAATGGCTAAGATTTGGAAGCAACTTAAGCATCCATCAGTCCAGATGAACAGATAAAGAAAATGTGGTCCATATGCACAATGGAGTACTATTCAGTCATAAAAATGATATGCTGTGATTTCCAACAACATTAATAGAACTGGAGATCATTATGTTAAGTGAAATAAGCCAGGCACAGAAAGACCAACTTTTCCTGTTTTTACTTATTTGTGGGAACTAAAAATAAAAACAATTGAGCTCATGAACCTAGAGAGTAGAGGATGCTTAACAAAGGCTGGAAAGAGTATTGGGGTCTGGAAAGAGGGTAGGGTAAGGATAGTTAGTGGGTACAAATAATAGAAAGAATGAATAAGACCTATTATTTGATCACACAACAGGGTGACTATAGTCAATAATAACTTAATTGTACATTTTGAAATAGCTAAAAGAGTGTAATTGGACTGTTTGTAAGATGAAGGATAAGTGCTTACAGGGATAGATATCCCATTCTCCATGATGTGATAATTTCACATTGCAGGCCTGTTTTAAAACATCTCATGTACCCCATAAATATATACACCTACTACATACTCATGAAAAAATTTTAAAATAAAAAAATTGAAAATACTGACAGAAATAAAAATGTAGTTTTAATTTAATAAAAATATTATATATTAATGCTTGCGGGTGTTAGCTAAGGCAGCATTTAGAATGATATCCATAACCTTAAATATATGTGTTAGAAGAGATGAGCAATGCCTCCATCTGAAAAAATTATAAAAAGAATTTTAAAATAAAACCAAAGATTTTGGTAATGGGGTGCGGGGGTTGGGGCAGCTTGCATTGGGCTAATCCTGATGCAGATAACATTTATGAACTCTACACAAAATTTAAGACAAAAATTGATAACACTGAAGTGTAACCCAAATCAAGCCAAAAATGGAGAGGCTTTGACCCTTGAAAGGAGGTAACTATTCTGAGTGAGATTCTAAAATATACAACTTTTGGACTTATAGCACAAGGCAAATAATATTATAGGCAAATAATAAGAAAACATACTGGACAAATAATGGCTGGAATATCCCAAAATTTCATAAAGAAACATAAACTTACATACATAATGTACCAAGCTCATTTCAGGCAGGATGAATACAAAGAAGATCATGTGTAGGCACATCACAGTCAAATTGTTGAAAAGATGTCCACTGAGGAGGTCTACAGAAAAGAAGAAAAAGGGCTGGGTGTGGTGGCTCACACCTATAAACCCAGTGCTTTGAGAGGCCTAGGCTGGTAGATCACTTGAGGCCAGGAGTTTGAGACCAGCATGGTGAAACCCTGTCTCCACAGAAAATTTTTAAAAAATTCACCAGGCATAGTGGCTCACACCTGTAATCCCTCTGTGATGGTCAATGTTAAATGTCAACTTGATTGGATTGAAGGATGCAAAGCATTGTTTCTGGGTGTGTCTGTGAGGATGTTGCCAAAGGAGATTTACATTTGAATCAGTGGACTGGGAAAGGCTGACCCACCCTCAATCTGGGAGGACATCATCTAATCAGCTGCCAACATGCCAGAATAAAAGCAGGCAGAAGAAGGTGTGAAGACTAGACTGGCTTAGTCTTCCAGCCTACATCTTTCTCCCATGCTAGATGCTTACTGCCCTCAAACATTGGACTCCAATTTCTTCAGCTTTGGGACTCTCAGACCTTTGACCATAGACCAAAAGCTGCATTGTCAGCTCTCGTACTTTTGAGATTTTGGGACTCAAACTGGCTTCCTTGCTCTTCAGATTGCAGATGGCCTGTTGTGGGACCTCACCTCGTGATTGTGTGAGTCAATATTCCTTAACAAACTCCCCTTTATATATACATCTATCTTATTAGTTCTGTTCCCCTAGAGAACCCTAATACACCCCCTTACTTGGGAGGCTGAGGCACAAGAATTGCTTGAACCCAGGAGGCCGAGATCACAGCACTGTACTTCAGCCTGGGTGACAGAGTGAGACTGTCAGGAAAGGAAGGAAGGAAGGAAGGAAGGAAGGAAGGAAGGAAGGAAGGAAGGAAGGAAGGAAGGAAGGAAGGAAGGAAAGAGAAAAAGGGAGGGAGGGAGGGAAGGAGGAAGGAAAGAAAGGAGGAAGGGAGGGAAGGAAGGAGGGAGGGAAGGAAGGAAGGAAGGGAGGGAAGGAAGGGAAGGAAGGAAGGAAGAAAGGAAGGATGGAAGCGAAGGGAGGGAGGAAGGAAGGAAGGAAGGAGTTTTAGTGGACTCAACATTATATTTCTTGATGGAAACATTACTTTCTTGGAAACTCAGAGCTCCAAACCAGCAGAGTCTAAAGTTCTTCCAGGACAAAAAAACCACTGCAATGTCTAGTCCTTAACTCCAAAATCCTTAAATCCTTGTCATGGGAG
Organism: Macaca thibetana thibetana; assembly: GCF_024542745.1. Taxonomy (NCBI): domain Eukaryota; kingdom Metazoa; phylum Chordata; class Mammalia; order Primates; family Cercopithecidae; genus Macaca; species Macaca thibetana. The sequence goes on from NC_065583.1 coordinate 70,655,877, forward strand.
AAGTAGGACAAAAAGTCACTAATTCAGAAAATATACTTTATTATGGAGGATATAGCCCCAGCCCCTCAATGAGTTTTCCCCAAGCTTGACACAATAATTGAGATTTTAATATGGTATAGAGTGACAAGGAACATGATAAGAAAAATTAATTCTATGAGCATGGACTGATTGCCATATTTTAATTGCTGAAATATGAGTTTCATGGTTAGAAGAAATAAGATATTCTGTAAGACTATAGATAATGGTTTTGGCAGAAATAATGTGGTCAAGGAAGGCAAGTCATTTCTGGAGTAAATATTTATTCCAATGAGAACAAAGACTGCCCTTTTTGTGATGGAAATGGTCCAGTGTAATCAGTCTGCCATTGGTGGCTGACTGGTACCCCTGGTGAATGGTACCATATCAAGAGCTCATTGTTGGTCTTGTCTGTTGGCAGATTAGGCACTCAGCAGCAACTCAGCCGAATCACCCTTTGTAAGTAGAAATCATTTGACTAGTCCATATATGGTTTCTAACCTTGCCTACATGGCCAGTTTATTTGTAAGCCCATTTATCGAGACCCAGGTGGCTGACTGCTATCCACATGATAGATATCTTGTCCGCCTGATTGTTAAGCTAAACCTTTGTTCAGGTTACTACTTGGTGAGCATTTACATGAGACAAATATCTTCATACTTTGTGCTCATTTGAAACATTTCTTTCAGATGGTATTTCTTCAAATCTCCTTTCATCATTTAGTCACCTTCTTACCATTAGCCACTGCTCATGAGCCAATCAGTATAAATGAAAAGATGACTCTGATCATCTCTCTTTTCAGATAAAACAAACTAATGGGAGGAGAGGACTTCCCTTTAACACTGTCTTGCAGGGCCACCCATGAAATAGACTATATACCATAATGTCAAATTTCAGCAGATGCCAGCATAGAATCTACCAACATCTATAAGCCTTTTCCAATATTTTTCTTTTTCCTATCATAGAGAGCTCCCCTTTTACGCTGAGGCTCTAGAGGTGACTTAGTGGTCCAGCCAGCTTTGGCAGCTCCTGCAAACCTGCTCTGCCAACATCAAAGTCATCTTCCTCCTCTCAACAGGCTGACAGGCCCAACAACAACGTCCCTGGGCCCATGCCCAGCAGTGACTGGCACAGGTCCCCCACATGCTAAGGCCTGCCTCCCCACCTGGCACTCCCTGCTTGTCCCATGCTGGCTCCAAGGCCATTGCCTTCATCCAAATGGCCCTCCTAGAGCCACTGCCCTCACGGGCTGTGTGGAGGTGGGTGCTCGAGGTGCAGGGGTGGTGCTTCCTGGTGCAGGGCAGCCGTCCTGCCACCTATGGCCCCATCTTGGGCAGACACTCATATGTCCTTCTGGAGGCCAGTGGTTGCCTGCAGGGATGGGGAAGGGAAGGTGGGTTTCGTCTTGCCTTGAAGGCCCCTGGTCAGCCAGTGTGACAGTGGCCCACATGCCTAGGACACCTGGGCACACTCTGGGGAAGGGGGAGGTGGGCTGTGTCCAGAGCCCAACTTCTCATTCTCCTTTAGCAGGTGGGAGACCTACGGGGCTCCCTCCTCCCATTAGGTACCACTTGGCAGCATGGGCTCCCTTTTGGCTGTGGTTCTGACCTTCCCGGGTCACACTGTCACTGACCACTCAGGGCTCTCCCTCAGCCTGCTTTGCTGCATCTCCAAGGAGGCAGTGGCTGGAGGTGACTGGAGGATGTCACCTTGCAGCAAAACAGGCCACCCTGGGTCCTGCAGCTCTGCCCTCTGTGGGGCACATAGTCCCAGGAAGCAGGGGCTTCCCTGGTCATAGGTGAGGAAACCAAGGCCTGGCGAGGGCAGGCTGGGACCAGGCCTCGGCGTGGTGGTAACTGAAGACATGCGGCCGGCCGCCTCGCAGGGCCAGGCCCAAGTAGGCGCGCCTTGCACTTGCCCTGTGCCAGGCTCCACACCAGTGGCATCATGGTGTCCTCAGGGCATCCCCTCATCCTGGCCATGCAGCCCCCAGCACAGACTCAGTTGTTTTCTGTGGGCAAATGCAGTCCAAGGGGAAGACCCCTGCCCAGGCCACTGGGCCACAGAAGGGCTGGAGGCACAGCCATCTGGCCCCAGCAAGATCTCCCCGCCTTGCAGGTCACAGAGAGTCAGGAACCTGTTGGGGTTTCATGAGGTCAGAGGGCAGGCTGTCCTTGTGAGTGTGATGAGGGGGAGCCTGAGACCCAAAGGGTGGCAGCTGTGCTGCAAGGTGGGGCAAGGGCACCTGCCCTTGGGAATCTTTAAGCACTGAGGTCAGAAATACTGTTGGTCAGCACTAGAGAGACAGACAGAAGAGCAGGAAGATAGCCCTTCCTTGTCTTGAGAGGAAGCTGCGAAGGGGCCAGATAGGGTCACCACCAGGCTCACCGCTCAGGGCAGGAAGATGTAGTAAACAAAGAAAGAGAGGAATAAGAAAAGAAAAGAAAAAGAGAAAGGAAAAGTATGAGAGGAGACAAGTAGCAGCAGTAGCATGGGGAGATGTGAAGTCCTGATAACATAATTTTCTTTCTCCAAGTTCTCAAGTGCATTTAGAAACAACCAACACCACTATGCTATTTAATTCTATTAAAATATACCACAGTAACAATAATTCGGGTTTCCAAAGTTACAATGTATAAGTGAATGACAGAGCTTTAGGAGGCTAGACAGCTGTTTAATAAGTTTACACTGGCCCAGCAACAGACACTTTTGTACTCTTATTTCTCCAGCTTTTCTTACAATTCTATTAGGGAATAAATCATTGATTCTATAATATTTATTGTGATTTTGCTTTGTGATTAAACTCTAACACAGAGAAAAGCTACAAATTAGAAATATCAGAAATAAATAAGGGATATCACTGATGAGTTTACAAACATTAAAAGATAGTAAGAAAATGTTGTAAATAACATTCTACAACATAGTTGAAAACTTAAATTAAATGGACAAATTCCTTGAGAAGTGCAACTACTGAAACTGGTACAATAAGAAATAAACAATCTGAACATCCCTGTATCTGCTACATAAATTGAACTCAAAACCATACCCAGCAGTAACCTCCAGGATCAGATAATTTTACTGGTGAATTCTGTCACACAATAACAGCCTAACACAAATATTGAGAAACAAATAACAACAGTGTTACTCAAACTCTCAGAAACTAGAGTAGATTGCAAAACTTACACATTAATTTTATAGTGTATACAGTATATTTACAAAAGAAGAAAGAAGAATAAAGAACTTTTTTTCCCCCTGAATTATTTGAGAATAAGATACAGAACTGATGTCCCACAGACTTCAGGCTACTGACCAAGAATGCTGGCAATTAAAGGAGTCCCCATGCTGACAGGGTAATTGACACTGAAATGACCCTGAAGTAGGCTGCTTTTACATAATGGGAATGAGAAAGAATATGTTTTGTGTGACCACATAATCTACTAGGGTTCCCCTTTATGCCCCATGCTCCATTTTGATGGTAAATGGACAAGTGCAGTAGCACAGCCCGAGAGGGATGTCATAGCAGGGACTTAAACACACCCCAATTAATAAGATGGATGAGGTGAACAGAATTTTTTTAATGACTCAAAAAAAAACAGCATTTGAAAGTTAACTGAGAATTACTATAGGCAGGAAATATGCATCAATGAAATCTTACTAAATTTACAAATGGGAAACTACCTTCTTAACAGAATCAGAATAAATCACATTCAAAATTGTCACCAAGAAGTACATTCATGTCCTTGGGCTTAGTATTGGCCATAGATCATTATTCTGAATGTCCATGGATTTGAACCATACTCTAGGACATTTATGTAAGATCAGATTAAACGTCCTAATGAGATATTTTTTAAGCAATAGTTTAATGAGCTTGTATTTAAACCTTTAATTCCAGATGTGTTGGCATAGCTCATCAATTCCTTAATGCCATTCATTTAATATATTTGCCAGTTTTTTCTTCATATAGCACGATATCCCATGTGCCACTGTGAGCTTTATGCCAGTTTAACTGAACAATTTATGACATGTCTTAATTGTCTAAATGCAGAATTGTTGGAGAGTTTTCATCACATGTAGTAACAGGTTTTGGATTCTAGATTGTATTTTTTGCATGGCAGTCATATTCTTTGGCACTACCAATGCTAAGTGCATTTAAGAAGACCAAAGGTGTCATATCTTATAAGAAGGTTAGACTACTAGTGATATATGATATCACCATATCGGCAAGATGATAGAATGCTTCTTCAAGGAATTTTCTTACAAAAGAAATTTTAAGTAGCATTCTAATGCCATATGCTGTCCAACAGTGACATCATTGGAACCTCTTCACCGTTCAGTTTCTATCCCATCAGAAGTTTGTTATGAGACATGATTAAAGATCATGTCCTGATAAGTGTTAAATAAAAATAAGATAGCATCCAAACACTATTACCAAATGTGAGGAAAACTCTCCTCACAATTCTCTGTCTAGACAATTAAGACATGTCATAAATTGTTTAGTAGGTTCTTACAGTTGTTTATGTGAGGTGGTTAAGTCCCAGCAACAGTCTCTCCTTCATGGTCAAAAATAAAACGATTGGAGTAGAATCTTAGAACATTGCATATAAGGATGCATTGTAATATTTCTGGAAATTATTTCCTTTTAAGAATGTAGAAGACACTCAATGGGCTTTCTTTAAAATATTTTAATTCTTTAAAATATAGAATTAAATGTATGACTCTTTAGTGGTATATTATCTTACAAGCTACATTATTATTATACAAAATAAAATTCTTGTTTTGTGATAGAAATTATACACATAACAGAATGCCACAATTTAAATTAAAATTTTCAAATTAGTTTATTTAATAAATTTTGTCAAAATACTCTTTATGCTTGTAGCATTAAACTAGTTGCTGAGAAGCATGATAAAAATATATCCTTTATCTTCAGCACATTGATGTTTCAACAGGCATGTATCACCTAAAATTTACCAAATTCTAGAGGAACCTTGCTACCTAAACAAACAAATTTGCTGTATTTCCAAACTGTCCCACTTCTGTCAATAGCAAAAAGGCACAAATCTCAGTGATTCCTTTATTTCTTCCTGCTCTTTTCTAGTCTTTATTTAGTTAACTTATTTGTCTCTTTTCTCCTCCAAACTCTGTATCCTTCTCTTTCTACCCTATCCATAAGTTTTAAAACATCACATGTATGCTAAGACTCTCATTCTTGGACTTCTTGTCTTCAATTCCATCTTACCCAATCTACCAGATGAATTATCATAAATGGTTTATTTCATCTTATTCCATTGTTTGAGCACCTCTGACTTGTGTATGGCATTAGATCCAGAATCTCAGTGTCTGCTCATCACCTCATCTCTATCTCATCCCAAACGCTCCCAAGGCTCCTTTCTGTTCCTTCTACTTGCTCAACTATAGGTCTTTTGCTCATTCTGGTTTCCAGATATCAAATTCCATCTCCACCTCTCTACAACTATCTAATTCCTACTCATCTTCTAGAGCACAACTGTAACCTCATTATTAATTTTTTCTAATCTCACCAGTCCATGTCTATTTTGTTCTTCTCTGAATCTGTGTCAGTTAGATTATCTCTCTATGTCTAGATAACCATTTATATTGGGTACTTAATACATATTAAATGAGTACTACCCAGTCCCTAAACACAAGTAGTTCATGGTGTATACATCTTTGAGTAAAGCACCAATTTAAAAATAATTTCCTGATAAGGATTAGATTTCAATTTATGTCCATTTTAGAAAGATAATCTAAATGAATATTAATACTCAGAGTAGGATCAGTATAATTCACAACCTCAAATTAATTATATAACATTGAAATATTTTTTTTAGCATCTCAATTCAACAAACTTACCTTAAATCTCACTTTTCTTATTTGCAATCTGTGTACAATTCTTTTTTATCATTTTTCCCACACTACAATGGCAGCCATATAACCAAATACGGTGAGGCATTTTGGAGGAATAAAAAAAAAAAATTTTCCAGACCAAATTGTAATCCATGTAATGAACAATCAGTGGTTGACTACATAGTACCCATAGTCTACCACAGAATTTATGATCACTTGTATTACAATCATCAACTTTTTTTCTCAACATTTGAGCATTAAGCTCAACAAAGATGCTCAAATCTCTAAGACTTCATGAGTATATTTAACATTTAGAACTGTCTTTGTCTCTTAGTGGGTTAAATATTTAATAACATAGTAGTGAAAATATTCAGCTAATAGTAATTGTGCACTCACTATTTCCAGACATCCTTTTAAGTGCATATTTTTATTAACTCATGCAATTATCACAATAGTCCTACAGTTTAAGTGTTTTTATTATTATCCTCATTTTAAAGATGAGAATGCTGGAGGCAGAGAGACCTTAAATTTTTGCCTGAGGACACACAGCTAGTAATGGAAAAGTTAGGATTCAAAAATCAAGCAGTTTAATGAATTGATTCAGTAACTTCAATGACTCTAGAATAATTCAAAATAAATATTCTATTTGTTTAGTAAAAAAATCATTGGTCTCGAATTATATTACATCGTTGCTCATTGTAGTCTTTACTTCCTAATATCCATTTTGCCTTTGTCTTACTAGGGATACGTTGGAGGCAGTCACTTATATTATTCTATGGCAAATCAGATTACTTAAAGATGTTATATTTTTATTGAAGGATGAAGCTGTATTTAATGTTTAAAATTAGGTTGATTGAGGTAGAAGGAAAGAAATAGCTGTAGAACTTTCATGTTATCATAGACAAATAAGTTAGAATGTCTGGGACTACAGAGATATGGGTTACATTTTATAGACCATAGTGAAAATTATTGATCGAAGTACTTCATTCCCATGTTCCTCTTCTGGATTAGTTATGAGTCCTTGATAGTTCTTTGAAGGTCCCTGAGTAACAGAAAGGTCAATTAATAGTATTAATATGTTCTAGTCAGACTTATTTATCTAGTATTCAGAAAAAAATTCTAAATGATGTCTCTGCCATAAGCAGATAAAAATGCATCTTGTACTGTATTCTGTTAAGCAATCATACCTTTACTTTTTGTTCCATTCTACATTCCTGTAAGGAAATGAGTGCAAAGTGAGCTATTTAACATGAGACATTTAGCAGGCTCATTTTTCTAGTTTGAACTCATTTGTCTAAGTTATATGAGAATCCAGTAAAAGATTTGAAATTGATAACATTTTGATATAACCTCCAAATAAAATATACAAAATGAAAGTTGATAATTATAGAGCTGTGTGCTCATGCTACTCTTTATATTTGTAATGATAAAGGCAGAAGCTAAATATTATTTTGCTGTCTTTTATGGTCCTGCTCACCTTATTACCATAAAATATAGTGTTAGGTGATACCAGTTTTCAGGATTTAAATAGCACTTCAAAATGTACTTAACCTAGTTTAAATGACAAATAATGAAATAAGCAACTACCAGCAAATATTTTTATGAAACAATTAAGAATCTATGTTCTTGAAAAGACATTGATTCAGATTTTCATGCTCCATGACAAATGAAGCACATTTATTAATCCTCCCTCTTGAATCCCACTGCAATGAGCATGAAAATGCTCTGAAGGGAATAAATCCATAAAATAATCAAAAACGAAACACAGAGCATCAATAGTCTAAAGAAGTTGAAGGCATAAAGCAAATTGGGCAGATGTTCCTTGTATGAGCAGAGATGAAAACCAATCTGTGTCGTGGAGGGATCACAAAGAATTGACAAATGTGATGAGTAGGATTGTGCTTTGTGACAGTGAAAGTAGTTATTTAAAAGACCATATACTGAACTATGACATCCTGAATCCAGTCCACCACTCCCATCCTTGTGTGTATAAAGAGAAGACAGATGTGGCAATAACATAGAAGTGGAGATACATCTACACTCTAAGGAGGGCTGGAATCCCAAATGCGAGCAATAGTGATCCCTAATAAACTCCTTTAATTTTAGCAAGAAAATAGATGAAGGTTGCTAAGAAATAGCTGCTCTAAACTGTCCATGTTATTACGCTATTGTCTCCTTGCTTCAAATTTACCAATCTATACCCTGTTTTGCTGTAATGGAACTAGGACTCTGCAATCCACATTTCTCCTTTGTTGTCATATTCCCTACAGACTCAGCCAGTAGGGGGCACAAAAGGGAGATTCCATGGCTCTTCTTGGCAGAGTCATCAGAGCAGCACTTCTTTACCTGGACAGCAGCAGCACTTTATTCCAGTAGTAGCTGTTGACTCTAGTTTGTAGTTTTTCCAACACAGAATTAGCTTTATTGTGTCCCCTCAGCCTTCAACACCAGCTGTGCTGAATCTTCTCCTTGCAGATTTTGGGTCTTGGCTTTGTGTGGCCTTTCCTCTGAGCTGCTAAAGCACCAGAACAAGCTGAGGAATGTTCCTCCTCAAAGGTCTGAGTCCTAACTCCATAGGTCCTTCCACTCTCCTAAGGCATCTGTGCCAGCTGAACGGTGCTTCTTCCTCAGAGGTGTATGCCTTAGTGCCAGAGGACCCACCCCCCAAACTTCTAAGTTGTAACAATTCCAACTTTTCCCCCTTTATCCCTGCCACAATACTTGTTATAACTGCTTGGTGAAGTTATTATGTTTTTACCTTCTTAGTTCTCTAATACCTAGTTAATAATTCTTGATGTTAAATACTCATCGTTAAAATAAATGAGGCTGTTATCATCTCCTGATTTGACCCTGACTAGTATTGAAATAAACTCTACCTACAAAACTAAATTCGAAGCCCGTGCTCCCAATTAGGGTGGAAGCTAGTTGGCAAAGCAGACATATATAATTGTGGAGGAAACAAGACTAAGAAGCCTAGTCATTCATTCATCAATAAAATAAAAAGAAAACAAGAACTATGAGTCATCTGGGAAAAATGCAGCACAAAATATAAAATCCAAGATAAACAGATAGATTAAGTAACACTTGGGAAAGTGGAGATATATTGAAACAGAAGAGAATGCTTAAAATAATTATATATGTTTTGTACCATATAAAAGATGTGCAAAGATATTGCAGCCATATTTAAAAAAAACACTAGAAAAAAGAAGAAACTTAGAAGAAAGTAAAGCATTTTTGAAGATGGAAAGTACACATAAGTGTAATATTTTAAAAGTAATCAACACTTAGAATACACTCATTTAAATTTTAAAACTTTATAGACTTTCAGAACACTAAAGACAAAATAAGATAATCTTAAACTCGGTTGGAGCCTAAAAAAATCACCTGAAAAGTAATGAGAATTGGACTTTTCCTCAACACGAATGCTACAAGAAAATAGAGAACTGTCTTCAAAGATGGAAAGAAAAAAATCAACTTTGAATTTTCTACTTAACCAAAAAGTCAACAGATTGTCAAGGGAAAATAAAGCTTCTTCAGACATGTAAGAAAGTGAGAAAGTTTTCTACAATGCACCTTTCTTTAAAAAACACTTAAGGATTATTGAGATAAAATGAAAAGAGGCATTTAAAAGAAGGAAGAAATGAAATCCAAGGAAAGATAAACCTAAATTGTAAATAAAAGTGAAAGAAAGTCTAGAAAACTGTAGAGAAGTCTAAGGGAGCTATCCTGGAGTTATAAGAAGGCCACAGAGTTCCAGAAGATTAAGAAGATGGATCATGTTTCACACACTTTGTGAACAGGAAGCTGAAGGATCTCAGCATTCAAATGAAGTCAGAGATTTTTCTTAACAAGAAAATGAAAATCAAATAAATACAAAGTATACTATACTAAAAGCTTATGTAAGAAAGCCATGCTCCCAATATGAAGCAAATTAAATGTGGTCTGGTTTTGAGTAGTTGATTACCAAAGTGAAGGTAGAATCAGCAGACCATAAGGCCTGCAGCTTTTTCCTTGAAGTGCACGGGGTTAATACTATGACTTGTTGTTGTTTTGTTAAATATAATCACATATTTGCTTCTTAAATTATTGGCTTATAAGTTTTAGAATCTGCCTAGACAGACACAGTAAATGTAAATGTAGCTATAAGACATAAGGTAAATTTTATACATCTTGAAAATGTAAAAGTAATTCTAGGTTTGGCAACAGTTATAAGGTGCAAGGCAAAGAGGAAAAGGTGGGAGACGATTACATGATTGTCATTCTCTTATACACTGTAAATTTAAGAGCTACTCTAAAGCTGAAGATAAATATGGGTCTTAGTGTAGGTATGGGAATTATACAAGACATCAATAAGAAATTTATTATTATGTTCTTGGGGCAGAGACAGCTGTTCACTAAAATTCATGCATCTTCCACAAAGTTATCTTTGGGAAGCAGCTGTCCAGCCTGATTACATTTCATTGCTCCCATTTTCTGCCCCTAAGTGTGGCTATGCCACTAGCACCTGCTAGTGGAATGTGGAGAGTGACGTGTATGTTATTATACTTCCATGGCAAGGATTTTAAGAGGTGGATGTGGCTTGCTTTTTACACTCTTTTTTTCCTTCTACTAGCTAGATGCAGAGGATAGTAAAGATCTCCAGGATGACAGAGCCACAAAAGCAATAAATAACTTTTAATTTACTATGCCAGTGAATAAAATAACTTTCTCAGCTACCTGAGAGGCTGAGGTGGGAAGATTTCTTGAGCCCAGGAGGTTGAGGCTGCAGTGAGCTGTGATTACAGCACTGCATTCCAGTCTGGGAAACAGAGTGAGGCCCTAACTCTTAAAAAAAATGGAAGCTAAAACATTTCATGATTTCTAATGGAAAGTCAATAGGTATTAAAATATCTACTTTATAGTGCTCCAAAATGTATTATGTTCTAAGTACATGGGGAATAAAATAAAACCAATCATGTTAGAAAAAATATGTATTTCAAAAGTCTAAGCAGCACAGTAATGCTCCATATAATGAATCATGTTTTATAGCTTTATACAAGTATATAAAAATCATATACATATTATATATAATCATAAAAATCATTTAAATGCACATACCTCTATGTCCTTTTGTCATCTTACTCTATTTCGAGAACCACTTTATGTATTCGTGGAGAAGGCATTTAATTGCTTTTTTATAAAAAAGAAGTTGAATCTTAAAAGGAAGGTTTATTACTTGTCTAAAGTCACGCTTAAATTAATAATAGTAAACACAAAATTGGAACCATGATTTTCAGACTCCTAATTATAATTTCTCATAAAGTTTGTGCTTTATTGGTAGTACTAGTTATAGTTTTAATATGGTTATTGTGTAAAAGGTAAATGTTGTTATGGCTTTATAACTGAAGCCGTGATAGTGAATGAGACTGCACAAAATGAGCGTATAAAATGAGACAAAAAGAAGGCCCAAGACTTGGTCTTCAGGAAGGCAAACATGTAAGGAGAGGCAGAACAACCTGCAAATTATGAAGAAGTGGCTGATGAAGTAGAAAACATACCAAAAGAGTGAGTGAAGTCTCACAGAAGCCAAAGGATGGGACCATTTTATTAAAACGATTAAGTGATCCAAAGGGTTCAATTATGTTAAAACAAAAATGTCCATTTGATTTAGGAACAAGTAGGTCATTGGTGATCTTGGCAAAAGAAACTTCAGTGAGGTGGCAGAAGCAGAGGTGGACTTCAGTGAATTGAAGAGTGATTTGAAGAGGAGGTGGTTTGAAGAGTTATTGTTGATAAGAATTTTGTCTTTGAAGAAAGGGAGATGATGAGGGAAGTAGCTAGAGGAGAATGTAGGGTCATGGAAAGATTTATTTTTGTGTTATATTGTAAAATAGTAAAAACTTAAACATGTTTAAGTGTTGATAGGAAGAAACTAGCAAACAGGAAGAAGTTGGAGACCGGAAAGAAAGGTTACGATCAGCGACTGAGGTATCTGGGTGAGGGCACTGAGAATATAGTTAGGAGTACATCTTTTATAGCGGAGTGTCTCACTTCTACCAACAAGAGGGAAGGAAGAAAGGATAGTATGGATCCAGATGAATGTGTAAGTTTGGTGGGAACAAGAGTTTGCATCAGATGACTTTTATTAATTTTGAGAAATAACAGACAAGATATAAAGGGACTAACAATTTGAATCAAATGGAGACCACAGAGAATGAAAACAATAACTTACTGGGGAAATCTAGAAGTCCCAGGCAGCATCAATTTATAGAGTCGTTAAGCTGCATAGTTTTGTGATTTTCGCCAACAGCAATAAGCAAATGTGTAGTTGGTATAGGATCAAAATCTTTAAAATAAGTAAAAGCACACATGAAAAATGGATGGCCTATTGACATGTGCAAACACATATGAAATTCAAGATAATTGGAAGGCTTTCAAAAGTATCTCCATAGCTCCTAACACTAAACTCTAGGGCTATGACCTAAGAAATAAGTTTAGTCATGTCAGGCATGCCCTAAGCTATTGGAATTCCATTTACATAACCATTCTGAGCAACTGAATTAGAAACTAAAATCTATAGCTACCAGACTGGTTCTACAATCACATGACACCTATGAAAAGGAAACTAGTATAGTTTGAACTATACCAGTTCAACTGAAAGGAAACCTATGAAAAGGAAACTTCATGAGGGAGTAATTTTGTAAGTGTGCTATGAACATTCTGGCAGAGCACTGTGCTTTGGAAGTAGGAAAGTTGCTAAGGCTATGGGCCATATTAATTGGTTCCACTCCTTAATGCTTTAGATTTTTCAGATTTACATATGCCCACACTTTTTAAAATTTAAAATTTGATATAAAAGAAACAAAAAAGTTGTGTTCAAAATTTGACACAACATTTAACACCATGTTAGTATTTTCAATTTTTTTTTTTTTTAGATGGAGTCTTGCTCTGTTGCCCAGGCTGGAGTGCAGTGGCACAATCTTGGCTTACTGCAACCTCTGCCTCCTGGGTTCCAATGATTCTCCTGCCTCAGCCTCCGGAGTAGCTGGGATTACTGGTGCCTGCCATCATGCCTGGCTAATTTTTGTATTTTTAGTAGAGATGGGGTATGACCGTGTTGGTCAAGCTGGTCTCGAACTCCTGATCCGCCCACCTCGGCCCCCAAAGTGCTGGGATTACAGGCATGAGCCACCACACCCAGCCAGTATTTTCAACACTTAACACAGTTGCTAACTCCTTCCTTGCACCTCATTGTTCACTTGGCTTCCAAGATAACCACTTATAGATTCCCCCTACCTGGGGGGGTGGAATCTTTTCTTAGTTTGATTCTGCTTATCATCCTGTCCTCTGCATCTGGATACTTTTTCTGCATTTACTACCTAGGGGAACTCTTCCAATTTCATGGCTATACAAATATCATCTATTTGCTGTTTACTCCCAATTTATACCTTTAGCCTAGACTTCTCTTTTGAGTTCAAACTCATATATCCAATTATCTACTTGACACCTCTACATATATGTCTGATAGGTACCCCAAACTTGTCCAAAAAGTAGCTTTTGACTTCTCTCTCCCACCACCACCACTCTCAAATAAATTCTTACTACAGATTTCCCCATCTCAGTTAATGGAAACTCTATCCTCCCATGTTTTTACACCAAAGATGCTTGGGACATCTAGCCATCCGCACTTTATCTCCCACCCTTATCTAATCAATCAGCACATCCTGTTAACTGTGCCCATCAAAACAGATTTCTAATTCATCTACTTCTTACCACCTTCACTGATACTACCCACAGATAAGGCAAGGTTCTTTCCAATTTTTGCTGTTACAAACAAAGCTATAAGGAAACATTCTTGAACAAGACTCTATCCACATACATTGGTGTTTCTCTGAGGTAAGTAACTAGTAGGGTAAATACTTTATTTAAATAGATGTGTACGATTGCCCTTTAGAAAGTTTATACAATTTGCACACCCTCCAGGGGTATGTGGGAAAACACTAATGTTAAAATATCTTCCTGTGTCTCCTAAGATGCGTGAAAGCAGAAAAGGGAATGGGGAAAATGTTAGACTAGAAAAATTGGTAGGAGTAGAATAGAAATCTGATGCTATATTCAGATAGAAGACTGTCATTCTTCAATACATAATAAGGTGCTGGATGTGGAAGATAAAAACTATCATGGATAGAAATGGAGAAAGGATTGGTTTCCAAGATGTTTCAACCAGAGGCATTTCCAAGACCTACTTAAATTTGGATATGTTTTGTATTTTCACCTATATCTGGTATTGTAGGTTAAAAGTATACCCCAGTAATGGAACATCACACACTGGGGCCTGCCGGGGGTGAGGGTCTGGGGGAGGGATAGAATTAAGAGAACTACCTAATGTAATTGATGAGTTGATGGATGCAGCAAACCAACATGGCACACGTATACCTATGTGTCAAACCTGCACATTGTGCACATATACCCTAGAACTTAAAGTATAATTAAAAAATACATTTCAATTGTAAAAATATTAATCAATAAAATATTTCATGCATGAAAAAGAAGTACCCCAGTAATAATTTGCTCCATCACTTATGTTTTATTAGACAGGCAAGCTGCATGGTCAAGTTGAGTGCAAAAGTTTTGCCTGCATATAGATTTAAAAATATTAACAAGACATTTCTAGGCCATCATCAGTAAGAAAAAGAGAGTGTTAGAAGTAATTTAGTGGAGAATAAATGGCTTACCCAGTAGAATAAATGAGATAATCATAACCATTATCCTCCTGACCATAGGTATACAATTCATTATTTTAATCATGACCTTACAGAATTAATGTTGCCAATCTGTCCTACCCCTAAGGCATATATTCAATGTTTATTGCATTTAATCTTGAAGGTATTTATAGATAGAAATATAGTATATTCTGAAATGTTCTGGTTTGGAAGTAAGAATGTACCCATGTGGTGAACATATTCATGTTAGAGAGGGGAAATGTAGAGGGTGAATGTAGCATACCTGATATGTTTGTTAAGAAAATGTTAATCAGAGAGTGTGCCTTATTAGGAGTGGGGAAAAAGAAGTACCAAAGGCTCCACTCAGACTGAAAAACGAAGAGACAATGCTCATGCACTGTCTTGAGACCTAGCTCTGGCTTGGTCTTTGGCTCTTCTTTTGGTGAGCCAGTATAAGGGAAACTGCTGGCCTTTCATGCTAGAGAGAAGAGCCAGAATAGGCCATCATGTGACTGACACAATATTTCTCTCCTCCTCCAAGTTTAAATAGTAGAAATTCCCTGAACAAAATCCAAATGAGTAGAGGGAAGGAAATGAGATATTTGGGCAGTGGGGAGGGGGTAGCAGAAATATAACTGTTTGAGTTCTTACAAGTTTAATACATTTAAAAATATATAGTATATGTTATGCTGTGGGTGAAGATTCCCACTTGGATCAAATATGAAGGCTGTGAAGGATAGACTATAAGTTACCTATTGGGAAGTAACTAGATCATCCCACCCTGTGCTAAGCTAGGCCTTAGCTGTGATAAAACACCTTAGAAAGGTCAAACTACTGCAGGTTTGAGACTGACTAAATGCAAGCGCCAAAGGCAAATCATATGCCCCTATATACAGCTATCTTCAGGTATATGAGCTCCAAACCAGTCCTGGCCATACCATGAAGTATAATGTCCTGGATAAATCAAGACACAACTTACCTAAATCTATCTAATCAAATGCCAAGTGACCCTGAAACAATCTTGTGGCCATGAAGTTAAGGAGTCCTCCTTGTTTCATAAGCCTGTCTTAGAGCAATATAGAACTCTAGCCATGATTCACTGGATTCGCTCAGGGAAATTACAGGCAAGTAGGATAGTTCCAGAGGTCTGCCAAAAGAGAAAAAGTCAACACATAGGACCACAAGATATTAAATTTTTCTGTTAGCAAAATGGATGTCATTTCAAGCACTGCTTCATACAGTGCCACAGCAAATGAAGAACTACTATTTCCCCATTCACATCATTGTCAGTATTCTCTTTATATACTACCTCCCCTTCCTGTAGTGCAACCCATAGAGACTAGTTTTCCCATAGACTAGAGAACATTTTAGTTCCCCCATAGAGACTAGTTTTCCCTGCTAGTCCCAGCAGGATTTACCACCAGGGCTTGAGAGAACCCTGGAAGAAATGTGAATCAGTCTGTTAGCACTGACTTGAGAAACTATGTGATTAAAATAGTATAAATAGTAGTTTAATCCTCTGTATAATTCCTCTGGGTTTATTCAGGGACATGATATTCTAGGCCTCTGACAAAGACAATAAATCTCTCTCACCATTGTGCTTCCACAGCAACTATATACCATAATTGTGCCATTTTCTACAATCTGCTTTATTCTCCATTACCTTTTTGGTTTAATTATTTTGCTCTGTAGATTATTCTACAGAGTAGATGCCTAATTCAACTTTGTGATGATATTGTCTTTCCCAGAGATAATAAAGGAACCACAATAGCTATGCATTCAGATATCCTGGGTTTTTGTCCTGATTCTTTATTTAACTAGCTAGTCATCATTGGGCAAATCTCTTCACTGCTTCATTACACATATTTTCTCATCTGTAAGAGGAAGTGGTTGAACTAGAATGATCTAAGTTATTTTTACCATCTCCACCTTCTAAGATTTAAATTCTTCAAAATAAGTGTTTTGCAATCAACTGGTTCTTTACTATATGTTAGTTGACAGCAATTTTTCTACACCTGTATATGCTACCATCCTTCTACTCTGAATTTAATTTTAAAAAGTTAGTTAACAATAGAAAGAGGGGTATTATTTTTTACAATTATACTTTAAGTTCTAGGGTACATGTGCATAACGTGCAGGTTTGTTACATAGGTATACACGTGTCATAGTGGTGTGGTGCACCCATCAACTTGTCATCTACATTAGGTATTTCTCCTAATGCTATCCCTTCCCTATCCCCTACAGGCCCCGGTGTGTGATGTTCCCCTCCCTGTGTCCATGTGTTCTCATTGTTCAACTCCCACTTAGGAGTAAGAACATGTGGTGTTTGGTTTTCCGTTCTTGTGTTAGTTTGCTGAGAATGATGGTTTCCATCTTCATCCATGTCCCTGCAAAGGACATGAACTCATCCTTTTTATGGCTGCACAGTATTCCATGGTGTATATGTGCCACATTTTCTTTATCCAGTCTATCATTGATGGGCATTTGGATTGGTTCCAAGTCTTTGCTATTGTGAACAGTGCCACAATAAACATACATGTGTGTGTTGTCATTATAGTAGAATGATTTATAACCCTTTGGGTATATACCCAGCAATGGTTTGCTGGGTTAAATGGTATTTCCGGATCTAGATCCTTGAGGAATCACCACACTGTCTTCCACAATGGTTGAACTAATTTACACTCCCACCAACAGTGTAAAAGCGTTCATATTTCTCCACATCCTCTCTAGCATCTGTTGTTTCCTGACTTTTTAATGATCACCATTCTAACTGGCGTGAGGTGGTATCTCATTGTGGTTTTGATTTGCATTTCTCTAATGACCAGTGATGATGAATCCTTTCTCATGTTTTTTGGCCACATAAATGTCTTCTTTTGGGAAGTGTCTGTTCATATCCTTCACCTACTTTTTGATGGGATTGTTTGTTTTATTCTTGTAAATTTGTTTAAGTTCTTTGTAGATTCTGGATATCAGCCCTTTGTCAGATGGATAGATTGCAACAGTTTTCTCCAATTCTGTTGATTGCCGGTTCACTCTGATGATAGTTTCTTTTGCTGTGCAGAAGCTCTTTAGTTTAATGGGAAAAAATTTTTGCAAAGGTATAGATCAGTAAACATTTACTCTTTTTTTTCTAAAGCTGAGACTATAAAGAAGATGTAAGGAAAATCTCAGCAAAGATCTCATGCTCCAGATGAGGAAACTGTACTGTAAGCCAAGAGAGGGAAAGTGGGATCATAGTGCCAGTGGGTTCCAGTCCCTAGAGAGAACGCAGCATACCCCATTTTTTGTCCACTACTTCTTCACTAGCCCATATTTTGTGGCAAATATTTGTAGGAAGAAGAGTTTCTAAAGGATTTTTGAAGCAAGTAGTAACGTATCAGGAGTTGTTCTTTCATTGGTTATATTAAATTGATTGTTCCTCTAAGTAAAACCTGTTTGTTTCCCTCAGATTGGTTCTCACTAGTTCCCTGGCTTGTTTTGGTTAGATATGTGGCCAGTTTAGCAGCTGCCTGGATGCCAACAATATGAGTGCCAGGAGATGATTGGTAGCAATCTGTTTGAAGAGACTCTAATTCTGTCTCTTCTAGAGTTGAACTTGTGTGATAAGAGAATTAGCAGAGTGGAAAAAAGATGGAGGAAGATGGCAGAGGGGCTGCTGTGTTCTCCCCTTGCAAGGAGTGACATGTGGCTCTGATGCCTTTGTTCCAAGTGGATTTGGAAGGCACATTTGTTCATATGAGCTTGGAAATTATAGGAAAAATATCTTTCGGGTTAAAAAATAATATTAATAATTACCACTTACTTAGCTTTCCATGAGGTGTCAGGTAACCCTCAAAGCATTTTACATATACTCTTTCTTTTAATCATCACATCAGTCTTACTGTTCTGGGGCATCTATACACAATGGCGTGGGGGAGGGGTAATTAAAAGAAACCTAGCAGTATCTATTTTGGGGGAAATAATTAAGTAATATATACTAGACACATTCCATGGGAGAAAAATAAACTAGACACACATAGAGCACCATAGAGATAATTTAAAGACAAAGTGTGAGAATTTAAAGACAAAAAAGAGAGACAAAGAGATAATGAGACATAAGAAAATGAACAGATTTTCCATTCCATGGACTAAGAAAATTTTAAAAAGAAAGAAGGCACAAATAAACAATTATAGACATCAAAATGGGGCTGGGCGCGGTGGCTCACACCTGTAATCTCAGCACTTTGGGAGACCGAGGTGGGTGCATCACCTGAGGTCAGGAGTTCGAGACCAGCATGGCCAACATATGAAACCCCGTTTCTACTAAAAATACAAAAAACTAGCCAGGTGTGGTGGCAGGTGCCTGTAATCCCAGCTACTTGGGAGGCTGAGGCAGGAAAATTGCTTGAACCAAGGAGGTGGAAGTTGCAGTGAACCAGGATCACACCACTGCACTCCAGCCTAGGCAACGAGAGCAAAACTCTATCTCAAAATAACATAAAATAAAATAAAAAGTGAATAAATAGATAAATAAGGAACATAAGTACAGATATTAAAACAGAGAATAATATGAAAGTATTTTACATTTGCTTTTCCTCTATTCCAGCCCCACAACCCATTTTTTCTTATTCTTGCTGCCTGGAAATACAGCCCCCCAAAAAGCCTCAGCACAGAGGCTTCACTGTGGCCTTTGTTTTACAGAGAAACGGGCTAAACCAAAGAGTAAGATGAAATTTTGGAGGGAAATACAAGTTGATTCAACTGTTTATATTGTTTGAGTGGTTTAAATCGAAACATAAATAATGAAATATTTAGAGTTATCAAGGTTGGCTGATGAGTACATAGGTGTTAGTTGTATTTTTATTACTGTAGTACTTGAAAAAATGCCTAGGTATAATTTTTTTTTAAATGAGCTTCCTCTACTAGGGATGTTTCTTTTCTTGATTGATTATGTATGAGCTGATGCCTTCCCTATGCTTATGTTGTCTGATGTTTTATTTCCTCATACAGAGATGATGAAATTAAATTTATTTCTCTTAGATTTGAAATATTTATTTCTCTTAATAAATCTTCTTTTTTCTGGGCCAGTTTTCTTTCTGATGACTCAGTATTTGTCTGTGATTAGTGTTGTATCCTGGAGAGATATCACGCAGTACTGCTTTGCTGTGTCATCAAGTTCCCTTATCAGGACTAAAGGACTTCTTCCAAGCTTCTAGGAATGTTGTTGAATGACAACACTCAGCCTTCAGCCCAGTTGGAGAATTGATTCTGCTAAAGAGAGCTGCCTTGTCCAATTTCAAATTCCCTTCTGAAACTAGCCCATATTCAATGACATGAATATGGAGGTTTGGTTTCCTTATCGTAATTCAAACAACTCTCTTGGGCCATTTTGGCTTCATAGTTCCCTGTGAGGTTGGCTGAAGCATTGTTGTGAATGTGCCACACTTAACTTCTCCCTGCCCTCCAATCCTGCTTCATTCTTCACCCCACACAGGTAATGACCCCAAGAACATTCCTTAATAAATGTCTTTCTTGCTAATCTACGTCATGTAGTCAGATTCCCATGGAAGCGAAGCTATGAAAAGAGGCAATGTAGCATGTTGGGAAGGAATAGATAATGAACTCAGGTATTTGCATGTCTTAGTACTAGTGCTGCAACAATTCTGCAACTTGGGCTGCCTGAATCTTAATATCCTTATGTGTAAAATAAGGATAATTCTTTCTTCATAGAGTTTTTTTTTTTGAGAATGTATGCAAGTTCTTAACTATAGCAATGATGATGATGAATGATTTTGATAATTGTTATTAATATCAGGTAACATCACAGAATTCAGGAAGAGCAATAATTCTCCCTGTCTTTCTTTTTCTTCTGCTCTCCCTTCTTTCCTGTCTCCTTCTTCTTCTCCATTCCTCTCTTCTTCCTTCCTTCTGTCTTTTTTTAGTTGCAGTCATATGTAGAACCCTAATATGACCCAGAGCTCAAGGATCTTTCAGAACATAGTATTGAAGCCACAAACCTAGAGGCACTGTGAAGGACTGGATCTGCTAGAACAAGCCAGACAGTAGGAGTACTAAGGTTCTCATGCATTTCTCCACAGCTACCACGTGAGAAAATTAAACACATATCTCAACTGCTGATAGAGACTTGTTGAGACTTCTATAAGCATTTCAGTGTATTCCTTACCTCACCATTATTAAACTTCCTTTTTGAGAGGAAAATAGGAATCACCTTATATCTTTGACATGACTCATCAGTTTCACTTTTCTTTTTTTTTTTTTTTTTTGAGACGGAGTCTCGCTCTGTAGCCCAGGCTGAAGTGCAGTGGCCGGATCTCAGCTCACTGCAAGCTCCGCCTCCCGGGTTCACGCCATTCTCCGGCCTCAGCCTCCAGAGTAGCTGGGACTACAGGCGCCCGCCACCTCGCCCGGCTAGTTTTTTGTATTTCTTAGTAGAGACGGGGTTTCACCGTGTTAGCCAGGATGGTCTCGATCTCCTGACCTCGTGATCCACCCGTCTCGGCCTCCCAAAGTGCTGGGATTACAGGCTTGAGCCACCGCGCCCGGCCCAGTTTCACTTTTCTTAGCCAACTTAATTGCTTCATTGGAATTCACTGTAAACAGATGATGGTTAGCTTTTTTTTCACTTTAAAATCTTGAAAATATTCAAAAATTACAGTTTTTTTCTTATCATTATAAGATTTAAGGTTTATTTATTGAGTGCCTGTCTTGCACCAACTTCTTTACCTGTGTTACTTAGCATCAAAGCAGCCCTTTTAGATCCATTAACCCATTTCAGAAATAAAGCAAGTATGACACAGTGAGGTCAAGTAACTTTCCCAAGGCCACAAAGTTAGAGAAGAAAGAGGATTTGAACTCATGTTTTCTAACAACAAGTTATACAACACCTTAAGTATGCCTCTCCTTCATAAATTAAATACTTACTACTGTCTGCATACATTTTAAAATAAAATTTTAATAATGTTGGATTATGGGGCTGAATTATGATTGGAGAACTAAATTCAGTTCTGATTGCTTCTTTGTTGCTATGTTTTTACCTTAAAGGACTGTAACATTTACTTAAAATTGAAAATATATGGGAGGATACTATATTACTCACAATCACTGTTTCTACATGTAGTACCATGATGATTTACGTGCATAATATTTGGGAGATTTTTTGTGTACAGGTGTGTGAGGGCTGCTAAGTAGTCCTGACCTATTGCTCAAATTCCAGGTATGATGATGAAGTGTTAGGAATAGCAAGAACACAAACTATCTCATCTCTTATTTGATATGACCCTTAAGTGGGAAAGTTCTTATGAAAAATCATTGTTTCTAGACCTGCTAGAATACCTGCTATTGAGCATAACCCTCCCACCATAAACAATCCTAAAACTGGGCAAAATATAGGTGACAACTCTTTTCAGACAGTACAGAGCTATGATCCTTGAGAGAAGAGCAACGTACAAGGTGAGCTCCATATTTTCTCTAGCTTTCTGGCTAAACATACTTTTCAAACTAGAGTTCAGGAAGGTAGAAGCCAATTGCAGAGGGGTTGTCCCAGTGAGTTGAAATGGCAGAGGTTGGAGTTAAGTTCAGCTGAAATAGCAAGGTGCCTGAAAACAGGAATCTCTGAAGAGGGGAGTCCTAGAGGTCTGATGGGTTTTCTTCCCCAAAGGCCCTTTGCTGAGAGCTGAATTGTGCATGCACATAAGACTACATAAGGTCTAGCAGGAAGTGGCTAATAATAGGCAGAGAGCTGAAAAGAAATGCCAGTGGTCATACAATGCTTGGGAAAATAGACCTCACTGAATACATTAAACATTCAGTTGAGACTTGTCCTAGATTGCTAAGGATGCCATACAAAACTATAGGGATGCTACAGACTGGATGGCATAAATGACAGAAATTTATTTTCTGATAGTTCTGGAAACCATTAAGTCCAAGACCGAGCTGCTGACAGGGTTGATTTCTGGCGAGGTCTCTCCTTCTGGTTTGCAGATGGCTGCCTTTTCACTGTGTCCTCACATGGCCTTCCGTCTGTGCATGGACACTCTTGGTGTCTCTTACTATTCTTGTAAAGATACCAGCCCTATTGTATTAGAGTCTCACTCTTATAATCTTATTTAACCTTAATTACCTCCTTAAAACCCTATCACCAAATACAGTCATATTGGGGGTTAGAGTTTCAACATATGTATTTTGGGAGAACACAGTTCAGCCCATACCATTCTGCCCTCTGGTGCCCCCAAATTCATTTCTTTCCCACAGGCAAAATAATGTACCCCATCCCAACACCTGCCAAAGCTTTAACCTATTCCAGCATCAACTCCAAATTCAAAGTCTCTACTATATGTCATTTAAGGTATCAAGGTATGATTCATCCTGAGAAAACATTCATTTCCAGCTGTGAGCTCATGAAACTAGATAAGTTATATGCTTCCAAAATACAGTGACAGGAAGTTTCTTGTTTCTGGTCCAGCATGTAAGGAGCTTGGAAGTCATCACTCTGCCATAACAAAATAAAAAGCTATACAAACTGAAGAATCAACAACTCTTCTTTGATCTTTCACAGAGGTGAGGTCACAAGACAAAATACTTCCCCCAAAATTGGAGGGGTAGACAGGCAAATACAGAGAATCACAACTTACTGGAGGAGAAATCTATAAGCAGAGAACTCCATGAAAAAGAACGCCTGAGTAAAAAAGCCTGAGTAGTAGTTGATGAATTGCTGGAAGCTCAGTGTGGACAAATCTGTGAATTAAAAATTTCAGGGGCCATTTATTGATAAGTGAGGGCCCCTTCACTTTTATGAATTTTACCTCCAGAAACTCAACCAGGTTCTTAAAATGAATATTGGAGAAAAATTCCTTTGTGTTTGCAGCAGAAAAAGAGGAAACTAACCATTTTGAAATATGCCAGAAAACTCTTAATAGTAGTTTCAAGATAAACTATTTTATCAGTGCACTATAGAACAAATTGACCTAATAGGTATTAACAGAACATTTCATCCAGCAACTGCAGAATACACATTCTTCTCCTGAGCACATAGATCATTCTCAATGATAGATTATATATTATGTCACAAACTAGTCTTAAAACATTCACAAAAATTGAAATAATGTTAAGCATCTTCTCTGACTACAATGGAATAAAACTAGAAATCAATAAGAGGAATTTTGGAAACCAAAAACACATCACAATTAAACAATAAGTTCCCAAATGACTAGTAGGTCAATGAAGAAATTAAGAAAATTAAAACATTTCTTGAAGCAAATGTTTTAATTAAGTGAAACACAATATACCGAAACCTATGGGATATAGTAAAAGCACTACTAAGAAAGAAATGAATAACCATAAATGCCTACATCAAACAAGAAGAAAAACTTCAAATAAATAACCTAACAATGCATCTGAAAGAATGAGAAAAGCAAGAGCAAACCAAAACCAAAATTAGTAGAAGAAAAGAAATACTGAAGATCGGAGAAGAAATAAAGGAAATTGAGACAAAGTGAACAGTACAAAAGATTAACTAAATGAGTGGTTGGTTTCTTGAAAAGATAAATAAGATAGACAAACCTTTAGCCAGATTGACTAAGTGAAAAAGAAATAAGACTCAAATAAATCAGAGATGAAAAAAGAGATACTACAACTGGTAGCACAGAAATTCAAAGGATCATAAGTGGCTACTATGAGCAACAATATGCCAATAAATTGGAAAATCTAAAGGAAATGGATACATTACTAGACACATACAACCTACCAAAATTGAACTGTGAAAAAATCCAAAACCTTAACAGACCAAGAAAAACTAATGAGATTGAAGCTGTAATAAATAGACTCCTGGCAAATAACAGCCTGGGACCTGATGGCTTCACTGCTGAATCCTATGAAACATTTTAAGAACTAGTATCAATCCTACTCAAACTATTCTGAGAAATGGAGAAGGAGGGAATACTTCCATACTCATTCTACCCAGTATTAGCCTCATAACAAAACCAGACAATGATACATAAAGAAAAAAACACTACAGGCCAATATGTCTATGATATTGATGCAAAAGTAATCAACAAAATACTAGCAAACCAAATTCAACAATACATTACAAAAATACATTACAAAAATCATGACCAAGTGGGATTTATCCCAGGGATGCAAGGATAGCTCAACATGCACAAATCAATCAACGTGATACTTCATATCAACAGAATGAAGAACAAAAACCATATGATCATTTCAACTGATGCTGAAAAGCATTTGATAAAATTCAACATCCTTTCATGGTAAAAGCTCTCAAAAGTCTGAGTATAGAAGGAACATATCTCAACATAATAGAAGTCATATATAATAGAAACACAGTCAGTATCATATTGAATGGGGAAAAACTGAAAGACAACTTTTTTTCTAATATCTGGACCATGACAAGAATGCCCACTTTCACCACTGTTATTCAACATAGTACTTGAAATCCTAGCTAGAGCAATCAGACAAGAGAAAGAAATAAAGAGCAATAGAAAGCATCCTGATTGGAAAGAAATAAGCTGATTATCTTTGTTTGCAAATGACATGATTTTATATTTGGAAAAACCTAACGAATCCACCAAAAAAAAACTATTAGAACTGACAAACAAGTTCAGTAAAGTTGCAGGATACATAATCAACATACAAAAATTATTAGCATTTCTATATGCCAACAGTGAACAATCTGAAAAAAAGTCAAAAAAGTAATCCCATTTTCAATAGCCACAAATAAAATTAAATTCTTAGGAATTAACCAAAGAAGTGAAAGAGCTCTACAATAAAAACTATAAATTGAAGAGGACACACAAAAAATGGAAAGACATTCCCTTTTCATGGATTGGAAGAATCGATATTGTTAAAATGTTCATACTACTCAAAGCAATGTAAAGATCCAATGCAATCCCTATCAAGATACCAGAAGTAGAAAAAAAATACAAAAGTTTATATGGAACCACAAAAGACCCAGAATACCCAAAGCCATCCTGAACAAGAAGAACAAAACTGGAGGAATCACATTACCTGACTTCAAATTATATTACAGAGCTATTATAACCAAAATGCATGGCACTTGCATTAAAAAAAAAAAAAAAAAAGACACATAGTTCAATGGAAAAGAATAGACAACCAAGAAACAAATCTATATGCCTGTACACCTGCAGTAAACTCATTTTTGACAAAGATACCAAGAACATACATTAAGCAAAAGACAGTCTCTTCAATAAATGGTGCTGGGGATACTGGATATTCATATTCAGAAGAATGAAACTCGACCCCCATCTCTCACCATATACACACACACAAAAATCAAAACAAAATGGATTAAAGACTTAAACCTAAGACCTCAAACTGTGAAACTATTACAAGAAAATTCTGGGGAAATTCTCCAGTGTATTTGTCTGGGCAATAATTTCTTAAACTATACCCCACAAGCACAGGCAATGAAAGCAAAAATGGACAAATGGGATCACATCAAATTAAAAAGCTTCCTCACGGCAAAGTAAACAATCACAAAGTGAAGAGGCAACCCACAGAATGGGAGAAAATATTTGCCAACTATTCATCTGACGGGATTAATAACCAGAATATGTAAGGAGCTAAAAACAATTTAGGAAAAAATCTAATAATCCAATTTAAAATGGGCAAAAGATCTGAATAGACATTCCTCAAAAGAAGACGTACAACAGGTATGTGAAAAGTTGCTCGACATCATTGATCATCAGAGAAATGCAAATCAAAACTACAATGAAATATCATCTAACCCCAGTTAAAATGGCTTTTATCCAAAAACAAGGAATAACAAATGTTGGTAAAGATGTGGAGAAAAGGGAACTCTTGTACGCTATTGGTGGGAATGCAAATTAGTACAACCATTTGAAGAACAGTTTGGAGGTTTCTCAAATAACTAAAAATAAAGTTACCATGTGATCCAACAATCCCGCTGCTAGGTATATACCCAAAAGAAAGGAAATCAGTATATTGAAGGGATATCTGCATTCCCATGTTTGTTGCAGCACTATTATAATAGCCAACATTTGGAAGCAACCTTAGCATCCATCAACAGATGAATAGATTAAGAAAATGTGGTATTATACACGATGAGGTGCTATTGTTCAGCCATAGAAAGAATGAAATTCTGTCCTTTACAAGAACATGGATGGAACTGGAGATCATTATGTTAAGTGAAATAAGCCAAGCACAAAAAGATGAATGTATCCTGTTTTCACTTGCTTGTGGGAGCTAAAAATTAAAATAATTGAACTCATGGAGATAGAGAGTAGAAGGTTGGTTAGCAGAGGCTGGGAAGGGTAGTAAGTGGTGGACGGGAATTGGGGATGGTTAGTGGGTACAAAAAGTAATTAGAAAGAATAAATAAGACCTGGTATTTGGTAGCACAACAGAGTGACTATAGTCAGTAGTAGTTTAATTGTACATTTAAAAATAACTAGAAGAGTATAATTTGATTCTTTACAACAGAATCAGTACTTGATGGGATGGGTACCCCATTTACCATGATATGATAATTACACATTGTATGTCTGTATCAAAGTATTTCATGTTCCCCATAAGTATATATACCTATTATGTACCTACAATAATTAAAAATTTAGAAAAGAATGAGTAAATTAATTCTGCTATAATTATGTAATAGAATGTTCTTCAGCAATAAAGAAAGTGAGCTATGTATACACGCAACATAGAAGAATGCCAAAAATTCTATGTTGAGGGAAACAAACAGACAGAAAAAAAAGTACAAACCAAGTGATTCAATTTATGTGAAACTTATGAAGAAGTAAAACCAACGTACGGTGATAGAGTAGAACAATGGTTGCCTCTGGAAGTTCATTTTGACTAGAAGAGATTGTGAAAGAATTGTCTGAGGTGAAGAAAATGTTCTGTAGCTTGACTGGGGTGTTGGTTACATGAGTGTACGTATTTATTTAAGATTCATCCTATTGTATGTACATATTATCTCAATTCAAACAAAATCATGGGGGCTTATGCTCACTTCAAAGTTTTGAGAGTACGAATATATAGGAAAACCTCTTAATGTTACTCTAACATTATCAGTTCCAGAGGAATTTAAACCAGCTGTCTTTTACTAAGTATCACTGGGAACAACAGCTGTTTTAAGGTAAAACAGCTGATGTTTTTCCAGTCACCTGACCACTCATTTCAATGCTTTTCCTCAGCTTAGTCACATCATGAGTGATTCCCAAGGATTCGTATTCATATATTTTCCTCCTATTTCCACTAGAGTTATATATATGGCTTGACTGACTGAGGCAAGGCAACTCTTACATGATCATTGTGATTTCAACTTTTCAACTTGCTTTATTATTTAATGTATGGTATTTGGTATTTGGTAGCACAAATACCAGAATATACTCAGAACATCTTTTCAAGTCATGACATTTAGATCATGTTTTTATTCGCTGCAGAATATGCCACAGTTTGGATATTCCAAAATTTGTTTAACTCTTTCATAATTGACAGTCGTTCGTCATCATATTTGTTTCGATAGTGCAAGTAGTTTTACAATAAACATCATATTTGCCTTTATGAATTTATACTTTTGTTTTATAACCTACATTCCATATTTTTTTGGAATCTTTTACTTCTTTCTGGATTCTCAACAATATTTAAACTCCATGAAGGCTAATATATGTCTGTGGGTAAACTGTTGAATCCCTAGAGCCTAGTACAATACTTGGTGTGTGGTAGGTTCTCTTTAAGTGTTTGCTGGATGAAATAATAAATAATTATATATTTTCTTGTTATAAAGCTTAAGTAGTGGTTGATAAGCTGATAGTCCAGTCCATTTAATTTTAATCCTGTTATATGAAAATTCTTTGTGGAAAAGCATGCCAAGTACATAAACAGTTACTGAGAGAAAACGTCAAATCAAAATCATAGTTATTTACACACAAAAAAAGTGAAACGAAATAACCAATACAGCTTTAGTGAAGAAATCTTAGTAAAAGCTATTACACTGAAACAAAAGCTAAATTTAGACTTTGTTGACAGGTGATTTAAATGAATTCCAATCACATGAAATCCGGCAGGTATTTATTTCAGCTCAATTCAGCCTTAAAAGAAATGTTGAGGCCGGGCGCGGTGGCTCAAGCCTGTAATCCCAGCACTTTGGGAGGCTGAGACGGGCGGATCACGAGGTCAGGAGATCGAGACCACCCTGGCTAACACAGTGAAACCCCGTCTCTACTAAAAAATACAAAAAACTAGCGGGGCGAGGTGGCGGGCACCTGTAGTCCCAGCTACTCGGGAGGCTGAGGCAGGAGAATGGCGCAAACCCGGGAGGCGGAGCTTGCAGTGAGCTGAGATCTGGCCACTGCACTCCAGCCTGGGCAACAGAGCAAGACTCCATCTCAAAAAAAAAAAAAAAAAAGAAAGAAAGAAATGTTGAATTATTGAACAATATGGCAGCTTTTTCAAAAAAGGATATGTTTGTTCATTATGGGAAGCTCAACCATGAATGACAAGAAGGAATATAACTCCTGAAATGTGACTAAAGGTCATAACTAGGAGGTGACTTTGATTCCAGGAACCCTTAGTAGATGCCTTATGTTCTTGTGAGTGTTCTTGACTTTCCCTGAAAACTTGACAATCATGAGGGGTGAGTTTGTGCCCATGAGCCATGAGTGCATGCCTGCTCCTGCTCTATCAATAACACTAGCCAATGTTTCTCAGGCACTCAGTCAATACTTGTTGAATTAAACAATCCAATAGGCTGGATATGGAAGAGAAGAAAAAGCCACAAATACTGCCAGTAAAGTTCCTGAGAAGAGATAAGACAACAGGACTCTATGTTCCTCTCTACTTTGGGAATTTTAAACAACAGGAAAAACCAACTGATGGGTAAAGGTTTCAGATTCAGGATTCAAATCTACTGAATGTCAGCCAAAACTATGTACTTTCAAATTTTAAATGATTAAGCCTTAGGACTTAAGATTGGCGATTTGAATCATATGTTTTATACCAATATTTCGGTGTATATTCAATACCTTTCTAAACAATAAAGAGCAACAAGGACTAATTCAGTGAGCTAAGAGTAAGAGAGAGAGAGAGATTCATTTGTTTTTCTGCTTCCTCATCTTCATTAGGAAAAAAAGTTACTCTCTGCTCTTTAGCACATGATCATCTGCCTAGGTCATAAACCTGGACTCAAGCCCTTCAGACAGCTTTTCCTGATAACCTTGGTCCACTGGAAGGTTGCTAATCTTAGAATTATTTTGTTCAATGTTTTTCTTCTGAATTTTGGAACCCACTTTTTATTTAAAACCTACGTCTCCTCTTTATTTAAAACCTTCTTCTTCTGGCTCTCTGTATACCAACACCTATGTATTAGTTTGCTAGGGATGCCATAGCACAGTGCACCACAGTTTTAGAGGATAAATGTCTGAGATCAAGGTGATGGCAGAGTTGAATTCTTCTGAAGTCTCTCTCCTTGGCTTGTAGATGGCCATCTTCTACCTGTGTCTTCCCGGGCTCTTCCATCTCTGTGTGTCTGCAACCAAATGTCCTCTTCTTGTAAGAATATACGTCATATTGGATTAGGGACCACCCTAATGACTCCATATTAATTTAATTACCTCTTTAAAGACCCTATCTCCAAATGAAGTCAAATTTTGAGGCTGATAGTTACAAAAGCAAAATATTAATTTAGGAAAACACAATTCATCCCATAATAACCAATACTTCATACCCTGACCAGAGCTGATACAATGCTGGTCTTTACTAGAGTCTTGGTGAGGGCTGATTCACTGTGGACCATGTCTTAGTGTAAATACAGAAAAACTAGCCAAGTCTAGCCTCAGACTTATATTTACATTGTTCCTTTTATTGTAGTGGGGATGATGAGGAACAAGAAGGAGAGGTGATGACAAAGTTGGGGCCATATTTTTACTTTTTATGATACAATTAACTCTTTGATATTATGGTGCTTTGGGTGGCTTTTCAAGAGATGCCTGATGTTTGGTGTTAATTGGACAAAAATTCAGACCTAATTTTTCCTTTAATAACATTTATCCAATAGTCAAATCTCTTACTGGTTCCATCTTTTTATATTTTGCCACCTTATCCTTCTCTTAATGAACAGAAAGGCATAGATATGACTTGAGTAATTTTGTTTATCAAAGCAATTCTAAAGTCAGATTTTGAGATAGACTTCATACAGTATTTCTGCTTACTATCAAGGAAGAAAGGAAGTTTAAGGTATTTATAAACTTTGTTTAATTTTGTCTCCTCTTCTTGAAACCATCAAAGGAGCAATGCAAAACATTACTGTGTAAATGGAATTCCTTCTTGTCTGAAGCTGTTTCCTTTCATTAGACATGAAATTTTGCCATGGTATCCCTGAAGATAATGTTCATTCTTAGTAAAAATGCAAATGGGATTTTTATTTGTTACTAAGTAGATTATTCTGAAAGCAAGTTTCTAGTTCATTTAAGGGCTATGGCCTTAATGCCACACAAACATTTTGAAGGGAGAAGGTTAACAGTGAATATCAATGTGAGGTAAGGTTTTGTAGAGAATGTTTGACTTAAATATACCTTATAAGATTTGTGCAAAGATTTGGACAATTGGGGGTAAGAGGAAAATACCAAAAAAGTCTGGTTGTAAGAAAGAATGGGATGTAGTCCAGGTGTGGTGACTCATGCCTGTAATCCCAGAGCTTTGAGAGGCCAAGGCAGAAGTCCAGAGGTTCAAGACCATCCTGGACAAGACAGTGAGACCTCAGCTCTACAAAAAAAATTTTAAAATTAGCCAGGTGTGGTGGCATGTGCCTGTGGTCCTACCTTCTCAGGAGGCTGAGGCAGGAGGATCACTTGAGCCCAGGAGGTTGAAGCTACAGTGAGCCATGTTCGCATCCCTGCACTCCAGCCTGGGTGACAGAGGGAGACCCTGAAAAAAAAAAAAGAAAAAAAGGAAGAGAGAGAGAGAGAGAGAGAGAGAAAGAAAAAGAAAGAGAGAGAAAAGGAAAGAATGGGATATGTATGCATTGTTTCTCTTTGTTTAATTTTGCATAATTCAGTTAATCTTTGAACTTTGCAGTTTCTCACTTTACATTTGAGGTACTCTTCCCTTTTCAGAGCATGGTCTCTGAAGTCAACTTTCTGGTTTCAATCATATCTCAAGCACTGTAATGATAACAACACACGCCTCATGCAGATACTGTGAAGATTAAATGAGCTAATGTATGTCAAATCTTTAGAATACTGCCTGGAAAAATAATAAAATTACAGTTGTCTCTTGGTATCTATTAACCCCTGAGGATACCAAAATCTATCAATGCTCAAGTCCTTTATATAAAATGGCATAGTATTTGCATATTACCTATACAAATCCCTCCATATATTTTAATTATTTCTAGATTACTAATAGTACCTAAAAATATAAATGCTATATAAATAGTTGTTGTACTGTATTGCTTTTTAAAATATTTTTATTGTTGTGGTTTTGTTTTTTTATTTTTTTTTCAAAACTTTTTTTTTCCTTTGCCCTAAGTCCAAGGATTTTTCAAATACTTTTGATTTGCAGTTGGGTGAATCCACAGATGTGGGACCTGTGGATACAGAGGGCCAACTGTGTTGTTATTATTGCTATTAGGCAACTCAAATAATTCATTTTCTCATTCTTGGTCTTTTATTTGAACTGAGTCTAGTTATCTACTTTCCATAATCCAAATACAATGTGACAAAAATTATATGATTAGTTTGCCTTCCTTTGGTGTACATTTTTTCCCTGTTTCTCTGTGGCAAGGTCACCTTATTTTTGTTTGCCTCAAGTCTAGTAGCTCTTAGATCAGCCTTGTTTCAGGTGTCGTATATGCATGCATTGCAACTTGTTGAGAGATATTTATTCTTAGGGTTGGTTTGGCAAGAATTAATTCTATTTCAGCTTTCCTGGAGATGACTTTTGAGAATTGCTGTGTGTATGGGTTTGTGTGTGTGTGTATGTGTGTGTGTGTGTGTGTGCTCATTTCATATCTAAATAGGACTAGCTCAACATCTGTCTGTTACTAATAGTTTCCTACCTGAGATTATACAAAAGATCTTTGAAAGAAAATCATTGCCCCTTCTGGGTCTTTGTTTCCAGTCATATGTTCACTGAATTTTAATAATAATTTGACATGATTAATTGGTCTTACATGCAGATACAGCCTCAAATCTCAATTTATAGCAACAAATACAATTTGTAATGCTTTTAGAAACTGAATTTGTATATCACCATTAGCACTGTAACATATTTACCAAGTGCAATGAGTCACATGTAAATTTTATTTAGGAAAGAGAAATATAAAATGTATATATCAAATTTTAACTTAAGGAGTGTTTGGAATAAAAGTGTCCGTGACCTGTACACTAAAATTACCAAACATTGCTGACAGAAATTCCAGAGGGCCAAAATAAATGGAGAATTCTGTCATGATCACAGATTAGGATACTTATTTTGTTAAGATGTCTTTTACCCTTAAGTAACCTAAAAATAAAATATGATCCCAATAAAAAATCCCAGGAGCTTTTTTCCTCGGTGGAATTGATGGGATGATTTTAAATTTTATATGAAAATATGAGGAATCGAGAATACAAAAATATCTGAAAGAACAAAACAAAATAGAGGAGCTGCACTGACAGATGCCAAGTTTTACTATAAATTGTCAGCAATTAGGGCATATTGTTGAATGAATAGATATGTGGATCAAAGAAAAGAAAGGACTTAAAAGCAGATCCACATGTCACTTCAATTCAGCGGAGAAAAGAGAATCTTTTCAAAAAATGATACTGGATCAATTGGGAGGCATATAGAAAAAAATTCAACCTGACTTCTGTTTCATACCATACATAAAAATTAGTGACCAATCACAGGTGTTGGGAAGCAAAGATTTTTAAAACAAGACACAAAACACAATAACCATAAGGAAACAAAGATAAATCAGATTTCATGAATATTAAATTTTGCTTATTAAAAGATACCACTAAGAGGGCATAAAAGCAAACCACAGACTGGTAGAAGATATTCACAATACACATTTCTGACAAAAGGATTTGCATCCAGAGTATATAAAGAACATTATAAAATCAACAGGTAAAAGACAATTCAAATATGGGCAAAAGTGCTAAATGGGTACTTATCAGATGAAGTCTAAATGGCAACAAAGCATATGGAAAAGTATTCAACATCATTAATCATCAAGGAAATGCTCATTGTAGCTAGACTAAAATAACTCTGAAAACCAACTCATTGTATGTCGTTATTATGCTATAATTTAACACCCTGAAAACATGAAGTGTCAGCAAGGATTTGGAACATCTGGAACTCAGATATTCCTGATGGAAGTAGAAATGGCAAAATTGCTTTGGAAAACTGTTTGGTATTATCCACAAAAGATAAACACACATGTACTCTATGACACAACATAGAGTTGGATACGTGTTTAGGCAGCTCCCTGTAAAATTAAATGAGAAGTTCTTAGTTCAAACAACAGGGGAAAAGCACTATTACAGTTATTAAAAATATAAAACTGTTTTCTTCCTTCTGTGATCTTTCTTTCTTGACTTGTCATGGTGTTTTGTGTTTTTACTAGCTATTTAATATTGCACTCTCCTGGGCATGGGGATACTAGTAGGGTAAGTGCAAACCCTAGTAGGTACCTGAGGGTTCCCTGCCACTACTCAGCACATGTGCCCAGACCAGTAAGGTCCACCCCCGCCCCCCAGCCCCGTGCTTAACCAGCAAACCAACAAGCTGTGTCCTACCCAGAGCAAGGAAATTGAGCCAGACATCTATCCTAACCACAGGCCACCACCCTACCCCTACCACAATAGAAGGGAAACCTCAAGGCTATTGAGGCATGCTAGGTTCCTGAACTGACTTTAGGCAAGGGGCTCATTCCTGCAGAGTCACCTCCAGTCCTGGACTAGCAGTGCCACCACCATTCCATGTTTAGAGAGGCCACGTGGCAAGTACTGCTGGCTGTGGCCCACCCCTCCTGGCTCCGTCACAGCACAGGAGAAGAAAAGCAGCAGTTTCTGGGTGAGGCGGTGAGGAGGAGTTCAAACCTGGAACGCTAAGATGAAAGGTTTGAGGAACAGCTGAGAATCCATTTCAGGGGGACAAACAAAAAGATTATGTGAGGCAGGACAGGGCAGGAGCCAAGCCTCCAGGCCTCAGCATACTCTTTATTGCTCTAATAGACTTTACTTCCACAAATTCAAAGATAAAATTTTTAAGGAATTCAAGATGGCAATTGCAAAGCATTAAGCCCAAGCAAGGAGCTCTTCTAAGCTCAGGACTCTGCTATACTGGTGCCATGGTCATAACACTTGGCCTGTCTTAGCCATTCCACTTGTAGATGCAAACCCAGGAGAAGGAGTGTGCATGTCAACCAAGACACACCTGTTCATAACAGCATTGCAAATAATAGTCAACAGATGAACACAGTCCAAACCCACACCAAAAAATAAACTGATAAATAACTGGTTGTATACTCATACACAGTAATGAAATAGTATAAAGAAGTAAAAATGAATAAACTGGTAATATACAGGTCACCTATGTTACCTGTGTATCACTAGTTTATTTACTCTTACTAGTTTATTAAATGACATAAAGGTGAGGAAGCAAAGCCAGATATAAGAATATATACTGCAGAATTCAATCTATATGAAATTCAAAAATAGTTAAAATGAATCAGTGGTCTTAGAATAGGTTTTATCTCCAAATGAGGGTATTGACAGTTATGGGGACAAGAGGTTTTTCCAGGGTACTGGCAAAGCTATATTTTATTTGAGTGATATTACATGAATGCACCAATAGGAAAAATACCATTGTTCTGTAAATAAGATTTGTACACTCTATTATATACTTGGAATAGAAGGAAAAGAAGGAAGAGGAAGGGAAGGAACAGAAGAGGAGGAAAATGGATCGTGGAATATGCTAACACTACTTTTAGAACCAAAGTCTTCCATCCAGAGTTGAAAAATATTTTAGGGTTGGAGGGAGTTTTGACCTTGCAACTATAAACAAAACATCATGTGTGTAGTTTTACAAGCATTTCTGAGGAAGAAGAAGCACAACATCAGATTTTCAAATGCAAATATAATATCCTAAAATGAAACATGCAAAAAGAAAAATAAAACAGAAAAAATATTAAAATCACTCAATAAAAATGATCAGGTAATGATATTTCTAATACTTTTTCTTATGTAAAGAATAAAATGTTATATTAATGGAAAATATGGAAGTGATATTGTAACATAGGAAATGCATTTGCTATTTTCATCCGTCTATTCAAGAAACATTAACTGAATGCAACTGCCTGCTGGCTGCTGTGTCAGGATAGAAGTGTGGTTAAAATACAGTTCCTTTTCTTAGGAATTTCCAAATTTTATAGCAGATTTAAAAAATTCAAAATGTATATGACCTCATATTGCCATGAGTATAAAAATAAGATTATGTCCAAGCTGCAGAAGAAAAGTAGGGTGATGCTCTCTGTCTGTCAGTGTAATGAGAGTTCAGGGACCTGTACACTCTGCAATTTCTCTGCTTGTAAATTTTCCCCATAGTGTTTATAGTTAATACCAAGCATTTAAATTTATCATGCCACTAAAAATAAGGCTAGAAAATTCTAACAACAAAATATAGAAAATGATACATTTTTAAAAAAAGAACTGAAGAACAATCTTCCCTAAATGCTCTTTTCACTAAAGCAAGAAGTGATTCTTCAGTGAATCTTTCCTTTTTATGAATTTTTCTATTGATCTCTACTTAACTAATGACTCCATAATTACAGAGAATCATTGCATTTGAAGGCATAGCTTATGAGTGAAGATATGTTTGAATATGGAAAAAAATGAAATGTTGGGTGATGCAATGTCAATTTGATTGTATTGAAGGATGCAAAATATTATTCCTGGGTGTGTCCGTGAGGGTGTTGCCAAAGGAGATTAACATTTGAGTCAGTGGACTGGGAGAGGCAGACCCACCCTCAATCTGGGTGGGCACCATCTAATCAGCTGCCAGCATGGCTAGAATAAAGCAGACAGAAGAAGTGGAAGAACGTGACTTGCTGAGTCTTCTGGTCTATATCTTTCTCCTGTGCTGGATGCTTCCTGCCCTCAAATATCAGACTCCAAGTTCTTCAGCTTTTGGACTCTTGGAGTTACACCAGTGATTTGCAGGGGGCTCTCGGGTCTTTGGCCACAGACTGTCAGTTTCCCTACTTTTGAGGTTTTGGGGCTTGGACTGATCCACCACTGGCTTCCTTGCTCCTCAACTTTCAGATGGCCTATTGTGGGACTTTACCTTGTGATCTTGTGAGTCAACTCTCCTTAATAAACTCCCTTACATATATACGTATATCCTATTAGTTCTGTCCCTCTAGATAACCCTGACTAATACAGGTGATCAGAATGAATGAGTCAAAGTGAAGTAAATATATTGATTGAAAGGAAGCTTATGAGTCTTTCTTTTCCAGGTTCTAGTCTGACATGAAAAGAGCTTGGGAGTCATCATTCCTGTCCTCACCACAAAAAGAAAACTGAACAAACTGAAAATCAAGATGTCGTTTTAGGCCCACAAAGAATTGAGGTCACAGGACAAACTGCTGCCCTGAAAACTGGAGGGAAGGGGGATACAAAGAATCCTAACCTACCTTACTGGAAGCAGCAGCCCAAGCGAAAAAGCTTGCAGATGGAGCCAGCATCAGTAGGAATACCTGAACTTTATTTGATAAATTCTAGAGGATCAGTGT
This sequence comes from Macaca thibetana thibetana, assembly GCF_024542745.1. Lineage (NCBI taxonomy): Eukaryota > Metazoa > Chordata > Mammalia > Primates > Cercopithecidae > Macaca > Macaca thibetana. The sequence continues at coordinate 70,693,230 of NC_065583.1, forward strand.
AGACTAGCCTGAGAATTAAAAATTCTGGAGGAGGTATTTTTAGAAGTCCCCAAACTTTTATGAGCTTTTCCTATAGGAGCCCCACCTGGTTCGTATTGTGAAGATTGAAGAAAAATGTATTCATGCTTCTGGCAGGGGAAAGAAAACTATAACCATTTACAAATATATCCAGAGCTGTCTGTTCTCCTTAATAAAGGTCTACCCTTAGAAAAATATTTTATCAGAACCTAACTAACTTGGGTTTTACCAGAACCTAACTGACCTGAGTGGGTCCTAGAGGACCTGGATTTGGTAACTTTTCCCTTCCTTGGGGAAGGGAAGCACCCAAATAAAGTTCTCTCTGGCCTTGCTGTCTCACCTAAGTAATGGATTGTTTTAAAAAGCTGAGAAGCACTTGTGAAGGTCACAGCCCAGGGACACAGGTTTTCTAAAAGACTGAGATGTAATCATAGGATTATAAAATGCTTCTCTACCACCATATCAGTAGGACTTTTGTGGAATAATAGGAGGTTATAGCTGAAAGAGCTGTAAGACCCTGGCTGTATTTAAGAAGGGATATTTATTTATTTTATTATTATTTAATAATAATACATTCAGGCTGGAGTGCAGTGGCATGACCACAGTTCACTACAACCTTGGCCTCCTGGGCTCAAGAGATTCTCCTGCCACAGCTGGGACTGTGGCAAGCCAGATTTCCATTAGCAGTCAGAACATCCAGTGTCCACTAACCCTTTGCTGTAATTCCGATGAATGTATAAGTTAAACATTAGAGAACTATTGAAGCTGTGCCTGAATATGAGGGTTGGAATACAAAAACAAACCCATTAAGATCCTGCCTGGGTTTTATCAGACCCTATAGTCTGATTTAATGATAAAAGCATTTTTACACATACACCTTGTACTAGGGTCCACTTAAGATTACACTTTCCAAGGTTCTAGAGAAAGCATTCCAGACCCCAGACCCTAGTTAAAGATCAGATATAGATTCAGTAAAATAATATTGCCTGTGGTTGCACTCCTATACATGTGCATAGAGCTTAAAATGTATACAAACACTGAAGAAAAACTTGTAACTTTGAGTTAGTCTGGTGAATTTCTTCCAACTTCTCCCTGTGGCGGGTTACAGAAATAAATTATCTTCTTTCCCAGTCCATCTGCATCTTGTTATTGGACCATGAGACTAAGCAGACATACCTCACTCTGTCCAGGAAAAGGGCCACAGGTTCGTACCACCACACCTGGATAATTTTTGTATTTTTTTGTAAAACTCGAGTTTCACCATGTTGCCCAGACTGGTCTCAATATCCTAGGCTGAAGCAATCCTCCCCTCTCAGCCTCCTAAAGTGCTGGCATTACAAGCATCAGCCACTGAGCCCAGTCAGAAAGAATCTTTAGAAAAACCAAAGACTACAGAGGAGACAAAAATAAGCACACTAGAGGAAATTTTAGCCTCTGACAACACAGCTATAGCAAACAGTAAACAATGACAAACTCAGCCAGATAAATATAAAACCTCAGGCTAAAGGACTACTCACGTCATTTTTTTTAACCCAGTACATTCTGTACCTCTTTCAGAAAACATTTTCAAGGCTGTGAAAGGCAAAAACAAACAAAGTATCATAGTCTGAACAGACAAAGCAAACATAAGAACTAGAGTCAGACATTCAGAGACTTTGGAATTATCAGTCCAGGAATTTAAAGTAACTGATTAGTATGATAAAGGCTCTGATGTAAAAAGTGGACAACATGTAAGAACAGATGGATAATGTAATAAGGGAGATGAAAACTCTAAGAAAAAAAACAAAGGAAAAGCACTGTAATAGAAATGAAGAATGCTGTTGGTGGGCTGAACATGACACCAGACCTTGCTGAAGAAAGAATTAATGAACTTAAAGATATAAAAAATATAAACTTCTCAAAATGGAAGATACAGTTATAAAATATGTAACATATGCATAAAGAAAACACAAGAAAGAAAGAGACAGGTGGAGGGAGGGAGAGAGTGAGCAAGGTAGGAAAAGGAGAAAGAGAAGAAAAGAAGAGAAAAGAAAAGATAAGATGGGAAAGGGACAGAGGAAATATTTGAAGTCATAACGACTGAGAATTTTCCAAAATTAATAACAAACATTGAACTTTAGATATCAAAATCCAGGAAGCTCCACAAACATCAAGCAAGATACACACACAGAGAGAGAGAGAGAGAGAGAGAGAGACAGAAAGCGGGGGAGGAGAGAGAGAGAGCTAGGCCTATCATATTCAAACTGCAGAAAATCAAAGACAAAGATAAAATTCTGAAAGAAGCCAGAGGAATAAACACCTCACCTACAGAGGGGCAAGGATAAGAATGATATCACACTTCTCTTTAGAAGCAATGCAAGCAAGAAAAGAGTGGACTGAAATTTATAAGTGTTGAAAAGAAAAACTAACAGTCTTGAATTCTCTATCCAGTGAAATTATTCTTCAAAAGTGAAAGAGAAATAACGACTTTCTCAAAGATTGAGGGAATTTATCACTAGCAGACCTACTTTGTAAGAAATTGTAAAGAAGTTTTTTAGAGAGAATTAAATGATATAGGTCAGAAACTTAGGTCTATAAAGAAATAAGAGAATTTATCAAGGAATAAAAAAAGGCAAATATATGTAAAATAAATATTTTATTTTTCTTATTCTAAATTGATCTAATAGAAAACTACTTGTTAGGCCGGGCGCAGTGGCTCACGCCTGTAATCCCAGCACTTTGGGAGGCCGAGGCGGGCGGATCACAAGGTCAGTAGATCGAGACAATCCTGGCTAACACGGTGAAACCCCGTCTCTACTAAAAATACAAAAAAATAGCCAGGCGTGGTGGTGGGCACCTGTAGTCCCAGCTACTCGTGAGGCTGAGGCAGGAGAATGGCATGAACCCGGGAGGCGGAGCTTGCAGTGAGCCGAGATCACACCACTGCACTCCAGCCTGGGCAACAGAGGGAGACTCTGTCTCAAAAAAAAAAGAAAGAAAGAAAGAAAGAAAACTGCTTGTTCAAAGTAATAGCAACACTGTATTGGGTGATTATAGTTTATATGTAATATAACTATTTATAGTTATTTTCAATGTAACATTGAAAAATGCTTTGTATTTTTTGAGCATAGAATTGAAAATTGATCAGAAATAAAAATGGAAGTAAGATTTAATTGAATCATGAAAAACTATGTAAATTCTGTTAAGAAGATTAAACTTTTCCCTAAGGAAAATGGAAGGCCATTGAAGAATATGAAACAGAAAAGAAATATGACTGTAATTCTATTCTAAGAAAGTCATGCCAGCTAAGTGTGAAGAATGAACTAAAAAAGTAAGATCAGAAGCAGGGAGGACATAAGTTTTTTTCCTTTGCAAGGATCTATACTAAAGAGAAATGGCGATGGTCTCACCAAGGGAGGTAGCAAAGATAGAAAGAAGTGGAGAGATCAGAGATAGGAGTCCCTGAATATACAGTCATGAGGCCACATAATGACATTTTGGTCAATGATAGAGCACATGTACAGTGGTAGTCCTATAAGATTATCTCTCTATATTTGTACTACCTTTCTATGTTTAGATATACAAATAATTACCATTGTGTTACGATTACCTGTAGTATTCAGTATAGTAACAGGCTGTACAGGTTTGTAACCTAAGAGGAATATACTATACCATATGACCTAGGTGTGTATCAGACTATACTATCTAGATTGGTTTAAGTATACTCTGTGATGTTCATACAATGGTGAAATCATTTAACAACACATTTCTCAGGATGTAGACCCATTGTTAAACAACACATGATTTATTACTTATGATTTCATGCAGATAATTTCTTGGTTACTAATTTAAACAAGTGGCAACTTACAGAGTACTGGGGAGGAGCAGGTTTGCACAAGATAATAAGGATCTGTTTTTTTTTTTTTTTCTATGTTCAGTTTCATGTGCATGTAGGAAATTCAGAGGTATTGAGTGAGCTGTTGAGTAAGACTATTTACTAATGAATAAACCTTAGGAAAGATAAATGAGAGGGAAATAAGTTTAGATTAATCAGACAACAGCAAGTTCTCACAACATTGTTGACAGGTTATTGAAAACTGAAACTTTAAGCAAAACAATGTGTAACAAAACCCATTTTACCACAAGCTAATTTATGTAAACAAAAGTTCCTAAAGTATAATTCTAGTCACAAAAACTTTACCAAACTTCTAAATAAAGACCAAAACACTAATAGTAAAGATTGAAATAAATGTGAGTTATACGTACTTAAGAATGATTAACAAAAACAAGAAAGATAATTATTTATCCAGAATTGAGGGTGGCTATAGCCTATCCTGATAGCTCAGGGTGCAAGGTGGCCACCAATCCTGGATAGGACACCAACCTATTGCAAGGTACACACACACACACACACACACACACACACTTGCTCAGATTGGGATAATTTAGACATGCCAGTTCGCATGACAAGCACATTTCTGGAAGGTACCAGTGTACCTAAAGAAAACCTACGCAGACATGGGGAGAATGTGCAAACTCCACACAGATGGTGGACCTAGCCAGAAACTGATTTTTTCTCATCAACATATAACCAAACAACATCAAATGCAACAATGATATTCAAGGACTTGCTATATAGGGTGAAATTGAAGTCATAGGAGTAGATGAGATTACTGAATACAACCGTGTAGAGAAAGAAGAGAAGAGGGTCTAGGACAGAACCCTTAGGAACACCAACATTTTAGAGAAAGTCAAAAGAAAACTTCAAAAAAAAAAAAAAATGGAATGAGAGAAGTCAGAGTAATAATTGGAAACCTGAAGAGAGGTGTATGTTTAGAGGCAAGAGAAGAAATTTCGCCTTGGAAAAAAGAATGTGAAGTTAATAGAATCAACTGTAGCAAAGGTCAATATTGAAAAGTGTCACTTGAATTTAATATAAAGTTGCTCTTTCTAATCATGAAAAAATCATGGAGTTGATTTTGGTGGAGTTAGGGGTTGAAGCCAGATTGTGATGGGTTTTTAAATGAATTATAGGGAGAAGAATATCTCGACACAAGAACCGCAGGAAGTGTGTTCTGAAGGGGAAGACAGATGGAGAGACGTAGACTGGTAGCTGAAGGAAGACATGGAATCTGGAGAAGTTTTCTGTTTTATACTTTTATGATGGGAGACACAGAGTATATTTAAACACTAGTTCAAAAGTGCCTGTGGAGGGAAATGGTAAATTTTAGGAATGAGAGGAGATTCCTGAGTAGATGGAAGAGATGATATCCAAATAACATGTAAAGGAATTACGTCTAAGCAAGATTATTCTCCTCTTTTTTAACTTTTTAACTGGGAATGAAAATATTTTTTCAGGTTATATATCAGGAATTCTTATGTTTCTATTTTATAAGTTAAATAGGAGAAGTCATTGGCCCAGGACTTTGCTGAAGTCTGAGTATATCTCCTGAATTTATAGTTTTAGCAATATGTATGCTAATGTAACTCTTCTACAAAATCTAGTCACTTACATGTTGTAATGGACAACGTAAATTCTTGGATTGATCCAGAAGTGTGATGTTGCCAGATTGGTGCAATAAAAAGATATTGCAAGGTAGTTGAGATGATTACCCAGACATTTAAATGCCATGAAAACAATACTGAAAAGGAAATGACAGAAACATGGATAAGGGAGCTTATAGATAGTCAGAAAATTAGTACATAACATCTAACTCACAGGATTATTTGAAATTAATTCATATTTTTAAAGCATGTAAAATCGTGCCTGATATATAATATATATTCAATGAATGTTATTTTCTACCTGTCAGAGATCTCCAAATCTCTGTGAGTCAGATGTTATTTCCTCCTTGTATATAGATGAGCCAATTGAGGACTCAAAATATATGGTAAGTGGTAGGGATGGGATTTAGAACTCAGGAAATCTGAATACAGAGCCTATGCCATTAACTACTATGCTACATAATCACCTGATCTGCACCATGTAGAAAAATATATATAATAAAGGGAATGAGCTGAAGGGTTAGGGGTTTGCAGTTAGAAAGGAGGATGCAGTTAGAACGGAGGATACAGTTAGAAAGGAGAATTCATGATTTCAGAAGTAGAGCAGTTCTCAGTGAGTATAAGGTTTAGGGTGCAGCCATGAAACTAAATGGTTGAAATGTAATGAAGGTCACTAGGGATAAGGAAGTGAAATTTAGAGCGTTGTGAAAGTGAAACAAGGTGTAAGTTTGTAATAGCCATGATGCAGAAATCCACATAGAATCAATTTTGCATGAATAATAATAATAAAAAAACCTATTGAACAATATTGAGGTCCTAGCTAATATTGAGTACATTCAGATTTGAAGAGGAAGTAATTGAATAAAACTGAAGTGTGTCTCCAGGAATCATTGGTACTCCAGGGGAGAGAAAAGAAAATACAGTACTGATTTTGTAACTGCCTGAGGGGTTCTTTCTGCCCACGCATAATGGAAAACTACAGCATTGTAGTAGAGAAAGAGTTTAGTAGACACTAGGATGGACATGTCGTGTGGGAGATGAAGTTTATACTCAAATCATCTCCTCAGAAGCTTTTAGGTTGGGGAGTTTTCAAAGGCAGTTTGGGGGATGTGGTCGGGTGGTCAGATAACAGATGCTTGCTGCTGGTTGATTGAGTGGAGATAAAATCATAGAGGGTGAAAGCTGTCCTCCTGTGGGCTGAATCGCCTGTGAGTGGGGCCACAGGAGCAGAGTCCAGGTGGAGCCATGGATATCAGACATGCCAAAAACCTGGAAAGATTTCTCAAAAGGCAAATCTACAATAGTAGTGCTATTTGCAAGAGTAGTTGGGGAAGATGCATATCTTATAACCTCCAGAATAATGGCCGATAATCCTTTATGCCTACACCTTAGCAGGACTCAGGCTCCTTTCCTCCACCCAGCTTGATGGCCTCTCATTAACTTTACAAAGGTGGTTGAGTCTAGGGGCAAGGCCTATTATCGTTTAAACTATAGCCTAAATGTCTTCCAAAGTTAATTTGGGGAATAATTAAGGGAAAGGCAAGATAGGGAGGTGGGTTAGCTCAGCCTACTATTGTAATTTTTCTCACTGATAGAAGTTTTGCAAAGGTAGTTTCAGCTTTAATTGGGGTTGGCAATGGCAATGTGGTCACTGCAGATTTGTAATGGATTAATAGGGAATTGGAGAGCACTATTGGAGGGAAAGTTGAAATTGTTGATCATGGATGTGAGCTTGGAAAAGAGGCTACAAAGCTAGCAGAGAGATATGGAACTTGGAAATTAGAGAGCAGTCAGTGGAATAGGGGTTAGCATAAAGGCCAACATCAAGCTTATCAGGAATGAGTAGATAAAAAGTATTGGAATGAATAATTGCATTTAAGAATCAAAATTCAACATATTTTTGTAGATCTGCTTCATGGGATGACAATCCAAATTGTAGCCATGTTTGCTGATAGCTGAAAAATGAAGACAAACGTCATGGTTTGATGACATCAAGGAAATCTGTGAAAAGAGGATTTTATAAAGATCATTGATGTGGATCCTGAAGTTACAAAAGAAAGGAGTAGTGAATGACCCAAATAATAAAGTCATTAAAGAAGGTGATGATTTATTTTGGAAGGGTAATAACTGAGAGTTGAAATAATGGAATAATCTTGGAGTAAAGACACCTCAAAGTCAAAGGAGTTTAGTACAAGTGTAATGTGAAAATAGCAAGGGGCAATGACATTAAGAAATGGAAAAAGTGACCTTCTTTTGAAAGGACTGTAAAACTGATATCATTGATGGAATATAAATATTAAAGTAAGAAAGAGAAAGGATTAATTAACAACGTGGGCATTTGCTTAAAATAGAAGTTTAAGGGAGCAAGGTGAAATATGCTATTATAAACCTGAAAGTGAGGAAATTGATAGAGCTGGGAATAAGAAGAGATTAACAGAATAGATATGAGAATTTGAGGTGATTGAGAAATAAACTGAGGGTATTAAACTGAAGTACATATGTGTTTGAAAGGTTGGCAGAGAAAAGAAGGAGCACCTGAGTTCTGTTAAGTTGAAATGAGTCTGGCATCAGAGTGACGCAGGATTTTTCTTGATCACTTTTGCCAGCGGGAGACACCCAGCTGGCAACACCCTTGCCTCTCCTCGACCTGTGGCTTTGGGACTGGCTCAACTCCCCCACCATTTCTGTCACATGGGGTGGCTGCCCTCCATCAGCAGAGAGAAGAGGGCCATGATGTTACAGCCTCCTCTGTACCCACATTCAGTGGGTTCCAAGCTCTTCTCCCATATCCAAGAATGAAGATACGCTGCTAACCAAAGACTGAGGGGGCAGAAAATAATTTTGTTGAGTGATGAAACAGCTCTCAGCAGAGAGGGGACACACCAATGTTGAGTGGTTTCTATCTCAGTATGGTTGGGTCCAGGGCATTTATAAGCTCAGAATGGGGAGGGCATGCTGATTGGATAGTGAGTATTCAAAAAAGGTTAAAACAAAGACACCACTCGAAGGTGGGCATGACAGTGTAAAAACTCAATTAAGGAAGGGTAGGTATTTATAAAATAGGTGAGGGGTGGGAATCAACCAGAGAAAAGCATGCCAAATGAGAAGACAGATAATCAGTCTGGTCCATAGATTTGACTTGCAGCTTGGCTTTTGGGCTTTAAATTGTCCTTTGCTTGGAGGTGGGGTTTTACCGGGGACCCACCCCTGTCTGCCTAGGCACTTGTCTGCCTCCTGCCTCTATCACTCCCCGCTCTGAAGAGGTACATCTAACTACCATTAGGATTAGGATGATGACCAATCTTAACTCTTTCCTGTTTACAGGCTGTGCTGTTTTGGGAAGATGTTAGATTTCTCTTAGAGGCCTAAGGGTCCCCAGGAAAAGGGAGCCATCATCTGAGAATCAAGTTGCATGATCATTTGGAGTCTGATGGCCTGAAGGTAAGAAAAACAAACTAGGTTATTAGAAGACATGAATTAAAACAGAACATGGGGCTAAAGACAGCTCAAAAATCCTTAGGCTGCCAACATGCCCAGGTAACTAGTGGCTATAGTTAGCCTGCTAAGATTTGGGTGTTTGGTGCTTGCCTTTGGTAGGCTCCCTTGGTCTTATTTTCTCAAACAGAAACCTACAGGTTATGGACAGCCCATTTACCAAATCATCTGGCAGGATTTGCAGGATAATTGCCCAAATTTACAATATTGATCCAGATTTTTACATTATCCATCCCTTTTGTTTCTACTGAGCTACAGCCAGAGATCACTGATTGGTTCACAGAAATAAGCAGAGTTAGTCTGAAATGTAGACAAATACTTAAAAACAACTAATGAGACTAGAATTTAATGACAAGTGTATGATACATTTTGAAACATATTTTTTCTCTCTCCAGTCCTCATTTTTGTTAAAAACAAATCATGATAGGACCGAGTTGTTTGCAAAATAAACTTTAGTCTTATACTTTGCCTGATTATTTGCATAAAGTGCAGCAAGAATAATTATTTTCACAAAGGTTTTTTAAATTGGCTCTGATGGAGCTCTGTTCCACAACGAACATAGTTCGTTGAGATAAGGCCTTTTAAAGCCAAGCCCAGACATGGGTTTGTACCCTCAAATATGTATGAGTTGAGTAAATTCCTCTCTAGTTGAGGTACCAAGATAAGTTGGAGCTCGTGAGCCTGTTAGAAAGTGACATTCCTCATGCACCACAGGTTAGGAACCCTGTACAGGGAGTATGTAGACAAGGTTTGAGGCCAGTTTTCCCAAGGGGCTTTTATTGGCTATGCAAGTCAAGCTTGATTCCTTAAAGGGAAGCATACCCTTCCAGTCAAAGCCTTGGTAAAACAAGCGGTTTCTCCAATTGTGTCCTGTTGCAGAAGAAAATGGATTCTTATTGCATTTATGCAAAAAACAAAAAAAACTATATTGCCGTAAGTTAAGAATACTTAAAAACAGCTTCCAAATTTTGGAGAAACCAGGCAGAGAGAAACAAATGTGCTCCAAATTTTGTTAACAGGTGTATAACTTACTCAATTGTTAAAAGCTGTAAATAGCTCAAAATAAAAGTTGCTGACTTGGAAAAACAAAGCATTGGCAACATTTTAAGCAAAAAGTTAAAAAAGATTACTTCAGTTTTCTATTCATTCAGTCCATTCAGTTAACTCTTGTCCTGCTTGATATTAATGAACATTTCAGCTCTTTATGGGTCCTGAAAGTTTATTTTATTCCAAGTTTTACTCCAAAGTTATCAGAAACCTGCATTTAAGAGCACTTGCAAAGTTCTATAGCTTATTATTAACCATAATTTGAAAAAGATTAAAACAAGACAATTGTCTGTGAATGACAAAATGTTCAGCATAGTTATAGTCAAAAAACACAATTGACAAATTTGGTTATTTCTATGCTTTGCAGTAATTTAACATAATAACCTAAATTATGATTAATAGCATATACTCAGACATTAGAATTTTGTAAATCCCATACAATTTTGGAACATATATAACCATAAGAAGGTTGAACATTATTTTTATTTTGGCAATCCCATGTAACTAAACATGTCAAATAATCCTGTTTAACTCTGTTTTGGATGCTTTAGGGGCCCTCTGTAGCACCCAGAAGTTAGGGGACACAAATGACATTTTTGAAGCTGAAATTTGATTTTAGGAAATCTATCAAATACGTTACAGGTTTAAAAGACTTTGATGTTATTAAATAGAATTCCAGATTACCATAATTTATTTATTTGGCCAAAATTATGACTTAAATTTTTTTTTTTTTTTTGAGATGGAGTCTCGCTCTGTCACCCAGGTTGGAGTGCAGTGGCCGGATCTCAGCTCACTGCAAGCTCCGCCTCCCGGGTTTACGCCATTCTCCTGCCTCAGCCTCCCGAGTAGCTGGGACTACAGGCACCTGCCACCTCGCCCGGCTAAGTTTTTTTGTATTTTTAGTAGAGACGGGGTTTCACTGTGTTAGCCAGGATGGTCTCGATTCCTGACCTCGTGATCCGCCCGTCTCGGCCTCCCAAAGTGCTGGGATTACAGGCTTGAGCCACCGCACCCGGCCAAAATTTTTTAAAAAGGCAAAAACCTTTACTCATTAAGAGGGAAGACTTAGCTTTCCAATTTATCTCTTGTATTTGCCTTCTCTCTCTCTCTTTTTTTGGGGGGAGGGGTAGTTTATTTGCAAGGCAAACGAGAATCTTTCATTATCCTTTAATGTTACATACAAATTTTGTTCAAGAGAGAGAAAGCCAGATTTCACCCTTATATTAGTTTACCATTAACATCAACCCCCATTTTTTAAATGAAACCTTATACACAAATATATCTAGTTTTAGTCAGTTTGACCTTGATGTGAGATTCTTACAAACCTTTCATAACCCTTTACAATTTTTTGTTAAAGAGTAGATCAGTGCCTTAAGAAAACTTTGTGCTTTTATTCCAATGCTCAATTTATGGAAAAACCAAATAATATCCTTTTGAATTTAGTCAATATGTTCACACACAGAATTTCTTTTACAAGATTATTATTGTTTTTGAGATGGAGTCTCGCTCTGTCACCTAGGCTGGAGTGCAATGGCGCGACCTTGGCTCACTGCAACCTCCGCCTCCCAGGTTCAAGCAATTCTCCTGCCTCAGCCTCCCAAGTAGCTGGGACTACAGGCATGCGACACCACGCCTTGCTAATTTTTATATTTTTTTAGTAGAGACAAGGTTTCACCATGTTGGCCAGACTGGTCTCAAAATCCTCACCTCAGGTGATCCACCTGCCTTGGCCTCTCAAAGTGCTGGGATTAGAGGCATGAGCCACAGTGCCTGGCCAAGATTAATTTTTATAATCCTTCCAAAACTGTTTAAACCTTTAGTTTTATCTTATCTCATTTAAAATAATCCTTTAATTCTCTAAACTAGGCAAAAATTTACATTCCCATGCCTTCCTATAATCTTTTACTAAAAACATATTTTACGTTCCTTACACACCTTGCATGTAAATCTTTTTTCAGTAGTCTCAATTACATGTTATAATGGTAACTCTTAGCAATTTTTTATTTTGATGTAAAATCTGCTAAGTTATTTTAATTATGTACTAGGTGCAGATAAGGTCTGACTCTTTCGAGCACAGTTAGGGGTATGGTTAACTCCATATGTCCCAAGGCCTTACCAAACTGTAAAACAGGCAAGTCAAACTATTTTCAAAAGCCAAAGAAGCAGTTTATGACCTTCAACCATATAGAAAACCCTCCAGCCTGGGCAACAGAGTGAGACTCTGTCTCAGAAAAGAAAAAAAAAAAAAAAAAAGAAAAGAAAACACAATATCTGACCTGTATAATTTAGACCTCGTGTTTATACTTTGATGACATTTTTAATTTACCAAAAAAGTCACATGAACTAGAAGTCATTATAGCTTCTACTTTTATTTTAAAAATATTTGATCTAAGTTCTTATTTTTCTTTAAGCCAATTAATTAGAGCTCCTTTTTTATATAAACATCACACACATAACACATAGATAACTACACAGACAGACAGAAAAATATCTAGTAGTTGTAAGATTTTTCATTTGACAATATCCTAATTGGATCATTGGCCTCAGGGCAGAGCCCTTCCAAAAACAGGGCTAGGAAATTATGCACTTTCACAGAGCCTTAATTTTGAGAGGGGTCTACCTGCTTTTAATTATTGGGGTTCCATAAGGAAAACAGAATTTTTTTTCCCAAAACAGGGTCTGTGGTATCTTCACTGTTTTTTGCAAGCAGTCCCAGGCTATCATAAATCATCTTAGGGCCTCTGGTGTGCAGTAAGAGTGGCAAGACAAAATGGAAAAAAATAATCCAATTGAGAAGAAAAAAATCCTCTTTCCAGAAAAACAAGACCCAAGAAGACAAAAACAAAGGACTTTAAAATACATCTATAGCTTGAATATCAACTTTTCATTAAGCTGACTTTTAACCATAGTGCTCTTTTAAAAAATCTTCCTAAATTTCTTATTACCTCACTTTAGCCATGGCCAATGATCAATATTTCTCACTTTTAAACTTTACCAAAATTAACCTCACAGGTGAAACCAACAAACCTCAACTAAGGTTATAATTTAGCCACAACTATACAAGGTATTTTCCAAGAGGTGGTAAGCAGTTTTTACAAAATCAAGAATCTTTATTAGCCTAGAGAAAAGAAGATTTAAGAAGAGAAGCTAGAAGTTGCTCATGGAGGGGAAGAAAATCAGCAAATGGCAAAAGTCACACAGATATTAACCAGAAAGTACTCATTCCCTAAGCCAAAATGGAACCCAGGCCACCATTGTAAAATGGCTGAGCCAAAAAAATAAGTACTGCCATATGGTTACAAGGTCAAACTCACAAGGACATAAACAAGATGGAGACCTCATCCAGTTTTTTTTTTGTTTTTTTGTTTGTTTTTCCGAGACCTGTAGCAAAGTTTGTAGCTAACCAGTTTTCTGGGCTGGTTTGAACAGCAGGTTTATGGGGGTCCTAAGCCCATGTTCTATTCTAAGGTATTCCCTCCTTATGACAGAACCATACAGAAAGACACACAAAGCACAACAGATTAAGATACAGCTTAAGACTAGCCTCATAAATACATTTTTCCATTAATCAAAACTTTGAAGAGGATATAAATAGTGATTTTTTTTTTTTTTGTCATTCTTTCAACTGGTTTTCACAGAGAGAGAGAGGGGGGTGTGGGGGGGGGAGGGAGAGAGAGAGACCAGAAGTATGACTGGTAAAACTTCACCCTTTTTCCAGCAAGTCAGCCTTCTGCTTCTGGGTTCCCTTCCCCAGGCTGTGGAGCCCTATCTACCCTGAAGTCCTGTGAAGCAGGAGCAGACAAAGAGGTTATTTGCATACTGTAAAAGTTGTCCTTCCTCAAGAGATTGCTCAGTTTAAATTGTATTTCTTCCCAGTTCATTTTTTTAAAAATAAGCCAAGCAGTTTAAGGCTTGGGGAAATTAAACTTTTCCCTGTTTGGGGAATGCATCTGAGGGGAGTGTCCTGTGATATAGAGAGTAGATAAAGATGATTGGTTACCCATGTGGAAAGAGGAAAAAAGGCATCCCTTAGTTCCTTTCTCTTCCCAGCAAATACCTGGGGCATGTGAGAGAGAAAAAGAAAAGGTGAACCCTTTCTTCCATCTTTTTATCCCAAGCCCCTGTGACCTTGGTAGGTGCTACCCATGGGTGCCAGTGTTGCTTTCACCCGTGTAGTAAGGAGGGTTAGAAGGTAGGAATACCCACACGTACCTATGCACTGACCTATCCTCCCTACTGTCAGTGTCCTTTGAGTTCCCTAGACCTCATCTATGCCTTGGATACTAACATGAACTCTATCTATGAAATGGGGGTGGCAGGGGGTGGCTAATCAGCAGGAATTAGTGATGATCACCTGCACTGTGCCCCTTGACTTCCACTGTTGTCTGTCTTTGGATCCCTGAGACCTAGTTTTCCTTTCTAGGGTTTCAACCCAAAGCTTGGAATTGAGTTTGGGACAAAAAGGTGCCTCAGGAGAGTGCATAAACTCATTAAGTTCCAGGTGACCCTCATCAAACTGCAGTCAGTGACCAGTAGTGCCCCCTGCTGAGGTCCAGCTGACACTTTCTCCCTATCATAAGCAGAATGCTAAGGTGAAGCTGTGGAACCAGGTCCTCTTAAAACAAGGAAAAGAAAGGGAGTCCTGAGAATTGGGGAGCTCACATAGAAAAGCTCCCTGTATTTGCAGGACTATGTGAACTCCTGACATGGTGGAGAAAGGGGGAAAAAAAACAGCCTAAGTGGTGCAGGGAGGGGAAGGTGTCTGATGCCTTTCTCTATGCAAATGGGTTTCTTCGACAGAAAAAAAAAAAAAAAAAAACTCTTAATCACTGCATCCTCTTTGCCTCTAAGAATAGACAGAAACCACATTGTTCTAAATTGCATAGCTGATGGCTGGGCCAAATGCTCATTCTACCCAGTAATACCTCTGTAGTTAGCAACAACACCCTTAATATTGTATATGAAGAAGAGATAGGTGTCATGAAAGAGAGAAGGAAAATGTGAGAGGAAAGACTGGATTGGAGGCCAGGTGGGCTACCTTACATCTGTAATCCAAGCTACTTGGGAGGCTGAGGCAGGAGAATCACTTGAACTTGGGAGGTGGAGACTACAGTGAGCCAAGATTGTGCCACTGCACTCCAGCCTGAGCAACAGAATGAGGCCTTGTCAACAACAAAAGAAAGAGAAAGAAAAGAAAGAAGAAAGAAAGAGAGAAAGAGAGAAAAAGAGAGAGAAAGAGAGAGGGAGAAAGAAAAAGAGAAAGAAAGAGAAGTAAAGGAAAGAAAGAAAGAAGAAAGAAAAGACTACATTGGAACAAGATCAACATTCCCAATCCCTGAGAGTGAATGGGGGGCAGGTGGCAGCCTCCTCTGCAGCCATGCCATTCGTTCTTAATTGGCTAACAGAGACTCAATGTTCCATCTGTTCTCAGAAAATGTCTGAAGAGAAGGCTCAGAAACAAAAATAAAAGAAGTTTGAGGTTTACATTTACTCACCCTTCCTCAGATCCCAGACGAGTCCCCAGAAAATGCCACAGAATTTTTCTCAATTACTTGCCAGCTGGAGACACCCAGCTGGCAATGCCCTTGGCCTGCCTTGGCCTGCAGCTTCAGGACTGGCTTGGCTTTACAGCCACGTCTGTCACATGGAGCAGCTGCTGTCTGCCAGTGGAGGGAAGATGGCCATGATGTTACAGCCTTCTCTGTACCCATGTTCAGTGGGTCCTGAGCTCTTGTCCTGCATCCAAGAAGAATGAGGATAGGCTGACAACCAGAGTGAGGAGGGCAGAGAATAATTTTATTGAGTGGCAAAACAGCTTTCAGCAGAAAGGGAATGTGAGGGTGGCCCCCCATGAGTCAGGTGATTTCTGTGTCACTGTGGCTGGGTCCAGGGCTTTTATAGGCTCAGAATGGCGAGTACATGGTGATTGATTTGTGAGTATGCAAAAAAAGGTTAAAACAAAGCATCAAAGATCCATACAATAGTGTAAAAAACCAAATACGGAAAGGAAGGTATATGTAAAATAGGTGAAGGGTGGGATTCAATCAAAGGAAAGCACACCAAACGGGAAGATAGATTCTTAATCTGGTCCATGGATCTGACTTGCAGCTTGGCATTCAGGCTTTAAACTGTCTTTGGCTTGGAGGTGGAGTTTCACCAGGGACCCACCCAAATCTGACTAGACATTTGTCTGCCTCCTACCTTTATCAAGAGCATTATTCTTGACTTTTGAGAAATGTTTCCAGTTAAATTTGTGTGAGAACATTACCAGAATATCCTGACAATCATATGAAAATTGCTCTATATTGATGATAATATGCTTAAATAATTACAAAACATTCATGATACTTTATAATGCAAAGCCAAGTGAAAGTTATGTTTACAAAAAAAAAAAAAAAAAAACAGAATCTATCACAGATTTCTAAAAAACCAATGAATGCAGGGTAAGAAAAATCACACAAATAAATTGAATCATTTCAATATAATAACTGCTGATTTTAACAGACTTGAATCTGAATCTTGAACAAATATTTAAGTGTCTGCTATTTATTTTGTGTAAATACACAAAGTCTGAACAAGGTTCTTTAAAATGTCAAGTCAATGAACTGAAAATTTTACCAAGTTTTATCATTAGAGAGTACAATGGTCCAATGGCCATAGTGACACTTATGGAAAACATTGAAACCCAACCTAAAAATTAAAGTCTGTTTGATAAAATATTGAATATTATAATACTATCTACCTTAAAGATCTCATGATGTCTTTAGCATATTTATTCCAGTTAAACATGGGATAGATTGGGTAATTGTGAGCTAACTAGTAAACAAATGTAAGCATATCAGATTTTCAAATTAACATTAAGTTTCATTTTGGTCCAGACAATTGGATCTCACCCAGACTATTAATGTTTTCACATGTTAACTAAGGAATTAAAAATAATTTCTGTATGAAAAAGACACTAATGTATACCTCACCATCAAATTGTACTGTGATAGACCTAGCTTCCAATTCAAAGAGTAGAGACTATGTAGTGTGAAATATCTTACAACTTAGATGTTTAAAATTTCCATGCTTTCCCATTGCTTTTATGAGCATTGGCTTATTTTCTGCAGACCATTGGTGACTGTAGGTATCTAATTTACTAAAATCTAATTTTGAAAAAGTTTTCCAGATTAAGATTTACAACTAAACTGACTCTCTAGTTAAAACTATCCTGACAGAATTTTCTTTTTAGCTTTTGGTTTAATAGTGTTTTGAAAGTATTCAACTTTAAGGGAAAAAAGCAAAACTTCATATAAATAAACATAATAATGTATAAATTATTAAAAATTACTTGTGGGGTTTTGCTGTTTGCACTATTTTTTAAGTACTAGAGAGATTTTACTGAGCAACATAAAAATTATGATTCAATTAATAAAACAATATTGCATAAGAAAAAATAATATTTCAAACAATGTTTTGTTTCATTATGTCTGGCTAGGAACCTATGTTCAAATAAATTATATTGACAGGAAAACAATTTTTTTATTTTCTAATTTTCTGGAGCATTTTACAGGATAAGGCATTAAATTTTATAGATATCACATTAATGTATTTTCAATATTTGAATTCAACAATGAGTCCTAGAACTTTTGAGCTGCTGGTGACATACATTTCATGGTAGAAGTTTTTATGAACTCTATTTCACTTATGTGATTATCTGGAAGACTATATAACTCAATATATCTAATATATATGTATATTTCACAGATTTTTTTTAACTAATATGTTTTTGATAATTCTATATTTGTTTTCCTTTCTAACAGCTTTAACTCTTCTATGACTGTAATTACAGAGTATCTTTAACATTATTTTGATTAAGGTTGAGATTTGGAGCAGTTCCTTAAATTCTTTCCCACGTTACCCATCTGTTCAACCAAAAAGCACATTTTTCCATAATTATAAAGAATATCCCCAAATAATCTCATTTATTCTCCTGGCACTGTCTTCAACTACTGCTGGATTTGGGGGAAGCCATGAAATTGGTGACACTAAATCCATGGCTGACATTTCCTTTTAATCTTATAACAGCCTTTGATACTTTCCATCATCATTTTTGTCTTGAAGCATTCTTTCACATGTATAATATTGGACACCTGGTTTTCTTTCAAACTCCCTGGTAGATCTCTTTCACTACCTTAAATGTCAGTTCTTCAGAGTATGTGTATACTCTCTAAATGTACTTGTCTACTTCCATTGCTTTAGAAGTGAACACTTTTTGGATAGTCTGTGACACTCCAATGACTCCCCTTCTCTGATAGTAGCCCCCAAATTTGAAGTGATCCACATTTTTTTCAGTCTTATCTGTATAACATGAATCTTGTTCTTCAGCTATAAGGATCCCTCATCTCAAGATGAGCTAGTAGAAAAAAAAAAAAAAAAGAATCAAGATGAGCTAGTAACAGTCTCTTTTAGGGAATAAAAAATTTGAACCAAAGGGTTTTAAACTTAACGTTTTGTTTGGCTGACCTACATCATAAAGTCAGGTAACACTAGCCACCATTTTCTACTATGCAAATAGGAGAGTAAACAAAACCATTCTGTGTATGGAAAGAATAATTAGTAAGATAAGCAAGCAGAAGAAAAAACAGAGAATATTGCTTGGCTCCCATTAGTACTATTACCTGGTCCCAGAACTTTCTAAGACAGAGAGCTGTTATCAGAAAAAAATTGTGAGAAGATGGCCGAATAGGAACAGCTCCAGTCTCCAGCTCGCCGTGCGAGCGACACAGAAGACAGGTGATTTCTGCATTTTCAACTGAGGTACTGGGTTTATCTCACTAGGGATTGCCGGTCAATCGGTGCTGGTCAGCTGCTGCAGCCCGACCAGGGAGAGCTGAAGCAGGGCGAGGCATTGCCTCACCTGGGAAGCACAAGGGGGAAGGGAATCCCTTTTCCTAGCCAGGGGAACTGAGACACACAACACCTGGAAAATCGGGTAACTCCCACCCCAATACTGTGCTTTACCAAGGGTCTTAGAAAACGGGCACACCAGGAGACTATATCCCACTTCTGGCCGGGAGGGTCCCATGCCCACGGAGCCTCCCTCATTGCTAGCACAGCAGTCTGCGATCTAACTGCAAGGCAGCAGTGAGGCTGGGGGAGGGGCACCTGCCATTGCTGAGGCTTAAGTAGGTAAACGAAGCCGCTGGGAAGCTGGAACTGGGTGGAGCTCACAGCAGCTCAAGGAAGCCTGCCTGTCTCTGTAGACTCAACCTCTGGGGACAGGACACAGCTAAACAACAACAACAACAACAACAAAAGCAGCAGAAACCTCTGTAGACGCAAGCAACTCTGTCTGACAGCTTTAAAGAGAGGAGTGGATCTCCCAACACGGAAGCTGAGATCTGAGAACGAACAGACTGCCTGTTCAAGTGGGTCCCTGACCCCTGAGTAGCCTAACTGGGAGACATCCCCACTAGGGGCAGACCGACACCCCACACCTCACACAGTGGAGTACACTCCTGAGAGGAAGCTTCCAAAGCAAGAATCAGACAGGTACACTCTCTGTTCAGCAATATTCTATCTTCTACAACCTCTGCTGCTGATACCCAGGAAAACAGGGTCTGGAGTGGACCTCAAGCAATCTCCAACAGACCTACAGCTGAGGGTCCTGACTGTTAGAAGGAAAACTAACAAACAGGAAGGACATCCACACCAAAACCCCATCAGTATGTCACCATCATCAAAGACCAGAGGCAGATAAAACCACAAAGATGAGGAAAAAGCAGGACAGAAAAGCTGGAGATTCAAAAAATAAGAGCGCATCTCCCCCTGCAAAGAAATGCAGCTCATCGCCAGCAATGGATTAAAGCTGAACGGAGAATGACTTTGACGAGATGAGAGAAGAAGGCTTCAGTCCATCAAACTTCTCAGAGCTAAAGGAGGAATTACGTACCCAGCGCAAAGAAACTAAAAATCTTGAAAAAAGAGTGGAAGAATTGATAACTAGAATAATTAATGCAGAGAAGGCCATAAATGAACTGAAAGAGATGAAAACCATGACACAAGAAATTCGTGACAAATGCACAACCTACAGTAACCGACTCGATCAACTGGAAGAAAGAGTATCAACGATTGAGAATCAAATGAATGAAATGAAGCGAGAAGAGAAATCTAAAGAAAAAAGAAGAAAAAGAAATGAACAAAGCCCGCAAGAAGTATGGGATTATGTAAAAAGACCAAATCTACGTCTGATTGGGGTGCCTGAAAGTGAGGGGGAAAATGGAACCAAGTTGGAAAACACTCTTCAGGATATCATCCAGGAGAACTTCCCCAACCTAGTAAGGCAGGTGGGGGAAGTTCAAATTCAGGAAATACAGAGAACGCCACAAAGATACTCCTCGAGAAGAGCAACTCCAAGACACATAATTGCCAGACTCACCAAAGATGAAATGAAAGAAAAAATCTTAAGGGCAGCCAGAGAGAAAGGTCGGGTTACCCACAAAGGGAAGCCCATCAGACTAACAGCAGATCTCTCGGCAGAAACTCTACAAGCCAGAAGAGAGTGGGGGCCAATATTCAACATTCTTAAAGAAAAGAATTTTAAACCCAGAATTTCATATCCAACCAAACTAAGTTTCATAAGTGAAGGAGAAATAATATCCTTTACAGATAAGCAAATGCTTAGAGATTTTGTCACCACCAGGCCTGCCTTAGAGACCCTGAAGGGAGCACTGAACACGGAAAGGAACAACCGGTACCAGCCATTGCAAAAACATGCCAAAATGTAAAGACCATCGAGGCTAGGAAGAAACTGCATCAACTAATGAGCAAAATAACCAGTTAATATCATAATGGCAGGATCAAGTTCACAGATAACAATATTAACTTTAAATGTAAATGGACTAAATGCTCCAATTAAAAGACACAGACTGGCAAACTGGATAAAGAGTCAAGACCCATCAGTTTGCTGTATTCAGGAGACCCATCTCACATGCAGAGACATACATAGGCTCAAAATAAAGGGATGGAAGAAGATCTACCAAGCAAATGGAGAACAAAAAAAAGCAGGGGTTGCAATACTAGTCTCTGATAAAACAGACTTTAAACCATCAAAGATCAAAAGAGATAAAGAAGGCCATTACATAATGGTAAAGGGATCAATTCAACAGGAAGAGCTAACTATCCTAAATATATATGCATCCAATACAGGAGCACCCAGATTCATAAAGCAAGTCCTTAGAGACTTACAAAGAGACTTAGACTCCCATACAATAATAATGGGAGACTTCAACACCCCACTGTCAACATTAGACAGATCAACGAGACAGAAAGTTAACAAGGATATCCAGGATTTGAACTCATCTCTGCAGGAAGCAGACCTAATAGACAGCTACAGAACTCTCCACCCCAAATCAACAGAATATACATTCTTCTCAGCACCACATCACACTTATTCCAAAATAGACCACATAATTGGAAGTAAAGCACTCCTCAGCAAATGTACAAGAACAAAAATTATAACACACTGTCTCTCAGACCACAGTGCAATCAAACTAGAACTCAGGACTAAGAAACTCAATCAAAACCACTCAACTACATGGAAACTGAATAACCTACTCCTGAATGACTACTGTGTACATAACAAAATGAAGGCAGAAATAAAGATGTTCTTTGAAACCAATGAGAACAAAGCTACAACATACCAGAATCTCTGGGACACATTTAAAGCAATGTGTAGAGGGAAATTTATAGCACTAAATGCCCACAAGAGAAAGCTGGAAAGATCTAAAATTGACACTCTAACATCACAATTAAAAGAACTAGAGAAGCAAGAGCAAACACATTCAAAAGCTAGCAGAAGGCAAGAAATAACTAAGATCAGAGCAGAACTGAAGGAGATAGAGACACAAAAACCCCTCCAAAAAATTCATGAAACCAGGAATTGGTTTTTTGGAAAGATCAACAAAATCGATAGACCACTAGCAAGACTAATAAAGAAGAAAAGAGAGAAGAATCAAATAGATGCAATAAAAAATGATAAAGGGGATATCACCACAGACCCCACAGAAATACAAACTACCATCAGAGAATACTATAAACACCTCTACACAAATAAAGTAGAAAATCTAGAAGAAATGGATAATTTCCTAGACACTTACACTCTCCCAAGACTAAACCAAGAAGAAGCTGAATCCCTGAATAGACCAATAGCAGGCTCTGAAATTGAGGCAATAATTAATAGCCTACCAACGAAAAAAAGTCCAGGACCAGATGGATTCACAGCTGAATTCTAGCAGAGGTACAAGGAGGAGCTGGTACCATTCCTTCTGAAACTATTCCAATCAATAGAAAAAGAGGGAATCCTCCCTAACTCATTTTATGAAGCCAACATCATCCTGATACCAAAGCCTGGCAGAGACACCACAAAAAAAGAGAATTTTAGACCAATATCCCTGATGAACATTGATGCAAAAATCCTCAATAAAATACTGGTAAACTGGATCCAGCAGCACATCAAAAAGCTTATCCACCATGATCAAGTGGGCTTCATCCCTGGGATGCAAGGCTGGTTCAACATACGCAAATCAATAAACGTAATCCAGCATATAAACAGAACCAAAGACAAAAACCACATGATTATCTCAATAGATGCAGAAAAGGCCTTTGACAAAATTCAACAGCCCTTCATACTAAAAACTCTCAATAAATTCGGTATTGATGGAACGTATCTCAAAATAATAAGAGCTATTTATGACAAACACACAACCAATATCATACTGAATGGGCAAAAACTGGAAAAATTCCCTTTGAAAACTGGCACAAGACAGGGATGTCCTCTCTCACGACTCTTATTCAACATAATGTTGGAAGTTCTGGCTAGGTAATGAGGCAAGAGAAAGAAATCAAGGGTATTCAGTTAGGAAAAGAAGTCAAATTGTCCCTGTTTGCAGATGACATGATTGTATATTTAGAAAACCCCATTGTCTCAGCCCAAAATCTTCTTAAGCTGATAAGCAACTTGAGCAAAGTCTCAGGATAAAAAATAAATGTGCAAAAATCACAAGCATTCTTATACACCAGTAACAGACAGACAGAGAGCCAAATCATGATTGAACTTCCATTCACAATTGCTTCAAAGAGAATAAAATACCTAGCAATCCAACTTACAAGGGATGTAAAGGACCTCTTCAAGGAAAACTACAAACCACTGCTCAGTGCAATAAAAGAGGACACAAACAAATGGAAGAACATACCATGCTTATGGATAGGAAGAATCAATATCATGAAAATGGCCATACTGCCCAAAGTAATTTATAGATTCAATGCCATCCCCATCAAGCTACTAATGAGTTTCTTCACAGAATTGGAAAAAAACTACTTTAAAGTTCACATGGAACCAAAAAAGAGCCCGCATTGCCAAGGCAAACCTAAGTCAAAAGAACAAAGCTGGAGGCATCACGCTACCTGACTTCAAACTATACTACAAGGCTACAGTAACCAAAACAGCATGGTACTGGTACCAAAACAGAGATATGGACCAATGGAACAGAACAGAGTCCTCTGAAATAATACCACACATCTACAGCCATCTGATCTTTGACAAACCTGAGAAAAACAAGAAATGGGGAAAGGATTCCCTATTTAATAAATGGTGCTGGGAAAACTGGCTAGCCATAAGTAGAAAGCTGAAACTGGATCCTTTCCTTACTCCTTATATGAAAATTAATTCAAGATGGATTAGAGACTTAAATGTTAGGCCTATTACCATAAAAACCCTAGAAGAAAACCTAGGTAATACCATTCAGGACATAGGCATGGGCACGGACTTTATGTCTAAAACACCAAAAGCAATGGCAACAAAAGCCAAAATAGACAAATGGGATCTAATTCAACTAAAGAGCTTCTGCACAGCAAAAGAAACTACCATCAGAGTGAACAGGCAACCTACAGAATGGGAGAATATTTTTGCAATCTACTCATCTGACAAAGGGCTAATATCCAGAACCTACAAAGAACTCAAACAAATTTAGAAGAAAAAAACAATCAACCCCATAAAAATGTGGGCAAAGGATATGAACAGACATTTCTCAAAAGAAAACATTCATACAGCCAACAGACACATGAAAATATGCTCATCATCACTGGCCATCAGAGAAATGCAAATCAAAACCACAATGAGATACCATCTCACACCAGTTAGAATGGCAATCATTAAAAAGTCAGGAAACAACAGGTGCTGGAGAGGATATGGAGAAATAAGAACACTTTTACACTGTTGGTGGGATTGTAAACTAGTTCAACCATTATGGAAAACAGTATGGCGATTCCTCAAGGATCTAGAACTAGAAGTACCATATGACCCAGCCATCCCATTACTGGGTATATACCCAAAGGATTCTAAATCATGCTGCTATAAAGACACATGCACACGTATGTTTATTGCGGCACTATTCACAATAGCAAAGAGTTGGAATCAACCCAAATGTCCATCAGTGACAGACTGGATTAAGAAAATGTGGCACATATACACCATGGAACACTCTGCAGCCATAGAAAAGGATGAGTTTGTGTCCTTTGTAGGGACATGGATGCAGCTGGAAACCATCATTCTCAGCAAACTATCGCAAGAACAGAAAACCAAACACTGCATGTTCCCACTGATAGGTGGGAACTGAACCATGAGATCACTTGGACTCGGGAAGGGGAACATCATACACCGGGGCCTATCATGGGGAGGGGGAAGTGGGGAGGGATTGCACTGGGAGTTATACCTGATGTAAGTGACGAGTTGATGGGTGCTGACGAGTTGATGGGTGCAGCACACCAACATGGCACAAGTATACATATGTAACAAACCTGCACATTATGCACATGTACCCTAGAACTTAAAGTATAATAATAATAATAGAAAGAAAGAAAAAAAAATGCAACTAGACAAAACCCCATGTTCCACTCCTACAAGGCAGACAACAGAAACACATTTCCTCTGCTTCTCTTCCTTCCATATCCCTCAAGCCATACTTAGTTATCTGATGATATTCAATATCTACTTGGAAGTAATTATTACTACATTATAAACAACAACAACTAATGTTTATTGGCATCTAGGAACTGCCTTGGTTATCATACTACTTCTAAGGTGAGGAGGGAAACGAGCTAATAGAACTGGATGTTGACACAGGCTTACTTCTATGGCAACATTTTCCTTTTTCCAAAATGAATGCTGGAATATCCTGACCACTTGGGAGTTATTTGTTTCACAGTTCAAAAGTTTGTTTACTGAGCTTTTGTTCTGGTAATCATCTGAAAGTGAGTTTTGCTTTGGAATGAATGGCAAGTTTAACTTGAAATTTTATTATTGGAGCTGTGCTGCAAGAGGTCAAAAATGACCACATCACTGATCCATGGAGAGCACAGAGATACTCTCTTTAGAAACTTATCCTTTTTATTTTTTTATTTTTTTTTATTTTTTTGAGACGGAGTCTTGCTCTGTCGCCCAGGCTGGAGTGCAGTGGCCGGATCTCAGCTCACTGCAAGCTCCGCCTCCCGGGTTTATGCCATTCTCCCGCCTCAACCTCCCGAGTAGCTGGGACTACAGGCGCCTGCCACCTCGTCCGGCTAGTTTTTTGTATTTTTAGTAGAGACGGGGTTTCACCGTGTTAGCCAGGATGGTCTCGATCTCCTGACCTCGTGATCCACCCGTCTCGGCCTCCCAAAGTGCTGGGATTACAGGTGTGAGCCACCGACCTTATCTACAGTTTAAAGTAACCTTGTAGGAACACAAACACACAAACACACATACACACACACCTGTTCCACTATCTTTGTCTATATATTTTGCTTCACTCCACAAAAGTAAAGAGGGGAGGGTAATTTAAAACAATCAATAATTCTTACGTAAATCAGGTCAGTCAATTTTTCCACATGTTTTTACTTTGACAAATAATCTAACAGTCTTTTCCAAGAGTAAACAATTTCCGACTGCTGGCTCCTTTGGTTAAAACAGTGTAGGGAGGTGGGTGTTGGTTACAGAATAACTCAGGTCTTCAGAAGCGTGACTACATAATAGGACATGTTGTCAAACCTAGCTGATGAAATTTCTGTAACTATTTTTGGAGTGAGATCTTCTATTGATATGTCATATCTTTAAGATATTTCGTATGTAGGTAAGTCATATTTATTTGATGTGATAATGACTTCAAAATTATTGGCCATTGATGTTTACCGTTCCCATGAAATAGTTAAAATATTATTTCTGCTAAAATAAAAACAATGATGCATTCAGAATTTGTATCTTAAAAGAAAAAAATTGTGAAACAAAACCTACCGCTATATATTAGCTGATATAATGCCAACTATAGAATGATTTGTAAAATATGGAGCTTTGTGTCTTGCGACAAAGGCAACATCTAAGTCATAGAGACAGGAGAGAGTATTTACTGACCCGTTATCTGAACAACGTGGAAGGGAAGGGCAAGCAGTAATGTTCAGGAAACCAATCAGACATATGAATATGGCTGAGAGAGGACTATAGTTCCAAGAAGAAGCCATGATACTGGGACATTTACTTCTCTTTCACAGTAGTCCCTGAAAGTGGTTTTCCCGTAGCAATAAGCTGCTTATTTCCAGCCTATTCTGGTCAGAAGAGGTGCCACATGGGAAGAATATACTATCCCTGCAGGCCACAGCTCCCACCTTACACCAATTGCCTGTAAATGACATGATATTTCATCTTTAAGGTCAAACTTTTGAGTAGATGAATTATAAAACCTTATACAACCCTGGATTTTATATATTTAAAGACTGGTTTTCCAGAGAAGTGGGACATTATAGGGCAATGTTTAATGGATAACATTGGAAATGCCATGATGTCCTCATTCCTATTTAGTGGAGGACTCATTTTCTTTCCACACAGTTCGCAGTCAAGAAATAGGCTCTTGCTGCTAAAAGGAGGCTTAAATTCTTCTTTTATTGTCCCAGCATGGAATACAAATGGTCCTGAGGAGCTTACCGGGAACCAGAGACTACTTAGACTACAGAGTGGACCTACCACAAGTGCCCTTGCAAAATTAAGTAAACAACCAGAATTTTCAGAAGAAAGTTGAGTTAAAGAAGGATTGCCTGTATATTAATTGATAAAGATTATATTTAAAGTAATATTTGACAATCAGCAGAAACTGAGAAAAATCTGTAACTAGTTTTAAAAAAATGACACAAAAAAGCAAAAAATTGAAGCCATGGGTAAAGTATGATAGATAACCCAAAGGCTATTTGCAGAATTCAATAGGCGACTAATCCAGGAAGAGCTGGTTTGAACCTCTTGCATTTTTATGCTCTTATCAGGGTCAAAAAAGTGGGCCAATTATATTGACAAATACATATTTTCCCTTTTCATAATATCTAAGATAATTTCTCTTAAGTACCTGTAGCGAATATCCTATTTCTGACCACTATGGTCAGGATTTGGGTGTCTATATGGGATAAAACCAGATGTGCAGGATATTTACAAAATGCCAACTTATCAAAGCATTCTTCTGACTGGATAAATGTGCATGCTTCAATATAACGTCAGAACATCCCAGAACTAGACAAAACACACATTTATTCACTTGCAGGCAAAAATTCAGAATTCCTTAAATAGTCATACAAGTTTCTAGTTTATTCTCAGAGAAAAAAGCAACACGTAAGCCCTGCTTGAAAAAACATGTTGACTCAAATGTGTTCACGTGTGTATATAATTAGTCAAACTCCATTATGTGTAACCAGCTTATATTACTATCATCCTTTCCTGTTGAGAACGAGATGAAGATTTTCTTAAAATCTTCTTTTAAGGAAGAGGATTATGGCAACTGAAAAAATGGTAGTAGAAGTGTCATGTCATGAAAAGCTGGAGATATTAAGAAAAACATATGTAAATTGTGGTTAGTTCATTTCTATCTTATAATAACAAGATAAGACAGAGGAGTCACAGAGGAGTCAGAAGAGCACTAGGGGCTTAAAGTGGAAAGAACAATGCTGCCAAGATGGAGCAAATAGGAGAGGCTGGTTGCAGTGCAAAAGGACTGGCTATAGCTGGGAAGTTTACCATGCTAAACATGGCAGACTGAACACAATTGTTTAACTGTACTCCCTCTGAAAACCACTAAAAGTAATAAAAGGTATAACCTTATAAGCACAGAGAGAACAAGACACAGCAGAAAAAAATAGTATCAAAAATTTGGGAAGATGAAAAATGGTTAGGAAGTTGGAATTGACTTAGTAAAGCCACACTTATGTTTAGTGGAGGACATAAAGTCAAACATAAGTCCCTAGAAGAGGATAGAAGAAGCCAACAAGAAGTAAACCCATCCCCACTGCTAGATTCCCTGAATTAAGGAGATGGATTTTAACATACACACGTGCACACGCACACGCACAAACACAATGATAAGGATGTGAGGTAATGGATGTGTTAATTAGCTTGATTTAATTACTCTGCAAGGTAAGCATATATTGAAACATCCCATTGTACCTCATAAACACATATAATTATTACTTGTCTATAAAATTTTTAAAAATCTTAAAATAAAAAGAGAGAGAGAGCACTGAATGATTCTCATATAATTTTAGATGACAAGTTCATGGGTAATTTTTCCAGAATCTCTTTAACGACCAATAATTACTTTCCTTTAGAAAAAAAAAAAATTTCCAAAACAAGATTTCAAATGTGGGGCAGTTCTAGATAATAGCAAAATCCAGGGAGGAATATTTACAGTGAACTGTGGAATACAGACAAAGTCCCTTAAACTTAAATATATCAGAGAATGTTGAGCCCAGCTAAAGCACATTTTAATCATGTGCATTGAAATTAATCAAGATGATGGTGGAGCTTCAAGCTTGTGAGAAAGTAAACCTAGGAGATGAAGGGTAGGAAAGAGTTTGAGATTTGCAGAGTGCAGTGGGCTTTGGAAAGCACAAATCTGTGAGAGACTACTTATATTATTTCTGAGGCTCTCTGCATTTTGGATAATAAAATCATCACTATTCAACAAAAGAAGCAACTGACATTCCTAAACCATGTGGAGACATAGCTTGAAAAGTTATGTCTCCTTGGTATTTTCAGCAATTCCTGAATGAGACTCCCACTCAGGCTGCAATCATGCACCTACCAAAATTTTCAGCATTCACATAAGCTAAGAGCCAGAAATACAATGTAAAACTTCCTGTGTGCACCTCAGACATGCTCCTGTACTTGTCTTTCCAGGGGAAGTATTCTGATATCATCCTTTCATTCCTGTGTTTCATCACATAGGCTTCTCCACATCAGGAAAAATGAAAGTGGACAGGAAGGTGAAATAATTTTTCTTGACTTCAAATCAATTGCTAAGTAGGCCAAGTGAGTCACGTGCATCTGCACAATGAGATGTAAGACTCCCAATTAAAAAGAAATGTGTTTTCACTTGATAAGTATTTTCACTTCACCTTTCATCACCTCCCAATAATTCAGGAAGAAACACAGACGTCCTTAACCTGAGTTTTAGGGAATTTATGACTTGGCCCCACCTTAATTTGCTGAACTTTTTCATGTTCTTACTCTTCACAAACACTTTCACAACTTCCTGCTTCACCAGGGCACCTCCTTATTGGACCTGTCTTGACCTGCCCAACTTTTTGTTTATGAGCTTTTTGAATAAGACATCTTTGATATGTGTAATTAATGTTTTAATATAGTTCAGTTAACATGAATACATTGAAAAGTGCTGTTTTTAGCACCGTGGTAGGCATTGAGAGGACTATTAAAATTTTAATAATTTAGATAATGATAAACAAGGTAATAGAGAAGCAAGAGAAATAGAAAAACGTATTTAGTAGCAAAAATGAATGTAATTCTGCTCATTTTATTAGGGATTAATTAAAATGTTTGCTTTCTATGAAAGCTATTACATATATAGGATGTAGAAACAAATGATACTACATGCACATTTGCAAATCTGTATAAATTTTGTCATCTTGATCTATTTTTATTCATACATTTATATCTAGGTTGACCTCAGAATGTACAAATGTACCTTTATTTACATGTATGAGATGTATATGTGTTAGGATAATTCTAATTGAATTAGGAGAAGTGTCATTTGGGATTCCAGTTTAAAAAGTGGCTTTCTAACACAAATCTTCTGTTTTCCGTTTTGTTCTCTGTAAGTTAGCAAGTTTATGATTCTGTCATCTATATTTCCTCATCAATTGAACATGTTAATATTTTGAACTTGTTTTAGTCCTATGGGGCCACTAGCAGGGTATCCATAAAATAGCTAAAAATTTCATGAGCTTAATTATACTTTGCCTTCTCTCTGTGACCCTTTTGCTTTGTTTTATATCTTTGTCTCATTTCCCTTGTTGTAAAACAGCAAGACATCTGTTAATAAAATCGTAACAAAATACTTAATAAATAACTTATACTTGAGCCCCGAGGAAGTGCTAAAAATGATTAAAACACCTTGAAGGGATGATAAGAAAAGGCAAATAAAATATATATAGCATGAGAAAGCAAAGGGGCAATTCTATATAAGGAAGAATTAAAGGACATGAGTTAGTGATGGCATGCAGACCAGAAATGAGTTGAGGAGGATCTGGAAGTGAGTATTAACAATTCTGTTTCTACTGCTGGTTTAAGCAATGAAGTGATGTCACTTAAGGATCACTTGAAAACTGAATTGTGTGATCTTTTCCTGGGAACCCCCACTTTTTTTTTTTTTTTTGGCTGACGGGGTGAGTCAGGAATATGCACGTATACTTTTCACAGCTATTCAAAGCTGTATTACTCAGCTAAGTTTTCCAACACATATAGTATATATATATGTTTTCCAACATATATATATATATGTTTTCCAACATAGATAGATAGATACACACACACATACACACACACACACTTTTTAAAATTTCACTTGTTAGGTCAGAATTGTTTCTGTGATTAGTAATTTCCTGCAGTCACCAGACATTACATCATTGTTCTGCCACTGTGCATAATATGTATCAGTAGCTCAAAATATTTCATAAGGGCTTGATACTGTTAAAAGAAGCCTATCTGAAACACTTAGAATATTCTCATAGGACTAAAAGATAAGAAGGAAGCATCCTGTTAATAATTCCTTGAAGTTACTCTTCAGTTATTTACAGTTTTAACAGAATCAGGAATTCAAATACTACTTCCCACGTTATATTCACCCGCTTGTTTATACTCTATTTCCTTCTGTTTTAAACATTCCATGGGCTCATCACATTCCCGCATTTACTGTAGTTTGTTTTCTTTCATTACAGGAAATGGTTCTGTGTTCTTTATGGGGGAGATGTAAATTTTCTGAATTTTTGTTTTGAAATAATTACAGGCTTACCATATAGGTGTAGCACAATATTAAAACAAGGAATTTGATATTGGTACATCACTGTTAACTAGGCTCTAGACCTTTTTCAGTTTTCACTATTTTTTAAGTCTATAATCATTGTATGCATTTGTGTACATGCAATTTTATCCCACATATAGACTCATGTGAGCAACACAACAAAGATTTTTTAAAAACCTCATCTACCACCACTACAAAAGAACTCCCTTGTGCTATTTCCTTGCAACTGTAGCCATCTCCCATCCCCTAAGTTCCTGTCCCCTAGCAACAACTAATGTGTTTTCCATGTCTACAGATTTGGCTAAGGATGTTGAGCATCATTTTATGTGGTTACTTGCCATCTCTATTTACCCTTTGAGGAAATATCTGTTCATGTAATTTGCCCATTAAATTGGATTGTTGTTTTTTCACTGTTATATTTTGAGAGTTCTTTATATGGTCTAGGTATATAAAAATATTTTTTTAATGTGGCTTGCAGATATTCTTCTTAGAGCTATAGTTTGTATTTTCATCCTTTTAACAGTCTTTAACAGTACACATTTTTTCATTTTGATGAATTCCAACTTATGGATTATTTCCTTTTATGGATCATTTACTTATTTTCATATCTAAGAACTCTTCGCCTAATTCTTGATCCCAAAGATGCTCTCCCATGATTTCATCTAAAAGTTTTATCTTTTACACTTATGTTCATAAACTATTTGGAATTAATTTTTTTATTATAGTTTCTTATTACCTGTGGATGTCCAATTGTTCCTGCACTGTTTTTTGAAAAGAATATGCTTCCCCCATTGAATTGTGTCCGAATCTTCATCAAAATATCAAAAGTTGGCCAGGCACAGTGGTATGCGCCTGTGGTCCCAGCAACTCAGGAGGGTGAGTTGGGAGGATTGCTCGAGCTTGGGAGGCGGTTGCTGCAGTGAGCTGAGATCGTGCCACAGCACTCCAGCTTGGGTGACAGAGTGAGACCCTGTTTCAAAAAAAAAAAAAAAGAAGAAATTCAAAAATCTTTTTTCTATATTTACTTTTGAAGTTTTGTTATTAAGTCTATACATGTTTAGAAGTTTTATGGCTTCCTGAGAAACTCACCCATTTGACATTATGGAATTTTTTCTATCCTTGGTAATTGTCCTGATTTCAAAGTCCTGTTTGTCTGATATTGATACAGCCATACCAGCTGACTTAATGCTTACTGTTTACATGGTATGCCTTTTTCATCTTTTTGCTTTTCATATCTATGTTTTTATGCTTGAAGTATATGTAGTGTAGAAAGCATACAGTTGACTGTTGATATTTTTTCTCCAGTCTGTCAATCTTCTCATTTTAATAGGTGTGTTTAATCCATTTATATTTAATATGTGTATTAATATGTTCGAGTTTACCATCTTGCTATTTATTTTATGTAGCTTTCATTTGCATTGTGTTGCCTTTTTCTTATTTACGTACCATTTTAGTTTCTCTAGTTACATTTTAGCTAAACTTTTTTTCTATATGTTTCTATTTGCTTATGGATTGCAATATCTATTATTATCTTACTGCACTCTACTTAGAATTAATATGACAAGACTAAAGAAACTTACATTACATTACATAATAATGTTATATAATTAAAATTACATGTTATGATATTAAAATTACAGTAAAGTCCCCTATTTTTCATGCTCTTTTTATTTATTTTACCTTCTCACATACAAATCCCAGAGTGTAATGCTGTATTTTATTTAATTAATAATTCATCTTTGAAAAACAGTTACCTTTTACTTAGACTAAGCTCCAGGTGAGTGCAGTTGAGAGGTAAAGCCTGTCTTCTTCCACTCAGCCCCCATTTGAGGGATGGAAGCATAACATGAGCACAACATTCTGAAAATATTTGGGCTCCGATTACTTTGCTTCAGCTCATAAAGCAGTGTTTCCACACCAGGAGAGGCAAACCAAGAGAATATCAGGCTACTTCCCTTCAAACACACACCATTCAGCTCCTAGAATGGAAGTGTCACTCAGAGAGAGGGTGCCATTGTCTTCATCCCTAGTCTTAGATACCTGCCTCAGAAATTTTCCTGGGTGGAGAATCAGGTCATAAAACAGATCATAATCTTGTACCAAAGAAATTGACTTGACTTGCAACAGAGACTGGAGACGTTCGAGCCTAAAGGTAGAACAGTGGAAGCTGTAGTGAAAGGCAATAGGGAAGCAATTAAAGATACATGCTAAACTATAGATTGATCAGTTTTTAGGAGAGAATCAGGGAATAAAACAGCTTCATCACTTAATTCCCCTTTTAAGTTGTTGTGGTCACAATTACGTATTTATACACTGTTTGCCTATTAACAGAGATTATAATTATTATTTTATACACTTCTTTTAAATCATGTAGAATATAAAAAGTGGTATTACAAACAAAAAATATTAGTACTGACTTTTATATTTATCTACGTGGTTACCCTTCCCAACATTCTTTATTTCTTCATATGGCTTTGAGATATTGTCTCATGTCTTTTTATTTCAACCTGAAAGACTTTCTTTAGCATTTCTTGTAGGGCAGGTCTACAAAAAAAGAACTTCCTCAGCTTTTATTTATCTAGGGATGTTTATATCTCTTCTTCATTTTTGAAGAATAATTTTGCCACAGACAGAATTCTTGCTTTATGGGTTGTTCTTTTTCTTTCAGAAATTTAAATATGTCATTCCATTGCCTTTTAACCTCCACAGTTTCTGATGAGAAATATATAGGCTTTAATTTTATTGAGAATCTCTTGTACATGATGAGTTGCTTCTCTATTGCTTCTTCAGGATTCTCTCTGTCTTTTATTTGATTAAATGTCTGGGTGTTTATCTCTTTGCATTTTTTCTACTTTGCATTTGTTGAGTTTTTTTGTATGTGTAGATTATGTCTTTCA
This sequence comes from Macaca thibetana thibetana, assembly GCF_024542745.1. NCBI lineage: Eukaryota > Metazoa > Chordata > Mammalia > Primates > Cercopithecidae > Macaca > Macaca thibetana. The sequence goes on from NC_065583.1 coordinate 70,727,539, forward strand.
TCAAATGTGGGAAGTTTTCAGCCATTATTTCTTCAACTATTCTTTCTACCCTTTTTTTCATTCTCTTTTTCTTCTAAAACTCCTATAATATATGATTTTGTGTCGTTTTTTTCCTTTTTGTCTATTTTTTTTCAATTTTCAACTTTTATTTCAGGGGGTACATGTGCAGGTTTGTTACATGGGTAAATTGTGTGTTACTGGGGTTTGGTACACAAATGATTTTGTCACCCAGGCAGTCAGCATAGTACCTGATAAGTAGTTTTTCAACCCTCATTCTCCTCCATCCTTTGCCCTAACTAGGACGTGGTGTCTATTGTTCCCCTCTTTGTGTCCACGTGTACTCAGTGTTTAGCTCCTACTTGTAAGTGAGAACATGTGAAATTTGCTTTCGTTCCTGCGTTAATTTACTTAGGATACTGCCCTTCAGCTGCATCCATGTTGCTGCAAAGGGCATGATTTCATTTTTTATGGTGGCATGGTATTCCATGGAGTATATGTATCATATTTTTTTTATCCAATGCACCATCGATGGGCGTCTACATTGATTACATGTTTTGCTATTGTGAATAGTGCTGCAATGAGCATACAAGTACATATGTCTTTATGGTAGGATGATTTATATTTCCTTGGGTATCCAGTAATGGGATTGCTGTGTCAAATGGTAATTCCATTTTAAGTTCATTGCGAAATTTCCAAACTACTTTCCACAGTGGCCAAACTAATTTGCACTCCCACCAACAGTGTGTAAGCATTCCCTTTTCTCTGTAACCTCACCAACATCAGTTGTTTTATTCCTTTTTAATAATAGCCATTCTGAGTAGCATCTCGTTGTGGTTTTAATTTGCATTTCTCTGATGATTAGTGATATTGAGCATTTTTTCATATGTATGTTGGCCATGTGTATGTCTTTTAAGAAGTGTCTGCTCATATCTTTTGCCCATTTTTAAATGAGGTTTTTTTTTTTTCTTTTTGCTTGTGGATTTGTTTAAATTCTTTGTAGATTCTGGATATGAGACCTTTGTCAGATGCATAGTTTGCAAATATTTTCTGGTTTTTTAAAATGCCTTCTGATACGGAGATGAAAATTAGGCATTTTGAATATTATCATGTGGTAACTTTAGAAATCAAATAATTCCTTTTCTCCAAAGTTTTCTAGTGCTAATCGTTGAAAGCTTCAGTCATCCAATTGTTTTGTAATGTTTCCAAAACTATTTTTTGCAAAGATTGCATTCCTTGTCATGTGGGCACTCTAAAGTCTCTGCCCATTATCTTAGTGGTTAGCCAAGAGCCAAGAATAAAATAAATCATAAACCAGGTTGGTTAAAATTATGCCTTAACTTTCAGCTCCTGTTTTCATAAAGCCAAGAGCTCACAGATCTGTCAGAGGTGCAGTGCTAGGGTACTCTTAATGTTTGGTTCTAAGCATGTGCTTTGCACTTCATCTTCCCCAGTAAATGAAGTGGCCCTTCTAAGACCTTATTTCTTCAAAAAACTTTATCACAAGGCTTCTTGTTTCTGAACTTTTGTTCTGCCTGCTACTTGTCCTGTCTATCACCCCCTGCCTCAGGTGGGGATAGGTAGGGTATGTCATTAAATATTTCAATAGATACCACAACAACCCAGAAAGCTGCTCCAGTCTGGGATTGGGGGGGTGGCAGAACAAAATTCAGGCTCTGAACTGGTCCCTAAGGGAACCACCAGTCAGGTCCAAATGTACAACTACAGTATATTAATAACAAGGTGTTTATTATCATTCTGGCAATAGCAAGCCATACCAAGAATATAAGCCGCCCTACCCACAGCTACCTCCCCCTGCCCACCATGCTGGAAAATGGTAAATGGGGGTCATATGTGTAAAAGCACCGCAACATTCTCTTACCAAATGTCAGCTGCCTTTTTTTTCCATTAAGTAATCCTCTGAGTTATTGCAAATTTTGGATTGAATTTCAGAGTTCTGATAAAATAGATTCTGTCAGTTTTTGTCAAGGTGTAAAGGGTTCTATAGAACTTTCCAATTCTGAGAGTAGTGTGTTGAAGACTTCCTCTAAAATTTGATTGTTAACGTGTCTCCTTCTAAAAGATTTTATGTATTTATATGCTATGTTTTGGAGCTGTAGGGTTATATCTACTATTAATATATCTTCTTCATAAGAGATGTCTTTTATTATTATGTAACACTCATCTTTATCTTATTTAATTCTTTTAAATTACAAGTAGTTTGTTACTAATATTTTTACTGTGGATTTTTGTTTTCTGCTTTGCATTACCTGGTACTTTTTTTTTTTTTTTTTTGGTCTATCTGCTTAATTTCTAACCCATGTTTATCACTGTGCTTTAAGTGTGTTTTTTTATATAAAGTGTACAGCTTTATATAAAAAAGAGATAGCCAATTTGACTATCTCTTTTCACCTGATTGGATAAATCAGTCAGTTTCTCTCAGTATAATGAATTATGCTTATTAATTCCAGATGAATTGATGCTTTTTTAGTATTACACATTTCATATTACTCTTTTCTATTTTTCTGCTAGTTTGATCAGGTTGTTATTATTTCATGCATTCCTTCTTCCTTATGGAAGTTTTACTTTGCTCTTCTGTTAATGTCTACTTTTCCTTTCTCTACTTTCATAATCATGCAAATTTCTAAACATTGTTTGAATATAAAATACAAATACATTCACCTGCAATAGAAACTATCCCCTCTATTTCTTTTCAATCTAAAAAAAGATGAGAGACCTGTGGAATACTTTTAATTTTCCCTGCTCTCCTTCTTCTCCCCTACCCCTGCCCAAGTCCACTGGATGTTTTACTTTTCTGTCCACCCACCCTTATCCCCAATTTCTGTTTTGCTGAGGTAGTTTTTAGCTAATTTTATTCTAGATAATTTGGACTGTATTAGAATTTTCTTTATAACACTTTCAACTCCAGATTCCAAACATATATGCTGACACTTTTTTGTTATTATAGTCCTCTTTTGGACAAAAATACCTACAGTCCATAGTAGCCTTTCAGCTCAGGCTTGAAAGTAGAAAAGGGAGTTTTACCCAGGTCACATATTTCCATTATTTTATTTCTAAAACATTAAAAATATAATGTGTTGTTACCTGGTATATTCACAATCTATTGTGTATTTGGTACTTATCATCATTTAACATGCATTTCAGTAATTTATCTTATTTATTGACTCTCTCACCCTACTAGAATGTAAGGCCCATTAGAGCAGAGATTTTTTTTTGTCTAAAATGGTCACTGCTGCATTATACTCATTTCTCTGAAAATTTTCTTTCACTTTTTGGGGGGCTTGAATTATCTAGATGACCACCTTTTATTTTTTTCCTCCATGTAGGAATTATCTGATGTATTAAGGTTATAATATCCCCAGTGCAACAGAATTTATAATGGAAACAGACTAAATAATGGAAAATAGGGCAATGGACTATAGCAGCAAGTTAGCATCAGTGCAACAGTGCAGCTCTCTGAGGTTTGATTTATTCATGTGAAAGATGAGAAGGTGAAGGGGGTTGTCTCTACAATCTCATTGTCCTTCTCTTAGCCTATTTTTCTTCTAAGAATGATGACTGGATCTAGGAAGACTTCCCAGGAAAGACTGAAGCTTGCTTCCTGGCACCACAACTCATATATGAGTAAGGAAATGACTCCACTGCACCTTTTTGAAACCTTTAAATACTAGATGATGATAAGATAGATGTATACAAATGCTTTCCACTAGAAAATTCCTGAGAAATGTTTTCAGATTAAGCAGTCAAAAAGGTCATTTTATACACAACGAAAACTCTGCTAGATGTTATCAGGACCTTGGTATTATTTCCAAGATTTATGCTACACTAGGGAAGATGGCCATTCCTAAGTACCTCATTATTACTGCAAAGTTATTCACAGTATTAATAGCATTTAAACCATACATTTGTGTACCTTTTCTATTTTATATACTCTGTGAACTAATATACCATTATATATATATGTGTGTGTGTGTGTGTGTGTATATATATATATATATATATTTACAAATATTCACAGTTCTGTGTGGAAGAGGGGGAAGAGTAGCTACAATTAACCCCTTTTGTAATTTGACATTTACAAAAGAACATGGAAAGTCCCAAGGTAGCTATGGAAAAACTTGGTTTTCATTGGTGTCCCTATGCTCTGTGGGTATAATTACCATTTATTTCTGGGGAAAAATAATAAAATATAACAATTGAACATATATTGATAGGGAAAATAGGAGGAAACATTTGAAATAAAAACTGTTCTGAGAATCCTGGTTCCCTAATTGTATGGTTACTACCTAGGCAAAAACGGGCAAGTGGGATCTGGAGCTTCCATCAAGTCTCTTCATTTCTTCATTCAGTAGTTGAGCCATATTGGTTACAAGTTGCAGAAACCTAATTCAAACTAGATTACATGAATAATAATAATAATAATGTTATTGAATCACATAGAGAAGTGCCTGGGTAGAGATGGACAAGAAGCCTAAGTTCAAGCACTCAAATATTACTTCCAGAATTCTCTCTTTCTCTTACACACCCACAGGCACACACACACGTACATGCACGCACACACACTCTCAGGCAGGCCGTCTTCCTGTAGCTGCCACCAGCAGCTGAAGCTCACATAATTCTTTATCAAAGCCATTGGAAAAATAATTTAGCTCTTTTAATGCATAGATAGATAGATACATTTCCTGATATTCTGTTGTTTGAATTAACATAGAACCTGTGCAACATAGAATGTGGCATAATCTCTTAAACAAACGGGTTTGTGGGTTCCATCTCTCTCCACCTCAGTCATATGAACTGGAACTAGGTGAGGGAAGCATTCCCAAAATAACATTTGACTGCTTATACCAGAAGAAAGGGCAGTTACGCATTGTAAAATAAAATAAAGTAAAATCTCCACTAGACACGTGTTCAGTTAATCGCCAAGGGTATAATGTCCTCAAGCAGTTGTAATTCCACTGGGGGATCCCAAACCTCAGAACACATTAGGCAGACCATAGAAAGTTACTGAGACTATAACACTATTTATAACTTAGGATTGTTTGTCTTAATATCTTTGAACTGATCCCTTAAAAAGAGTGGGTTTATTCAACTGTGAGACTGAGAGGATCATTATCTCTGAAACCCATTCATGAGAGTTATTATGAGGATTACATTAAAGGACCAATGAAAAAGAGTGGGTTTATTCTGTAACTACCTAGAGCGCTCTGTGTGGACTCTGTCATAAACTGCCCCCCAGAAATGGTGCAAAGAAAGCAGGAACCAGTTACCAAAGGAAGGATAAAAGAAGCAAGAGTGCATCAAAATAGGAAGCGCTACTGTTATCCTAGAATTGTAGCAATGAAACTTACTGACAATGGGAGCTATTTGAGAGAAGAACTGTTACAGATGGGAGCAGCTGTTGGGAGCCTGTGCCAGGAACCAGTGCCAAGAGCAATTGACAAAAAACAAAACAAAAAAACCTGCTGGGAATCCTCTCTCGGAGAGGAAAGAGTTGTCAGTAGTCTCAGCCCTCTTCACTATGCTATCGTAAGCATAGTGCTCTGATGTAAGAGTAAGAAAACCTAGAAGAAATGGATAATTTCCTGGACACTTACACTCTCCCAAGACTAAACCAGGAAGAAGTTGAATCCCTTAATAGACCAATAGCAGGCTCTGAAATCGAGGCAATAATTAATAGCCTACCAACTAAAAAAAATCCAGGACCAGATGGATTCACAGCCAAATTCTACCAGAGGTACAAGGAGGAGTTGGTACCATTCCTTCTAAAACTATTCCAATCAATAGAAAAAGAGGGAATCCTCCCTAACTCATTTTATGAGGCCAACATCATCCTGATACCAAAGCCTGGCAGAGACACAACAAAAAAAGAGAATTTTAGACCAATATCCCTGATGAACATCGGTGCAAACATCCTCAGTAAAGTACTGGCAAACTGAATCCAGCAGCACGTCAAAAAGCTTATCCACCATGATCAAGTGGGCTTCATCCCTGGGATGCAAGGCTGGTTCAATATACACAAATCAATAAACGTAATCCAGTATATAAACAGAACCAAAGACAAAAACCACATGATTATCTCAATAGATGCAGAAAAGGCCTTTGACAATATTCAACAGCCCTTCATGCTAAAAACTCTCAATAAATCTGGTATTGATGGAACGTATCTCAAAATAATAAGAGCTATTTATGACAAACCCACAGCCAATATCATACTGAATGGGCAAAAACTGGAAGCATTCCCTTTGAAAACTGGCACAAGACAGGGATGTCCTCTCTCACCACTCCTATTCAACATAGTGTTGGAAGTTCTGGCTAGGGCAATCAGGCAAGAGAAAGAAATCAAGGGTATTCAGTTAGAAAAAAAAGAAGTCAAATTATCCCTCTTTGCAGATGACATGATTGTATATTTAGAAAACCCCATTGTCTCAGCCCAAAATGTCCTTAAGCGGATAAGAAACTTCAGCAAAATCTCAGGATACAAAATTAATGTGCAAAAATCACAAGCATTCTTATACACCAGTAACAGACAAACAGAGAGCTAAATCATGAATGAACTCCCATTCACAATAGCTTCAAAGAGAATAAAATACCTAGAAATCCAACTTACAAGGGATGTAAAGGACCTTTTCAAGGAGAACTACAAACCACTGCTCAGTGAAATAAAAAAGGACACGAACAAATGGAAAAACATACCATGCTCACGGATAGAATCAATATTGTGAAAATGGCCATACTGCCTAAGGTAATTTATAGATTCAATGCCATCCCCATCAAGCTACCAATGACTTTCTTCACAGAATTGGAAAAAGCTGCTTTAAAGTTCACATGGAACCAAAAAAGACCCTGCATTGCCAAGACAATCCTAAGTCAAAAGAACAAAGCTGGAGGCATCACACTACCTGACTTCAAACTATACTACATGGCTACAGTAACCAAAACAGCACAGACCAATGGAACAGAGCAGATATAGACCAATGGAACAGAACAGAGCCCTCAGAAATAATACCACACATCTACAGCCATCTGATCTTTGACACACCTGAGAAAAACAAGAAATGGGGAAAGGATTCCATATTTAATAAATGGTGCTGGGAAAATTGGCTAGCCATAAGTAGAAAGCTGAAACTGGATCCTTTCCTTACTTCTTATACGAAAATTAATTCAAGATGGATTAGAGACTTAAATGCTAGACCTATTACCATAAAAACCCTAGAAGAAAAACCTAGGTAATACCATTCAGGACATAGGCATGGGCAAGGACTTCATGTCTAAAACAGCAAAAGCAACAGCAACAAAAGCCAAAATTGACAAATGGGATCTAATTAAACTAAAGAGCTTCTGCACAGAAAAAGAAACTACCATCAGAGTGAACAGGCAACCTACAGAATGGGAGAAAATTTTTGCAATCTACTCATCTGACAAAGAGCTAATATCCAGAACCTATAAAGAACTCAATCAAATTTACAAGAAAAAACAAACAACCCCATCAAAAAGTGGGCAAAGGATATGAACAGACACTTCTCAAAAGAAGACATTCATACAGCCAACAGACATATGAAAAAATGCTCATCATCACTGGCCATCAGAGAAATGCAAATCAAAACCACAATGAGATACCATCTCACACCAGTTAGAATGGCGATCATTAAAAAATCAGGAAACAACAGGTGCTGCAGAGGATGTGGAGAAATAGGAACACTTTTACACTGTTGGTGGGACTCTAAACTAGTTCAAGCATTATGTAAAACAGTGTGGTGATACCTCAAGGATCTAGAACTAGAAATACCATTTGACCCAGCCATCCCATTACTGGGGATATACCCAAAGGATTGTAAGTCATGCTGCTCTGCTATAAAGACACATACACACGTATGTTTATTGCGGCACTATTCACAATAGCAAAGACTTGGAATCAACCCAAATGTCCATCAATGATAGACTGGATTAAGAAAATGTGGCACGTATACACCATGGAATATGCAACCATATTATGCAACCATAATAACGGATGAGTTCGTGTCCTTTGTAGGAACATGGATGCAGCTGGAAACCATCATTTTCAGCAAACTATCGCAAGAACAGAAAACCAAATACCACATGTTCTCACTCATAGGTGGGAATTGAACAATGAGATCACATGGACACAGGAAGGGGAGCATCACACACCAGGTCCTATTGTGGGGAGGGGGAAGGGCGGAGGGATAGCATTAGGAGATATACCTAATGTAAATGACGAGTTAATGGGTGCAGCACACCAATATGGCACATGTATACATATGTAACAAACCTGCACATTGTGCACATGTACCCTAGAACTTAAAGTGTAATAAAAAAAAATGTAAGATTGTTGTTCTCACTAAATACCATATACCTATATATTGTCTATATGTATATCTAAATCTACATCAATATCACTATATACACATATATCTTAGTATTCTATGTACTCTGCTCCACAGTAAATAATCAAATTCCTTCCTCATTCATTCAGGTAATGTTTATGTACTTCCGCTCTGCAAAAGATGAAATGAAAAGAAAATTTTTAACTTCATACTTCTGATGTGATTGCTATCTAGTGGAGGAAAGAAGTATACAAATAAATGTTTAGAATACCTTGTGGTGGGAATAATTGTGAAATATTATCTAGGGTTGCAGAATAGAAGAAGAAGCTGCCTTTGCTTGAATGTCTTGAGTAAGACTTTGCTAAAGATGTCACATTTTATCCAGTCGTTACTGAAAGGAAGACCCAGAAATTCTAACAGGAGTATAAACCTGCTATAAAATGGTAATCAGCCTTTATAGGGAAAGATACTTGAGTACATTACAACTTAAATAATTATGTAACAAGCTCTCAAAAATGTATAGGTTAGGTACCAAGTAAATGTTTGTGAAAATAAATATAGTGGACTAAAAGAATATTAGAATGTGCTTGGTATTTACTTCATAATACATAGTTTTACCTCAAAGTTTGATGTAATCTGTTCACCAGTAATGTTAGTTAAAATTAGTAAATTTAGCTGATTTTTTATCTTTTACTTTTCTAACCCCTTTTCCTTCTCAGTTTCCATTGTTTTTATAGATTAATTGCTTCCCCAGAAGATTATAGCAACCAGGAGAAATATGGCCTAATTGCCTGGTTGTTATCATTCAAGAAACTATTATTAAATAATAATGGACAGCATCTGCTGAAAGCTTATTATATCATAGGCACTATATGATATAATGTACAGGTATTAAGTTATTTAATTCTCCTTAAAACCCTATAAGGAATGTAGCATTAATAATCTCATTTTATAGTAAAGAGACTGAGGCTTAGCATCTTTAATCAAGTTTCACATAGCTAGTGCGTGGTGATGCTAGGATTGTAGCCATGCTCTCTAATTTCAAGTGATTTCAACACTGAAGTAAATAAATTAAAAATCACAGTATAAATCACTCTAAGAATATTTGTTTTAATATTGTAATACCATTTTAATACTTTCTTAGCTCAAAAGGAATAATTTTGTTCTCCCAAATATTTTTTTCCAATTCATAAACTGAAGCCAAATGCCTCAATATCATCGTTAAATCTCATGCTTTTTTTTTTTTTAAATCCCCAAACGTCTAAGCACCTGAGACTAAGATAATGCAGAAATATTTTTAGGGAATCAAAAATCAAAATAGACCCAAGGTAACCAAATTCAAGGTCATCCTCCAACAGAAGAGGTGCATTTTTCTATGTGGAAGCCACACCATCTTTGTTGGTCATTTATAAACCTTTTTAACGCCCATCTCTTCAAGATGATCTCCAAACTCTTAAAGTTTTATAAACTGTATCTGGGTCCTTCCAAAACACTGAAGAAACTGTAAAGGTGGAATCTCATCTCACTCCTAAGTGCTTCTTTAACATATAATAAAATTGGACACAGTTTTTAACAAGCCCCTGATACATGAAGAGTTGATGGAATACCTGCCAATTTGGTCAAACTTGCCAATTTGGCTATACATAATATAATAACATACATAATATGACAGTTTATCTGGTTTAATAAGCTATTTTATAAAATAATAATGGCATCAGTGATGTAGCTGGTAACTTTCATTACAATTCCCATTCTTATATTAGGTATTACAGCCTAAAGCTAAACTCCTGGATGTTTTTCAACCTCCTTCTTTAGTTGACTACCAACCAACTGTTGCACAGAAATGGGAAGCAGAGGCAAGGTAGTTTCATGACAAGGACCATAGGGGTAGAAATATGAAAAGTGGCGATGCAGTTCAGGCTTTACTGACTTGCCTGCTGTATTATATTGGATAGACAGTGAGCCTCTGAAGACCCATTAGACTCCAAATTTGTGTAAGGAAAATGACTTCTTTCTCCAGATCCCTTATGAGTATGATGACAAAAGTGGGAAAACATTACAGTTAAAAGGTGTTCATTTTTTTTTTCATGTCCAACTGGTCACAAATAACTACAATCTACCCTTCTCTTTCAATCAATGCAGACTCTCCAAAAAGGTGTTGTAAAATTAGTAACTAAGAGTATTAGTTACCAAATATTGTGTAACAAATTACCTCAATATTTAGCAGCTTAAAGTAACAACAAAGGTGTATTAGCTCACATAGTTTCTAAGGGTCAGGATTCTGAGTGTGGCTTAGTTGGGAGGTTCTGACTCAAGATCTCTTATGAAGTTGCGGTTAAGCTGCAGTCAAAATAGGCAGGGCTGTGTCATTTTAATGTTCAGTTTGAGGTGAAGGATCTGCTTTCAAACTCACTGGTATGGTAGTTAGCAGGCCTTGTATCTTCAATAGCTGTTGGCCAGACACTCAGTTTCTCACCATAGAAGCCCTTCTGTACTATGCCTCGTAACATGGCCACTTACTTCCCGAGGAAAGATTGATACAGAGAGATAGAAAGAGAGAGAGAGAGACTGAAAGGCAGACAGATAGAAAACATGTACCCATGGTGGAAGCCACAGTCCTTGCTAAGCTAATTTCAGAAGTGGCACACCATGCTCCCATGAGATTGTGGTGTAGCAGGGGCCTCTATGCTCCACCTTCAGGCAGAAATCCAGGCATTTGAAGCACCTGCTTGCCTGAACCAGCATCCTGAGCCACCTTACCCTTCCTGGACAGAGATCTTGGTGCAGCAAGACTTTCTCTGCTCCATGCCCAGTCAGATCACTAGGCACTCAGATAAGCTATTCACCTGGTTCAGCAGCCTGAGCTACCCCACCATTCCTGTACATAGATTATGGTATAGCAGGGCTCTGTTCCACTTCCAGAAAGATCTCCAGGCATTTGGAGCCCCCATTCACTTGGTTTAGCAGCCTGAGCCTCCCCACCCTTTGTGGACATAGGTGAACCTGCTTTGTCTGGCTCCATCCTTTGTGACTCCTGCTCCCCAGGGCTAAGCAGGGAGCTTAGACCACTGTCCATTCTACAAATTAACCCATTGCCTGAGGCAAAAGAATGCTGTTGCAAGTAAAAAAAAAAAAAAAATCAAGTATATACCCAACCACATTGGCTGCATCTGGTTCTTACCTATAAGTGTAATCTATGGGCTTGTGGGCCACAGCCCAGTATAAAATCTGCTGAAAGAGGTACACAGGGTTAAAGAAGCAGAGCCCAAAGACCTTACTCAGCATTCTCTACAGTCACACCCCTTAGGAAGAAAAGGGAAAGAAAAATAATGGTATACTAACATAATAGGAAAGAAAGAAAAAGAAAATATTCTACCCACACAAAAATAATTACAAAAATTAGAAGTGTTAGTGTCTCCAGATACGAGGGAGCCAGTGCAATAAATTCTTGCACCATGAAAAATACAAATGTAGTGACACCACCAAAGGATTGCACTAGCTCTCCAACAATAGTTCCTAACTGAAATGGAAATTCAGAAATGATACATAAAGAATTCAAAGCATGGATTGCAAGGAAGCTCACTGAGATCCAAGACAAGGTTGAAAGTCAACACAAAAAAGCTTCTAAAGCAATCCAGGAAATGAAGGAAGAGATAACATCTTAAAAAGAAATCAGTCATAGCTTCTGGAATTGAAAAACTAACTGAAGGAATTTAAAAATACAATGGAAAGCTTTATCAATAGATTGGCTCAAGCAGAAGAATTTCAGAAATAAAGAAAAAATAACTTTTTAAAAAAATGAGCAATAACTTCAAGAAATATGAGATTTTGTAAAGTGACCAAACCTACAAATTATTGGCATTCTTGAAATAGAAGAAGAAAAAGAAAAGAACCTGAAAAACATATTTGAGGAAATAATTCAAGAAAACATCCCTAATCTTATTAGAGACAGACATCCAGATATAAGAAATCCAAAGAACACCTGAAAGATACTACACAAAACAATCATTATCAGGGTATATTGTCACCACACTGTACAAGGTCAATGCTAAAGAAAAAACCTCAAAGGCAGTTAGAGAAAAAGGGTATATCACATACAAAAGGAATCCCATCAGGTTAACAAGGGAGTTCTCAGCAGAAACTTTACATGTCAGGAGAGATTGGGGTCCTATTTTCAGCATCATAAAGAAAAAAAAATTTCAACCAAGAATTTCATGTCCCCCCCAAACTAAGCTTTATAAGCAAGGGTGAAACAAAATCTTTTCTAGACAAGTTTAAGTGGTAAGGAATTTTCTTACCACTAGATAAGCCTTACAAGAGATTCTTATGGGAGTTCTAAATAGGAAAAAAAAAGAGTGATACCTGCTACGACAAAATCACACTTATGTACATAGCCTGCAGACCCTATAAAGAAAAAGTACAATAGACACTACAATGCTACCACAAAAAACACATAAGTACATTACTTGCAGACTGTATACAGATAAAATACAAAATAAACTTACAAAGCAACCAGCTTCCAACTTTATGGTAGGATCAAAACCTCACATATGAATATTAACCTTGAATGTAGATGATCTATGCACCCCACTTAAAAGGTACAGAGTGGCAAGTTGGGCATAAAAGTAAGACCCATCTGTCTGTTGTCTTTAAGAGACCCATCTCACATATAATGACACCCATAGGCTCAAAGTAAAGTGTTGGAAAAAGATCTATTAAGCAAACAGAAACCAAAAAAGAGCAGGGTTCACTATTCTTATATCAGATAAAATGGACTTTAAATCAACAACAGTAAAAACAAAAAAAAAATTAAAAAGGGCATTACCTAATGACAAAGTGTTCAATTCAACAAGAAGACTTAACTATCCTAAACATATATGCACCCAACATTGGTGCACTGGTACCCAGAATCATAAAAAAGTACATCTAAACCTATGAAAAGACAGACAGCCACACAATAATAGTGGGAAACTTTAACACCTCATGGAAAGCATTAGACAGATCATTAAGGCAGAAAAGTAACAGAAATTCTGGACTTAAACTTGACCCTTAACCAATTAGACTTAATAGGCATCTACAGAATCCTCTACCCATCATCCACAGATTATATATTTTTCTCATTCACAGATTGAATATATTCCAAGATTGACCACATGCTTGGCCATAAAACAAGTCTCAATAAATTTAAAAAAAATCAAAATCATACCAAACATACTCTCAGACTGCAGTGGAATAAAAATATAAATCAACAACAAGAAGATCTCTTAAATCTACACAATTACATGGAAATTAGACAGCTTGCTCCTGAATGACTTTTGGGCAAACCACAAAATCATGACAGAAATCAAAAATTTTTTTTAAATAACCAAAAACAGACACACAACATCCCTATATTAGTCTGTTCTCATAATGCTATAAAGAAACACCTGAGACTGGGTAATATATAAAGAAAATAAGTTTAATTGGCTCATAGTTCCACAGGCTATACAGGAAGCATAGTGGCATCTGCTTCTGGGGAGGCCTCAGGGAGCTTTTACTCATGACAGAAGGCAAAGTGGAAGAAGACATCTTACATGTCAGGAGCAGGACCAAGGAGGGAAGGGAGGTGCTACACTTAACCAGATCTCATGAGAACTCTATCACAAGAACAGCATGAGGGGGATGGTGCTAAACCACTCATGAAAAACCACGCCAATGATTCAGTTACCTACCACCAGGCCCTGTTACTAGTGGAAGGTGTCTAGCTTCTTGGTGTCTTGAACAGAGAACAGACAAAATTCACAAACAAAGCAAGAAAAGAATGAAGCAACAAAAGCAGAGATTTATTGAAAATGAAAGTACACTTCACATGGTGAGAGCAGGCTTAAGCATAGGGGCTCAAGGGCCTGGTTACAGAATTTTCTGAAGTTTAAATACTCTCTAGAGGTCTGTATTGGTTATTTGATGTATGCCCTATGTAAATGAAGAGGCTGAAGTAAAGTTACAAAGCCATTTACTTGATGTATGCCCTATGTAAATGGAGAGGAAACATGTTTCCATTTGATTTAGTTTTAGGAAGTCAGTGTGAATAGACCTTATGTTACCTGCCCCCAGACCCTATTCTCCTGCCTCAGCCTGACCTCCAACATTGGGGATTAGAATTTAACATGAGATTTGTGTGGGGACACAGGTCCAAACTGTATCAAGGGAAGTTTATAGCACTAACTGCCTACCTCAAAAAGTTAGAAAGATCTCAAATTAACAATCTAACATCACACCTATGAGAACTAAACAAACAAGAAGAAACTAACTCTAAAGCTTGCAGAAGAAAAGCAATAACTAAAATCAGAGTGTGATACGGTTTGGCCGTGTCCCTACCCAAATCTCATTTTGAATTGTAACTCCCACAATTCCCACGTGTCATGGGAGGAATCCAGTAGGAGATAACTGAATCATGGGACAGGTCTTTCCTGCACTGCTTGTGAGAGTGGATGAGTGTCATGAGACTTGATGGTTTTAAAAACAGGAGTTTCTCTGCACAAGCTCTCTCCTTGTCTGCCACCATCCATGTAAGATGTGACTTGCTCCTCCTCGCCTTTCACAATGATCATGAGGCCTCCCCAGCCACGTGGATCTGTGAGTGCAATTAAGCATCTTTCTTTTGTAAATTGGCCAGTCTAGAGTATGTCTTTATCAGCAGCATGAAAATGGACTAATACAGAGAGGAACTGAAGGAAGTTGAGACTCAAAAATCCATACAAACAATCAATGAAACAAAAAGTGGGTTTTTTTGAAAGGATAAACAAGATCAATAGACTGCTAGCTAGATTAACAAAGAGAGAAGATTCTAATAAGCACAATCAGAAATTACAATGGTTACAATACAACCATTCCCACAGAAATACAAAAGGTCCTCAGAGACTATTATTAACAACTCTGTACACACAAATTGGAAAATCTGGAGGAAATGGATACATTCCTGGAAACATACCATCCCCCAATATTAAATCAGTAAGAAATGGAAGGACCAAACAGACCAATATCAAGTTCCAAACTTGAATCAGTAATAAAAAATCTAGCAATCAAAAAATGTACCAGACCAAATGGATTGACAGCCAAATCTACCAGATGTACAAGGGGAGCTGGTAACAGTTTCACTGAAACTATTTCAAAAAATCAAGGAGGAGGCACTCCTCCTCAAGTCATTCCATGAAGCCAGCATTATGCTGACACCAAACCTGGTGAAAACACAATGAAAAAAGAAAACTACAGGCCAATATCCCTTATGAGTATAGATGAAAAAATCCTCAGCAAAATACAACAGCACATCAAAAAGTTAACTCACAAAGATCAAGTAGGCTTTATTCCTGGGATGCAAAGTTCATTTAACCTATGCAACTCAATAAATGTGATTTACAACATAAATAGAATTAAAAGCAAAAACCCTATGATTATCTCTATAGATATGGAAAAACCTTTCAATGAAATTCAACTTCCCTTTATGATAAAAAGTTTCAAGAAACTAGGCATCAAAAGAACATACCTCAAAATAATAAGAGCCACTCATGAGAAATCCACTGCCAATATCATAATGATGAATGAGCAAAAACTAGAAGCTTTCCTCCTGAGAACTGGAACAAGACAAGGATGCTTATTTTCACCTCTCTTTCAACATAGTCCTGGAAGTGCTAGCCAGGGCAATCAAGCAAGAGGAAGAAATAAAAGGCATCCAAATAGTAAAAGAAGAAGTCAAACTATCTCTCTTCATGGACAATTCGATTTTATTCCTAGACAACCCCAAAGACTCTGTCAAATGGCTCCTGGAACTGATAAATGACTTCAACAAAGTTTTAGGAAACAAAATCAATGTACAAAAGTGAGTAGCATTTTTATATATCAATAACGGAGAGCCAAATGAAGAATGCAATCCCCTTTACAATAGCCACAAACAAATACAAAATACCCAGCAAGACATTCAACCAATGAAGTGAAGGATCTCTACAAGGAGAACTACAAAACACTGCTAAAAGAAATCAGAGATGACACAAACAAATGGGAAAACATTCCATCCTCATGGATTGGAAAACTCAGTATCATTAAAATGGCCATACTGTATAATGCAATCTACAGAATCAATGGTATTTCTATCAAACTACCATCATATTTCACAGAATTGGAAAAAAGTATTCTAAAATTCATATGGAATCATAAAAGATCCCAAATAGTCAAAGCATTTCTAAACAAAAACAAAGATGGTGGCATCACATTACCTGACTTCCAACTATACTATTAATATAAGGCTACAATAACCAAACAGTGTGGTACTGGGGCAAAAACAGACACATAGACTAATGAAACAGAATAAAGACCCCATAAATAAGACTTCACAGAAACAGCCATCTAATCTTTGACAGACTTGACAAAAATAAGCAAAGGGGAAAGAACTCCCTATTCGATAAACAATATTGGGATAGCTGACTAGCTATAACATGTGCAGAAGAATAAAACTGCACCTCTACCTTTCACCATAAACAAAAATTGATGCAAAGTGGATTAAAGATTTAAATGTAAAACCTCAAACTGTAAGAATCCTAGAAGAGGCCGGGCACGGTGGCTCAAGCCTGTAATCCCAGCACTTTGGGAGGCCGAGGCGGGTGGATCACGAGGTCAGGAGATCGAGACCATCCTGGCTAACATGGTGAAACCCCGTCTCTACTAAAAATACAAAAAACTAGCCGGGCGTGGTGGCGGGCGCCTGTAGTCCCAGCTACTCGGAGGCTGAGGCAGGAGAATGGCGTGAACCTGGGAGGCGGAGCTTGCAGTGAGCCGAGATCGCGCCACTGCACTCCAGCCCATATGTAACAAACCTGCACGTTATGCACATGTACCCTACAACTTAAAGTATAATAATAATAAATAAATTAAAAAAAAAAAAAAAAAAAAAAAAAAAAGTGCAAATCAAAAAAAAAAAAAAAAAAAAAAAAAAAAAAAGAATCCTAGAAGAAAAACTCAGAAACACTGTACTGCACGTATGCCTAGGGAAAGAATTTACAAGTAAGTCCTAAAATATAATTGCAACAACAACAAAAAAATTGACAAGTGGGACCTAATTAAACTAAAGAGCTTCTTTACAGCAAAAGAAACTGTCAACAGATTGAACACAACCTACAGAATGGGAGAAAATATTTGCAAAATATGCATCTAACAAAAGTCTAACATCCAGAATCTATAAGGAACTTGAACAACTGAAGAGGCAAAAAACAAAGAACCCCATTTTAAAAATGGGCAAAAGACACTTCTCAAAAGAGGACTTACACGTGGTCAATAAACTATGCAAAAATGCTTGGAAACTGAAGGTCTAGTTTACAGGAGAAGTTTCCGACCTTACGTGGAGCTGAGTCAATTTAGGAGAGCCAAGTGAAATACAGGGGTAGAGGAAGCAGCAGGAAAGGCCCTGGGAGATCACTGGATCCCCCAGCAGACCATTCCTGCCTGGCACCACAGGGATCCTTCAGGAGGCTGGCTGGAAGTGCAGGGAAAATGCCACATGGAGAAGGATGTCTCCAGCTGAACTTTGTAACAATTTGAACCAGGTGAGAAACCTCCTGGTCACAGGAGGGTGTGAATCTGGTGTGCAGATTCCATAGATGGGGAAGAACTAAAGCCCTTTACTTTCACAGCTGGGAGGTGAGTAGCTTGGGGTAAGTTCTCAGCTCTCCTTGCCTGCTACCTGCAAACAGACTTGGTGCTGTTAGTGGGGGCACAATGGGGGTGAGACCAGCCCTTCAGATTGCATGGGAGCTGGATGAGGCCTGTGACTGCTGGCCTTCCTTCAGTTCCCTGACAACCTGCATGACTCAGCAGAGACAGCCATAATCCTCCTAGGTACATAACTCCATTGACCTGGGAACCTCACACCCATTCTTTAAAGCAGCTACAGCGGCCGGGCGCGGTGGCTCAAGCCTGTAATCCCAGTACTTTGGGAGGCCGAGGCGGGTGGATCACGAAGTCAGGAGATGGAGACCATCCTGGCTAACATGGTGAAACCCCGTCTCTACTAAAAATACAAAAAACTAGCCGGGCGTGGTGGCGGGCGCCTGTAGTCCCAGCTACTCGGGAGGCTGAGGCAGGAGAATGGCGTAAACCCGGGAGGCGGAGCTTGCAGTGAGCCGAGATCGCGCCACTGCACTCCAGCCTGGGTGACACAGCGAGACTCCGTCTCAAAAAAAAAAAAAAAAAGCAGCTACAGCAAGACCTGCTTAAGGAGAGTCTGAGCTCAGACACACCTAACACTGCCCCAACCTAATGGTCCTTCCCTACCCACACTGGTAGCTGAAGACAAAGGGTATATACTCTTGGGAGCTCTAGGGCCCCACTCATCACCAGTTCCTCTCCATATTACCACTGCTGATGCTTTCTGTAAAGTGCCACCTCCTGGCAGAAGGTCAACCAGCAAAAAAAAAAAAAAAAAAAAAAAAAAAAAATAGAGCATTAAAACCACCAAAGCTAAGAACCTTCACAGAGTCCATTTCAGTCCCCTGCCTCCTCCACTAGAACAAGTGCTGGTATCCATGGCTGAGAGACCCACAGACTATCACATCACAGGACTTGGTGCAGACAACCTCCAGTACCAGCCCAGAGCCTGGTAGACATGCTGGGTGGCTAGACTCAGAAGAGAGACAACAATTACCGCAGTGTGGCTCTTGGGAAGCCACATCCATGGGAAAAGGGAGAGAGTACTACATCAAGGGAAGCCCCACCATGGGACAAAAGAACCTGAACAACAGCCTTCAGCCCTAGACCTTCCCTCTGACAGAGGCTACCCAAATGAGAAGAAACCAGAAAACTGACTATCATAATATGACAAAACAAGGCTCTTATAAGCCCCCCAAAATCACACTAGCTCATCAGCAATGGATCCAAACCAGGAAAAAATCCCCAATTTACCTGTATAAGAATTTAGGAGGTTAGTTATTAGACTAATCAGGGAGGCATGAGGAATGGCAAAGACCAATACAAGGAAATACAAAAAAAAAAATAATATAAGAAGTGAAGGGAGAAATATTAAAGGAAATACATAGCATGAAGAATCAATCAATCAAAACTTCAGGAAACAATGGACACACTTATAGAAATACAAAATGCTCTGGAAAGTCTCAGCAATAGAATTGAACAAGTAGAAGAAAAAAATTCATAGCTTGAAGACAAGTTCTTCAAATTAACCCAGTGCAATAAAAACAAAGAGAAAAAAGTGAGAAAATATGAACAAAGCCTCCAAGAAGTCTGGGATTATGTTAAACGACTAAACCTAAGAATAATCTGTGCTCCTGTGAAAGAAGAGAAATCTAAAAGTCTGGAAAACATATTTAGGGGAATTAATCGAGAAATACTTCCCCAGCCTTGCCAGAGACCTAGACATCCAATTCCAAGAAGCACAAAGAACACCTGGGAAATTCATTGCAAAAAGATCATTGCCTAGGCACATTGTCATCAGGCTATTTAATGTTAAGAATCTTAAGAGCTGTGAGACAAAAGCACCTGGTAACCTATAAAGAAAAACTTAGCAGATTAACAGCATATTTCTCATCAGAAATCCTACAAGCTAGAAAGAATTGGGGCCCTATCCTCAACTTCCTCAAATAAAACAATTATCAGCCAATAATTTTGTACCCAGTGAAACTAAGCATCATATATGAAAGAAAGATACAGTCTTTTTCAGACAAACAAATGCTAAGATAATTCACCACCAGCAAGCCACCACTACAAGAACTGCTAAAAGCAGCACTAAATCTTGAAACAAATCCTGGAAACACATCAAAACAGAATCTCTTTAAAGCATAAATCTCACAGGACCTGTAAAACAAAAATACAAGTTAAAAAACAAAAAAACAAAACAACCAAGGTACACAGGTAACAAATAACACAATGAATGGAATGGTACCTCACATCTCAATTACTAACATTGAATTTAAATGGCCTAAATGCTCCACTTAACAGATGCAGAACTGCAGAATGGATAAAAACTCACCAACCATCTGCTGCCTTCAAGAGACTAACCTAACACATAAGGACTCACAGAAACTTAAAGAGGTAGAAAAGGGCATTTCATGCAAATAGACACCAAAAGCAAGCATGCTTAGCTATTCTTATATCATACAAAACAAACTGTAAAGCAATAGCAGTTAAAAGAGATAGAGAGGCATTATATAATTGTAAAAGGCCTTGTCCGATAGGAAAATATCACAATGCTAAACATATATGCACCTAATACGGGAGCTCTCAAATATCTAAAACAATTACTAATAGACCTAAGAAAAGAGATAGACACTAACACAATAATAGTGGGGGACTGCAATAGTCCACTGACAGCACTAAACAGTTCATAAAAACAGAAAGTCAACAAAGAATCAGTGGATTTAAACTGTACCTTGAGACAAATGGACTTAACAGTTATATAAAGAACATTTCATCCAACAATTGCAGAATACACATTCTATTCAACAGTGCATGGAACTTTCTCCAAGATAGACCATATGATAGTCCACAAAACAAGCCTCAATAAATTTACAAAAATTGAAATTATATCAAGCCCTCTCTCACACCATAGTGGAATAAAACTGGAAATCAACTTCAAAAGGAACCTTCAATACCATGCAAATACATGGAAATTAAATAACATGCTCCGATCATTGGGTCAAAAATGAAATCAAGATGAAAATTAAAAAATTATTCAAACTGAATGACGATAGTGACAATCTATCAAAACCTCTGGGATATAGCAAAGGTGGTGTTAAGAGGAAAGTTCATAGCCCTAAATGTCTACATCAGAAAGACTCAAAGAGCACAAACTGACATTCTAAAGTCACATCTCAAAGAACTAAAGAAATAAGAACAAACCAAACTCAAACCCTGCAGAAGAAAGGAAATGACCAAGAAGAGCAGAATTAAATGAAATTGAAACAAACAAACAAAAAAATACAAAAGATAAATGAAATGCAAAGCTGGTTCTTCGAAAAGATAAATAAAATTGATAGACCATTAGCAAGATTAACAAAGAAAAGAAGAGAGAAAATCCAAATAACCTCAGTAAAAAATAAAATGAGAGCTATTACAATTGACACCACAGAAATACAAAAGATCATTCGAGGCTGCTATGAACACCTTTACGCACATAAACTAGAAAACCTAGAGGAGATGAATAAATTCCTGGAAAAATACAACCCTCCTAGCTTAAATTAGGATGAATTAGATACCCTGAACAGACCAGTAACAAGCAACAAGATTAAAATGGTAATTAAAAATTTACCAACAAAAATAAATCCAGGACCACACAGATTCACAGCAGAATTCTACCAGAAATTTAAAGAATTGACACCAATCCTGTTGACACTATTCCACAAAATAGAGAGAGGGAGTCTTCTCTAATTAATCCTATGAAGCCAACATCACCCTAATACCAAAACCAGGAAAGGACATAAACAAAAAGAAAACTGCAGACTAATATCCCTAACGAACACAGATGCTAAAATTCTTAACAAAATACCAGCTAACTGATTCCAACAACATATCAAAAGATAATCCACGATGATCAGGTAGGTTTCATACTAGGGATGCAAGGATGGCTTAACATAACACAAGTCAATAAAAGTGATACACAACGTAAACAGAATTAAAGACAAAAATCACATGATCATCTCAACAGATGCAGATAAAGCATTTGACAAAACCCAGCATCACTTTATGGTTAAAACTCTCAGCAAACTGCCAAAAGCAATCTACAAATTCAACACAATCCCCACCAAAATACCACCATCATTCTTCACAGAATTAGAAAAAACAATTCTAAAATTCATATGAAATGAAAAAAGAGCCTATATAGCCAAAACAAGTCTCAGACAAAAGAACAAATCTGGAGGCATCACACTACCTGATTTCAAACTATACGGTAAGTCCATAGTCACCGAAACAGCATGGTACTGGTATAAAAATAGACACATAGACCAATGGAATAGAACAGAGATCCCAGAAATGAACCTAAATACTTACAGCCAATTGATCTTCGACAAAGCAAACAAAAACATAAAGTGAGGAAAGGACAGCCCTTTCAACAAATGGTGCTGTGATAATTGGCAAGCCACAAGTAGAATAATGAAACTGGATTCTTGTCTCTCACCTTATACAAAAATCAACTCAAGATGGATTAAGGGCTTAAATCTAAGACCTGAAAGTATAAAAATTCTAGAAGATAACATTGGAAAAACCATTCTAGACATTGGCTTAGGCAAGGATTTCATGATCAATAACTGAAAAGCAAATGCAATAAAAACAGAGATAAACAGCTGGGACTTAATTAAAGAGCTTTTGCACAGAAAAAGGAAAAGTCAGCAGAGTAAACAGACAACCCACAGAGTGGAAGAAAATCTTCACAATCTATATATCGGACAAAAGACTAACATTTAGAATCTACAATGAACTTAAATCAGTGAGAAAAAAACAATCCCATCAAAATGTGGGCTAAATATATGAATAGACAATTCTCAAAAGAAGATATACCAATGGCCAACAAACATACGAAAAAATGCTCAACGGCACTAATTATCAGGGAAAGGCAAATAAAAACCACAATGTGATAGATACTACCTTATTCCTGCAAGAATGGCCTTAATCAAAAAATCAAAAAACAGTAAATGTTGGCATGGATGTGGTGATCAGAGAACACTTCTACACTGCTGGTGGGAATGTAAACTAGTACAGCCACTGTGGAAAACAATGTGGAGATTCCTTAAAGAACTAAAAGTAGAACTACAATTTGATCCAGCAATCTCACTACTGGGTGTCTACCCAGGGGAAGAGTGTCAGTATATGAAAAAAATACTTGCACACATATGTTTATAGTAGCACAATTTGCAATTGCAAAATTGTGGAACCAACCCAAATGCCTATCAATCAGCCAGTGGATAAAGAAACTGTGGCATATAAATACAATGGAATACTGCTCAGCCATAAAAAGAAATGAATTAATGGCATTTGTTGCACCCTGGATGAGATTAGAGGCTCTTATTCTAAGTGAAGTAACACAGGAATGGAAAACTAAACATTGTATGTTCTCTCTGATGTGTGGGAGCTAAGCTAGGAGGACTCAAAGGCATAAGAATGATACAATGGGTTTTGGGGACTTGGAGAGAAGAGTGGGAGGGGTTGAAAGATAAAGGCTACAAATAGGGTGCAGTGTATACTGTTCGGGTGATGGGTGCACCAAAATTTCACAAATCACCACTAAAGAACTTACTTATGTAACCAATAACCTATGGAAAAAAAATTATCTTCCAGGGTAGTCTTGAGGAGGAAGGGGTGCTGTGAAGGATTTTCCCAAAGCCACCATACCCTTAAAGGAATACTGCTAGCAGGCACAGGAAGCCAGGTGGGACAACTCCAAAAGTCACCATAAAAAAAAAAAAAAAAGCCCAACATCACTAATCATCGGAGAATGCAAATCAAAACCACAATGAGATACCATCTTACAACAGTCAGAATGGCTATTATTAAAGAGTCAAAACATAATAGACACTGGTGAGGCTGTAGAGAAAAGAGGATGCTTATACACTGCTGGTGGGAATGTAAATTAGTTCAGCCACTGTGGAAAGTAGTTTGGAGATTTCCCAAAATACTTAAAACAGAACTACCATTTGAATCAGTAATTCCATTTCTGGGTATATATCCAGAAGAAAACAAATCTACCAAAAAGATACATGCACTTGCATGTTCGTAGCAGCACTATTCAGAATAGCAAAGACATGGAATCAATCTGGGTGCCCATCAATGGTGGATTGGATAAAGAAAATGTGGTGTACATACACCATGGACTACTAAGTAGCCATAAAAAGGACAAAATCATGTCCTTTGCAGGAATGTGGATGCAGCTGGAGGCCATTATCCTAAGTGAATTAATTCATGAACAGAAAACAAATACTGCATGTTCTCATCTATGAGTGGGAGCTAAACATTAGGTACTTATGTACATAAATATGGCAACAGTAGACACTGGGAACTACTAGAGTGGGGAGTGTGGGAGGGGGCAAGGGTTGCAAAACTAATTGTTGAGTACTATGCTCAGTACCACGATGATGTGATCATTCATCATTCATATCCCAAACCTCAGCTTCACAATGTATCAAGGTTACAAAGTTGCACACGTACCCTCTAATCTAAAATAAGTCGAAAAAGAAAAAAAAATTCTCTGTAATACATCTCTTGGCACAGCCATGTAAACCAAGAAGAATTTCTTCTTCTTATGGGAAGAGAGACAATAAATTATGCTTGAAGCAAGGTTGACTAAATAGTCTTATACTTTTTAAAGTTTATATCACAAGGAAATGAGTAATAGTCAATTATTCTTCAATTAAAATCCTTTTAAATTAGGAATATTATTTTCTCTTTTTCATATACATGGCTAAAAGAGATGTTAGTCAATACTTTGTTACTATGTGTCCATAAGGCAAAAGGAAATTGGAATTTGCTTACATCATCAGTTTAAGATTTCTACCCCAGGACAGCATTCCCTCTCATTGCTAGAGTTCCTGTTTATTAAGAAGCAAAGCCATTAATGTGGCCAAAAACTCCCTTCTTTAGGCAGAGAGCTGAAAACACTGCAAAGAATATCTGTATGTTTTAGATATTGAAATGGAACAGAGAACAATAGACATAATTCTAGACTAATATGTGTGTCTGCGTTTTCCTTTTTTAAGAAAAAAGTTCAAAACTAAAAAAACTAAAATAGGAAAAAAGCTTATAGAATGAAGATATAAAGAAAGAAAATATTTTTGTACAGCTATAAAGTGTGTTTGTGTTTTAAGCTGTGTTATTACAAAAGAATCAAGAAGTTTTAAAAACTTTCCGAAGTATTCTGTCTTATTTCTGTGACCAGTTTGTAGTTCTCCTTGAAGGGGTCCTTCACATCCCTTGTAAGTTGTATTCTTAAGTATGTATCCTCTTTGTAGCAATTGTGAATGGGAGTTCACTCACGATTTGGCTTCTGTCTATTATTGGTGTTTAGGAATGCTTGTGATTTTTGCACATTTATTTTGTATCCTGAGAATTTGCTGAAGTTGTTTATCAGTTTAAGGAGATTTTGGGCTGAGACAATGGGGCTTTCTGAATATACAATCATGTCATCTGCAAACAGAGACAATTTGACTTCCTCTCTTCCTATATGAATACCCTTGATTTCTTTCTCTTGCCTGATTGCCCTGGCCAGAATTTCCAATACTATATTGAATAGCAGTAGTGAGAGAGGCCATCCTTGTCTTGTGCCAGTTTTCAAAGGGAATGCTTCCAGCTTTTGCCCATTCAGTATGACATCGGCTGTGGGTTTGTCATAAATAGTTATTATTTTGAGATACGTTCCATCAATACCAAATTTATTGAGAGTTTTTAGCATGAAGGGGTGTTTAATTTTATCAAAGGCCTTTTCTGCATCTATTGAGATAATCATGTGGTTTTTGTCATCAGTTTATGTGATGGATTAGGTTTATTGACTTGTGTTTGTTGAACCAACATTACATCTCAGGGATGAAGCTGATTTGATTGTGTTGGATAAGCTTTTTGATGTGCTGCTGGATTAACATTCCACACTCATGGATAGGAAGAATCAATATTGTGAAAATGGTCATATTTCCCAAAGTAATTTATAGATTCAATGCTATCCCCATCAAGCTACCATTGACTTTCTTCACAGAATTAGAAAAAGGTACTTTAGATTTCATATGGAAAGAAAAAAAGCCCATATAGCCAAGATAATTCTAAGCAAAAAGAACAAAGTTGGATGCATCATGCTACCTGACTTCAAACTATACTACAAGGCTACAGTAACCAAAACAGCATAGTACTGGTACCAAAACAGATATATAGACCAATGGAACAAAACAGAGCCCTCAGAAATAATGCCACACATCTACAACCATCTGACCTTTGACAAACCTGACAAAAAGAAGCAATCGGGAAAGGATTCCCTGTTTAGTAAATGGTGTTGGGAAAACTGGCTGCTCATATACAGAAAGTTGAAACTGGACCCCTTCCTTACACCTCATACAAAAATTAACTCAAGATGGATTAAAGACTTAAACAGAAAAAGTAAAACTATAGAAACCCTGGAAGAAAATCTAGGCAATTATATTCAGGACATAGGCATGGGCAAAGACTTCATGACTAAAACACTAAAAGCAATAGAAACAAAAGTCAAAATTGACAAATGGGATCAAATTAAACTAAAGAGCTTCTGCACTGCAAAAGAAACTATCATCAGAGCGAAAAGGCAACCTACAGAATGGAATAAAATTTTTGCAATCTACCCATCTGACAAAGGGCTAATATCCAGAATCTACAAGGAACTTAAGCAAATTTACAAGAAAAAAAAAAAAATCAAAAAGTGGGCAAAGGGAATAAACAGACAGTTCTCAAAAGAAGACATTTATGCGGCCAAAAAGCATATGAAAAAAAGCTTATCATCACTTGTCATTAAAGAAATACAAATCAAAACCACAATGAGATACCATCTCATGTCAGTTAGAATGCTGATCATTAAAAAGTCAGGAAACAACAGATGCCAGAGAGGATGTGGAAAAATACAAATGCTTTTCCACTGTTGGTGGGAATATAAATTAGTTCAACCATTGTGGAAGACAGTGCAGCAATTCCTCAAAGATCTAGAACCGGAAATACCATTTGACCCAACAATCGCATTACTGGGTATATACCCAAAGGATTATGAATCATTTTACTATAAACACATGTATACATGTGTTTATTGCAGCACTATTCACAATAGCAAAGAGTTGGAACCAACCCAAATGCCCATCAATGATAGACTGTATAAAAAAAAATGTGGCACATATACGCCATGGAATACTATGCAGCCATGAAAAGGAATGAGTTCATGTTTTTTGCAGGGACATGGATGAAACTGGAAACATCACTCTCAGCAAACTAACACAGGAACAGAAAACTAAACACCTCATGTTCTCACTCATAAGTGGGAGTTGAACAATGAGAACACATAGACACAGGGAGGGGAATATCATAAACTGGGCCCTGTGGCAGGGTGGGGGGCTAGGGCATAGCATTAGGAGAAATACCTGATGTAAATGACGGGTTGATGGGTGCAGCAAACCGCCATGGCACATGTATGCCTATGTAACAAACCTGCATGTTCTGCACATGTATCTCAGAAGTTAAAGTATAATTTTAAAAAGTTTGTAAAGCAAAAATATTACAGAAAGCTAAGGGAAATGTATTGGTAGAAAATTATTTTTAAAATAAATTGAATATAGCCTAAGTGAACCAAGTGTATACTGTTATGAAATCCACAGTAGCACACAGTCATGTCCTAGGCCTTCATATTTACTCACTACTCACACACTGATTTATCCAGACCAACTTCCAGTCCTGCAAGCTCCATCTATGGTAAGTACTATAAACAGGTATACTATTTTTAAGCTTTTATACCATATTTTTCCTGTGTCTTTTCTATGTTTAGATATGTTTAGATACCTAAACACTTACTATTGCATTATAATTGCCTACAATATTCAGTACAGTAACATACTGTGCAGGATTGTAGCCTAGGAACAATAGGCTATACCGTATAGCCTAGGAATGTAGTAGGGCATATCATCTAGGTTTGTGTAAGAACACTCCATGATATTTGCACAGGGATGAAATCACCTAAGGGTGTATTTCTCAGAACACATTCCTATAGTTAAGTATTGCATGACTGTATATGCATATTTGTTTGTTCTAACTTCAATGGAAAGAAGTACCGATACTTCTTACCTGTGATCTCAAGATATTTATTAACTTGGCCAAAACTGAGACCACTATCCCTTTTTAGTATCTTATTACAATAACTTAATCTAACTGGGTTTTCTGCCAGGTTTTGATTGAATTAGTTTTAACTTACCCTGCAACTTGCTTAAAAATCCAAACTTCTTTCAGGACATGTGGTGTGTGTTGGGGGGAAAGGAGGAAGCATGTTTAGTAACTTTTATTATAAACATTCAATCATGCAAGCAATATATGAAAATATTTTCTTCATAAAATATTGAGTTATATTTGAAAATTGTAGCAGTTGCCTCTGTTGTATATTCTTCCAAACATTTTCTATGCATTTGTATGCAAAAGTATAGTTTCTTGGGCAATATATAAATATAAATATACACGTGTATATATAAAATATAGTTACATTTATGTTTGCTTGTGTGTGTTTTAGAGTGGGTTTATTCCTATTTTCTTTACAAATGATAGTAAATGCTGCATCCCCCTTTTAAAATTGCTTTTCTTCTCCCTTCTGCATTGTATTTGATAATCTGGATATAAATTAGTTATAATGTTGTAAACTTCCAATTATTCAATATTAAATATTATTTTAGTATTGCAAAATTATTCCTATATATGTCTTTTTGTAAATATGTGCAAGTGCTGTTTCCAGACTGTAAATACCTAAAAAAGGAATTCCTAGGTTTTCAGATCAGTGCATTTAAAAATTTCAATGGATATTGCCAATATTTTCCTTATATATTGTACCAATTGGTCCCATCTCCAGAAGCATGTAAGAATCCCTTTCCTCCTGCAAACTGCCAATACTTTTTATTATGAATTTTTAAATTTTTTTACCAATATGAGTAAAAGATGGTATCTCTTTGCTGTTTTAAATTTCAGGACATTTATTCATTGTCAGCTTTGTTGCCTTGGAAATCCAGATCAGGTTAGGTATTTTATCCGTCTACATTATGGGATGTCTAAAAGCAAGGGTATGACAGGGTATAGGATTTCAAGACAAGGCACAAGAGTAAAGGGAAAATATGAGAATAATCTAGAACTAGGTTATTCTAGAACTCAAGTCTAGCAACAGTCCACACCCTATATACATGCAGACTATGAAACCCTAGCAAAAAGCCTCTCATTAAAATTGTGATGGGTAGGGAAATAACACCACCATAAAAGAACCATCTCTAATGTATCTTATGTAAAAGTTGAAAAGTAAATGCAACTATACAAGGAATGGGAGAACAGACTAGACTTTGATTTCTCCTTTGAATAAAGAACCTTAATTTCCAATTCAAAACATGTTGTGCAGAGGTCATATTTTCCCACCGAAGTTTGCTGTGCATACTTTTTGCTTACTTTCTCTAAAATGTTATATCCATGACTCATGTCTCTTTATCAATTCTGTAAAACTCTGTAGTTTTCTGTTTCTACATGCTGACTTCCCTGAAGAGTAGATTTTTATCTTTTTAAATTTTCTCTCCCCAAATTACATCACTAGAAATAAATTTACCAAAGTCATCAAATACTGTTTATCTTGATCCACGTAATCCACAGAAAAGTTAAAATTAATTAAAGTCACAGTCACCACAAGTGACTAAGTGGACCATTATAAACTACAAAAGCCAAATCAAATGAATGCCCATCTTTGCCAGCCACTGGTGCAACAGCTATTAGTACAAGGCAAGGCTAAGCAATTGATACACATCATTACCATTAGTCAGATATAGTCTTTAACACCACATCTAACCTTTTGTATTTGTGCTAATAGGCTTGCATGTGGTAGAGTGAGTGGGAGGAAGAGCAAACACTTGTAAAGACAAAATAAACTCACATCTACCCTAACAGTGCCAAAAAGATGACTTATCTCTAAGGAAGTTATGTTCCCAAACTCTAAAGTTTGTCAGTCTAAGTCTAAAATCATAGGGTTGGGTTACAGATAAGACAATTACAAAACTCTGGGCTTTTTAAGCTACTTGAGGAGCTCCTTGTGTCTATAAAGCTTGAGGACTTAGTTATTGAACCCTGTGAGAGTTGTATATGGGAGTTTTTCCTGGCAATTCAAGCCATTTGTTAGCATTAGTACTCTGTCAACAAATAATTATAAAGTTTTCTTCCTTGGCTAACCTACAAAAGTAATGATTGAACAGCCAATGGGAGTAAAAAGATAGATAGCATCTCTACTCACATTTGAAAATTCAGAAATGCTTTATTTCCTGTGAGTCAGCCTTAGGTAGCAAGTTACAGTGAAGTTTCAGAGTATTTACTAAGTGGGAAAACCTCCAAGGTTCTGGCAATATGTTGACTGACAGTCCTGGTTTTTATTGCTTTGAGTTTTCCTTTTTGAAAAAAAATTTCTCTAGAAGGTACTTCAATAGGATATTAGAAGAGACTGTTTTATAGATATATTCCTTAATCAGCAAGGCATATTTCAAGTAAGTACCCTCAGTTGACCCCTTTAACCACAGAGGCAAAAAGAATTAAATCTGTATTTGCTTGAGGAAAGAGACCAGGGAAACCAAACTAAAATGACATTTGGAGATGTGAGAAGAGAGAAAATAGCTGCATGATTTTTCATCTAGGACAAGTACTGTCTCATGAGATATATACACAATCAAATTTTACTGTAACTATGCAATGAAGAAATGGTTATAATTGGAAAGAGAAAATCCAAAAAGAAACAAAAGAGAGAAGAGAGAGTTTATAATTTTTAGAAGTGATAGCATTAGCAGCAAAGAAGATGTAATAAAATAATAAGAAAACAGATTAATGAACAAAGAGAATTCAATTTGTCAAACATTTATCAGGTACCTCTTAGAGCAAAGAAATGGACAAAATGCCAAGAGTTCAAAAATTAATAAGATCAACTTTCTTATAACAGTTGCCTTTTATTGAGAACCTACTATACATCACAACCTTACACACATTTTATTACATTTTTCAACATTTTTGTTAGGTTGGTATATTACTATTTTTGTTGGGTGAGGTATATTACTATTTTTATTTTATCAAAAAGAAAACTGAAGATCAGTATTTAAATAACTTTCCCAAGAACAAACCAGTCATGAAGAGTGCAGGTGGCATTCACAACCAGATTTATTTAATTCCAAAATTCATTTTCTTCTTATTACAAACTTCTCAAAGTCAGGCACTAGGCAGTTTACAAATGAAACAAGAAGTGATCATGAGGACAACTGAGAAGGAACTAAGAAAAATGAGAATGGGAAGGTGTTATAATTTGGATGGTTGGTGCTTTCAAAATCTCTTCTTGAATTTTGATCCCCATTGTTGGAGGTGAGGCCTAATGGGGAGGTGTTTGGGTCATAGGGCAGATCCTTCATGAATAGATTAATGCTCTGCCTTTTTGTGGTGGGGGAGGTGAGTGAGTTCTCACTCTATTAGTTAAAAAGAACTTGGCCCCTCCCCACCCCCTCTTGCTTCCTCTCTCACCATGCAATCACTGCACATGTGATTCCCTTCACCTTTCTCCATGAGTGGAAGCAGCCTGAGGCCCTCATCATGCTTCTTGTACAGCCTTCAGGACCAGGAGCCAAATAAGCTTTTTGCTTTATAAATTGCTCAGCCTCAGATATTACTTTATAGCAACACAAACAGATTAAGACAGCATGGGAACTCCAGTGTGTTAGTCCAAGTTCTCTAGAGGAGCAGAACCAATAAGATATATGAACATATAAAAGGAAATTTCAGAGAGAGAATTGGCTCACACAATTACACAGCAAAGTCCCAAGACAGGCCATCTGCAAGCTGGGGAAAGACAGAGGCAGTAGGGGCTCAGTCCAAGTCCAAAAGCTTCAAAACCAGGGAAGATGACAATGCAACCTTAAGTCTGCAGCTGAAGATCTGAGAAGGAGTCCACTGGTACAAGTTCTAGAGTCCAAAGGCCAAAGAAGCTGGAATCTGATGTCCAAGGTCAGGAAGAGAGGAAGCAAGTGTCCAACACAGGAAGAAAGAGAGAGCTAGAAGATTCAGTAAGCAAGTTTATCCCCGCTTCTTCCATCTGCACTGTTCTAGCTGTGCTGGCAGCCAATTGGATGGTACCCACCTACATTGAGAGTGGGTTTTCCTCTCCTAGTTCACTGACTCAGATGTCAATCTCCTCTGGATATACCCTCACAGTTAGATCCAGAAAGAATACTTCACCAGCCATCTAGGCATCTCTCAACCCAATCAATTTGACACCTAGTATTAACAATCATAACCCCTGTTCAGGTATATGGTATTTCAGTCCTATCCTAGTCTTATTGAGGCACAGACAGGAATTGATGATTATAATGATAATCCCAAACCATAAAAAAGCTGTTTTGATTTATATTCTCTACTATCTAAGGAATATAAAATACATTTTAGAATGTCTTATATAATTTATTCAATTTCCTTCTGTCACACTTCAAACATATTTAGGATTGTGCCCTTTCTTATTTCTTTTTTACAGTATCAAAGGAAAAAGTTTCTTCCTAATTTCTTCTCTCATTGAATGTTTCAGTCCATGACAGGAACTATGCTGAACTTTAGAGAGAAAATAAGAAGAGACACAGGATCCCTGCCCGTCCATATGGACTCACATTCTGTAAGAGGGGACAGTTAACAAAGAAATACATAACATTTTATCAGTTGGGATTTCTGCCAAGAAAAAAAGAAACAAAGATCTGTGATAGATAATGTGATGGAGAGCAAATTTAGTTCAGGAAATTATTTCGTTTAGGATTAATTCTCCTAGCATCAATTTCTGTGTTAGTGTTTCTAGTTGCAAACAAAACCTCTGTAAGTAGTTTAAGAAGAAAAATAATATATTACATTATATTACAAACTTTGCAGCATATCTGAGTGAGAGCCAATCTTTGTGGGCCTGCTGCAAGAAATAACAAACAAGCCACATCATACCATGATTTTGGCAATGATACTAACATGCCACCACTGCAAACAGAGATCATAGTTCATAAAAATGATTTTGCTTCATCATTACTAATCCCGGAAATAAAAACATATTGGTCTGATGGGCTTCCCTTTGTGGGTAACCTGATGTTTCTCTCTGGCTGCCCTTAACATTTTTTCCTTCATTTCAATGTTGGTGAATCTGATGATTATGTGTCTTGGGGTTGCTCTTCTGGAGGAGTATCTTTGTGGCGTTCTCTATATTTCCTGAATTTGAATGTTGGCCTCTCCTGCAGAAACCTTAGAAGCCAGAAGGGAATGGGGGCCAATATTCAACCTTTTTAAAGAAAAGAATTTTCAACCCAGAATTTCATATCCAGCCAAACTAAGCCTCATAAGCGAAGGAGAAATAAAATCCTTTTCAGACAATCAAATGTTGAGAGATTTTGGCACCACCAGGCCTGCCTTACAAGAGCTCCTTAAGGAAGCACTAAACATGGAAAGGAACAACCAGTACCAGCCACTGCAAAAACATACCAAATTGTAAAGAACATACACACTATGTAGAACCTGCATCAACTAACGGGCAAAACAACCAGCTAGCATCATAATGACAGGATCAAATTCACACATAACAATATTAACTTTAAGTGTAAATGAATTAAATGCCCCAATTAAAAGACACGGACTGGCAAATTGGATAAAGCGTCAAGACCCATTGGTGTGCTTTATCAATGGGTGCACAGGAAACCCATCTCATGTGCAAAGACACACATGGGCTCAAAATAAAGGGATGGAGGAATATTTATCAAGCAAATGGAAAGCAAAAACAGCAGGAGTTGCAATCCTAATCTCTCATAAAACAGACTTTAAACCAACAAAGATCAAAAAAGATAAAGAAAGGCATTACATAATGGTAAAGGGATCAATGCAGCAAGAAGAGCTAACTATCCTAAATATATATGCACCCAATACAGGAGCACCCAGATTCATAAAGCAAGTTCTTAGAGACCTACAAAGAGACTTAGACTCCCACACAATAATAGTGGGAGACTTTAACACCCCACTGTCAATATTAGACTGATCAATGTGACAGAAAATTAACAAGGATATTCAGGACTTGAACTCAGCTCTGGACCAAGCGGACCTAATAGACATCTACAGAACTCTCCACCCCAAATCAAGAGAAGATACGTTCTTCTCAGCACCTCATCACACTAAGTCTAAAATAGACCATATAATTGGAAGTAAAACATTCCTCAGCAAATGCAAAAGAACAGAAATCATAGCAATAGGGAAAGGATTCCCTATTTAATAAATGTGTTGGGAAAACTGGCTAGCCATATGCAGGAAACTGAAACTGGATCCCTTCCTTACACCTTATACAAAAATCAACTCAAGATGGATCAAAGACTTAAACATAAGACCTAGGAAAAATCCTAGAAGAAAACCTGGGCAATATTATTCAGGTCATAGGCATGGGCAAAGATTTCATGTCTAAAACACCAAGAGCAATGGCAGCAAAAGCCAAAATTGACAAATGGGATCAAATTAAAGAGCTTCTGCACAGCAGAAGAAACTATCATCAGAGTGAAGAGTCAACCTATAGAAAGGGAGAAAATTTTTGCAACCTATCCACATGACAAAGGACTAATATCCAGAATCTACAAAGAACTTAAATAACTTACCAAGAAAAAAACAAACAACCCCATCAAAAAGTGAGCAAATGATATGAAAAGACACTTCTCAAAAGAAGACATTTATGCAGCCAACAGACATAAGAAAAAATGCTCATCATCACTGGTCATTAGAGAAATACAAATCAAAACCACAATGGTCATACAAATCATACCATCTCATGCCAGTTAGAATGGCGATCATTAAAAGTCAGGAAACAACAGATGCTGGAGAGGACGTGGAGAAATAGGGACGCTTTTACACTGTTGCTGGGAGTGTAAATTAGTTAAACCATTGTGGAAGATAGTTTGGCAATTACTCAAGGACCTAGAACTAGAAATACCATTTGACCCAGCAATTCCATTACTGGGCATATACCTATGGGATTATAAATCATTCTACTATAAAGACACATGCACATGTATGTTTATTGAAGCACTATTCCCAATAGCAAAGAGTTGGAACCAACCCAAATGTCCATCAATAACAGACTGGATAATGAAAATGTGACACATATACACCATGGAATACTATGCAGCCATAAAAAAGGATGAGTTCATGTCCTATGCAGGGACATTGATGAAGCTGGAAACCACCATTCTCGGCGACCTATAACAAGAACAGAAAAACAAACACCACATGTTCTCACTCATAAGTGGGAGTTGAACAATGAGAACACATGAATATAGGGAGGGGAATGTCATACACTGGAACCTGCTGGGGATTGGGGGGGCTAGAGGAGAGATAACATTAGGAGAAATACCTAATGTAGGTGATGGGTTGATAGGTGCAGCAAACCACCATGGCACGTGTATACCTATGTAACAAAACTGCACGTTCTGCACATGTACCCCATAACTTAAAGTATAATAAAAAAAACTTGGTTACATCCTCACCAAGGATGGATTTTGTGATATTTCTTAATTTTCTGAGCCAAAGTCTCACACAGGTACATTAACTATGAATTCTAGGTCGTGTGTCTCTGCCTTCGATGCAAACGATCCTGGAAAAGTGATTCCTGGCTTCTATGTTGGAGAGATAGGATTCGGTATGTGAGGCGGTACACAAATACAAGAAGGCTATTCAAAAGATGGTGAGCACCATGCTACAATACCAACAACAGTGGCAGGCACTGCTAGCTGCCTCCCCAATTTCTGGTCTCCACTTCTTCCTAAAGGACACAAGCCTCAGTAACAGGACCCAGGATGTCAACGTGCTCAGCTATAAAATACTTCCTTGCTTTCCCCAAATTCCTTAAAGTGAGGAATCCCCATCTGACATAATTGGAGCCAATAAGACTAGGGAAATTCTGCTGGGGATTTCAAGAAAAGATTTTCTATCTTTTACACAGCTGGCACCCCATTTATTTCTCATTTCTCCTTTTTCCTTTCTGTTTATAGTAATTTGACATTAGGATGGAAGTACAGTAGCTATGTTGCCACCATGAGGCAACAACCATGAAGTTAAAAGCTCACATGCAAGAGATGGCAAATTAGAAAGGTAGAAAGAACTGCTGCCCTGTCCCTAGATGCTCTATCTTCAGATTTTATGTTATAGTGAAGAACTCCATTATTATTAATATTTTTATTATTTGAGGTACTCTATTATTTAAGATACTCTTGGCCAAATCAGTCTATTTCTTGTTACCAAATATTTTCCCAACTGAAATAACCACAAAGAACTTAAAATTGATATTCATTTTAGAAAGATCCAAAAGTCATTTATAACTTCATCAATTACTTGAGGTAGATTGACTAATTCTTATATTACTAAATAAAAATAGCATAGCTATAAAAGAAGATGTTCTCCCTATGGATTAGAATTGAAAAGAGATTTAAAAATTTTACCAAGAAAGTTTACCTTAATATTATATGTATGTAACAATTTCAGTGGAGTGTGTGGAATGCACTCTTTTGAATTATAGCTTGACTTGTATTGTGTTAATGGACTAATTGTGTTCCTCCTAAAATTCATATATTGGAGCTCTAACCCCAGGTGCTTTAGAATATGTCTGTACTTGGTGATAGGACCTCTAAAGAGGAAATTAAGTTAAAAGAAGGCAATTGGGATGGGCCCTAGTGCAATCTGACTGGTATCCTTATCAGAGGAGACTGGGACAGACAGAGACACCAGCGAAATGCATGCACAGACAGAAGGCCATATGAGGAGGCAGCAAGAAGGCAGCTATCCCTTCTGCAAGCCAAAAGAGAGAGGTTTCAAAAGAAACCAACCCTGCTGACACCTTGATCTCTGACTTCTAGCCTCCAGAACTGTGAGAAAATACATTTCTATTATTTAAGACAGTCAGTCTATAATGCATTATTATGGCAGCCCAACAAAACCATAATGCTCATTATTATTCATATAGATAAAGATAGCTATAGAGACATAAAAATCAATAGAGAGATTGATACACACACATATGTAGTGAGAAGATAAGCTCCATGAAGACAGGGGTTTTGTTTGTTTTGTTTAGTGATATCTCTTAGTCATCTGGAACAGTTATTGACACAGGGTTGGTGCTCGATAAATATTTCTCATTGAATTGGTTAATTCTGTTGGACTTCTTTGTATAACGCTTTAAAGATTTTTCTTAAGACACATCATTATCTTCAGAAACTGGGTTCAGATAAAGTGAAGAGATGAGTTGATGATCTCCTTCCTCTTGATCCCCAATGAGATCTAGTCTGGTTACCCTTAAATTTCTTAATTTCCAGACAGGTTTTTGAGATGCAGTGGAAATATTAAGATGTTCCCATCTGCATATCTCTGAAGGAGGCATGAGAGGGCATCAGCCTATTACCTGGAGGTAACCAAAGCAGGCCTAATAGCTCTGGAGGGATGGAACAAATATGGATTGAGCCTTTCAGGTAATAGATAACATATCATCTCAAATCATTTCAATGACAAATATTTTCTCTTTCCCTAAATGTCTGTTTATTTACTTTCTTTTCCTTTTATAACTGAGACATTTGTACTTTTATATAACAGAAATCACACCACATGAAGAACATTCTCATTTTTTTTAGAGCTGTATATAACTCATATGGACATACTATGGTATATTCAATCATACTTCTTCATAAAAGCATTTTTATGGTTTTCAATATTTTACAATTACAAACAAAACTGAAATAAATAACCATGGAAATACATATTTTAATTTCATTTAAGGTGTATCTTTAAGGTAAATTACAACGTTTAAGAGATTACTGGGTCAATAGTAATTGTGTATCTATTTTTTGTTAGATGTTGCTAAATTCTCCCCCAAAAGAGTTGTATTAGTTGTATTTCTACCAGTAATGGATGAGACTATTTCTCCATTACCTAGCCAAAAGAGGTTGTCGCACTTTTAAATTTTATTTAATCTCATTTGAGAAATGGTATCAGTGTAGTTTTAATTTACATATCTAGTTATGAGTGAGGTTGACAATTTTATTCTATACTTATAGGTCATTTTTATATATTGTAAATACATTTTCTGTGCTATATCTTTTGTCCATTTTCCTATGAAATTCTTTTTTTAACTTCGTTCCATCGATTTTTAAGTTTTTTACATGTTAGGAATAATAGATCTTTACTATGTTGCAAATAGCTGCTTCTAGTGTCAGTTGTATTTTGAGTATGTTTATGGGTTTTTTGACATTTAGATTTTAAAAATTTTATATAGCCACATTTTTTAATCTTATATTTTACGGTCTCTAGATTTCCAAACATAGTTAGAATACATTTCTTACATCCAGGTTATAGAGAAATTCACCTGCATTTTCTTTTAGTACTTATACTGTTTGTTTTTTCCTTTTCCTTTCTTGTTTTTTTTTTGTTTACATTTAGTTTATTGATTCATTTAGAGTTTATTCTTGAATATAGTCTGAGGTATATATTTAATTTTGCTGTTTATTTTGTTATAATTTTTCTTTTTTAAAGCTTAGAATTGAATTAATTTATTTTGAATATTTTATTTTATTGATAAAATTATCTAGTACTATGAGTTTTTCTTTGATCATGCTTTAAATGTATTCCATAGATTCTAATATGTAGCCTTATTATCAATATTTCAGATTTTATGTCTTCTTTACCCAAGAGCTATTTAGTAAAGATATTTATCAATTTTTAGGGAAAAGGACATTTAAAAAATTTTTTGTTAATAATTTCTAGCTTTTTTTTTTTAATTAATGGTAGTTAGAGAATACTGCTTATATTTCTACTTAATGGAACTTACTGATACTGACTTTGTGACCTAACATATGATCAACATTTGTGAGCATTCTATTAGTACAAGGTATTTCAATGATATGCTATTAAGATATAACATTTGATCTATATTCATAAAGTCTAAATGATGGTTTATGTTGTTTAGTTCTTTAATATCAACACTTATTTTTATCTATTTTATCTGTCCTCCTAAGAATAGCATATTAAAATATTCTGTCATTGGCTTCCATCTGTTTCATTACACCCCAAGTAGTTTTGCTTCATAAATGGTTGCTGTGTTATTTGGTGCATGTATATTCATAGGTATCCTATACCCTTTCACAAATTTTGATTCAATATTTAAATGAACTCTTCTGTCTATTAGTTTATACTGGTATACATAAACAATTGAATAAACTACAGAAAAGGGAAAGTTCCTTCTTACAGTTTTCCAACTAGTAAATTTAAAAGATAGAAATAGAGAATTAACATTGAACTAACACCACAGTAATAATTTTTGCAGGCAAGATCCGTCAATGGATACCAAAGTTAGTGGGTAAAATTTGAAGATAAATAGAATTTGCAGTTTCAAAGTATATCTTTTAAGATATTTATATTAACTACAAGGGAAAAGACAGTAACTTTACAGAGGAGAAACTCAGCTGACACCAGCTTCCCTGAGTATTTAAGGTTAAGGTCACCAGTCATAAGACGTAGCAACATATGAATCCCTTGATGAGAAAAAAACACAATTATTTCTGTGGCAATTGTGCAAAAAAACAAAAAACAAAAAACAAAAAACCACACACACACAATCTCATTTCAAGCATAAGAAGACATTAGACAAATCCAAATTGAAGGGTAAACTGTGAAATAACTTATTAGTACTCTTCACATTCTCAAGATTATGAAAGACAAAGATTGACTGTGGAACTTCGACTATTAAATGTAATGTGAGATCCTAGATAGGGTCCTGGAACAGACAAAAGACACTTAAAAAGGTAGGAAAAGGTGAAATTTAAACAAAGTCTCTGGTTAATAATTCAAATGTTAATTTTCTGTTCTTGTTTATTTTACTGTGATTATGTATGCTATTTAACATTATAGAAAATGAGTTTAGAAATTAAAAAGTTTTTTAAATTAAGAGACTTCATTTTTTAGAGCAGTTTTAAATTTACAGAAAAATTAAGCAGGTAGTACAGAGTTTTCCCATATACTGCCCTGCTCCCTGCTACATTTTCCTCTATTTTGCATTTATATGATATTTTTTGCTATGATTAGTGAACTGATATTAATGTATTTTTATTAACTGTAGTCCGTACTGTACATTAACTTTTACTGCTTGTATTGTGCAGTCTATGGGTTTCAATATATGTATAATGTCATATATCCACCATTATAGTATTATACAGAATATTTTCAGTGCCCTAAAAAGCCCCTATGTTTTACCTATCCATTCCTCTCTCTCTTCCTTACTTTTTAACCAGTGGCAACCATTGACCATTTTACTGTCTCTACACTTTTGCCTTTTCTAGAATATCATATAGTTGCAATCATATGGCATATTATCTTTCAGACTGATTTTTTTCTTTTAGTGTATACATTTAAGTTTCTTCCATGTCTCTTTGTGACAATTTATTTTTCATCACTGAATAGTATCCTATTGCACATATGTACCATAGTTTGTTTATCCATTCAATTTTTGGCAGTTATGAATAAAGCTGCTATAAACATTCATGTGCAGGTTTCTGTGTGGACATGTTTTCTACTCAGATAAATACCTAGAAGCATGATTGCTTAATTGTATGATAAGACATGTTGAGTTTTAAAAGAAACTGTTAAACTGTCTTCTAAAATGGCTGTACCATTTACATTCCCATCAGTAATGAGTGAGAGTTTCTGTTGCTCCACAACCTTAACAGCATTTGATGTTGTCAGTGTTTGGGATTTTAGCTATTCTGCTAGGTATATAGTGTCATTTCATTGTTATTTTAATGTTGAACATCTTTTCCTATGCTTATTTGTCATCTGTGTGTCTTTTTTGTTGAGGGATCTGGGTGTCTGTCTGCTCAGATCTTTTGCTCACTTTTTGATTGGACTGTTTATTTTCTTGTTATTGAGTCTTAGAAGTTTTTTTTGTATATTTTAGATATATGACCTTAATCAGATTTATGTTTGGCAAATATTTTCTCCCAGTCTGTGGCTCATCTATTACTTAGGTTTTGAAAGTGAATACTTTAAATAGAGATCAGAGATTGGAAGAATTATCAAATGTTGCCTTATTTGGCTATACGGTGTACATAGATGTATGTCACTATCAATATTCCAATTTTATTTTAAGTGCGATCAGATATTTTTACAGATTCATCATAAATAGAGCCTTTTTGTTGTACTGGGAAAGAACCTAAACTTCAGGATCTAATTAAAGAAAATGCTGCCGTCAAAAATAGGCAATGGATATAGTTTTCTATTTACCTTCTCTTTGGTTTATTGAAGGCTGAGAATAATGTCAGTGTTGTGGATTTTTCTGTAGCAGTCATGGCAAACTTTGTAAATGAGAATGAACCTCTCTCATTATTCAATGCGTGAGCATACCAAGTTTATCCTTTCCCCAAGATCCAGGCCCATACATCTTTCTTCTCTGCCTGGCTCAGAACTAATTCAGCTAGCTGAAAGAAGTCATGTGCTCATCAGTTGCAGCACATCATAAGCCTTTTTAAGAAAATAAAATGCACCTGGGCCCTATGTTTCCATTGTTGGATACAGAAATCTTGTCACTAAACCAGTAATTAAAGAAATCACTATTTCAAACACATATTTTCCCTGGGCACTGTGTGTTGGAGGGAGACATGGAAAGTTTCCCTTTATCAACAGGTTAGATCAGGTGAATTAGATTTTACAACAGCCAAAAATAGAGTTTGCTTAATACACTTGATACATTTGTTTTAAAATCGTTTCAATCAGATTCCAGTAAAATCTGACTCAGAGGCAGAGAGATTCTCTGAATAGTCTTACAAATGTAGGTTTATTTTGAGACTGTTAGCCATCAGTCGAGACAGATCTCTGGATGGTTCCTAGCTTCAGGTTAAATTTCAGGCTGACAATTCTAGAAGTTCTGAACTCATTTGATAAATATGAGAATATGATTATCAAAAGGACCTCTTCTACACTGTAAAATTATAATCTACTCTTAAGCTACTTGTTTGTAGTAAGTAAATTCAATTTGTACTTTTGAATATTTATATCTACCAGGAAATGTGCTAAATGCTGGAGTGAGATGGGGTGATAAATTTTTGTTATAATATTGTTATATTTTTAAGTTATATATATAAGTTATATTTACATGTAATAATATATAAAATAAGAATAATAATGTCTACCTCATGGGGTCCCAGTGAGGATTAAATGACATAATACTTACAATATTTGTAAAGCATTTAGTACAGTGTTTGGCACACATCTGACAT
This sequence comes from Macaca thibetana thibetana, assembly GCF_024542745.1. Taxonomy (NCBI): domain Eukaryota; kingdom Metazoa; phylum Chordata; class Mammalia; order Primates; family Cercopithecidae; genus Macaca; species Macaca thibetana. Next base: position 70,769,927 of record NC_065583.1, read on the forward strand.
TCCATAAAATCTAGCCATCATTATGTTGGAGATTACACTCTTGTTGAAACAATAATAAACGTAGTTGTTAAATAAGAATCCATGATACTTGCCAACAGATGTGATCAATAAGACTTTGAAGAAGAAAATATCGATGTGAATAGAAGCAGCCTGGGAAAGCTTGGCTAAAAGCCCTTTGTGCATGTGATAGCATCTTATTGATAGCTCCCTCCTGCTATTTCATCAGGGTGTTTAGGATATAAAAAGTGCTCAACAAACATTCGCTGTTTGAGTGACTTAAGATTTGAGTTGCAAACCCCAAAGATGGGAGGACTTGTATAGGTAAGATGAGAGGATACATTCTGGGTAGGAGCAGAATTTTGACAAAGATGTAAAGGTAGGAATAGGAGTGGTATAAGTACTGATGTAGCAGCACTAGCCACTGCTTATGTAGGGCGGCAGTGAGAGTAGTCAGAGAAAGGCTGGGATGAGACAGCAAGACTTGAGGAAGGCATTAAGAGCCTGGAGGGATATTATGAACTTAACAACTATTTTATGGGCATTGGGTGGTCACTGAAAGTAACTGAGCAGGGAAGCAATGCTAATGAAATGATAATTAAAGAGAATAATATTACTGTAGTGTAGAATTATCAAAAGGTAAGGCTGTAGGGAAGACCTATTACTTACATGTGAGATAATAACAACTTATGGTAGAAAGGACATTGGAAAAGTGAACATTTTCAGTATTGTGGGTTTTTAAAAGACACTCTCATGTAACCTTCAGTGAAGCAGGCTTTATCCTCATTTTACATATGAGAAAACTGAATATCAGAGCTCTCATTAGTGTGGCATGTAACCAGAATTTGAAGCCAGGTTTTCCAGGCTCCAAAGGCATGGTCTTCTTTTATAATAGGACTTAGATAATTGACTATGAAAAATCTGGGGAGAAAATGAAGATGATTTCAAATTTTGATTGTATATGATTGGAAAATTATGACACTATAGGAAAGGAAGAACCAGTTTACAAGAAAAATAATAAATTTAGCTTTTAATACATTGAATTTGAGGCAGCAGTGGGGAACACAGTACCAATGCAAATGAAATAGGGATATGAGTCTGGAGCTTAGAGGTGATATCAAGACTGAAGATACATATCGGGGAGTCAACTGAAGTAGTACATAGTGGGAAGACATGTTCTAGGTACAAAATAGTAAAGACTTAGAACAGAGTTTGGAAAATGCTAAGGACAATTGAGAACTGAAGCCAGTGAACAAGACAAAAGATGGAATGAACACAGAAAGTAGCAAGTGAGATAAGGAAAGTATAAATAGTTTTTTGTTTGTTTTTGAAATAGAGTTTATCAAGTGCCACAGAGTTCAGAGTTTCAGGTGTTTCTATGTATAGATATGTATAGAAAGGAGAGACTCAGTGATAAATGAAAGAGAAAAGGCAGGGTGATATAATGGGGAAAAAGACTAGTCTGGGAGTGGGAAGAACTGGGTTGCAGTAGCAGCTCTGTTATTCTGTGACCTTAGTAAACTCACCAAACATCTCTAGGATTCAGTTTACACATTTATGAAATGAGAGGTTTAATGGGAGATGACTTCTAAAGGTCACTTGACACTTGAAAGTGCTGAAATCCTTAGCTAAAAGGGAACACGTTTGAAAATATGTAGACAAGAATGAGTGCACAATTTTATGGTTGATTCATGTATTCCACATTTATTATGTCCGTGTAATTTATCTATATCTATGTATGCATAGTGAAAGTGGGGGAGAAAACATGATCTCTGGTGTAAAATTTAGAGAGCTTGAGAGATGCTCACAAACTACAAGGTCCCTATATTACAAAGAATTGAGACAGGTTTTTACCAACTTGGAGAAGGAAAAGGAATGCAGAGGACTGTGGAAAGACCTACCAAAAACTCTCAGAAGCCTTCCATTGTAGGCTCCAGTAAAGATTAAGCTAAGAAGCAATTTGTCAGTGAGAACATGGTGCTCCTAGCCCTTCTGTTGTATGTCCTTGTCTCTTGTAACCACTTTGACTTAAAATCTATTGTCTTTGATAATATAGCCACCCCGTTCTTCTCGTAATTTCCATAGAAAATCCTTTTCTTTTTCTTTCAAACTCTTTGTGTCTTTATATCTAAAATGAGTCTCTTGTAGACATTGTACAGATACGTCATTTAAAAAAATCAATTTTGCCACTTGATGGCTTTTATTTGAAGTACAGATGATAGACTTTTGCCATTTAGCTATTTTGTTTCTGTCTTTATGCTTTTTACTTCTCAATTTATATATCACTGTCTTTTTTGGTATTAACTGATTTGTTTGGTAGTGTAACTTTTTTTTTTTTTTTTTTTTTTGAGACAGAGTTTTGCTCTTGTTGCCCAGGCTGGAGTGCAATGGCACATTCCTGGCTCACTGCAACCTCTGCCTTCCAGGTTCAAGTGATTCTCCTGCCTCAGCCTCCCTAGTAGTGTACCATTTTGTTTTCCTTATTCCTTTTTCTGTATGTTTTTAAAGTCATTTACTTGGTCCTACAAAGGCTACAACTAACATCTTAAATGTGTAACAACCAAGTTGAATATCAACTTAATTTCAATAGTATACAAACACTCTGCTCCTATATATCTCCATCTCTCTTGCTTTATATTGTTCTTGTCATAGATTATATTTTTATATATTGTGTGACCATTAAAATAGATTCTACTTTTATGCACTTGCCTTTTTAATTATACAGGAGAGAGGAGTTACAAATTAAAAGTACAGTAATACTGGCTTTTATACTTACCTATATAATCACATTTACCTGTTATTTCTTTATATGACTTCAAGTTACTGTCTATTGTCTTTTCTTTGCAGCCTGATGTACTCCCTTTATTTCTTGTAAGAAAGTTCTATAATAACAAACTTCACTAGGTTTTGTTTATCTGGGAATGTCTTAATTTCGCCTTCATTCTTGATGGGTAGTTTTGCTAGATATAAAATTATTTAACCTTTTAAAGTAATTACTTATTTCCAGCATTATAAATATGTCACTTTCCTCCTTTCTAGCAAGTTATGTCTGTTCTATTCCTTCTAGAACCAAGAGTCAGGTCCCACACTGGGCACCCAAGCTGCTGTTTTTTTAAGACCGCCATGCCACGATCCAGAGAAGACGGGAGCCAAGGTAAGTCAAAGCCACAAAGCTTTCCTACCAATAAATTGCCTTTTTCTTGATATAACATTCACATGGTTGCTGTAAACTTTTGACTGTTTTCCAGAGTCTGACAAAGTGGGTTCTGACAGTTTCTGGTTGTTTTCTTCTCTTTCCATGGAGGGATGGGAATCTCGAGCTGCCTACTTGTCATTTTTCTGTTGTTACTCTCCCAGTTGCGAAATGCAGGACAAATCACCGCCTCTCTGTATCTATTTCATTCTTAATCAAACAGCACAACTCCAAAAACTGTCACAGGGATGTTGTGAGGAAGCTATAGAGATTTTTAAAAACAGTGTGCAAAAAAGTTTAACTTCACATATTTTTGTTGATCTTCATTTCTACCTAAAAAAATATAATTCATCTCTAACCACTAGCCTGAATAGTTCTCTCACATCAGTAGGAGAAAAACATTGGTTTTATTTCAACATTTTATTGAACTTTTCATATTACACAATTTACCCAAAACATTTAAAGTAACAGTAAGACAAACTTAAAAAAAAGAAAAAGTTGTACAGACAAAACATCTCTAGGTGAGGCAATATGTAAATTTAATTGTCAAATCATGATTTTGTTACTCTGCTATACAACTTGGTACCATTATCACTGATACTAAATGACTGAAGAGTAAGACATTACACATTCAGTTTATATGAGAAAAAGAGATTATTTACAACTACTTGAAAGAGAAACAGAAATGCCAACAATGGTATCATTCAAATTCTAGTGCAATGTGAATTGTTACCAACAGATTTTATTTGCTTATATAAATTTTGAAAATAATTCAAACCTGGCTACCTTATTAGAAGCTGACAAAGTAGTCTTTTCTGTTTCAAAATATCAGTGGACAAACATCCTCCACAACCTCAGTTGATACAACAAATATAAAGCATCATTTTTTTTTTTCATTTCATGAACAGATATACTAACACTTAGGTGGAAATACTACGGCATTTGTACTCAATAAAGTGAATGCTTTGTGCAGTTTTAACAAAGCTGCTGCTAAAAAGACAGTTGTGAGTAGTCAGGTACATCTGCCAAAGTAAGCAAGTTCTCACCTCTCCAGTTCTGTATGTTTCTGAAAACACCAGCTAAGGTATCAAATACCCATTTTCAAGTTACTTGTTTCTACTATATCATATTTATAACATCTCGTGCTGAGATTTTGGAGGCTTTAATAGATAACCTTATTAACTCAGATAATTTTTTTAAGAGCCCACAAAATAGAGAGTGGCATTTCAGGAAGGTCTACACACATGTATTTAGTCAGTTAATTCATAAGTTCACTTTACACAGTAAATTAAAATTTACCAGTTTTTAATTGCTTTCAGTATACTTGACTCAAATTAAGAAACCCTACAATGTAAGGCAAGTGTATCACAAGCTCAGTGGCCAAAATCTGGCTTATATAAGAGGACCAATGGGCCTGTGGAATATTTAATAGAATCTTTTTCATAACGCTGTTAGTTCTATTGAATTAAAAAAATACTATTTTGAGCTGTTATTATCTTAAGAAGTGTAGTCCATGGATATTTGATTTGGCACCTACATTAAAGAAAGATAACAATTTTAAAAAGGGAAAGAGTGTATCTTATGGTTATCTCACTCACTCTTTTCAAAATTCAGTGCAACATATTTGGCTAGCATAAATTTAAGTGCTTGACCATTCAAGATTTTGTTTCAACTAATTTGGAATGGTAGTAAAAAATTACTCATATTTTACTTCCTATGTTTCAATTTTAATGTTAATTTGTATTCCCTTTCTCCAAAAAGGAAAATAAGATCAACCTTACTTGTGTGTGGTTCAGCCTATCGGTCTGATAATTATTCCACAATAAAATGAATTTATGTAACTATTTTCAGCTAACTTCCAACAAATATCCTGAAATATTTAATTTTTAGCTAAATAAAGCATCCTATGGATTTTCGTTAGTAAATACTTGATTCTATTCAGATTCTTTTCTAGAAATTTTTCAAACTTGAAATTTTCTGGTTTACTCTTATCTGAAACTATCTTAATTGAAAGCAATTTAAATGCTATTGGTTCGACAAAGTAAACCTTAATCTAAAATATTCACCATAAAATATAAAATGTGATCAGTGGTGTTTATTTACCCCCTCTTGGTGAATTTAAAAATGGAAAATGTAGGTGTTTCAGTAACCACACACACACACATAGGAGAGATTTGCTACTTATTACTGTTTTTACACTTTTTGCATATCACTTTTTTGTTCCAACACTACTATTTGCAAAAAGTAACCATTTCTGTGACATTTAGCAAGTACAATTTCAGTTACTATGCATTCTTGGTTGGACAATATCAGTGCAAAGTCACTGTATTCAGAGAGCTAAATGGTTCGTGATACAACTGTGATTATTCATGTGAAGAAATAAAACTTTAAAATGTCTAATGATACAGCAAACACATGTCATTTTACTATACAAAGTGCTTAACCCACCAAATTACATTTAGGAACAGACAAAATGTTTTTATTAAACTGATGAATTTTTTTTTGCTTATTATATGTTGAAATGTACTTTTTCCCCACCCATAAAACACAAGGGCATATTTCCTTTAAGGTTTGGATTTTTCTTCAGTATTCATCTAAAGAAGTTTAAATAAAAGGTGATAAGAATAATTGCTTTTCCCTCCATGTAAATCTATTTTGGAAAACAAAATTTAAAGCAAAAACTGAAAGAAAATAAAAACGGAAGGCATTATCTAGTGATGACTATATAGTAGACAAGAGGCACAAATTCCCAGATGAATTTTAATTTTGTTTCCTCTCAGACAAGCCATTCAGACATAAAAGGTAAATGAGGTTCACTTAAGTACACAATTTGTAAATGTGGAAACAGTAGTAATTGTCATGATTTTTTATATTCTCTCTTAAGAGTGGCTCTAAAAACAGTCCGATGATTCACACAAGTAGCAAAGCAAACCAAACTCTATAAATGTATGATAAATTAAGTTGCTAGCACTGAAACACTGGGTTTGGATATGGACAAGGATGTTGTCTCTGACTTGCATCTTTTGGGTACCTTGGCTTTTGATATTTTGATGTTCAAGTAGAAAGTGCATGACTTCGTTTTATGCAATAAGGTGATGTAAGTGTAGAAAACGTGTAGGGATGAAGGAAATTCCAAGTTACATGTGTCTACATAAATGGCTTTATAAAATCAATATATATAGCCATTAAGATAGTTATATAGGGACAATGCAATTTAAAACCTTTTTACTCCTGCTTACAGATTGCCAAATCTAATCATACCTTAAGTCTTTTTCAATAATGATGTCATTTATATGCTTAAAGGTAAAAATCTCCCGATTGTATTAAGGACATTAACACACTACACTGTATTAAGGATACTATACCAACATCAATCTAGAAGGTAAAATAAACATTTAATGAATATTTAAGTCAGATGAAATAGATTCAACTCTATAAAGTTTTTAGATTTTGTAATAAAATTTTGCTTCTGCCTAGGATCATGTTTACTTCACCATGAGTGCTACACTAATTAGAATTTAATAAGTGTTATTTTTATTGAGTTTTCAAATTTGGAAGAGTTTTGATCCAAAATATGTACCTATGCCTTAAAAAACAAAGTCAAGATAATCAGCATGGGCTTTTGTACCAATTTTACTTTCCAATCCATTTTCTTCCCCAGTATTTCACTTTTATCCCTCATAACTTTATAGCAAATTATCCAGATTACATCTTCCAGACTACTCAGTGAGGGAACCTAAATCTCAAATGTTATTTTGAAGAAGTGTAGAGTAAATAATTTTGGTAATCTGTAAAACAGCTGCATGCAGTGTGTACTGTATTATAACAGCACCAAACCCTTTATAAAAACCAAACACTCCTTCCTCCTGCCTTATGGTATTGATACAGTCTCTCATTCCCTCATACTGTGTATTAATTGGAAGCACTTCATAGCCAAGGTCTGTATTGTCAATTATTGTGCGTGTTCCTTGAATGTGAAGGCGGTGCAAAACTGTTTCCAATGGGTAAAGTATAACGTCAGAACAAAGACTGGCAGCAAAGTTAGCAATAAGTTCTGGAAAATAAGCATCCAACATACTCTGCACAGGGCTAGTGCTCTCAGCTAGGTGGCTATTGTAAGTCTTTCTCTTTAGAATTAGTAGGACAAATTTCTGAATAACTGAGCTGATGATGTAATGAAGAACTCCATGAAGCACCGTAGGGAAGATCAAGGAAAGAAGCGGAAGAAGTCGTTTGCTGTGAGGCACTCCCATGCCTATCACTCTTCCAATTCCTTCTTTAACACATTCCAAAATGCCAGTATTATCTCGAATTATCTCACTCTGAAATAAAAATGAATAAGTAAAACTTAACATTTGCTTATTTTGCCACAGAAAAAGGACTCTTTCTAGGTTCCTTTTAAATCCTAACATAGTGACGGAAGAGGGAAACATCCATGATTTGCAGACTTTAACTGTTATCTAGGCATCAGTTTTTTTTCAAATAAAATCTCATAAAACTGCTATCAGTGAAGTTCGGAGTTAATCTTATTGGGGTAGGGAGACTAGGGAGATATGTAGGTGGATACATCTCAAGAAACTTCTTAGAACTTGTGAAAAGGCAATAACTATGTAATGCTTAAGGAGACACTATGGTGCTTATAGTTCTTAAACATGTTTAAATCCTGCCTCCATTACTTACTGACTATGCAACTATTGTCAAATTACTTAACTTCTCCTAAGCAGAGTTTCCCATTCTACAAAAATGGAAATGACCATTATCTACTTTTCATGCACAGGGTTGTTGTGAATATTAAATGAAAAAAGGCTTGGCACTTAGGAGTCACTCAATAAATGTTAGTCTCATTATCACCTGCAATGTCTGCTTTTGTAGAATTTTGGGGATATGAATAAGAAAGTTTGATATGGATTACCGAGGTATAGACAGATAGAAAAGAACTTGCTAAAAGGCACTTTGGCTGCAGCAATGACTGCAGAAAAGTAGCAGATGAAATTCATAAGGTAGCCAGGGGCTATATCATGCCTTATAGACTGCTCTGTAGACTTTGGCTTCTACTCAGATGGGAAATAATGGGTTGATTTTAAGCAGAAGATGGACATGACATAATTTATATTTTAAAAGAATACTGGCTGTTGTGCAAAGAAGGACAAGATCAGTTGAAAAGCCAGTTCAAAAGTTACTGGAATCATCCAGTAAAGGGATGATGGTGGCTTGGACTAGAAGGTGGCAACAGAAGTAAAGTGGTTCAATTGTGCTTTTGTCCTAAAATCAAAGTCTATGGGAATTACTGGTGAATTGCATTTGGGGTATGCAAGAGAAGGGTCAAGGATAACCCCTAGGTGGTTGTACAGAGGAACTGGGGGGAATAGCCTTGCCTTTTATTGAGTTGAAAAACTGCCAGAGTAGCAATCTGGTGAAGATCAAGAGTTCAGAAATGTTAAGTCAATTAACTCCAAATGGAGTTCAAAATAGAAATTACAGGAAAAAGGTACACAATGGACCTACAGATGATTTCGACGATATCTCAACTTACGTTTTCAAATTTATGACAGGTTTATTGGGATGTAATCCCATTGTAAGTGGAGAAGCATTGTATTATAAATGTGGGTGTCTTTAGTAAATAGATGATATTTAAAACTATGAGACTACAGTGAGCTTGCCTAGCCTTCTAATCCATCTTCCTACTTCTGACCCTGACCTCCTTCCCGCTGGTTTATTTTTAATACAACAGTCAAAGAGATCCTAATAAAGATGTAAGTCAGATCACACCACCGTTCTCCTCAAACCTATCAAAGACTTTCCCTCCTTCCCAAACAAAAGCCCAGTTATTACAATGATTTACCATGTCCTATATAATCTGGTCCTCTCTTACCACTCAGGCCTCATCTCCTGTATTCTCCCCTTGCTTAGTTAGCACCAACCATAACAGCTTCCTTTCTACTTCTCAAGCATGCAAGATACAACACACATGACACAGTCCCACCTAACAGTTTTTGCACTTGCTTTCCCTCTAAATAAAACTCAACATTTGCTTATTTTGTGCTTAGTTAGCACCAACCATATCGGCATCCTTCCTACTTCTCAAGCATGTATGACACAACACACATGACACAGTCCCATGTAAGGGTGTTTGCACTTGCCTTCCCTTGGAATATTCTCACAAATATCCATGTTGATCTTTACACAAATGTCACCTTCTCAGTGAGGCCTTTACGTATCTTCTTAAAAAAATATTAACTGCCCCCCTCACCCATTACACATCCTATTTGCCTTCCTTTCTTTATTTTTGCTCTCTTTAGCAGTTAATCACCATGAAATATACCTTATATTTAGTTGTTTATGTCTACTTTCCCCATAAGAATATAAGTGCTATGAGAGCAGAGCAATTTGTTTTTGTTTGCTGTTGTATCCCCAGGGTCTATCACAGTACGTGATACAGGCAAGTACTCAATAAATATTTGATAATTTTTTTTTTTTAAGTTTAGCAGTTAAGGAAGATAATCTGAAAGGTAAAGTGATGTAATTAAAACCTTTATTTAAAATTATAATAAGTCTGAAGTTGATTTTAGGGAATATGAGTCAATATGAATCCCTAATCAGTAAAAGGATATATAAGCATTGTAACCTAAAAACAATCTTGTATGAGTACACAGAATTGACTTTTAAAATGCAGGGACTAGTACAAGGACTTTTTTTTTTTTTTGAAAAGACAGAGTCTCACTCTGTCGCCTAGGCTGGAGTACAGTGGCGTGATTTCGGCTCACTGAAACCTCTGCCTCCCGGGTTCAAGCTATTCTTCCACCTCAGCCTCCCAAATAGCTGGGCCAACAGGCGCCTGCCACCACACCCAGCTAATTTTTGTATTTTTAGTAGAGATGGGATTTCACTTTGTTGGCCAGGCTGGTCTTGAACTCCTGACCTCATGATCCACCCACCTAGGCCTCAAGGATTCTTAATGAAGAAATAGATCACTACAAAGTTCATGATGACTGGGTAATTATGAAGGATGAAAGAAATGTAAAAATAAAATCTTTCCTAAAACAAAAACTAAAGTTTTGAGTCTTTAGTGTGAAGATAACAATAGTATCATTAATATATTGCCAGGGAGAAGAGGTTCTAAAGGAAGTTAATTTTTAGAGGGACAGATGAGATTATTTTTGTAAGTTGAGTCTGAAGATTTAACTCACATAAGATTAGAACTAAAGTGATTCCTGTGAATAAATTAGCTCTTCCAGAATAATGAGTATAGGATAAAAAAACAGAGGGTCAAGGATTGAGCTTTAAGATATAACAGAAGAGATGGCAAAGGGGTTATTGAAAAAAGATGTTCAAGAGAGAGAAATCTCAAGAAAAAAGAGTTCTAGAAAAGCAGACAAAAGAAATCAAAAGGCGTTAGCAGGTGGAACTTGAAGCAGGAAACAAGAGGTAAATACTGGGTTAAAAAAAAAAAACATACACAGAACAAACACTATCACATAGTGAGCCGGGCACTTACATAAATAACTCATTCAATGTTACACCTCAGTTATTAAAATACTATTCACAATTTATGGATAAGAAAATTATAAAGGTAAGAAATCTGTCTAAAGTCCCAGGTCTAATTTAAGCAGAGAAATGTGATAATGGGTCTGTCTCAAGCTAAAAGTTGTTTTCCCCAATAAATCATTCTGCTTAGTTGTTTTTCCTTAAATAATTACTTTCCTGACATTTTTCCCTTATCTTTAAAATGAAGCTATCTCATACAAGTGACAACTCTGTAAATTCTATAGCACCATACAAAAATTGTATCATTTATTTAACACAATGCCAAATGCAAGGGGAAGGAGGGAAAGTATTATTTGGGTCGTAAGACATTAACTTCAGTTAACTGAAGTTAGTTCTAACAGAAATAATAATAATAATAATAATAATAATAATAATAATAATAAATAATAAATCAAAGATGAATGATACAGCCAGAAAAGATACAAGGTAGAGAATAATAATTAGAAGAGCAAAGGCTGATCCAGTGGGAGTTTCTACAGAGAGGGCACTCACATATACTAGAGAAAAGAATATGCTAGAGGATCTGATGTGGAAATAGAAGACATGTGTAAAAATAGTGGGATTTTGTATACAGGTGAAGTAAAAACTACCTTCATCTTACAGTTTTAAGTGTAGGAAGAAGGGTAAGACATTTAATTAAATGTACTTGAAGCGCCACCATGTGGTTAGGAATAGTAACACAAGCAAACAGAATTTAAAGTGCTGGCAGAAAATTGCTTCAGCTTTGTAGTATTTACCCCACCCAATAGTATCAAATGTTACTTAAAGGCATATTTAAAAAGAATCCTGTCAGTAAACTACCTGTGGGGACAACCTGCTTCGTGTTTGGATGATTATCCAACATGTTTATTCTCAGGTAATTTTTAATTTACTGTCCAATGATAAGCCATAACCATCTGGGTTGTATGTAAGGGCCTTAAAAAGTTTATAGATTCTTTGTTTTCAGAGCAAGTTATAGGCTGTGTTCTGAGATGTCTAAATGAAGAGTATAGTTGCCTACGGAAAGGACAAAAGTAATTAAAACTAGCAGTGTGACTTAAGATGGCAATGGAAATATACAGACAAGCAATGTGTGATATAACTGTGATATTTATAAAATAAACATTTTAAGACATAGTCTTAAAATTTTCTGCTGAAATATTAGATATATACAATATACTGAATAGTCCAAAAACTATTCTTAAATAAAAAGAATGACAGTAAAAAAAAAAAGCTCACCTGCACTGTTTCAATCAGACTTGCTGAATAAAAAGGCATTGCCACCACATAAGTTAGGCTATAGAAATTAAAACAAATTTATCAGTATATTGAAACAAGGTGCTTATACGCATTTTTTAAATATCTGCTTTAATATGCCAACATAATTTATAGTCAAGCTAGAATAATCTTTTTAACGTTTTCAACTATTAATACCTATAGCCTAAAAATTCTAACTTCAGAAACCTGTAACATAGGATGCTTTATTCAACAGAAATGAAAAAATCAAATGACAAAACAAGGACAGCCTGCAATGAAAATAGATTGGACATCTACCTACACATAGCTAATGCAGCCTATAAATCTAAAACTTAAAATTTAGGATGAGGGATCCATTCCATAGTTTGCCTTTTTAATGATATTTGAGCAAGTAAACTTTTCTGTTACTATCCTCTTATATCGATTCCCAGATTTCCCATCCAGCAGAGTTAGGCCAGTCTTCAATGGTGAGTGAAGTCCCCTTTTATTATTAAAAAAACAACATTATACAGCTTTGCAAAGTTGTTTTCTATCACCAATATTTAGACAGAGTAATATTACAACTTTGCAAGCCTGCAAAATATAGTTATTCAAAATAATATCAAGGTGGGACTTACCTAACCCTTATGGGCCAGGTCCTGGCAAGTAGTGGTTTTCAAGGTGAATGGAACATCACTAAGTAATAATGTGCTGGAATGTCCCATTGAGGGAGCCAGCAAGCTGGGGGATTTCCAATTCACAATCTTCAAAAAAAAATTAAAAAGTGAAGAATAAAATTCTAATCTACAAAAATGGTTACCGTTGTAAAATCACTAAGTGCCTTTAGGACTACATTTCAATGTCACTAACGTTTTTTGGGTTTGCTCATCACCATACAAATACATTTGTATCTCTGATTAACAATAAAATAGTTATACTTTCCTTGAAAATCCGGGTTAAATATATTGGAGACCCATGCTAACTTCCTAAGAATACACACACAAAATTAGTCTGTGATTCCAGCCTTTCAAATTGGTAAGATTTATTTTAAAGATAATATATATTTCAAGATTTATTCCTAAACTCTGTTACTTGTCCTTTGAAGTTCTAGTCCCACAAACATTTCACTGCTCTAATTTCCTTCTCTACAGTTATTTATAAGATTTGTTTCCAGTTCTAATACTATAAAATTAGTGAAAATGTCCAAAAAAAAAAGCCATTTTTTGATACTTACGATTTCAGTAGAAGGTGTTCTCCTATTTGTTTAGGACTCCATTTATGTAAAACCTCCCTAAAACATAAAAATAAACTTAAATAAAACAAAAGCCATGTTACTTAAAACATCTGGAATTAGTGCAATTTTCAAAACAGTAATCAACTTCTACTTTTTTTTAATCTGTAGGAGAAATATATTCTAATGGTGAACATTTTCTTTTCTGGAACACAGGGTAAACAACTGTGATGGTTTAAGAGAAAAAAAAATACAAGGTGTTTTCGTATGTGCTGATAGAAGGGACTGGCAGAGAAGCAAGAGGCACAACTGATTATGAAAGTAAACATGAGAAAGTGAAGAAAATTAAGATGATAGGTTAAAAGAAAGAGAATAGATATGGAAACAAAGAACAGGATTTTAAAAGGCTTTACAAAGTATATAAGAATGGGATTTTTTTTTTTTAATTAAGTAACTCTAATGCAGGCTGACACATTACATTTATGTAGTACCTAATTTCCGAAGGATCTTTACTTAGTACAAGTACATAATTTTGTGACCATTATATTCTAATATCTTTGTGAGCACCTACTAAATGCCATTACTATGCAAAGTGCTTTGCATGAACTATTTCTAATCTTCATAATAACCCTATTTTCTCCATTTCATAGATGAGGAGATAGGATCAGAGGGGATTAATAACTTACCCAAACCCAAGTAACATGTTACTGTGGAACTGTGTTCTACACCTCTGTACTCTCTGCCTGTACTGCCTCTCATCTTATTTGATACAAAGAAGAATCTTGTAAGATAAGCAGAGGAGATACTGTCACACTTGTCTTACTGATGAGAAAAATCAGGGTCAAAAAGATCACAGGGAAATGTTCAAAGGAAACAGGCAAAACGCCAGGTCTGGAACCAAGGTCTAGGATTGTGTGCATTCTGTCTGCTAGTTTGGTTACTTTTGGAAAACAAGAAAAGAAAGAAAAAAAAAGGAAGAAAGAAAAAAAAAAAAAGAAAGAAAGAAGGAAGGGAGGGAGGGAGGGAGGCAAGCTGAAATGAAATAGAACCAAAGGGGAAAAAAGGGAGTAAGTTCTATCACGAGAAAAGTCCAAAAGAGTCAAGATTACAGAGAGTAAAAAAAAAAAAGAAAAAGAAAAAAAAGAAAAATGTAACTAAGAAGAAAAAAATAAAAAGGCAGCGGAGATAGGAGAAAAATGAAAAGAAAAAGAGAAAAAAAAAAAACAGGGAAGTGCAAAATAAAGATAAGACTTGCTACCACCAGTTCCTCTGATGGAATTGGTACTCATTCCATCATGGCTACAACAGGACTCTAGAAAAATGTTTTCTATTTCAAATGACTGAATTTGAAAAACAACAGCATATAAAGGAGTACGTACATCAGAGACTTTCAGACAATAGAACAACTACCCCTGATTTCTAAGACCTTAGAGCACCTTCTGGGCCAAACTCTGATTAAATTACTATTAGCATATTTATTTGGCCTGAACAACACAATGTAGCTGAAATCATATTATTCAATGATTAAGTCGAAAAATATAAAAAATAGATTAGGCCTCCCATCTTATGGAAAGTTACTTTATGATTATAAAACAAAATATGTTACATGCTTTGTAAATCATCTTGGCACAACTAATACTCATGGCCTCAGAAAGTATTACCAGAGTTTATGATGACATCAATTTTAAGTATAAAATTGTCGTAAACATTAAGGACTGGATAGCCTCCCCTTTAAATACAACTGTCAATTCTGAATTACCTCCCCTTTGATGACTACTGCTAATTATTAAGATCATTAAGATAAAAGAAAAGGAGATTTAAAACCAAGTATTTAAAAAATGTTTTTGGGACTCTTCCTTGTATGTTCTCTACCACTTTATAAAATGGGTAAAATTTACTATTACAGCTCTAGAAATTTAAGTAAGCATACTTAAAAGCGTCAGTTGAGGGTAAATGTAAAATCTTGTCATTAAACCTTTGTATAATTCATTATCAAATACTAAACATATAAATATATCTAAATGAACTATTTTCAAGCAAAAGATGCCCTCGCTAATATGCCAAAAAAAAAAAATCAATAAAATTTATTCGAGTACCTTGCTTTTCTCAAAACAGTCTAGTTTTTCATTTAACAGATCAAAATACATACTCCTATGCATAATCAACACAAAAAGCAATAAAATTCTAAAATACCTCTAATTTAGCAGTCTTTAATTTTCAAATGGTCAAATAGCTATCCTCATTAAAAAAAAAACAAAACCTAAAAAAAACACTTCCCCAACCTACCCTAAACCCCTCATCTTCCAGTTACTTCTCTTCATCAATCCTAGTCAGAGCCAACGTTCTAAACTTGCTGTTTCCATGTCCATACTTTCCCATTCACCTCTGAACCCACTTCAGATTGGTTTTGAACAAAAACAGCTCTTGCCAAAGTCTCCAGTAATCTCCATGTCATTAAATCTGATGGACGTTTTTAAGTCTCTACCTTATCTGACATTTCAGCAGCCATCAGAGCCTCGTGTTCTTCTCTCCTTGAAGCACTCTTTGCCCCTGTACTCCACTAGCCCATTCTCTGTTGGTTTTTATCCTGCCTTCTTCTGGTCTCTCCTAACTCCTTTTCAGGATCACCTTTCTTAACCCAGCCAAACCTTGTTGGAGTTCCTAAGGTTCAGGCCCTCTTCTTCCACCATAGGGTATCCTTCTTCCCTAGGGACCCTCGTCTCTAGGGTTAGAACTACAAAATCTCCAAAATTAATTTACCTTCAGTTAAGAATTCATTATATGCCAGCCCCATATCATGGGCCTACTCCATGTGGATATGATAAAAGCACTGAAAATGCACTTGTCCTAAAGTCTAACTTAAAATCTTTCTTTTCTACTTAAACTCTTTCAGTGTTCCCTACTCAGGAACTGTTAATCAGAAAGGAAATCTACTGAATTTGAGGAAGATTTCATTGTGTTTAAAATAACATGTGTTTAAAATAAGCAAATTCAGAGGGAACTGTTGGAGAAAGACTACAAGATGTTTACAATGGTATAACCACAAATGTGTGATGAGTCAAAACTAAGTTGGAGTTCAACCAAATGGGTTTTGTGACAGACTGAACCACACAGGTGGCCTTGGTTACAGGAACTCCTACCTCACGTTAACAGTATGAAAAAAGCCACATGTAAATTAAGTAAAGGGTACTGTGGGGTAGAATGACACATGGTTTAACTCACTCCAACTGGGGGAGAGGATTGGGAAGGGTTTAGCAGTAGATAAAGAGATCACACATGATGATCCTGGGTAATAAATAATTTGTTAAAAAGTAATACTACTGAGAAATTATAAATTTGCTGATTTAATGAACACTAGAGATCTGCTGTTTTTCTCTCTGATTTGATCATAAACTTTGTAAAAAAACTAAATGTTGGCATATCTATACTATCTCCCCTGTTCTACCTAGTAATTGTTATGCAATTAAAAAACCCCAGGCTAGGAGACCTCACAGCTCATCCTCCTTATGTAGTAGCTTCTGTGAACTGCTTTTAATGTTTAGTGACCTTGTTTGCCACAACTCTGCCTTCTTCCCATTAATAGGAAAGGTCAAATCTGCCCAAAGAAGAATAAATAATTTTTTAAAAGATATTCACACTATACTTCAAAAAACAGCTTCATTTGACAACTAATTACACAAGCCCAATACAAGAAGTCATCCTTGATACTGCCTTCTCTCTCATCTACCATTCCTAAAGCATCACCAAATTCCCTCAATTTGACCTAAGTATATTTCAAAACTATCCACTTACCTCTATCTCAAAAGATACCACGCTGATCTTAGCCACTATCATTTCTCACCTTTATTATTGTAATAGAATACTAAGATGTCTCCTTTTATTCACTTCAGTCCTCATGCAACCTTTTCATCTACAGTTACAATGACCCTTTGAAAACAAACCTGATGTCACTGACCTTACTGAACCTCTTCAATATTCTTATAATGGCCTGCAGGGCCACACATGTTCTGGCTCCCACCTGCTCTGTACCTTACCCCTGGCCAGAGCTCCAGCCATGTTGAGCCTTCTCTCAGTTACACCTGAATTCTCTATGCTCCCCACTGCAACAGCATTTTTATACAAATTGGTATGTACCTCCTAATTACCACTCTGATCTACTTTTAAGTGTCATGTTACTAGGGACACTTTCTAGCCCTTTAATACTTTCATGGAACTATATTCTTTTCTTTCAGAAAACAAATTTCAATTTGCAATTATTCATTAATGGAATTATTGTTCTTAGTGAATGTACTTTTATTAGATTCTGAGCTTCCTGGCAACAGTTACCTTTTGTTTCCTTTCCTCATTGTAAACCGGTTTTTAGCTTAGAACCTGGCACATAGTAAGTACTCAGGAAATGTTAGCTAAGTAAATGAATGAATTAATGATTGGGGCTTATCACCAAAATTATCCAAGTAGAAAAATGCAATAGAGGTTACTATTTTGTCTTCTTTAGAAAGATTCAAAATGATGAAAATATATTCCCACTCAGTTGACATGTCTGTCTACTAAGAAAGTTAGATGATAAAATTTTATAAAGTCCTATGCCTTCCCATTCCTATTTTTGTCTTCCCTGTAACCTGAAATTAATGTTATTCCTTCATCTCTGCTTTACAGAGGCAACATTACTTGCCTAAGGTCCCAGAAATAAAAAGTGAAATAGCCAGGACCTGAACCAATAGTGTTCCGGTTGCAAATATAGTCAACCCTCCATACCCATGGGTTCCACATACATGGATTTGGGCAACTGTGGATTTAAAATATTTATTTATAAAAGAGATAGTTGCATCTGTACTGAATGTGTACCGAGTTTTTTTTTTCTTGTCATTATTCCCTAAACAATACACAACAACTATTTACATAGCATTTACATTGTATTTGGTATTATAGGGAATCAAGAAATGATTTAAAGTATACAGGAGGTTGTGCAGAGGTTGTATGCAAATACAACACCATTTTATAAAAGGGACTTCAGCATCTCTGGATTTTAGTATCCACTGGGGGTGCTGGAATCAATCCCCCAGAGATACGAGGAACAACTGCATTGAATTTTTTTCACGCTACCAAATGGAATTTCCTGCATTTTTGTTAATTTTTTATAGAACTGTTTGTTAGATAATTTCAAGAATATTTGACTATAAGTACTAACTTGAGATCTTATCTAGTGATATAAAAGCAATAAAGTGAATAGTTAGCCAAACAAAGAAATACAGATTTTTAAAGAATAAAACAAGAAACTGAGCTACCCAAATGTTGCTGACCTTTCTAATCTTTGTTTTGTTTCAAACCTTTTAGCAAAGCTTTATTTAAGGAACTTCAGGACTATGAGGTCCTTCAAAAGAAATCACATTGGAAAAAAGCTTAATATCATTTTCTCTTGCTTTCATTTCCTTCCCTATAAGGACTAAATCCCAACATTGGGCATATGTGTTACTCTAGTAGCTATGCCTTCAACTATCTTACTTCTTTAACAATCCAAAAAATCCACCCTGCCAGACAATAAATTTGGATTTTCAAACCATTCCAAAGCCTTTAATATTATCAATAGGATGATATACAAAAATATAGTGCTGATATAGAAAATCACAGAGTAATGCCAAATAGCACCTTAAAAATTTCTAATTTCCAATATTACCTATTAACATTCCTTTCATATACTCTTTGTAAGATTCCTTTGTTACCCATCATTGTGATTGTCCCAAATGTGTATCATTCCTCTCATGCTTTTCTACTACAACGCCAGTGCTTCATTTTTTCACCAAATAACCCTGTATCCTGCTTCACAGAGAAAAGAGACACCTGAAAGCAAATTTCCCTAATTTCTCTACCTCTCTCTCAAATGTATCTACAATTCTAATTCTCCCATTTTTGGTTTCAAGAACATGATTGTCCTACATCTTATGCTATTTCCAATTTGTTCTGAGGACCTCTCTAATGTCTCTCATTATCTCCCCCAACTACCCCTCCAACCCCGCCCAACACACACACGGCACACATGTACGCCTAGGATTCTGTCCTTGGTCCATTTTATTCATTTAATCTACACTTTCTCCTTAGGTGATTTCATCTATCCCAAGCTTCAACTGCTACTTTTATGCCACAATACCCAAAGCTCTGCCTCTGCTTCAATTTTTTTTTTTTTTTAAACTCTGATCCATGGTTCCAACCAAATATTAGACATGTTCCCCTCCCTCGATGTCTTGCAAGAATCTCCAACTTCATTTATTGAAAGATAAATTCTTTATCTTCTTCCCTACTCCAACTTTTTCTTCTTCTTGAATTCTCCATCTTGGTTAACATTTTCCAATCTAGAAATCTCAGTCACTACTGACAACTCATTGTCTCCTATCTCCAATTACCAAGCTAACACAATGACCATCAATTATACTTCAGAAATATCTAGCCAGCTCATCCCTTTCTGTTCTGCTCCACAGTTCAGAACCTTCTCAGTCTCGCCTAGATTATTACAATAGATCTCCATAAATCTGTCTATACTATTCCATTTATTTTACACTGCCATTTGAATATATCTTGATCAGAACATCTATATATTGAAAAAAAGAAACATATTCCAACCCCACAGAGAATAAACTTACAAAGGCACAATTGTATTGTAATGTAGCACCTCAGCTTCTTTTCCTCATATTCCATTTCATACATACCCAATATTCCAAGCATAAGACACTTCTTTTTATTATCTAGACTGTCCAACCCCATGACATTGGACATGTTACCTCTTCTTGCTTACATGTGTCTCCTTCACTAAACTGAATACTTAAAGAGCAGGAATTGCTCACATACCCACATTTGTTCCTCAGCTGGCAGTTGCTGGCACATAGCAGTAGAAGCTGAAAGATACATCTCAATAATACTAAGCCAAGACACATTTTCTTTATCACATACTAATTTAATAAGATATAATTAATTTTATTGTTTCTTCTTTTAGTTACGTCAGACAAGTTTTCAGATTCAAGACATTTTTTACTTACTTTTAAAACAATATAATAGGGGAGGGATGGGGACAAGGGTTGAAAACTACCTATTGGGTATGATGTTTACACAATTGGGAATTGTTGGATGAGAAGGTCATTAGAAGTCCAAACTTCAGCATCACACAATATACCCATGTAACAAGCCTGCACATGTACCACCTGAATCTAAAAACGAATCACAACATGAAACTAACACTGAAGAAATGCTAAAAAAGGTACCTTGGCAAAGGTGTAAATTCACTAATTATGCCTTCTGCTCCAAGTGTGACTCCCTGGACAATAAATGTACTTCCCATTCCTTTCCACAGGGCTCTAGGTCCCTAAAATGAACAAAATTCATGGTTATTTCTGTTAATACCTACATCTGAAACAGAAAAGATCTTAATAAAACTTGATATTGTGTAGATATTTTCCAATAAAACATTATTCTAATAGAAATATTAGTAGAGAACTATAATTAAATTAATTTTATATCATTTTAAAGTTATATTTAGGCCGAGAAGAACATTCCTATTAATTAAAAGCCCTAATGATTAACTAATTTGTCCCTAATATCTATATATTCAACTCCCCACTAGTCCCGTCCTGTGGATGACACAAGGTAACTTGAAACTTACATATCCACAACTTAACCCAATCATACTCACTCATACCACACCAATTCTTTCCTTCTCTGCTGTATTTCCTATTTCCCTAGATAGCAGCTTCATCACCCTTGTGTCCAAATAATATATCTAGAAAACATTTTTCTCTCACTGTTCCTATCTAATCAGTCCCCAGGTTCTACAAATTCTACTCCCTTAGTATCTTACAAATCCATGCTCTTCTCCATACTTAACACTATTACTTTATATCAATTTGGCTACAAGTTTCACTGTCTCTCGTTTTGCCCCTTTGCATAATACTATCAGTAATACCCCTATTATTTATCTATGTTATTAATAGATATACATGATAGAATTAAAAAGAAGCAATAGGGTATCAGTTGAAAGTCTGTCTCCTTTTCATCCCAGTCCTCAGCAGCAGTTTCACAATTTATCCTCGAGATAATCCATGCATATATAAGTATATCTCTGTGTGTGTTATAGAAATCTGTTTGTTTTGTGTATTTTTAACAGGTGGTGTTATCTTGAAACATAAAAAATATCCTGGAGATCATTCTACATTAGTATACACAGAGCTACCCTCTTATTTTTAAAGGTTACAAGGTGTTTCACCATAATATACCATAATTATTTCACTGGTACCCTAGTGATGGACATTTAATCATTTCCAGTCTATTATATGCAATGTCATAGGACATCCTTGTATATATATTTTTGCATATATATGTGCACATCTATGTGGGACAAGTTCCTGGAAGTGAAATTAGTAAGTCAAAGAACACATACATTTTAAATTTTGATAGATATTGCCAAACAATCCAAAGCTCTTCGAGATACTTTGGTCATGGCTAAAACACCTTCAACAGTACTCCTGTAGCTTTTAAGATCTAGTGTGCAGTTCTTAGAAGGTGCTTTAGAATCTGGATCCTGCTTACTTCTCTGGCTACTTTTTCATCTTTCTGTTACTCTTCAACCCCCACTTCAAGCTCCCATTGTACTCTATTAAATCCATTCTCAAACATTATGATCTCTCTTTGTCTTCGGCCTTCACACATTACTTTAAAAACCTTTTCTCTATCTTCATCATGAAAAGTTAGCCTTCTCAACAAGAAGCACACAATTCGGGCCTTTCTTTTCCCAAAGTTTTTCCCAGGCATACACTGAGCCCAAGCCCAGTTTTGATAAAATACTTCTCTTTTGTATTCTGAAAGCATTCTGTACTTCTAATATTGCCTTTATCTTACTGCAGCACAATCTTCTGTTTAAGATCTTGTCTCCATGAATAAATAGGAGCCTCTTGATAGCAGAGACATCATCTTAACACAGCTCTTTGTGGTTTTGCTAAATGAATTAATTTGTACTTTTGCTAAATTAAATTTTGAAAGATTCAAAAACATATTGTTGTGCTACTTTAGTTTTACTACAACAGTTAAGATGTTTTATTGACCAAATTGAAAGTAATTATTATTGCTTTAATGATTACTAAGCCCAAATGACACTTATATAAACCTTTAATAGAATCCATAGACAAAATTCTCACCTGAGTTTTGTTGAAACTGTACATAATATTGATGACTGTAAATGGAGTGAGGTGGTAATGCTGGGCATGGTAATTAACCTGTAAAAAAGATATTTCATGATTTTTTTCTGTTAATGTTTTGTCAAGAAATAACAGAGCCATGAAAGATATATGGTAGAATTGCAGTATAAACAAAAGTTAATTCCAAAGTCAACATAAATTACACATGAGCAAAATTACTCTTAAAAGTGCTTTAAATAACCTATTAAAAGTACAGTATGTACGGTTATATAAATACAATCTGAAGACCAATGCATAATACACACAGTACTGTAGACTATATAATAAAGAGGGTCTTATTTGATATTTGTATTGCCTTAAAGAATTGAATTACATCTCCCAACTCATGTTCATTTTAGGCAAGCATTTTTCAAACTATACGTGGTAACTGACTGGTATATGAAATCAATTGGGGGAGTGTCAAAACAATATTTATTATGTGAAATAATAAAATATTAGAATGTATTACATTCTAATGGTATTATTTCATAAAACATTTAAAAATAATGTATTTGTTACTTATATATAACGTGTCCATTGGATCTCCATGTTAATATTACTACAATGTAAATATATATTGGAAATACACTGTTCTGTGGCACACACAGTCAATGCTATTTTAATGGTATTTCTGTATACACACTTTTCAGTGCTAAGCATGAACAGATTAATTTATAATGATTTATACTGTTTTGAACTCTAACAGCAAACAAATATAGGAAGCATTACTTTACAAAGAAAGTGGGTTATAACAGGCCGGGCACGGTGGCTCACGCCTGTAACCCCAGCACTTTGGGAGGCTGAGGCAGGCGGATCATGGGGTCAGGAGATCGAGACCATCCTGGCTAATACGGTGAAACCCCGTCTCTCCTAAAAAAATAGAAAAAATTAGCTGGGCGTGGTGGCGGGCGCCTGTAGTTCCAGCTACTTGGGAGGCTGAGGCAGGAGAATGGCGTGAACCCGGGAGGCGGAGGTTGCAGTGAGCTGAGATCGCGCCACTGCACTCCTACCTGGGCAACAAAGCGAGACTCTGTCTCAAACAAACAAACAAAAAGTGGGTTATAACAGAGTTTGCAAGTGGGGTCCACTGACTCCTGAGAGTCCCATTACCTTTTCAGTGGCTTGACAAGTTCAAAATTATTTTCCTAATGATTACTAAGATATCATTTGCTTTTTTCACTGTCTTGCTATGTTCACTAATGGTACAAAAGCAATGGTAGGTAAAACTCCCAGCTCATTAGCACAAATTGAGGCAGCACCATCGAACTGTATTTTCGTACTTACAGTATTTTTCACCTCATTTACCCATAGGGAGAAAAAAGCAACCTTCATATAGGGATATCCTTGATGATGAAGTAACAAAATGTTAATTTTATGAATCCTTGACCTTTGAGTACACATCCTCTTTCTAATTAATATTTTGTGTGTTACATAAGGAAGTAAGATTGCTGTCATGAGGAAAGCACTTGTATGATAGAATTGCAAGCTGAACTAGCCACTTTTTTCACGGAACATCATTTTTACTTAGAAAAACTCATTGACAGACTATACCTATTCACCCTTAGGACAGACATATTTTAAAAAATAAACAAAGTGAGATTGTTGATTAAAACAAAAATAACTAACAGTATTTATTATCAATGATAAGTTTGAATTTTCAAGTAAAACTCAGAATTTTGGAAAATCTATATCCATCGTCAAGAGCCGACAATACTTAAAGACTTTTCTAGTGAGATCAGTAGTATTTTTAATGAAGATGATTTTTTGATATTTTATAATCAAATGTCTTAACATCAGGAAGATCTATATAACTCATTTGGTCAATATTTTTCAAATAACTTATGCACAATTATACAGAATCATGCATAAGTAAAAATATCTATTCAAGATGCAGTATAATTAAATAGATTTTTTAATGTAACAAAGTGTAAAAAGTTCACTAAAATGATTTGTGATTTCACATTGCAAATAACCTTTAAGAAACTACCACACAGTGAGTTTTGGTGCAATTGCAAAGAATACCCACAATTATCTCAAAAGAATATAATATACTCCTCTCCTGCTTTCAACTACACATGTGGACAAGACTAAACTTCCTTGCTTCTTTCAAAAACCACGTGATGCAACAGATTGACTGCAGAAGCATATGAGAGAAACTGGCTCTCTCCTATTATGTCAGGTGTTAAAAATATTCGCAAAAATGCAAAATACTTTCATAAAAATATATTATCTTACTAATAGATGTATTATTTTAATGAATTATAGAGATACATTGAAATTTTCCCAATTTTAATTTCTGAAATGGTAAATATCAGCAGATATGACCAAAATAAAGCAAAGTTATTTAGGATCCTCAATATTTTTTTAAGACTTTAAAGAGGTTTTGAGACCAAAAAGTTCGGAACATTTCACATGAAGTAACAATTACCTGGTTTCATGTCATTTATGTAAGTTCTGCCCTTCATATTAGGGTCAGAAGTATTGCTTCAAAAGATCAAAGAAACGACATTTACCTGACATTGGCGGCGTAGAACAATGCAAGGATGTGCCAATACATTTTCTGTAAAGAGACTATATAAAAATAATTTATATATATGTATGTCTACATAGAGACAAATTAAATTTACAACATGTATCTTTCTGAAATTATTCTTGCCTGAAGAATCATGCATTACTTTGTTTTCCATTCTTAAAAAAATTAAACAGATCTTTAAAAATGTCTAGAAATGTTTGCAAATGATTCTACCCATAACAAAATTCAATATGAAATGAATGAAAACCAGATCTGCATACTAGTAAATAAGGGAAACAATACATAATACATAATAGTAATGTCTGTAGTGTAAGATGAAACTAGATCTCTGTTTGTTTAATGTGGGAAATGACACATCAGATAAATGGCATTTAATGCTGCAAATTATTTCGTTCAGAAAATATCCAATGAACAACATTCCTATCAGCAGAGCCATTTGATCTTCATGAACCCCATTCTAAAAATGTTGGTTTTGATGCACTTCAATTATAAGGTTTAAGTATAAATTTAAGTATAAACCTTAAATTATAAGATTCTTAATGACCATGTTAATTGACTAATATTTATGTATCAAATTTCTGATTTGAGAATGTGCCCCACAAAACAATTACAGCTGTGGATTTCAGGTCTCAGAGTGACATATAAATACACGTACACACATATTTATATGTAATAATAGTCTATCAAATGAATCAAAGCTTTAAGTATAAATATTGAAGCAAAAAACAACTCCAGCAGAATGGAAAACACAGATTTTATTTATATTGACATTAACACCCTCGGGTTCAATAATGCAAATAAGGTATTTTTCTTGGTTAAAATGTTTAAAATGATAGTGATCATTATGGCATGAAATGTAAGCTTTGTGCAATTCCAATATTTTTGAAAATGGTTTTCACTAAGGATCACAATAATCAAGACTAAAGGCTTTTCTTAAAATGATCGTTAGATATTAAAAAAAAAAAATAAAGTAATGCTATCACCAAACGCTGATTATGAACACAATCTAGATGCTATGCTGCTAAATATCTTACAAGCATTAGAATGTTTAGAGAGAAGCCTCCATGCACAATTACTTTTTTGATGGGAGAGAGACAGATTACATTTCATTTTATTCTTTGGATAGACCCATGAAAAGAATGAAAACCAGATCTGCAAACAGGTAAGTAAGGGAAACAATACATAATATTAATATCTACAGTATAAAATTAAACTAGATCTCTATATGTTTGACGTGGGAAATGCCATGTCAATTACATGGCATCATTAAATGCCATGTAATTTTTATTTCTTTCAGAAAATGTCCTATGAACAAAGTTCCTGTCAGCAGAGTCATTTGATCTTCATGAACCCCATTCTAAATTACTTTTTTTGATGGGAGAGAGATAAGATTACACTTCATTTTATTCTTTGGACAGACCCATGAAAACAATTACAATACTCATTACAAAATTACTTTGTGTTTATAAAATTGGATGACTAGTCTATCCTTACTGGAAAAACTATCAAATTATATGTTTTAAATAATGATCATGTTTTTTTTTCTGCAAAATATTATTCAAAATTTAAGCTGCTGCTTCAAAGAAACAACCTAAAGGAAGCAATAATAATCATTTAATATTATAAATTAAAGAAAAACTCTAAATTAAATAAATAAAAGCTTTAAACGTCTTTAGATAAAACATTACCTTGCAAGTCCAATACCAAATCCAGCAAATCTATTCAGCTGTTCTAAAGTAAAAAAAAAAAAAAGAAATAAAAAAATAAGATTACTGATAACCAATATTTAGGTTTAGTCTAAAAACAATTTTTAAACATTTATTTTATTAACCTGCTGTTCATTTAAACTTCAAAGTCAAATTCTGATGGGGCCAGGGAAATAATTTAAATGAATGAAGGACTCTGCTGGGGTTTGTGGCAAATTGCAAGGTGTACAGCCTTTAAAGCACAATTACTCTTTAACTCCAATTCATTGTTGCCACATAAGAGTGTGGGCCCAGGGTTTTGAAGCTGTAATTTTTTCAAAAAAAGATATTCTCATTTTATAGAAAAGCTTCCAATTTTGAAGTCCTGGACAACTATTTCAGAAATTGTTAAAACACTGTCTGGGCCTAATGAAACAAATATGCACACAGAACCTAAGGGCTAGCAGTTTTCAGCTTCTGATTCCAATCAAATAAAAAATTTTCTATGGTTGGCCGCAGCTGATATTTTACCTACGACTTTACCTTCTATGCTGTAAAAACTAGTTATTCACTGTTACTGATGGAGAGCACTTTATTAAACCAATAACTGCAAGTAAAGCACCTCTAAATTATTAATTTGAAAGGGTACTTAGGGATAACCAAAATCGGTAAATACAGTTCTCTTCTTCCCCATCTCTTCAAGTTTTAAATAGTTTGAGGCTAGCTGTTTAATTAATCGGAGTAGGTTACTGGATATGTATGTGCTACTACAGATGGTATGTCTGTTGTGTTACTGGAAAAGTTCACAGCTGGAAACATTCCTATGCATATGTCAGAAGAGAAAAGCCTTTCTTCCTGACTAAACTCAAAGTCATAGTGGTGAACTATTACAACCCCAGGGAACCAGACATTAAATTCTAACTATAATACAATATTCACAAATTACAATTCTTTCTTCTCTTTCAAATGAAGCAATTGCCCTCACTATTCCCTTTCAATCAGAACAAGGCCACCTCAGCATGTTCCTGGGAAACTACGCGGTTCACCCTAGAAAAATGTACAAGCTAAATAGAAAGCTTCTTTTACCTACCTAAGGCACTTTTTCCTTAGATTTTACCCTTTTGTTTTGTTTTGAGACGGAGTCTCGCTCTGTCGCCCAGGCTGGAATGCAGTGGTGGGATCTCAGCTCACTGCAAGCTCCGCCTCCTGGGTTCAGGCCATTCTCCTGCCGCAGCCTCCCGAGTAGCTGGGACTACAGACGCCCGCCACCACATCTGGCTAATTTATGGTTTCACCTTGTTAGCCAGGATGGTCTTGATATCCTGACCTCGGGATCCGCCCTCCTAGGCCTCCCAAAGTGCTGGGATTACAGGTGTGAGCCACCGCGCCCAACCTTACTCTTTTTATATGTATAGATCATCCCCAAACAGTAACAGAAAATGCTACTAACATTTTCTGGAAGGTGTTAGGAAGATTTACTATTGTTTACTGTGTAAATCTCTTTGGTGTCTAAGTTTGTTGCAAAATTAACATTCACACACCTCTTACGGCTGCAAAATTAACCCCTGGTTGTGTCAAGGAACTCTTCCTCATTGTAACCATCAAAGCATAACTTATGAAAAGATAAAAACATAAACTTTACTGCCTAAGAAGATAACTGTGTAGCAACGGTATATGCATTTTTGAATTATTTGATTTATAACTTGTAAAACCTTTCCAGTATTCTTCTGGACTAGTATTGGGACTAGTACGACACAACCGGAAAAAAGCAAAAAACAAAAAACAGCGAAGAGTCAAAAAGCTAATTGTATGACAATTAGCTAGGTAAGTCATCTATCCTTCTTCACATTCTCATTTACTCACTAGGCATTCGTTAAAGTCTATTCTTCCTAGTTGAATAAATATTATTTTATTTCCAAGTCAAAGTCGAGGAAATGAGAATAAAGCCGATACCTACAATAAATTTAATATTAAATAATACCATTAATCTATTATTCTAACAATTGCAGGAGAATAGAAAGAAGTAGCTATTATTCTTTATGAATAAAAAAGGATGTTGAAAATATGTACATTATGCAGTGTTGCAGCTTTTCTGATATCCCATAGAGAATAATTATGTCATGATTCCAAAGTCCTATCTTGAAATTGTATCGGTGTTTCTAACTTTTATATGTAGTTTTTAGGTCAGAAGAAAGAAAGCAGAAGGGAAAATTATAGGAAGGAAACTTTCTAGACTGGGGATCTGAAAAGCAGATAAAACTCCTGTGTTTAAAAAGGAAAAGGAAGGAAACTTTTTTTTTTTTTTTTGCCTATGTATCCCATACTGGATTCTTCTACACATCTTAAAGATGAGAAAACTGAGGGCTCACAGAGGTTAAGTTGTTCAGATTACGAGTGGCACAACCAAGTTTGAACCCAAATTTGCTTATGCTGAAAGGCTTCTCTCTTCAGAACACAAAACTACGAGTAAACACATTCATTAATTAATTAAATCGAGAAAATACAGCTGCCAAAGTTAATCAGGTAACAGTAAATAATCCAAACTCCTTTTTAACTCTGGCCATCAGTTGGGACACCAAAACCTCTAAAAATTCCTACTATGTACCCCATAGCTAAGGCAGATGTCTTTTTTGGAATTGATCCAGGAGAATTCGTTTGCGTGAGGAAGAGGGAGAAGGCCGGCTTCAGGGGCAGAGGACGAAGGAGGGCAAAGGGTGTGGCGCCCGATAGGATGAAAAGGAGCAGGAGGCGGGACCCTCTGCGCCGCTTCCGGGGTCTGCAGGCCTCAAGCCGCCGCCCCACTAACCCACCATCCCTGCGTCGGTCCCCGTGCTTCTCACCACTGCTCTGCCCCTGCACACCGCCGCCGCCGCCAGTGGAAAAGGGTTCTTCCGTGGGGCCTTCGTACGGGGTGGAGGTGGTGGGCACGCCGTAGGGGGGGCTCTTCTCGCCCCAGTGCAGGTTGCGGCTGCCGGGGATGTCTGGGGGAGTCGTCACCCAGTGGCCCAGGTCCGCCCCGGTGCTGAAGGACCTTGCAGGGAAAGCGCCGCCGAAGCCCTGCTCGTCCCGGGCACCGCCCCGGTAGCCCAAGCCATCAAATCCGTCCGGGCGCCGCGGATGCATTGCAGCGGGGGCAGGATGACGCGAGCCCGCCCGGAGCCCACCACCACCCGGGCCACCGCGACCTAAGACCACACAGTTTCCCCTAGGCAGCCGCCGCGTCTGGGGGATATTCTGACAACCGGAAGTCACGTTAGAAACCCGGAAGTCTTGGGAGCACGTGATTATAGCCTCTTCCGGCAACCATTAGTGGGCACGGTTGCTAGGGAGACACGGCGGTAACCTATAACTTAAAACTTTGTTGTCATTAGGGAATAGGTGGGAATATGGTTGTGGGATTAATGAAACACGGTACCAAAGAGATTCCAGAAAGAGAATTGGTGTAGGAATAGGGCCTACATGGGAGGAGGTCAAAGATGCTTCTTGGAGGGAGCCGATAACCCGCGAGTGGAGCTTACCCGGTGAGATCTCGGCCAGAAATACCTCATGTCACAGCTACGCCCCAGATCTCAGTGTATTCTCACGGGGCTGGTGCCTCACCTGCTCCGAGGAAGCTAGTAAAGGTTGGAGTTGTGGAGGGTTGGTAACCTTCTACCTAGCTTTGTCTCCCGCACTTGCGGTTTTGGATAAAATCTATTGAGAGATATGGTACCGCCCAGTGAGCGCGAAAGTGCTATGGACCACCAGAGCAAGCATTTTAAAAGTTCAGGTGAACGTCGGGGGAGAAAGAAACCCACGTACTCGAATACTGCCCTCGTGGAGTGAGGAATTACGGGTTTTACTTTTCTAAGGCTGTAAAGAAACTAGTTTTCTGTCGTATTTTTCCCGATGTATCTAAATCATTCAGGGTATTGAAATCCCAGTTGTATCTTTCAAAATCGGGACCTCTAATTAAATAACTGAGAAGAGTTCTGTAGAGGGTCCCCTACTACCTGTTTTCATTAGGTCCACGGGCTCTTGGGGCAGGCTCCCTCCTCAGATCTGAGGAAGCCTTCCATGGGTTCATCCTATGTTCCTTCAACTCGATGGACGCCCAGGATTCCTAGAGCTTTTCCAAGAGAACTCTGACGTGCTGTTCTCGACCTTCCAGATGCGAACCTTGATTGAAAGTGATAATCAGCTTTGTTTTGAGCGAAGTGACATTTTTGTTTACAGTTTTATCACTACTTTTATTTTTTGTGGGTATGTAATAGTTGTATATATTTATGGGTTACATGAGATATTTTGATACAGCATGCAATGTGTAATAATAACATTTGGGTAAATGGGATGTCCATCACCTGAAACATTTATCCTTTCTGTTGCAAACATTCCAATTACACTCTTCTTCGTTATTTAAAAATGTTAATTGTACATTTTTAAATAACGAAGAAGAGTGTAATTGGATTGTTTGTACAATTAACATTTTTAAATAACGAATTGACATTCTTAAATTTGCGATGCAGCATGGACAAAGGTGTTGAGTCTCTTGACAATACTCAAAGGTGTTGAGTATTACTGGTGTACTAATACCAAATTACTGGATAGTTAATATCAAACATAAAAAATATTTATCTATTCCTTTGGAATGATTGGCTCAAGGATGGTATTGTTTCAGGTCCTAAGCTATTTTTTTTAAGGAGAAAGGTAAGATGTCTAATTATGTCTGTACTTTTAATATAAAAACAGTGGCATCTCAGAATTTCACATCCATATGAGTGGAGAAAGGATGAATTATTGAACGGAGAGCAGCTGGGTAGCCAGTTGAGGGGGAAAGCAAGGCAATAAGAGCCCTACCTCACAGCTTACCCTGAAAGTAAAGCTGCAATATACTGTATTTTTCTTAAATTTTTAAAAATTAAATACTGGAAGAAAATAATATAGGCGAATGCCTTTTTTTTTGAGACAGAGTCTTGCTCTGTGGCCCAGGCTGGAGTGCAGTGGTGTGATCTCGGTTCACTGCAAGTTACACCTCCTGGGTTCATGCCATTCTCCTGCCTCAGCCTCCCGAGTAGCTGGGACTACAGGTGCCCGCCACCACGCCCGGCTAATTTTTTTTTTTTTTTTTTTTTTTTTTTTTTTTTTTTTAGTAGAGACGGGGTTTCACCGTGTTAGCCAGGATGGTCTCGATCTCCTGACCTCATGGTCTGCCCGCCTTGGCCTCCCAAAGTGCTGGGATTACAGGTGTGAGCCGCTGCGCCCGGCGAGGTGGATGCCTTTTAAACAGTGAGTTGGAAAGTTTTCTAAGAGTACAGCAAAGTCAAAAGCCATGTAAGAAATCAGTAAAAGACTATAATCAATATGACTGTATAAAATTTAAATTTCTATGTAGTAAATTTTAAAATATATAGTAATTACAATTGAAAGGCAAATCACAAACTAAGAAAAATGACATTTTAACATGGTTTAAACAATGGATTAGTATCTTTAATGTACAAAGAGTTCATACCAATGAATAAAGGCAAATCAGAAATATGAGCAAAGGACATGTAGAGGCAATTCATGCAAAAAAAAAAAAGGAAATGTAAATAGATAATATCATATAAAAATGTCCTTTACTAATCGAAAAAAAGGTAAATCTTAACAACAATTGTCTTTCACATATTAAGATGTTTAAAAGGGAAAAATCTTTCCAGGTTAGAAGAAAGTATCTTTCATTAATTTCTGAAGTGATATAAAACATAACTTTCTGATGGACAGCAGTTTGGCACTATGTATCAAAAACTGTAAAAATAACCATATTTTTTGACTCCAAAATCTTAGAAAACAAATATAGGGTTTTTTTTACATGTTTCTGGCATGGATAACATACATATGTTTATGGCATGATTGCTCATAATAGGAAAAAATAAGCAGGAATGCAACTATCAAATAATTATTTTTGATTAATAATTTATTATTAAAAGTATATATCCATAGAGTTGTTTAACCAAAATATATTTATTAAGCACCTATCTCGTGTCAGATACTATTTTAAGCAATGAGGCTAGAGTGATAAATAAGCCAGAAAAAGTGCTTGCATTGTTAGAACTGACATTCTAGTTTAGGGAGACAAATAACAGATAAATACATCCTGTCAAATATAGTGCCATGTCAAATAATGACATAATTATATTAAAAAAGCTTAAGTGAGCAATAAAGAAACCTTTTTTAGAATAAGGAAGTCCTCTTTGAAGAAGTGACCTTTGAGCAGAGAACTGAATGAAGTGAGAGAGTGACCCATCTGTGAATATGTGGGAGCCAGGCAGAGCTGAGCAGGAGAAAGGCCCTGATAGCAAACTAGGTAGCCAGTGAGAAAGGGTGAAAGTGATAGGAAATGAGAGCTGAAAGGGGGCTAGGTGCCAGATCTTGCAAAGCCTTGCCAGTGGTGAACAAAATTTAGGTTTTTTGAGAGTAGAGGAGTAATGTGACTATGTTGATATTTTATAGGAATGCACCTGGCTTCTGTATGGGGAAGAGTAAAGGTTTCCACCTACTAAAGGCAAGCAGCTGAGGCAAAAGATAGTAATAATTTCATCTAGAGTGATAGTGTAATGGAGATGAGAAGAGTTTAGAGTGAAGACGTTTATAGATTACATTAGAGATGAATATTAAATGACATGAAAATATGTTCAATTTAAAACATGTACAATATGATTTTCCTTTTAAAAATATTAACAGATACACAATAGAAGAATATGCTAAAATGATGGTATTATACTGAGCATGGACTTGCATAGTTTCACTTTTTATTTAATTGCTCTAAAAAACTTAGCTTTTTTTCCTAAGAAGAAAAATTATTTTAGAAAAAAAAATAATAGAGCAAGTTTAGTTATGGGCAGACAGCAATAAAGATCTTTCTATATTACTAAATCTGTTCATATCATTTAATCAGTAGTCTCTAGAGCACTATGAAGCTCTATCATCCTGTATTTCTCCAAAATATTTCTGAAATAATTATGCTGAAATCGTCCAGAGTTTATTGCTTCAAACTAGTTTGAGAAACTCATAACACAGGAATTAAAACATGCATTTATAAAGTGGCCAATGCATTTTATGAAAACAACAGAATGTTTGTGTTAGTTTCTATTGTGGCACAATAAATTGCCCCCATAACAAATTGAGCAGCTTAAAACAACATTTAATATCTCATAGTTTCTGTAATTTAAAAATTTCAGAGTGGCTTCACTGGATAGTTCTGTCTTAGGTTTTCCATGAGGTTCTAGTTAAGACTTCTACTTGGGATGCAGTCATTTTAGACTTGACTGGGTTTGATTAGGGCTGGAGGATCCCCTTCTAAGGTCTCTTACTCAGACAGCTGTAGAAAGAATGTCTTTATTTCTTGCTGATTGCTGTTAATGAGGTTTCAATTCCTCGCCACATGAAGTTCATAGAACATCTTGAGAGTCCTTATGATGTAACAACTCGGAGACAGACAGCAAGGAGGAAGCACAATGTCGTTTATGAGCTAATTACACCTCATCACTTCTGCCATGTTCTATTTTTTGGAAGAGGGTCACTAAGTCCAACCCCACACTAAAAGGGGAAGAGGATTTGACTCTATCTTTTGAAGGATTGTCAAACAATAGCATTTATATCGTTAAAATGACTAAAATATTAAATCACTATATAACAATTAATGGGTAGAGGATATTATTAGGTGCCAAAACTAATAATGACATTTTTAGCCCAAATATTGACAGAATAAATTTTTTTACTTTTTTCCTTAGTAAATAGATATAAAGGATTAATTTTCCTTGAAAATAATATGATAGAAATACATATAACCTCCCAAAGAGCTTAATACATATTTTCAAAAGTCCAGTCATTATTATTGTTGAGTTGAAATACAAATGAAAACTAGCAGATTGTTTCAACAGTTTTCAAGAGTTGGCACAGAATGCTATGGTCCTACGAAACAAAAGTGCCTGTACAGAGCAAGCAAGTCATTCATTTATATTAACATTGTGATCGAAAATTCTGATGCTAAATAAATTCAGCTCACAGGATAAAATAAAAATTACCTATATTTTTTATTCAATAATTCACTCAGCAACATATATTAAGCATATACTATGTGTAAACCACTGTATTGGGTACTGTGATGCAACTATACACTATTTTATTTATATCTTTTTTAGAGACAGAGCATCACTGTGGTGCCAAAGCTGGTCTTGAACTCCTGGGCTCAAGCAATCTGCTCACCTCACCCTCCCAAGGTGCTAGGATTACAGGAGTGAACCACTGCGCCTTGCCTGGTAAGTATTTTAAAAGGTGAAATTTAGTAATATTTTAAATATTTTACGTGTAAAATAACTTGAAATAAGCAATTTAAAAAATATCTTTCCAACAATAGAGGTGTTTTTGTTTTGTTTTGTTTTATTTTTGTAAAATGATATGATATAACAATCCACTATGGTGCATTTGATCCTGATTACATTGCTAGGGAAGTTAGGCAAAGCACTTTAACATCTAAACACTTAATGGGACACACACAGTAAATGGAAGCAACTGAGAATATTTTAAATTGTGAATTGAGTATAAATTTTCTAAATTGCTGAGTTTATTCTTTTTCTACTTGATAGGCTATGCCATTTATGTTCAGAAGATGGTGATGCCCAAATTATTGGACTCAATTTTTCGTCCCTCTATCATAGTATTATACTGTATGTCCATACCCTTGTCATGGCCTCATGATGGGCAGAGTGGACTTTCCTGCCCTTTGTTTGGGGAGTTGGTAGAGTGATATCCTTGGGCAAAAAGTGTTAGCAGGTGTGACCCGAACAGAGGCTTTGCTCAGTTGGCTTGCCCTCTTGCGCTTCTGCCATAACCATGAGAAGCACCTCCTGAATAACCACTGCCCCTTCACTCTGGGCTCCTGAAGGAGATATTTGGAGCAGACCTGAACCCAGCTGGAAGTCTGGGGACAATCCCAGGTGAACCCAGCCAACATCAGCAAAATCCAGCCAACCTGCATGCAGAGGAGTGAATGAGAAAAGTAAATACTTGTGTTTTAAACCACTAAGATTATTTTGGCGATAGGTGACCAACATGATGCTTTTGCAG
The DNA here is from genome assembly GCF_024542745.1 of Macaca thibetana thibetana. Taxonomy (NCBI): domain Eukaryota; kingdom Metazoa; phylum Chordata; class Mammalia; order Primates; family Cercopithecidae; genus Macaca; species Macaca thibetana. Next base: position 70,805,625 of record NC_065583.1, read on the forward strand.
AACTTTAATTGAATTTTATTTCTAAAATGTCCACTATAGGATTAAATACTATCATCACAAACATGTCAAATAACTGTGTAAGAGAAATTTTATCTTTTAGTAAGTTTTAAAATGCTGTGAAAATTAACCCATTGGTACAATAAATAATTTGAGTAAATGCAATATAAATTTCTTAAAATCTTGCTTTATCTTCTTTAACCTCTAGTAGATTTTTATAAGTTGAATGACCATTGTAATATCATTTGACTTTTTAAAAAAGTTTATTTTAGGTTCAAGGGTACATGTGCAGGTTTATTATGTAGCTAAATTTATGTCATAGGGGTTTGTTGTACAGGTTATTTCATCACCCAGGTACTAAGCCTAGTACCCAATAAGTTTTTTTTTTTTTTTCTGATCCTCTCCTCCCACCCTTCACCCTCAAGTAGGCCTTAATGTCTGTTGTTCCCCTCTTTGTGTCTCTGTGTTCTCATCATTTAGCTTCCACTTTTAAGAAAGAACACGTGGTATTTAGTTTTCTGTTCCTGCGTTAGTTTGCTAAGGATAATGGCCTCCAGCTCCATCCATGTTCCTGCAAAGGACATGATCTTGTTCCTTTTTATGGCTGCATAGTACTCCATGGTGTACATGTACCATATTTATGGTCATTGATGGGCATTTAGGTTGATTCCATGCCTTTGCTATTGTGAATAGTGGTGCAGTGAACATACATGTGCATGTGTCTTTATTGTAGAATGATTTATATTCCTTTGGTTATATACCTAGTAATGGGATTTCTGGGTCAAATGGTAGTTCTGATTTTAGCTCTTTGAGGAACCACCACACTGCTGTCAACAATGGCTGAACTAATTTATGCTTCCACCCAACAGTGTATAAGAGTTTGTTCCCTTTTCACTGCAAACCTCACCAGCATCTGTTGTTATTATTATTATTTTTTACTTGTTAATAATAGCCATTCTGACTGGCATGAGATGGTATCTCATTGTGGTTTTGATTTGCATTTCTCTGATGATCAGTGATGTTGAGGTTTTTTCATATACATGTATGTCTTCCTTTGAAAAGTTTCTGTTCATGTCCTTTGCCTATTATTCAATGAAATTGTTTGTTGTTTTCATATATATTTGTTTAAGTTCCTTATAGATACTGATATTAGACTTTTGTCAGGTACACAGTTTGCAAATATTTTCTCTCATTCTGTATGTTGTCTGTTTTCTCTATTATTATTTTACCTTTGATTATCTTTCCTTTCTCTTTTTGACAGATAAAAATTTCAGATACTGTTCCATTTATTCCCAATAGCACTTAAAAATACTAATGAAAACTCTAAATATTTGGCAAAATGAAGAGGGGTATCTGATATGGTTTAGTTGTGTCCCCATCCAAATCTCAACTTGAATTATATCTCCCAGAATTCACACATGTTGTGGGAGGGACCCAGGGGGAGGTAATTGTATCATGGGGGCTGGTGGTTCCCATGCTATTCTCTTGATAGTGAATAAGTCTCACAAAATCTGATGGGTTTATCAGGGGTTTCTGCTTTTTCTTCTGCCTCATTTTTCTCTTGGCACTGTCATGTAAGAAGTGCCTTTTACCTCCTGCCATGATTCTGAGGCCTCCCCAGCCATGTGGAACTGTAAGTGCAATTAAACCACTTTTGTTCCTAGTTTTGGGTATGTCTTTATCAGCAGCATGAAAATGAGCTAATACAGTAAATTTGTACAAACAGAGTAGGATGTTGCTGAAAAGATACCCAAAAATGTGGAAGCGACTTTGGAACTGGGTAATAGGCAGAAGATGGAATAGTTTGGAGGGCCCAGAAGAAGACAGGAAAACATGGGAAAGTTTGGAACTTCTTAGAGACTTGTCAATGGCTTTGACAAAATGTTGATAGTGATATGAACAATAAGGTCCACGCTGAGGTGGTCTCAGATGAAGATGAGGAACTTGTTGGGAACTGGGGCAAAGATGACTCTTGTTATGTTTCAGGAGAGACTAGTGGCATTTTGCCTTTGCCCTAGAGATGTGTGGAACTTTGAACTTGAGAGAGATGATTTAGGGTATCTAGTGGAAGAAATTTCTAGGCAGCAAGGCATTCAAAAGGTGACTTGGGTGTTGTCAAAAGCATTCAATTTTAAAAGGGAAACAGAGCATAAAAGTTCACAAAATTTGCAGCCTGATGATGCAGTAGAAAAGAAAAACCCATTTTTTTTTTTTTTTTTTTAGGAGAAATTCAAGCTGGCCACAGAAATTTGCACAAGAAGCAAGGAGCTTAATGTTAATCCCCAAGACCATAGGGAAAATGTCTGCAGGCCATGTTGGAGACTTTCACGGATCTCCTCCCATCACAGGCCTACAGGCCTAGGAGGAAAAACTGGTTTTGTGGACTGGCTCCAGGGTCCCTATGCTGTGTACAGCCTAGGGACTTGGTGTCCTTGTCCCACTGTTCCAGCCATGGCTGAAAGGGGCCAATGTAGAGCTTGGGCTGTGGCTTCAGAGGGTAGAAGCCCAAAGTCTTAGCACTTCCATGTGGTGTTGAGCTTGCAGGTGTGCAGAAGTCAAGAATTGAGGTTTGGCAACCTCTGCCTAGATTTCAGAAGATGTATGGAAACACCCGGGTGCCCAGGCTAAAGTTTGCTGCAGGGGTGAGTCCCTCATGGAGAACCCCTGCTAGGGCAATGTGGAAGGGAAAGGTAGGGCAAGAGCCCTACTGGGGTACTGACTATTGGAGCTGAGAATAGGGCCACCATCCTCCCGACCGTAGAATGGTAGGTCCACCAACAGCTTGCACTGTGCACCTGGAATAGCTGCAGACATTCAATGCCAGCCCATGAAAGCAGCCAGGAGGGAGGCTGTAACCTGCACAGTCACAGGGGTGGAGCTGCCGAAGACCATGACCCGGAGGTGAGACCTGGAATCAAAGGAGATCATTCTGTAGCTTTAAAATTTGACTGCCCCACTGGATTTCAGACTTGCATGGCCCTGTAACCCCTTTGTTTTGGCCAATTTCTCCCATTTGGAACAGCTGTATTTACCCAATACCTGAACCCCCTTTGTATCTAGGAAGTAACTAGCTTGCTTTTGATTTTACAGGCTTATAGGCATAAGGGACTTGTCTTGTCTCAGATGAGACTTTGGATTGTGGACTTTTCAGTTAATGCTGAAATGAGTTAAGATTTTGAGGTACTGTTGGGAAGGCATGATTGGTTTTTAAATGTGAGGAAATGAGATTTGGAGGGGCCAGGGGCAGAATGATCTGGTTTGGCTGTGTCTCCACCCAAATCTCAACTTAAATTTTATCTCCCAGAATTCCCATGTGTTGTGGGAGGGACCCGGGGGAGGTAATTGAATCATGGAGGCCGGTCTTTCTGGTGCTATTCTCATGATGGTAAGTCTCACAAGATCTTTATCAGGGGTTTCCGCTTTTGCTTCCTCCTCATTTTTCTCTTGCTCCCACCATGTAAGAAGTGCTTTTCACCTCCCACCATGATTCTGAGGCCTCCCCAGCCATGTGGAACTATAAGTCCAATTAAACCTCATTTTGTTCTCCATTTTGGGTATGTATTAGCAGCATGAAAACAAACTAATATGGTATCGAATAGAAATTATTTACAATTAAGTTATACACTACATGGCAAATCTAAATGATATCACATAATATCAAAAATAGTAAGAAATTGTCATCTAGAAAGTTGTTAAATTACAAAATCAATATTAATTCTAATGCAACAGTTCAAACTGATAAATATTTTTTCATGGCTGTAGGAAAAAAAAAATATTTTTTTCCTATGATTCACTTTTGATGTCAGATTGTTTTCCCTGGAAAATCAATTCTAATCTAGGAAGGTAATTGCAGTATTATGGACTAATTTGAATCATGGCAGTGAAGATGCTAAGAGCCTTGATTCTAAGCAACTGAAGGACTGAAGCTTAAGGTTTGAGAAATATGATTGAAGAAAATATAATGCATATTTTAAATTGCTTAACTTACTAGTAGTTTCATCTCTTTCCTGACTTTTTAATGAGTACTCACTAAGTAGATTTCTCTAGGTAAAATTTTGATAAGTGCTATGTAAGAGTACTCAGAATGCTAGGGAAACATTGAAGGATGACTTCTAAGTTATCCTGAAAGAGAGAATGGTCATTGTGTTGGAAGGCTTCTAAAATGCAGTGTCTTCCAAGGTGAATGCGTCACTTTGGTTGAAGATAACAGAAACTCAATTTGTTAAACAGGAGATTTATTGACAGGATAATCAGGGTTTATAGAATTGATGGAAGGCTGTAAGATGAGGATTGAAATGGACAGAAAAAAAAATGCTGTTCTAGAGGACCAAGAAGTAGGAGGTACCACAACTGTCTTTTGGCAGGAAAATCTGTAAGGGTGCTGCTGTCTTTGCCCAGGGCACCGTTATTGCTACTTTCATCTTGATATTATTTGCTAAAAATTCAAAATCTTAAACTAGAACACATACTTGGCCAAGCTTCTGTCATATTCCAACACAGAGTTCTGAGAAAATGTGATCTGCCGTTTTTGACTTTTGTAGTGGACGATGAAACACCACTTCCCATTCGTATTACATGAAGAATTCCCCAGGTAGCATGGAAGGGTGATTGGATTCTCCAGATCCAAAATGTTGACAAATATCTAACACCCAAGTCTTGATATGAGAGTAAGCATTTACCTGGTGTCTGGTATTAGGGAGCAGAGGGTGGTGTGTGTTTGTGTGAGTTTGTGGCAGCAGTTGAGGAGTGAGTGGGCAAGTGTATTTTCAGACAGAGGAAGAGCATGCATGAAGTTATTAAGAAAGGAGAGCTCATGATGTGTTTAGGAAACTTAAAAGATTGCTATGAGAGAACTGTGGAATTTAAAAATATTTTTTAATTGATTACATGGCAGTGGTAAAAGTTTTAAAAATAAAGAAGATTGGGCCGGGCACAGCCTTTAATCCCAGCACTTTGGGAGGCCCAGGTGGGTCAATCACCTGAGGTCGGGAGTTTGAGAGCAGCCAGGCCAACATGGTGAAACCCTGTCTCTACTAAAAATACAAAAATTAGCTGGGCGCGGCGGCAGGCACCTGTAATCCCAGCTACTCGGGAGGCTGAGGCAGGAGAATCGCTTGAACCTAGGAGGTGGAGGTTGCCGTGAGCCGAGATCGCTCCATTGCACTCCAGCCTGGGGGACAAGAGCGAGACTTCATCTAAAAAAAAAAAATGAAATAAAATAAAGAAGACTGGTTAAAAAAAAAAAAAAAAGCAGAACAAACCTGGGCAGGTAGGCAATAATGTAGTTTTTGAAAGCATAATTATGTCATACTAAGTGGTTAGGATGGTTTTGACATGCTTATTTTCCTAATTGCTAATTAATGGCCATTTCAGGTCTATATATATAAAATAATTTTTTAAAAACGTATTAGATTTGTCATGTCAAAACTTCAATGTAGATGACTAATTAAAGGGAGAAAGGGGAGGTATGACTTTATTATATTTAGTTTTCATATGTGAATTTTCTAAATATTCTTCTCATTTTCTGTAATCATTGTGGGTCTCCTATTAGCTTAATTGTGCTCAACCTCTTTACAATTTTTCCCCACTGAGTTAAAATGGCAAATTTATCATATATAAATTTTATGCTTTTTCTGTAATCTTTCATTCTACTGATATATATATAAATAAAATCAGTAGATACATATAGAAAATCAGTAGATATATATAGAATAAGTAGATATATGTAATATATGTATGTATTTGTGAATTCTTCCTTATATAAACATGTTCTGTTGTCTTCAGTGTAGAATCAATGGGTTGACTTTTTTCTGTAAATGCAGTATAGTTTCAATTGATTTTTATATTATGCAGAAGAATTTTTTATTTGACCTTCCTTTTATTCTTTTTATTCAGTCTTCATTTTATTATGAATAACCTGGTTAACAGTTTGTATTTTTTATGCTTTTAACACTTTTCTAGATCTCTTGAAATTAAAACAAGCAAGCTAGCAGAGTATTATTAAATACCACAGTCTTTTCATTTTTATTTTATCTGGATTATGGTAAGCACTGTTGACATCTAGGATTTGTTCTGTAACATATGTAGTTTATGGCCTTTATCAATTTCATTTTTTCATTATTACCTTTAACTTACTACTTTTCTAGGAGTGATATGTCAGAGAAGCTTGAGATCAAATATTGTAATTTCTGTTTTAAATATAAAAATACACTCAAAAAACAAAAAAACTTAATTCTGAATTGAGGTATTTCAAGTTAAATTTTCTTTCAAAGTTTTAATTTTTTAAGGTAGTTCATTTCGTAGGACAATCCCTGTACATTACATTTGAAGTTTTTTTTTTTTTTTTTTTTTTTTTTTTTTAAACAGAGCTCTGTTTCCCAGACTGGGGTCCAGTGGCATGATCTCGGCTCACTGCAGCCTCTACCTCCTGTGTTCAAGCAATTCTCCTGACTCAGCCTCCTGAGTAGCTGGGATTATAGGCGCATGCCACCACGCCCGGCTAACTTTTGTATTTTTGGTAGAGACGGGGTTTCACCATGTTAGCCAGTATGGTCTCAAACTCCTGACCTCATAATCCTCCCACTTTGGCCTCCCAAAGTGCTGGGATTACAGGCATGAGCCACTGCGCCCGGCCTACATATGAATTTAATCATAAATGCTCTTCCCCATTCTTCCATATAGTATTTTACACTGGTGAACATTTGTAAAATATATACATTTGCTCGTTAGTAGACGTAGGAATTCTACAAGGATTTTTAAAGGACTTATATTAGATAATTCTATTGCATACTACCTTTAAAAATAGGCGTTCTTTGTTTAAATTCGCCCTCTGGTGGTTAGTACATAGCAGAACATTCTAGGTGCTTTGTTTACTCACTGACGGGTGCTGAGGACACTGGTTGCTCCAAATTTTCTACGTAGAAAGAACTTACGAACAGCAATTTGATTTAAAGACATAGCTACTTTTGGTATGATAGGCGTGCTGGTTTGTTTTGGGGGAGCGGCATTAAGACACTGAGGAGACATTAAAGCACTGTCAAGCCACTTCTTGCCGCGGCTTCTGGCAGGATATGCAAGTATGTACAATATTAGAAACAAATCATTACTATGTTCTTTAAAAACGAATAAAGGTCTTTCACACAGCATTGCATTTATTCTTTCGAAATTGAATACAAATGTGGTGGAGACGGGGCCAGGGCAGGTGGAAATTTATTTTTAAGTCCTGATTGGCTAAGCTCTGGTCACGAGACCGTAAAAGAGCGACGTCTCTCTCTCAGAGCGACTCCCACAGCGTCCTTAGCAACCAGCCTTGTGGTTTCCAGCGGCCCAGAGCGCAGCGGTGAGTGATTAAGAAGTCCTGCTTCAGATCACTTGGGAGCTCAGGTTATTGTCATATTTACCATCCCAGGGCAACTGGAAGACCCACAAAGATCCTCACAGGGGAATATTGAGCTTCTTTTCTCAGGGTCCCATAGCTTTGTTAGAAGAAACTTGCTACTATTTTGGTAGGTAAAATGTCTGCTCACAAATGCTTAACATTTTCCAAAATGTGTCCTGTATGTAATTCTAGGAGATGATGTTCTAAAGATTTCTCTGGTCAATACATTTAAAAAAACTATATGTCACACTGCTACTTAGAGAGATTTAGAGTATATATGAGCACAGTAACACTGAGAAATAGAAAAGTACTCGCAACCCCAGACCGGGCCTGCCATTTGGGCCCCTCCTAAGAGTCTAAGCAGTCCATCCTGGAACAGCCACCAGGTCATTTGATAGGGGAAGCTTTTTACTGGGGAGAATAAAGGAGGTGGGAACTTTCTTATTTCTATGAATAGGGAAATTCATTTAATCTCCCCTGGACTCACTTATCCTGGGGCAACCCTGAATTCAGAAGACCAGTCTTCACACATCTTCTGTGGTTGGTGAAATTGCACCTTTTCGATTTCTATTTATTTAATATGAAGACTGTTTTGGACTTCAAAAGAGAAGGTTCAAAAATTTGGCGCTGTGTGTGTGTGTGTGTGTGTGTGTGTGAAAGAGAGGGGGGATACACTGAAGATGTGTAATAGAACAGTTTTTAAAAGCCATTAATCTTGAGAAAAATATCCAAGTTGTCTATTGGGAAAAATTTCTAGGAGGGGATAAGATGTAAGAGTCTTATATACCTTACCATCTTAACAGTATGTCTGAACAAATTCTATCATTTGGTTGGTCAAATAATTTGCTTCTTCAGGTTAGAGTCTAAATCTTGTATTCTCTAATGCATGTTACCTTTCCAAAGTCTTGATATAATTTTAGTATTATCTGTTTTTCAGAAATTGTCTTTTAAAGTATGCATTTCAACCTTATTTTAATTGAAGCTTTAAAAAATATATGAATAATTAATAGTAAAACTAAAAAAAGAAATCTGGGTCTGTGCCAGGTTGCAGATGAACTGCCAAGCACCCATGCAGACTGCTATAGCCATTTCATGAGCTGAAGCATTTCTCTTTAAAGGATAAACATTCTTGGTTTGGGCAATCCACATACATACTTGATTCAAGGTAGCAGATTTTTATTTCACTAAGACCTATTCTGCATGAACCCTTATCATCTTAATGAGTAGTGCTATATTGTTGCTGAACATCTGATTATCAGAATCATTCATTGTTATGATAAATTTGATAAGCGTTCCTGTCGTGAAGTTCATTGTCCATCCAGATCTCCTGGTAAAGTGTCTGCTCACAAATGCTTAACATTTTCCAAAATGTGTCCTGTATGTAATTTTAGGAGATGATGTTCTAAAGATTTCTCTAGTCAATAAATTTGAAAAAACTACATGTCACACTGCTACTCAGAGAGATTTAGAGTATATATGAGCATATTAACACTGATAAATCTTAGTATATGCAAACCTACTTACTTTTGTCTAATCCAGTGGTTTCTCAAACTTATTTAACAACAGAAAGCTTTTCGAGGTAATTTAATCCCAAGAAGCTGTATTTTACAGAATGTATTTTAAAAATTAGTGTTCTAAACTGTATATCACACTTATTTTTGCTTATATTTCCATAAAACCAAATGAAAATTCATTTCTTTAAAATGTTTCCTACTGATTCATTACAATACCGAAGAAAATAAATCTCTTTTAAAAATACACCACCTTAGTAAATTATTTTATTCCTGTTACTTTCATTGCATTTTCAACAGTAATATAATCACTTGCTAAATCCATATTGACTTTAGGTTTACTAGCTTCTTACCACAACATGTCAAGTTTTTTGTTGAAACCATATTTTTAACATTATAATATGTATTATGTAGCAGGTGCTCTATATCTATCTGGTGAATGAATAAATAAAAGATAATTGATTCCTCTTTTAGAGTTCTTTTCTGCAGAAGACCAGTTATTTAACTATTTGGTGAATGAATAAATAAAAATAATTGATTTATCTTTTAGGATGCCTTTCTGCAGAAGGCCAGTTAAATGATTTTAACAGTAGTCCACCAGAAAAATGATGAGAACCTAATCTCATGGAAGTGGCCATGACCTAGGATTTGATTACTGATTGTTTTGGGAAGTTATAGAGAGCATGGAATTGAGAATAACTCTGAAATTCCTAGCTTGTCAGTTTGAGTGATTATATTAACTGAGATTTATTAAAGTAATACTGGATTAAGAGCAGTGTTTAGGGACCTGAAGTGAGAAAATAACCGGTTAAGTTATAGACAGTTTAGATTTTTCAAGTACTTGTCTTTAAGCTGTGTGCCCAGAATTCAGTTGTAAAACAAATCTAGAGCTCAAGAGAGGTCAAGATTGGAGGCAGGTACTTGGGAGTCATTGTTCTACAGTGCAGTTTGCAGCATAGGAATGGATGGCATCGACTCCAGAGAGGTGAGAATGTGAAGAGAAGGGTATTCTGGCCACAGGACTGATACGAATATCAAAAGATATAAAGTATGTGAAAGTACTTTGCAAACAATAAAGTACCATGCAAGAGTTGTTATTATTACATCCCAGAAGCCTTACTGAAGAAATGGGTTTGAACTAGGTTTTCAGGAAGGTGTGAGATATCCTAGGATTGTATTTGATGTTATATAACAGAAACTCAACTCCAACAACTTAACTAAATAGGGATTTGTTTTTCAAATAACAAGAAGACAAAAAGTAGGAATCTCAGAGTTTTTGTGGTTCATCTCTAATGCCATAAATGTTCCAGGCTTCCGTCTTTGTGTCCCATCATTGTTGTATGTGGGTTTCATCTTCCTAGTCATCTCCTGATAGCAAGGTGACTGTTCTATCACCATTCTTATGTCTATCATCCAGGGAGGTAAAAGAAATCGAGAAGGGACAAGGAAGTGAAAGTGAACTTTACCAACATTCCCTACTAAGCTTTAGCTAGAACTGATAGGTGCAAAGAAAGCTTCAGGAGAAATGTTTTTTAGCCAGAGAAAACACAAAGGAGAAAATAGATAATCTGAATAGACCTATAACTATTAAAGAAATGGGATCAATAATTAATAGCCTTCCAAAACGGAAAGTACCAGGCCCAGATATGTTCACTGGTGAATTTTACCAAACATTTAAGGAAAAAATTATATCGATTATCTGCAAGTTTCTTTCAGAAGATAGAAGCAGAGGAAATACTTCCTAACTCATTCTTTCAGGCCAGCATTACCCTAATGCAAAATAAGACAAAGACATTATAAGAAAAGAAAACTACAGACAAATATCTCTCATGAAAATATACTCAAAAAGCCTCAACAAAATATTAGAATATTGAATTCAACAGTATATAAAAAGAATTAACTCTGTGTCTACTTCTGCTCCTGAATTTGTTTACTTCCACTAACATACAGATAGATAACACATGTAAGCAAATAAAAAGTATTATGGCTCTGGTAGCCAGCCTCTAAGATGCTCCCAATAATCTTCGCCTCTTGACATTCACACCCTTTCATAGCCCATACTCACATTGAATCATGGCTCGTCTGTATGACCAATAAAATGTGGTTGTGGTAAAGTAATGATACAGGCTTTGCAAGGCTAGGTATAAAGGTATTTAAGCTTTCATCTTGGTTTCTTGGATTGTTCTCTCTGGGGGAAGCCAGCCTCTATGAGAGCACACAAGAAGCTCTGAGGGGACGTCCACATGAAGAGGAACTGAGGCCTGCTCCAACAGCCAGTGTTAACTTGACAGCCATGTAGTGAACAAACCACCCTGGAAGTGGATCCTACAATCCTAGTCAAATTTTTAGGTGACTGAAACCCCTAGCTGACTGACTGAACCTGCAGCTGCCATTTGACTGCAACTTCATGGGAAATCCTGAGCCAGTTATACCTAGCCATGCCACTAACAAATTCCTAATCCAGAGAAACTGTGAGAGATAATAAATGGCAGTGAGTTTTGGAGTGACTTGTTACACAAATTAGATAATTAATACAACAACCAAGGCTTTTGTGAGTTTGTTTTTCTAAAGATGTAGGGGAAAATGTAATTTCATTGTCTAAGAACTTTTATTTCTGCCATGTCCTTTCTTCTCTCATTCTGTCTTGCATTTCCACCCTACCACATCTCTATCTTCTGCAGCCTCCACTTAACCCCCAACCCCTGACAATGTTTTACGTGATATCAATAAAATACTACCCTGGAATTCAACTCTCTAATGGTTTGGCTGCTGCAGAAATAATATTTTTATGGGTTTTAAGAAGTGATTCTAACTATCGGGCAGTGCCACCTGCTAGGCAACATCTGTAAATGCATGGATGTGCTTCTGCTTCTCTGCCATAGCTGCCTCTTCTGAGATTCCTTTTTCTAAGCCACCCTGGGATTCTGATGAATAAAATTATATTTCTCTTCTTGTTTTAAACTATGTCTTTCTTATTTGGGGATCTAATATACAAAACAGGTTAAAATGGAGCTCCTCTGGTCAGTCTAGGGAGGCAGAACCACCCCCTCTTACTTCCCAAACACTGACACACACAGGTATATATATACACACACACAATATGCAAACTCACACATCTCACACATATGATAGCTTATGAGTCATTTCTGTGGAACATAGCTTGAAATTCAAAATTCTATATCAGTATTTCTCAAGGCAGGAGAGGTTGTGATACTGTTATCTTGAGAGCAATAGTTCTTACTTACGAGGTACTCTCTCAGAATTGAGGAATATATTTAGCAACCCTGGACCCTGGGCACTGAATGTCCTTTATCAGAATCTTAGACATTATGACAAACAGAAGTACATCCATGCATTTCTAGATGTTACCCAGAAGGTAGTACTGCCCATAATAAAACCACTTCTTAAAACACACAAAAAAACTTCTTTTGGCAGCAGTCAGACTGTTAGGGCTACATTTTATTGGTGTCTCACAAAATCTATCAGTGTTTGTTGTAATGTCATATATTTATATTGAGTGTAAAAGACTGCCCCATGAAACCATTTATTATTTTTACCTTCAGGAGGTTATTCATTACATTATATTCTATCTTCTTTATGATGGCTTTAGAAAAATTGTCTTATAACTTTACCAGGAATAACTTTTTCCCCTGCAACTGGTTTGTTTTTAAGCAGTAAATGGTTGCTTTGAGAATCATTTTAAGATGAATGTATACTATACCTTTAGCAAGTGAGTATATGTGAATTTGTGGCATAGATTTTGTGTGTTCATCTCACTATATCTCTTTCTTACCCTATTTTATTCTTATCTATTTTTTGCCAGTTTAACATTTAATTTTCTCTTATGTTTATTTTTGGAACTCATCTGAAAGACTTTTATAAATGACAGTGCACCAACAATTGAGCATGTATTAATGTGGAGTGGTATATTAATAGGAAGAAACATAATATAGCACAGAGCACTCAGTCAAGCTTCTAGTCCAGAAAGTGTATGATTTTATCTGAAGTAATTTGGAATAAATTTACTTGAAGGCAAACTGTTCTATATGAGAAGTTGGACCAAATGTTGATTTGGGCAAAAGTGAATGTAGTAAAGTGGGAAAAAAATCTTGAAGGCTGGCATCAAAATAACTCTTAAACAATGAACTATTACAGAGAATTCCACTTGAGTCATGACTATTCCATCTTCCCCTGCAAGTACAACATAAGGTAAGCTGAACTTCGTGCAGAGGTGGCCAAGATAGTGGGACTCCCTCTCTCCTCAGCTTCCAATCTAGGGTTACTGTGTCTTATTAGTAGGGGCAGTCTGCCAGCATTTCTAATCCCCTTCAACTCAAATTTAAAAGACTAATTTCCTGGTGATTGTGGCTGAGAGGTTGGGGGCTCTCTTACTTCACCCAGTCTTCATGCATAAGAAAGAGGCTTTATATTAGCATCAGCAAGACAAGAATATTGATACCCTAATTTCCCTCATTGCAACTCATTATAGGAGAGAAGTTTCACAAGAGAAGAGGCAAGCCAAGAAGACTGGAACCTACTGCCCTGCTCAGCTCCTAGAATAGTGGCTTGGAGACTGCCCAGGGGAAAAGGCAGTCTGTAAGAAAAAAACTCTGAAATCCTCCCCAAAGAAATTAACTTTATTTGAAACATAAGGTTCAAGCCTAATGCTGCTCTTGAAAATAATTTCTTCTCTAAATTAAGAGCAACAAGCTGTACTTCAGGACATCTAGTTCACCAGAGAGAACCGGAACAAGGGACAGCTAAGAACAGCCCTCAAAACTGTCTCTGCCTGAATTTAATTGGATCAGACTGCTCAGCAATTTATACTCTAGAGCATTTTTTAAATCAGTAGAGTAATTAGTTGATAATTATTGGAGACTAATTGGCTGGCATGTAACACAGAATGAGGCACACAGTTTAACAGAGAGAGTACAGAAAAAGACAAAGAGAGCCTTGCCAAATTCACTGTCATCCCAAGGTGACAGTGTGAATGCCCAAGGCTGTACCCTCTGAAGAGTGGCATCAAAAGCTTCACAGAGTAGAAAAAAATATGATTTGCTAAAATATCCTAGCCAAGTCATAAAATAAACCAACAATAACAAAAACAAGCTCAGAAGACGGAGGAAGCAAATCTGTACCCACAATTGCTACAATATATTCCCTAAAATAACCAATTTCCAACAAAAAATTAAAAGACATCTAAAGAAGCAGGAAAGTGTGACTCATATACAGGAGGGGGAAAAAGCTGCAAAGACTGCCTGGAAAAGGGACCAGATATCGGATTTATTAAAGACTTTGAAGTAGCCATTGTGAATATGTCCAGAGAACTAAAGGAAACCATGTTTAAAGAGGTAAAGGAAGATATGAACACAATGTCTCCTCAAATAGAGAATGTCAATAAAGAGAAAAGAGTGAATTTTATACACATGCACAATTATATATGCGTGTGTGTGTATACACACACACACGCACACACACAGAGTCATGTGCTGCATAGTATTTCAGTCAAAGATGATTGCATATGTGACAGTGGTCCCATAAGACTATCATGGCAAACCATAAAGCCTAGATGTGCAGTAGGCGCTACTATCTAGGTTTGTGTAAGTAGACTCTTTGATGTTTGCACAATGGCAAAGTTGCCTAAAAACTCATTTCTCAGAACATATCTCTATCATTAAGTGACACATAACTATATATGTGAACTATATTCCATGAAATAAATGGAAATTCTGGAGTTGAAATTTATTAGAGGGTCTCAATCATAGATTTGAACTGGCAAGCTAAATTATCAGTGTACTTGAAGATATAATAATAGAGTTGAGTGCAATCCAAAGAAAAGAGAAAAAACAAAATGACAAAATGAGTAGAACCCTTAGAGAAATAATGGGACTCCTTTAAGCAAACCAACTTTCATGTAATGGGAGTGTTGAGAAGAGAAAGAGAAAGGAGTATAAAAAATATTCAAGGAGATAATGGCAAAAAACTTCACAAACACTAAAAAATATTAATCTTCACACTTAAGAAGTTCAGTGAACTGCAATTAGGGTAAATACAGAAGAGATCCACTCTCAGACATTTCATAGGAAAAATGCTGGAAGCTAACTGCAAAGAGAAAATCTGGAAAGCAGCAAGAGAAAAATGACTCATCACATACAAAGAATGCAAATAAGATTAACAGCTATTCAGAAATGCTTCTCATCAATATAATTCTTCAATTTAATATTTTCACCTTAAAAGGTATTCTGTTTTGAAAACTTCATAATAATCCTGGTATGGATACAGTTCTTTATCACTTGTCTGAAAGCCCTGAAGGTAGGCTTTTGTAATTCAGATTTTTTCTGATTTTTAAAATGATAACACCGAATATCCCCAATGAAGTCTATCTAGCACGACACTCTATAATCAAATACATAAATATATTTGCAAACAAATATATGTAGATTTATACTAAATTTGACAAATATGTATAATTTTAATATTACAGTTTATATTGAAATAAACTGACAAGTGAAATAGTTGGATAGTTATAGACCCAAAATATTTGGATACTTCTTAGTTCTAGGAAAATATTCAATATACTCTTAAACACATACAGATTCAAACTAAGTTAAAGACCTTGTATTAGTCCATTCTCACTGCTATACACATATTACCTGAGACTGGGTAATTTATAAAGGAAAGAAGTTTAATTGACTCACAATTCCACGTGACTGGGGAGGCCTCAGGAAACATGCAATCGTGGCAGATGGCAAAGGGTCAGCAAGGACCTTCTGCACATGGTGGCAGGAGAGAGAAGAGTGAGGAGTGAAAGGGGAAGAGCTCCTTATAAAACCATTAGATCTCCTGAGAACTCCCTCATTATCATGAGAACAGCATGGAAGAAACCGCCCCATGATCCAATCACCTCCCACCAAGTTCCTCTCTCAACATGTAAGGATTATGGAGATTACAATTCAAGATGAGATTTGGGTGGGGACAGAGCTAAATCATATCAGACCTGTATATAAACACAATGACTTTTAAATCATACCTCAGGTTGCTTAAGGACATTGAACAAGAGGACATATCGGTTTTGCTATCTTTGTTGTCAGGTGGTGTTTGAGCATCTTATGATGGGATGGAAACAGAATTACTGAGTAATGAGTTAATACTTTGAAAGTTGGCCTTTTAAATGACTTTTTCAAGGATCATGTCAAATCAACATGGGTCCAGGTATTAGCAACAGAGGAAATGGCATCATTAATACTGAACTCATTCAGATCTTGGTTTCTTGGACCTCTGTTAAATACAGCTAGCCCACAGTTAAAGAAAATTTTATACTTTTATTAATAGAATATAAAATTTCATAGCCATATGTCTTTGTCACAGATGTTACATTGTGTGTGTGTATGGGGGGGTGGGGTAACAAATATTGAAAATATTACTTTTTACAAGAGGACCAGGAGAGGATATAAAGAGCAGTTGTCTGAGAAGAATAAATTTTACAGTTTTTGTTCTAGTCCAGATTGCCTATAGTGACCTCATGTCCCTGGTACAAAGTGGTCTTTCAACTAGTCAAGAAATACTTCTCTGATGATCCCTTCTTTATTGTCCACTTAGTGATGTAGACAAATTGCTATATACTTCATACACCATGTACATTGGCTTTTTCTAATTACGGTCCAGTTTATCCTGTACCATTGGTATACACACACAAAAAGCCAACCAGTGCTTAGTGTCCTTAAAACCTGTAGCTTTCCTTCCTTAGTCATGGTTAATGTTCTTCTAAAACATAGCACTGGTACAGAACTGTTTCTTTAAGTTTAGGACTAAAGTTTTGTTGGCAAAAAGAGTGACAATCTTTAAAACAGGGATCCCATACCACTGGCTACAGACTAATGCTGTGGCCTATTAGTAACGACAGCAACAGGTAAGCGGTGAGTGAACAAATGAAGTTTTGTCTGTATTTACAGCTACTCCCCATTGCTTACATTACCACTTGAGCTCCACCGCCTGTCAGATCAGTGGCAGCATTAGATTCTCATAGGAGTGCAAACGCTATCGCGAACTGTGCATGCAAGAGATCTTGGTTGCAAACTCCTTATGAGAATCTAATGACTGATGATCTGTCACTGTTTCCCATCACCACCAGATGGAACCGTCTGATTGCAGGCAAACAAGTTTAGGGCTCCCACTGATTCTACATTATGGGGAGTTGTATAATTATTTTATTATTAATTACAATGCAACAATAATAGCAATAAAGTGCATCATAAATGGAATGCACTTGAATGATCTGGAAATAATTCTCCAACCCTGTCTGTGGAAAAATTTTCTTCCACCAAACTGGTCTCTGCTGCCAAAAAGGTTGGGGACCTCTGCTGTAAAATATTTGAAGAAATGTATTCTGAGCCAAATATGAGTGTCCATGGCCCATGACACAGCCCTCAGGAGACCCTAAGAATATGTGCCCTAGGTGGTCAGGGTACAGCTTGGTTTTATACATTTTAGGAAGACATGAAGCATCAATCAAATACAATTAAGATATACATTGGCTTGGTCTAGAAAGGTGGGGTGGTGGGTTCCAGGACATAGGTAGATTTAAAAATTTTCTGATTGGCAATTGGTTGAAAGAGTTATTATCAGTAGAAAGGAATGTCTGGTTTATAATAAGAGGTTATAGTGACCAAAGTTTTATCATGTAGATGAATTCTCCAGGTAACAGGCTTCAGAGAGAATAGACTGTAAATATTTCTTAACAGACTTAAGGTCTCTGTTGATGTTAAATGCTGGCCAGCTTTCCCTGCATTCCAAAAGGGAGGAGGGTATAATGAGGCATGTCTGACTGCCCCCTGCTTTCCGTCATGGCCTGAACCCATCTTTTAGGTTAACTCTGGAGTGCCCTGGCTGAGAGGAAGGAGTCCATTCAGATGGTTGGGGTTGAAGCGGGCTTAGAATTTTATTTTTGGTTTGCAGCTTTCATCAGCTATCACCTTAGAAAATGTGTTAATGTAATTTTCAGAAGAATGTTTTTTCATAGAGATATTCAGATATTTTATATCAAGAAGCTTCCTAACTTTCTACAGCCAATCTTTTGAATATTTACGCTGACATTCAGTGTTCAGTTCTTCATGATCAGTTCTGTCTTGTTTAGTGAGCCATAAATCAATCATTTCCTCTATTCAGTTTAGGATTATTTCTTATGTTCACTGGTCATTTACATTTAGTCTCTATACTTTTGCTTGCTTTTCTTAGTCCTTTTAATTACAAAATTTACATTTCTTCAGCCTAGGATTTTTTTTTTCATAATTTCTTTAATTACTGTTTCATCTCTGTTGATTCCTTTGCTCCTTCATGAATGACGTAAATGACATTGATTTAGGCTGGTTAGATTACAAAACAATTAAAGGCCTTCATGTTCCTTTATGGTTTTGAAGAGAAAGAATAATATTTTTAGCTGCTTTCAAATTTTAAGTATATTGTTTGTTCATTGGATGAAGATATTTATATTCTTTGAATGAAGGGTTGAAATAGACAAAAAACCCTATTAAGGGACAGATATGTGTAAAATATGTCTTATTCATATTTAAATTTATATTTGTCTATTCTCTAGCTCTTGTCATACTTTTATAGAATGTGATATTAATCAAACTTTTTTCTTGGGTAATTATTCTCCTAAAATCACACCAGCATTATCATGGAATTTAGCATCTTCAGATGTGATAATGTTGGTTTACAGGTCAGTCCTTTTTCTCTAGATTTAATTTCTTAAGGAAAGGCACCATATTTTAATTATATTTGTATCTCTCAAATACAGGAATCTCAAACATTATTAGCACTTTTATGTTTTGTGAAAACTGAATCAAATTGAGTTTTCTAACTGACAGTCACTTAAAATGAATAATTTGAATTCTGTTTGGTATTGCTAAATATAAACTGGTCAAAAACAATTCTTTATTTTTAGTTTGTGTTTGTGTGTGTGTGTGTATTTATTTCACATTGTATGTTGGACGTTGTGTCAACTAAAAGGTTAAATAACAGACATTACACCTTAAAGAAATTTTAAGTTAATTTTATTCTAAGCCAATTTCGACGATTAATAGCCTGGGGAACACAAAACTCACCCCAAACTGAAAATATGTCCTCGAGTGGGCTATACAAGACACAGTTCTGTTACACAGAAAATAGGAGAAGGGGAGCAGTGAAACAAAGGTGACATTCTTTCAATTTTGATTGGTGCTCAGAGACTTTACACACAAGATAAAGCAAATATGTGGTTACCATTGTATATAGGTAAAAGGTTAATGAGCTATAGGTTTTCTAGAGATGATTAATTATATCCTGTTTTATCTGATGGACAAGGTTGTTATCAGTACATGTCAATGAACTATTAGACAGCCTTCAGCCCTGCAGCAGGGAGTTCCAACTTGCCAAATTATACTCTCAATTGACAGACCAGATGAACTTCCTGTGGCTCAAAAGTAAAAGTAGACCCAAGAGTCCATGGCAGGGTGAAGGGTGCAGTCCCATTCTCTGTCCTTAGAAAGTATTGCAAAATTTGTTTTTCTGCAACCAAGTCAAAGAATAGTTCCTGAAAACAGTTGCAGCTGAGAATTCTTCCTGACTATTAAAGACCACCTGATGCCAACCCACCAACCACCTGGAACCAACCAATTAAGAGAGGCTGGTGATTTGGGGTTTAAGTCCACCCAATCAAGACTGTTCTTCACTGCCCTGACTACAGTTCCTTGCAATGCAGTTTGCCTTTATAATTTCTAACTCTCTGCCACCCAGCTTGGGAGTGCACTTCTGTTTTACAGAAGGCTGCATCTCCCCAATCTGAAGATTGATTATGTTTTTAAGAAGATAAGGCATCTTTTCTCTCCATAGATCTCGTGATCTTTTGTTAACAAGCTTTAGTTTATAGGCCTGGTTTTTATTATCCATATGTCAAATCTGCAGCCATCTTGGGTCACTTAAAGTTTTTTTTTTTTTTCAAATTTTGAAATGAATAGCTTTATTGCTTTAGCTCATAAACTTAAGTCTTATTTTTTTTCTTATGGGTGCATAGTAGGTGTATATATTTATGGAACACATATTATATTTTGATACAGGCTTGCAATGCATAATAATCACAATATGTTAAATGGGGAATCTATCTCCTCAGCATTTATACTTTGAGTTACAAACAATCAAATTATACTCCTTTAATTATTTTTAAATGTATAATTAAATTATTATTGACTATCGTAAGCCCATTGTACTATCAAATACTAGGTCTTATTCATTCTTTATACATATATTTTGCACTTATTAACCATCCTCACTTCTGTCCCACTTATTAACCATTATTATCCATCCCCTTATTATTCTGTCCCCTTATTAACCATCCTCACTTCTGACCCTTCCCAGCCTGTAGTAACAATCCTTGTACTATCTCCATGAGTTCAACTGTTTTGAATGTTAGATCCTACAAATAAGTGAAAATGTATGATGTTTGTCTTTCTGTGCCTGTTTTTATTTCACTTAACATAATGACTATCCATATTGTTGCAAATTAGAGGATCTTTTTCCTTTTTATGGCTGAATAGTACTCCATTGTGTGTAAATACATTTTCTTTATCCACTCATCTGCTGATGGACACTTAGTTTGCTTCCAAATCTTGGCTATTGGCTATTATGAAGAGTGCTATGACAAAAATGAGAGTGCAGATATCTCTTTGATATACTAATTTCGCTTCTTTGGGGGTATATACACAGCAGTTATATTGCTAGATGTTATGATAGCTCTATTTTTAGTTTTTTGAGGAAGCTCCAAAATGTTCTCCATAGTAGTTGTACTAATTTACATTCCCACCAACAAGGTATGGTGGGCTACCTTTCTCCACATCCTCTCCAGCATTTGTTATTGCATGTCTTTTGGACAAAAGCCAATTTAAATAGGGTGAGATTGTGTCTCCTCGAGTGGGCTATACAAAACACAATATTTATTTATTTTGATACATAGAAAATTGGAGAAGGGGAGCAGTGAAACAAAGGGGATGTTCTTTCAATTTTGATTGGTGGTCAGGGACTTTATATACAAGATAAAGCAAATATGTGGTTACCACTGTATATAGGGTAACAGGTTTTGATTTGCATTTATCTGATGATCAATGATGTTGAACACCTTTTTACATGACTTTTTGCCTTTGGTGTGACTTCTTTTGAAAAATATCTATTCAGATATTTTGCCCACTTTTTGATTAGATTATTAGATTTTTTTCCTATAGAATTGTTTGAGCTTCTTAAATATTCTGGTTATTAACCCCTTGTCAGATGGATAGTTGGCAACTATTTTCTCTTATTCTTTAGGTGGTCTCTTTGTTGATTTTTTTTTTTTTGCTGTGCAGAAGCTTTTTAACTTGATGTGATCACATATGTCTACTTTTGCTTTGGTTGCCTGTATTTGTGGGGTATTACTCAATGAATTTTTGCCCAGACCAATGTTCTGGAGAGTTTCTTCAAGGTTTTCTTGTAGTAGTTTCAGAGTTTGATTTTTTTTTTTTTTTTTTTTTTTTTTTTTTTTGAGAAGGAGTCTCACTCTGTCAGCCAGGCTGGAGTGCAGTGTCACCATCTCGGCTCACTGCAAGCTCCACCTCCCGGGTTCACACCATTCTCCTGCCTCAGCCTACCTAGTAGCTGAGACTACAGGTGCCCGCCACCACACCTGGCTAATTTTTTGTATTTTTAGTGGAGATGGGGTTTCACCATGTTAGCCAGGATAGTCTCGATCTCCTGACCTCGTGATCTGCCCGCCTCAGCATCCCAAAGTGCTAGGATTACAGGCGTGAGCCACCATGCCCGGCCCAGAGTTTGATTCTTAAATGTAACTCTTTAATTCATTTTGATTTGACTTTTGTATATTTCAAGAGATAGGGGTCTTGTTTCATTCTTTTGCTTATGGATATCCAGTTTTCCCAGCACTACTTATTGAAGAGACTGTCTTTTACCCGGTGTATATTATTGGCACTTTTGTCAAAAATGAGTTCATTGCAGGTGTGTGGATTTGTTTCTGGGTTCTCTCTTCTGCTCCATTGGTCTATGTGTCTGTTTTTATGCTAACATCATGCTGTTTTGGTCCCTGTAGTATAATTTGAAGTATATTTGAAGCTCTGTAGCGTAATTTGAAGTCAGTTAATGTGATTCCTCCAGTTTTGTTCTTTTTTTCTCATAATAGCTTTGGCTATTCTGGGTATTTTGTGGTTTCATATAAATTTTAGGATAGTTTTTTTTCTATTACTCTGAAGAATTTCATTGGTATTTTGATAGGGATTGCATTGAATCTGTAGATTATCTTGGGTACTGTGGACATTTTAACAATATTGATTCTTCCAATCCATGAACGTGAAATATATTTCAATTTTTGTGTGTGTCCTCTTCAATTTCTTTCACCAATGTTTTATAATTTTCATTATAGAGATCTTTCATTTCTTTGGTTAATACCTAGGTATTTAATTTTATTTGTACCTCTTGTAAATGGAATTGCTTTCTTGATTTCTTTTTCACATTCTTCACTTTTGGCATATAGAAATGCTACTGATTTTTGTGTATTGATTTGTATTCTGCAACTTTACTGAATTTGTTCATCAGTTCTAATAGTTTTTTGGTGAAGTCTTTAGAGTATCCCAAATACAAGGTCATGTCATTTGCAAACAAGGATAATTTGATTTCTTTCTTTCCAATGTGGATGCCCTTTGTTTCTTTCTCTTGTCTGATTGCTCTAGCTAAGACTTCCAGTACTATGTTGAATAGCAATGGTGAAAGTGGGCATCCTTGTCATTTCCCAGATTTTAGAGGAAAGGCTCTTTCCATTTTCCCCCATTCAGTGTGATACTAGCTGCAAGTCTGATATATATGGCTTTTATTATGTTGAGGTATGTTTCTTCTATACCCAGTTTTTTCAAGGATTTTTATCATGAAGGGATGTTGATTTTTATCAGTCATCTCACCAATTGAAATAATTGTATCGTTTTTGTCCTTTATTCTGTTGATACAGTGTGTCACATTGATTGATTTGCGTACATGGAAGCATCCTTGCATCCCTGGGATAAATTTCTCTTAGTCTTGATGAATAGTCTTTCTAATGTATCATTGATGTTGATTTGCTAGTATATTGTTGAGGATTTTTGCATCGATATTCATCAGAAATATTGGCTTGTAGTTTTTTTTTTTTTTAATATGTCTTTGTCTGGTTTTGCTATGAGAGTAATACTGGCCTCAAAGAATGAGTTTAGAGATATTCCTTCCTCCTATACTTTTTGGAATAGTTTGAGTACAGTGGTATTCTTCTTTAAATGTTTGATAGAATTCAGCAGTGAAAACATTGAATCCTGCACTTTAAGACATTTTGTTATGGATTTGATATTATTGCTCATTATTGGTCTCTTCAGATTGTGGATTTCTTCATGGTTCAATCTTGGTGGGTTGTATGTGTTAAGCAATTTATTTCCTCTAGATTTTCCAATTTTTTGGCATAGAGTTGCTCATAGTAGCCATTAATGATCCTTTGAATTTCTTGCGGTATCTGTTGCAATTTCTCTTTTTTCATCTCTGATTTTATTTGAGTCTTCTACCTTTTTTTCCTTCATTTGTCTAACTAAAGGTTTGCCAATTTTATCTTTTTAAAAAACTGGCTTTTATGGTAATTGATTTTTTTAAAAATGTTTTTCTTCATTTCAAAGTCATTTGTTTTTGCTCTAATCTTCAGATTAGACTGGGTCTCACCTGCAGTCAGCATGTCATTACTTTTCTTCTACTAATTTTGGGTTTGATTGGCTCTTGCTTTTCTAGTTCTTTAAGATGCATCATTAGGTTACTTATTTGAAGTTTTTCTTCTTTTTTGATGTAGACATTTATAGCAATAAATTCCCCTCTTAGTACTGCTCTCATTATATTCCATAGATTTTGGTATGTTGTGTTTCCATTAACATTTGTTTCAAGAAATTTTAAAATTTCCATCTTAATTTCTTCATTGACCCACTTGTTATTCAGGCGCACATCATTTAATTTTCATGTGTTTGTATAGTTTCCAAAATTCCTCTTGTTATTGATTTCTAGTTGGATTCCATTGTGTTCAGAGAAGATGCCTGATTACAATTTCATTTAAAAAAATTTTTTGAAACCAGTTCTGTGACCTAACATATGGTCTATTCTAGAGAATGATCCATATGCTGAAGAGAAGAATGTGTATTCTGCAGCTGTTGGATGAAATATTCTGTAAATATTTATTAGGTCCATTTGTCCTATAATGCCAATTACATTTGATGTTTCTTTGTCAATTTTCTGTTTGGGAGATCTGTCTAATGCTGAAAGTGGGGTATTGAAGTCTCCAGCTATTCATTCATTGAGATCTATTTCTCTCTTTAGCTCTAATAACACTTGCTTTATATATATGTGTGCTCCAGTTTTAGGTGCATATATATTTCTAATTTTTATATCATCTTGCTGGATTGACTTTTATCATTAAATAATGACCTTGTTTATCTCTTCTTACAGTTTTTGTCTTGAAATATATTTTATTTAAACAAGTATTAAACTCCTTCTGTGTTTTGGTTTTCATTCACATGGAATATCTTTTTCCATCTCTTTATTTTGAGTCTATTTGTGTCTTTACAGGTAAAGTATGTTTCTTGTAAAGGAGGAATCATTAGGTCTTGTTTTTTCATCCATTCAGCCACTATATTTTTTTTTATTGAAGAGTTCACCCCATTTACATTCAAAGTTATTATTGAGAAGTAGGGAGTTACTCCTGCCATTCTGTTATTTGTTTTGTGGTCTTCTCGTCCCTCTTTCCTTTCTTCTTGTCTTTTTTTCTTAGTGAAGTTGATTTTCTCTGGTGGTATGACTTAATTTCTTGCTTTTTATTTTTTGTGAATCTGTTGTATATTTTTCAGTTTGCCTTACCATTAGGCTTCCGAATACTGTCTTATAACCCATTATTTTAAACTCATGACAACTTAGTGCTGATTGCATAAAGAAATAAACATACAAAAAGAAAACTAATAAAAACTCTACTGTTTAACTTCATCCACCTGCTTTATAACTTTTTGTTGTTTCTCTTTATGTCTTATTATACTACTATGTCTCAAAAACTTTTATAGTTATTATTTTTGATTGGTTCATCCTTTAGTTTTTCTACTTAGGAGTAGTTTACATACCACAATTACAGTGCTATAATATTCTGAATTTTTCTGCATGCCTACTATTCCCAGTGAATTTTGTGCCTTCACATGATTTCTTATTTCTCATTAATGTCCTTTTCTTTCTGTGAAGAAGTCCCTTTAGCATTTCTTGTGGCAGATGACTGCTGTTGGTGAAATCCCTCAACTTTGTTTGCCTTGGAAAGTCTTTATTTCTTCTTCATACTTGAAGGATATTTTCATCAGATGTATACTATTCATGATTCCCAAGAGCCTGCTTATTGCTCTATCCCTTCTATGGCCAAGCTGGTACCTAAAGTGCAAGACAATGTCACCTTTACTTGCCCCATTGCTTTTTTGCAGACAGAAGGAGTCTTTTACTATAGCCACCAGAACTGCAAGTGTACTGGGTCTCACCTGGAGTCAGCATGTCTTAGAGTCTCACCCAAGGCTCATGGCGTAATACCTGGATATTTCTGTTGGTTATTTAGAGCCTAAGGGCTCTTTAGTTAGCACGTGATGAATCTTGCCAGGACTGAGTTCTTCCATTCAAGGCAGCAGGTTTCCTTTTGACCCAGGTGTCTAAAAATGTCTTCATAAGCTGGGGTCTGGAACAGGGGCCTCATGACTCTGCATGGTGCCTATCCTATTGTGGCTGAGCTGGTATCCAAGATGTAAGACAAAGTCCCCTTTACTCTTCACTCTCCTGTTCTTAAGCAGAAGCAAGGAGTCTCTTTCATTGCTGCAAGCGGCACTGCCTGGGGTTGGAAGAGGGGTGAAGCAAACATTCCTTTTAGCTGCCCTGGCTGGTGTCTCTCTAAGCTGTGCCATTCTAGTCCACTGGTTCTGAGCCCAATCCAACACTAGTTGTTGCCTAGGAATTGCAGTCTTTGTGTCCACGACTACACGACTACCTTTCAAGTTTGTCTAGGCTGCAGAGCACTTTGGCCTGTGGTGCCAAGGCTTGCCAAGAAACTAAAATTTCAACTGCTAGGATGGGTGATTCCCTTATAGTTAAGTCTGGTCCAACTGCTACTTTCATGCACAGGCACTGGCTGAGCCCAGCAGAGCTTTGTTCTCCACTGTGATAGGGCAGCATTGAGTTCAACATTAAGTCCTGTAGTCACTGCACTCTCCCTCCTCCAATTACACACATTCTTTCTCTGTGCCATGGTGCCATCAGCTGGGGAATGGGGTAGATGTGGTGTCGATGATTCATGACTGTCTCTCTGACCCTCTTCAATGCCTCTTTCAGTAATATGAAGTTAAAACCAGGTACTGTAATTGCTAACCTGATTTTTGGTTCTTGTGATAGTGCTTTTCTGTGTGCACATGTTAAAATTTGGTGTTCCTGCAAGGGAGGAGGTGCCAAAAGGTATAGACTTCTATTCTGCCATCTTGCTTCTACATTTGCAATTTTATTTGGATGTTCCTTTTTCTGACAATTTCTCCCTTTTGGTTGATATCATCCAAAGGAGGACTTAGAAGACTATATAAAATAATTTAGAGATTTGAAGAGGACAGGTCTCATATTTTTAGAATCATAGCATTTAGGTGATCAAATTGGAATTCTGAAATGCCCTTGTTCTCTTTTTAATTCCTATGTGAAACACTGTCATTTGCTATGTCAATGAGGATGCAAAAGCTACTGTATTTCTTTTCATTATGTGAAAAGGCTCTTATCCTATGCTGATGTCTTTTCATTTCACAGATAAATGAGATGATCACTGCATCGGGATTATTTCTTTAGGAACTCTTGAGATGTGATGAGGTGTTGCATTGTCTGCAGTATTGCTGAGATGCCTTGAGGAGTTGGGTGGAAGAATATTCAATGTGATGTACTTTTAATAATTCTTAAGAATTTGAGATTAAAAATAAAAATGAAAAGCCCTTCCTCAGTCAGTCAGAAATAGAGGAAAGAGACAAAATGGGCATTGGAAGATCGTTTATGCACTTTCTGTGTCCTCTGGTTCAAATTGATGAACTATAATTTTGGTTAGAGTTGTACTCCTTTTGTGACATTTGTAACCTTTGCAGCATTTATAACATTTGTAACATAGAAACATTAGAAAAATAATCAATAATGTAGTGAGTAACTGAGAGGTCCACTGTGGTAAAGACAATAGGAAAGAAACAACATATTATAGAAAAGAACATACATTTTGATAGTTGGAACATATATCACCTGAACGTACATTTTGGTAGTCTGTGAATAATCAGATAAATTTTTCCTTTTTGTTTGTATTTGTACCTCAAAATATCTTTTATTTCATTTAGAACTGTAATTAACTGATCATTTATAATATCTCATTGCTGGTTCGGACAATCTTTTGCTGCTGGTAGTACAGCTTGAGAAGGATGGAGTTCAAATTCCCAAAATACTTGATTATCAATGTCCTCATTATTATAAGTGTTAATTTTTCCTAGACGTAACTTCCCTATGAAGCCAGTATTACACCAAGTAGCAGTTTAATTTAAATCAAATATTATCTGATTGTAAGCAAACTCTGAAACAGTTATAGTCTCATTCTTTTTCCCTTCCCAACAGAAGCATCTTTTTCCTATATAGCATATATTATTTTGGAGGGGGATTGAAATTCGGGTCCATGATTTCAAGATTCCAAACCTTTTTGGGACAGTATCATTCTTCCTGAATGTCTTTACTATCTAGAACTGAAATTGAAGTATTACACACACACACACACACACACACACACACACATATATATATATATACACACACACACACATACTGTATATGCAGGGTGCTTAACCCCCATAGTAATTTTTCAGGAAAAAGAAGGTCTATATTTTTTCCATAAATGTATACCTTGTGCTTCTGCATCCAAAATGGTTGGTCATGTTTTAGAGGCACTCTGCTTCCATTTGAATTGGAAGCAGACAACATGGTCAGTAAACCTTGTTGAGTTTGAACACATGCTTTTTTCCATTGCTGAGTTTTGGCATAGTTCCTCATTACTTGAGCAGTTTGATTTACTGACTTAGCAATAGCATCATTATGTTTCCATACAGCTTCCCAACCCTTATATTCCTTCTGAAAGAGTATTCCTTCTAATCTATTTAGATTGGTAAGTATTGACTCTTCTTGTCAATATATTTCTTTATTAAATACATTCTCAACTTGTCCTAATATCCTAAGTCCTGCCCCTATAGCACCGAATGCTGTTTTCCCCTTAGTTGGCCAGTGCTGTGTTATCAAACATGTTTGGGTTGTTGATAAGACATGTTTGATAAGAGAGCAAACATGTTGTTGCCATTGGGCATTTATAGCAGAAGTGCAGTTTGGGTACAGGTTGTACACAAAAATGTTGGGTGTACCAAGTTAAGGTGAGATGGATAGTAGTTACCTGTAGATCTAGTTTAGTCTGGATATGCCAAAGGCTTTCCACGTTCTCTCTGGTTGGATCCTCAAATTATCCTTCAATGATATCCTTGTTCATACCCATTGTATGAATCCCAGTTTCATTATAATGTTTCATAGACCTCCACTCACAAAAATAAGGCCCCTGACCCCTAGAACAAGAAACACTATAAGGTACACTAGCTGAAGCTGTCTTCCATTTTATCAGGGCTTTTGGATACTAACTGATTAACTATATTCATAGCAATACAGTGATGTATTTGCAAAGTATTAAAAACTACCCAATCAGGCATGGAATTGGGAGGAACTTCCTGGATGTGTTTCCTTAAATGGGGGCCCTGAGAGTATCTTATTCCTAAAAAGAAGATGCTCTAGGAGCATTGGGCTGATTACAAAAACTTGACATCAGGGTTTCAATGTCCACTTGATATTGAAAAATAAAGGTTTGCCCTGCTTCCATATTAATTAGATTAGTGGTTTCCTAGTAAGAGGAATGGGAATCAAGCAAAGGAGGGGGAATTACCAGACATTCAGTCATAATAATGAAAATACAAAAACAAAAGATATATGTAGAAAAAATTAACATGAGTACAGACCTGGTCCAGTATTTTGGAAAATGCTGTTTACTCAGATGTCATCTACTTTCCATCCTTGAAGGGCTCAGGAATCTTAGAGATCTTCAATCGGAGATCTCTGGTAGACTCAGAAGTTCATTCAGGTGTTGGAGTTTTCTGTAAATGAGAAATGTAACACCAGGAGTCAACCGCATCAAGTTTAGTTGCACAGTGATTATAGCTGCACAGGGATGGTATGTCAATAATACTTGATAAGGTTCTTTCCAACAAAGTTCAGGTGAACCCTTTAGTTGATGTCTCTCCCAATAAACATAGTCCTATGTCTAGTGATCATGATACTTAAGACCTTCACCCCCAGCAGTAGTGCACTGTAAACAGAGTTTTATCAATTTAGCTTTTTGGGAGAGAAGTTTGGTTAAGCCTTGACAGAAATGGAGTATATCCCCTTTCAATAAGGTTGGTTTCTTTATTGAATGAGGATGGAGAAATTCTCCATCCAGTCTCATCCAGATTAACCTGTAGTTATCTCGCAGGTGGATAACTGATGTTTTCCAAAAGGAGTTGCTCTTAGGTTAACCAAAACCAATGGAAGAGACTTGGGCCAAGTAATTTAAAATGGCCTCGTTGATTTTGCCAGTTGAGTTTTTATTATTCTGTTTGTTCATTCCACCAATGCAGAGGACTGTGGATGGTTTACACAATAAAAATATTGGAAAATGGGCCTGATTTTACAAACTGAGAGAACTATCTCTCCCACAAAATGAGTTTCCTATTACTATGTAATTTGGAAGGAATTCCCCAAGAGGGAGTTATCTGTTCCAAAATAAATATTTTCCTACTGCTTGTGCAGTGACTGTTCTACAAGAAAATGCTTCAGCATATTGAGAAAACATGTACATCTTAACTAGTACGTATTTATAACCTTGGTCTGGAGGTAGTTGGATAAGATCCGTTTGCCAAATTTCAAAAGCTCTGATGGGCAAAGAGAAATGCCCTTGAGATCTGTGAAGAGGCTTCCCTGGATTATGCTCTGAACAAATCGAACATTTTGCATAAACCTTATGAGCTATGCTAGTAAGGGTTTCCCATAGTATTGGTTTCCCCAGGCAATCATTTTCGTAGGTCCCCAGTGAGTAAGCTTATAAACATGTTGTAGCATAGCAAACTGAAATCCCATCAGCAAAATAGGTCTGTCATTGGGTCCATACCATAAATTACAAGCGAGGGTGGGGGACTTTTGTCAGGGGGTAGCACTCCTCCTTGATTAGCCATATCTGCCTTTTTCTCTCTGAAGCTTTTTCTTGAGCTTCACGGAGCACCTTTTTGATATAGTTTCTTTTAAACATAGCTACCTTTGTAGTTTCACCTGCTATTTGTGTTAAAGTAGCCTTTTTGGCTGCTGCATCAGCAAAATGATTTCCTTTACCCTCCAGAGAGTCAAGTTTGGAGTGTCCAGGAACTGTAATAGCCACTTATTTTTTTGGTAATTGGATGGCTTCTAAGAGGTCAGAAACTTGACAGCTGTGTTTGATAGGTTGTCCAGAGGAGGTTAAATATTCTTTTTGCTTTCATAACATTCCAAGGTCATGAGCTACACCAAAAGCATAATGTCTGTCAGTGTAAATATTAGCCATTTGTTTTTTGGCCGAATGACAAGCTCTGATGAGTGCTGTTAACTCAGCTAACTATGCTGATTTTTCTTTAAGTAAGGGATTGCTCTCTATGATGTCTGCAAGGGACATAATTGCATAGCCTGCCCATTATTTCCCAAATCTATCCCTTAGATATGATCCATCAACAAATTAGATAACATCAGCATTTTCCAGGAGTGTCTCCTGTAAATCCTGTCTGGACATCAAAAGTGTTCTGTGAGAACAATACAGTAATGAGTTATCTCATCAACTGTTTCAGGCAGCAAAAACAGCAGCAATGAAGAGTGTTACAGGGAGAGATAGTAACATGTGGATCAGAGAGTAAGAACACTTCTTAAGAATCCAGTCTGCTAACAGAAAATTGCTGAGTATAATATGTGAATTCCAGAGAGCTTCTACAGAATGAGATACATATAAAGTCAACAGAGCCTCCATTACAATTTCCTGAGTAGCCTTAAGGAGCATGAGAATGGCTGAAGTGGCCCTCAGACAAGGGGGTATGCTACAGGGTCTAACTGCTGACTATCATAGCCAATAGATTATTATAAGAAGGTAGGACTGTGCTGTCCTCCATGTTTTTGGGTTAGAACACTCAGCATCCTGCCATGGCTCTCATGAAAAAAAGGAAAAGCAGCAGCCCAAATATGGCCCAAAACAGGGGCTCTTGTAAGATTTTCTTTTATTTCTTGAATAGCTCTTTGTTCTTCTGATGTCCAGTACATGGGCTTAAGTTGATCTTCTTTCAACAATGTATATAACTGCTGTACCATGAGAGTAAAATTGGAGAACCAGCTAGGGTAGCCAACTAGACTTAAAACCCCCTTAGCTGTCTAGTTTTTGGAGTGGGGTATACAAGAATTGTAGTTACTCAATTTGGATTTATGTGTAGTCCCCCCCTTAGAAATTAAATGTTCCAAATATTTTACTTCTGTTAAGCAAAATTTGAGTTTTCCTTTGGATGCCTCATGATTTCTCTTTGCTAATTGTTCCAGCAAGTACAGGGAATAGGTTCTACAATATTGCAGATTTGTGAATCATTACAAGAGATTATCCATATACTTAAGTAGTATGGAATTTCCTTCAGAATTTAACTCAGCCTTGTCAGTTGTTAATATTTACAAAAGATAAATTGGACTTTTGGTATAACTTGGGGCATAACATTCTAGGTATATTGAAAGCCATCTCAGGTAAAGGCAAACAAATATTTACTGACAGGGTCTATTGGTATGCTAAAGAAACACTTACGTAATTAATTACAGTGAAATATTAACTGCTTACAAGTATATTGGACAAAAGAGTGTGAGAGCTTGGAACTGCTGGATGATGGGGAATCATAATATTGTTAAAATGCTCAAATCTTGTACAAATCTCTATCTTTTCATATAATATTTTCTTACTGGGAGCATGGGGTTATTACAAAGACTGAAGTAAGAGATAATCCTTTATCAATGAAATCATTGATTATTGGTTTTATTCCTATTACAGCTTCCTGTTTTGATGGATATTGTTTAATATTCAAAAGTGGCTTATTTGGATCCACCTGTACTTGTATTGGCCACTAAAATTCCTTCTATATCAGTAGATGATTGGAACCATAGTTAGGAATATGTGTTAATAAATCATCAAGTTCTTTTTCTGTTTTAATACTTGGTGGTTGAATTTTAATTTTAATCTGATTCAAACTTTCTGATCTGTCATTTTTAGTCAATTATTTTTCAGTCATTTCCAAAATCATTTTCCTTCTTTTTGAGAAGAAAATATGATTTATAAAGTTCCAGAAAATCTCTTCCTATAAAATGTTTTGGTGTGGAAGGCACCAAAAGGAAAGAATGGCATTCATCTAAATTTCCTAATTGTAAAGGCAAAAGTTTTGATTTATATACTGTCATTGGTTGATTAGACACCCCCAACATTTGAATAGTTTGATTACTCCGAGGAATAAGGCTCTTTAGAAAGGTAGGGTTGAGAATAGAAATATATATGTGTGTGTGTGTGTGTGTGTGTGTGTGTGTGTGTGTGTATAGAGAGAGAGAGAGAGAGAGAAAGAGAGAGAGATATCTTCACTTCCTCCAGATTATTACTTAAAATCAAGGGAAAAGCCCTCTTTATTTCCTCAGAGGCTCCCATACCTCTTCTTTCTTTTATATTTATTCTTTTTTATTTCTGTGCCCATTTCAGCTTTTTGCAATCTTTCTTTAGATGTCCTGGTTCCTTGCAATAATAACAGACACATTTAGATGTTTCTGAGGTTCTCTTTGGAAAGGGAGTCCTCTGTTTTGATCTGGATATCTGACCCGTGAGTTGCTGGAGTTGTAAATTCATGATTTTAGTGACCCTGTTATCCTTCTTTTGCTGTATAACTTTGGTCAGTTTATCAGTTAGTTTCCCTAATTCCAAAGTGTGTACACAATCCCAATTTATTTGGTACAATTTGACCACATTGGCCAATTGCTGATCCAATATGTTAAGAAAGGTTGAATTTAATAAAGAATCATTCTGACAATTCCTTAGACTGTCTTCATTCATTCCCAAATATTGTTGAAAACCTTTTCAAATCTTTCAAAATAGTCTAGCATAGTTTCATGTGGTCCTGTTTACACTGCTGGACTTTAGACCGATCAGCAAGCAATCTTAGAAAATATCTGAAGAATTACTTGTGCGAAACAATTTACTAGTTCTTGGGCCTTCTCCCTGTCTTCAGCTGTCTGCTTATAAAAGTTGCTTAGTGGATTTTTCCAGTCAACCTTTGATAGCCTTTCTTCAACTTTTTCTTTCAGATACCAGCATATGAATTAATTGTTATAAATCTCAATAGTCAGGTTCATAAGTTCTGGCGGTTAGATTGAATTTCTTAGTGATACCTATAGGATCTTGGGTAGGATCAGGAAACTCCTTAGCACTGTCTCTGAATTATGCCTTAGTCCTGGAGATATAGGTTATTGAAGGTTCCCAACTTAGATTAATTTTCTCCCTAAAGAGTGCTGCTAAAACCTCAGAGGGTGGTGGAGGAGGGAGTGAAGAAAATCTGGACAAGGCAGGTCTGAAAGCAAGTGAGCGGAAGGTTCAAGAAGCAGAGGGGAAGCAGTGGTAGCGAGAGAAGGCGAAGCAGTGGAAACTTTGAATAATTTTTTCAGTCGAGAAATGGTTTCCAAGATATTGTGGTTCACTTCATGTATAGAAGCAATTTTATCATTCCCCTTTGTAAAGTTTCTGAATGCAATTTGAAATTCTATCCCATTCTTTCTGCTTAATTCTTGAGCCAGCTCTTTGCAATTGTGCCCGTAGGTAAACCAGTTTTGGGATCTCAAATGAGCCCCATTTTGGCCAAATTAAACTAATTTCCTTTTTGATGATGTTGGTCTAATGAGTCAGAAATTTACAAGATGAAGCATTAAAATTTTTAGTCATAAATCCAGCTGGTGTCTTAGGAGGTGGTTTTCCCTATACTTTCAGTTAGATGTCTTATTTCTTATGTTTTCCCCTCTTCCCTCTGTCTACACCAAACCAAGGATGTGTTTAGGGTCAAAGGTGTATTGCTAAGAGGTACACTCCTCTGGCTCTCAACCCCAAGTAGGTTACCTCATGTGTCTCAAGAAAGCTCAGCTTCACGGGAGGCAGTCCATTACTCCAAATGCTAGGTGACCACCCATTTTGTGAGCATTTTCCAGAGGACCTTAAGTATTTTACCT
Source organism: Macaca thibetana thibetana (assembly GCF_024542745.1). NCBI lineage: Eukaryota > Metazoa > Chordata > Mammalia > Primates > Cercopithecidae > Macaca > Macaca thibetana. The sequence continues at coordinate 70,839,969 of NC_065583.1, forward strand.
GTTTTGTTTGTTTGTTTGTTTTTGTTTTGTTTGTCCTTCTGAGGGAACCCTATGGGACTGCCCACCAGGAGAGATCCCCTTCCGACACCTCTAAGAGATTCTTAGTTACCTAAGAATATCTGAGATTTGGGCTGGAGGGAGCAAATGTCTCATAGCTTTGGAGCAATTTTATTGCAATTGCTCTCAGAAGGAATATAAAAGGTTGGTACAGACAAAAGAGGTTTGAAAAGAGAAACATTCAGCTGATCGAAGAAACCACCGTTTTAACTGCAGCAATGCTTGGTTGACCTTACTTTTCTTTCCTTTCTTCCTGGCAATTTAGAACAAAGGGATAACCCTAGGGAGAACTTAGCAAACACATGATATACTACTCCTCTTAGAGATCCGAAAACACATGATACACTACTCCTCTTAGAGGTCCTAAATAAAGCTGATTTAGACCGCTAGCAAAAGAGAAGGAGGTCTGGATTCCTGGTAACCCACTATGTAAACCCAGTGGTTCCCCTATAGTTGGTTCAAACCCAGTGCTTTTGTGTTGGTACCAAGCACTGACTTGGTACCGATACAGAACTCACTCCTTAAGATGAGTCTTGTGTGTCCCTGAATCTGGCTGGAATTCTGCTGACCACGCCGTCTGTCAACCTAAAGTTTAAGTAAAAGACATTGTACCTTAAAGAAATTTTAAGTTAATTTTGTTCTGATGCAAGTTTGAGGACTAATAGCCTGGGAAACACAGACTCAGTCAGTGAAAACTGAGAATGTGGCCGGGCGCGGTGGCTCATTACTGTAATCCCAGCACTTTGGGAGGCCGAGGCGTGCAGATCACGAGGTCAGGAGATCGAGACCATCCTGGCTAACAGGGTGAAACCCCATCTCTACTAAAAATACAAAAAAATTAGCCGGTCGTGGTGGCGGCCTCCTGTAGTTCCAGCTACTCCCGAGGCTAAGGCAGAATTGCTTGAACCCGGGAGGCGGAGCTTGCAGTGAGGGCACTCCAGCCTGGGTGACAGAGCAAGACTCCATCTCAAAAAAACAAACAAAAAATAAAACAAAAAAACAACAACAACAAACAAACAAACTGAGAATGTGTTCCCAAGTGGGCTACACAAAACACTGTATTTATACATTCTGTTACGTAGGAAATGGAAGAAGGGGAGCAGTGAAGTGAAAGTGACATTCTTATAATTTTGATTGATGCTCATTTACATTACATATAAGATAAAGCAAATGTGGTTACTGTATGTACAGTGAAATGTTAATGAGCATGTTGGTTTCTTACGGTCTGTAAAGTGATGACTTATTGTATCTTTCCTTTGTGTTTTATCTGATAGACAAAGTTGTAATCAGTAAACATCGATGAAATGTTTGACAGAATCCAGCCCTGGAGAGGAGAGTTCAGCTTTCGTATATAGGCCTAGTTTTTATTATGCATATGGCCAACCTGAAGCCATCTTGGCCCACTTTTAGAATTTTATTTCAAATTTTCTTTTTCTGATAGTTGCAAATAAATAAAAAGTACTGGCACACAACATAAATCCAATATAAGAATTCATGAACAATTACATCTCTTTTGTAGCTCCTTCCTAAACCATTCATCACATTAGTTGTTTGCATCAAAGACAAACAAACAGCTTCCTATGGTGAATAAAGGAGGTTTGAAATACTTAACTAACTATGCCAGAACAGGGTTTTATAATTTCAGTATCAGCTCATTGTGAATTTCCCAAATAAGTAACTAAATAAATGATTGATTGGAGAGGAATGAAAATAGTTCCTGTTTAAACTTTAATGATGCTTTTTAATTCATTTTCTTCATTGTCCAAAGCTTGCTTGCTCGCCCTTCCTTCCTTCCTTCCCTCCTTCCTTCCTTCCTTCCTTCCTTCCTTCCTTCCTTCCTTCCTTCCTTCCTTCCTTCCTTCCTTCCTTCCTTCCTTCCTTCCTTCCTTCCTTCCTTCCTTCCTTTCTTTCTTTCTTTCTTTCTTTCTTTCTTTCTTTCTTTCTTTCTTTCTTTCTTTCTTTCTTTCCTTATACTTTAAGTTCTGGGATATATGTGCAGAATATGTAGGTTTGTTACATAGGTATGCATGTGCCATGGTGGTTTGCTGCACCATCAACCCATCATCTACATTAGGCATTTCTCCTAATGCTATCCCTCCCCTAGCCCCACACTCCTAACAGGCCCTAGTGTTTGATGTTCCACTCCCTGTGTCCACGTGTTCTCATTGTTCAACTCCCACTTATGAGTGAGAACATGTGGTGTTTGGTTTTCTGTTTCTGTGTTAGTTTGCTGAGAACGATGGTTTCCAGCTTCATCCATGTCCCTTCAAAGGACATGAATTCATCCTTTTTAATGGCTGCATAGTATTCCATGGTGTGTATGTGCTACATTTTCTTTGTCCAGTCTATCATTGATGAGTATTTGGGTTGGTTCCAAGTCTTTGCTATTGTGAATAGTGCTAGAATAAACATATGTATGCATGTGCGTTTATAGTAGGATGATTTATAATCCTCTGAGTATATACCCAGTAATGGGATTGCTGGATCAAATGGTATTTCTGGTTCTAGTTCCTTGAGGAATCACCACAGTGTCTTCCACAATGGTTGAAATAATTTACACTCCCACTAACAGTGTAAAAGCATTCCTATTTCTCCACATCCTCTCCAGCAGCTGTTGTTTCCTGACTTTTTAATTGCCATTCTAACTGGTGTCAGATGGTATCTCATTGTGGTTTTGATTTGCATTTTTCTAATGACCAGTGATGATGGCCTCTTTTCATATGTTTGTTGACCGCATAAATGTCTTCTTTTAAGAAGTGTCTGTTCACCCACTTTTTGAAGGGGTTGTTTATTTCTTGTAAATTTGTTCAAATTCCTTGTAGAATCTGTAGATTCTGTCCCTTTGTCAGATGGACAGATTTCAAAAAGTTTCTCCCATTAGGTAGGTTGCCTGTTCACTCTGATGATACTTTCTTTTGCTACGTAGAAGCTCTTTAGTTTAATTAGATCCCATTTGTCAATTTTGGCTTTTGTTGCCATTGCTTTTGGTGTTTTAGTCATGAAGTCTTTCCCCGTGCCTATGTCCTGAATGGTATTGCCTAGGTTTTCTTCTAGGGTTTTTATGGTTTTAGGTTTTACATTTAAGTCTTTGAACCATCTTGAGTTAATTTTTGTATAAGGTGTAAGGAAGGGGTCCAGTTTCAGTTTTCTGCATATGGCTAGCCAGCTTTCCTAACACCATTTATTAAATAGGAAATCCTTTCCCCATTTCTTGTTTTTGTCAGATTTGTCAAAGACCAGATGGTTGTAGATGTGTGACCTTATTTCTGAGGCCTCTGTTCTGTTCCATTGGTCTATATATCTGTTTTGGTACCAGTACCATGCTGTTTTGGTTACTGTAGCCTTGTAGTATAGTTTGAAGTTAGGTAGTTTGATGCCTCCAGCTTTGTTCTTTTGCTTAGGATTGTCTTGGCTATATGGGCTCTTCTTTTGGTTCCATATGAATTTAAAGTAGTTTTTTCTAATTCTGTGAAGAAAGTCAATGGTAGCTTGATGGGGATAGCATTAAATCTATTAATTACTTTGAGCAGTATGGCCATTTTCACAGTATTTATTCTTCCTATCTTGTCCAAGGGTTTCTAAAGCACCTGTAAATACTTTAAATGCTTCAGTTTTCAGTATTTTGAATATTACTGTTTTGTATTAATTACAGATTATATTTATACTTACTATTTCTGAAAAAAAAATTGCCAATTTTTAAATATAGTACTATAAAGTTAAAATTTACATAGTAGTTATGAATCAGTTCATTAACATACATATGCAATAAATAGTGTTTCTGTACTTTCTATAAATTTCTACTCCAAGACTCTGTTCTGCTTGACTGCTTGAATATTTGCTCTCAATTGTTATTAGACCTGCCCTTGCCCCAGGGTTTACAAAGGTCCTGGGTACTGTCAATGGAAGACAAGTCTCAATCATTTTTGGAGATTTATTTGCCAGAGTTAAGGACGCACCTGGGAGACAGGTCTATGCCTTTCTCTGAAAATGATTTTCAGGGGTCCAAATTTAGAAGGGAAAGGGTGGTATATTGAGAAGCATGCAGTTTTCACATAAACAAAAGGGTCAAAGGAAAAATGGGGGTAATCTTCATTTACATAAGATAACACAGACAAATGGGGTAGGGGAACAACCGGATATGCATTTGTGTCTGGAAAACTGGGGTGACTGCATTTGTATAAAGCTATCAATGTGCATTGCCATGGTGAAGTTTTAACAGCTAACCAGGAATTTCCTTGTGGGCAAAACATGGAGGAGGCAACTAGCTTTTCATCTTGTAGCGGGCCATCTTATTTAGCAACCAAAAGGTGGAGGCAGGTTTGCGTGACCCAGTTCCCAGCGTGACTTTTCCTTTTGGCTAGATGAGTTTGGGGTCCCAAAATTTAATTTCCTTTCACAGTGCTCATACATCAACAAAGCATTGGAGAGATACCTCAGGGTATTGGGTCAATTGTCCCATCTATACGGCCTCCTCTGGTTTGACATACCTCTTATGGGCCACAGTTAGGCCCAGGAAAGATTTTTATGCCTCTTCTAGGCTGTGGGGTCCAGTCTCCTAAGGCACAAGGCCCAGCCATTTCTTTTGAGGTACTGTCACCTCCTGGGAGTGCCACTCCAACAGAGGACATGTATCTGAATGACTTCTGCTACATTCCAGTCTCAGGAGATATCTCTCTTTCTCCACAATCCCAAGAAATTTGTTTCTCCCTATGTAACACTTACTGTCATCTCTTCCACAAGCTTAGCTTTTTACTTTTGTCTTTTTAAGTCATAGCATAAGACAGCTTCAGTTTTCTGCCTTGAAGTTCAGGCATGAATGGAAGAAAACCTTCTTCTATCCAACTACGTATGTCTCTATGTATCTATATGGTTATCCATATAGAAATGAAATTCTACATTTATCTTCTGCCAGAACACTTTTGTGAATAAATTAATAACTTAATTGTCAAAACAAAACTATTAAAAATTACACACAAATACACACACACACACGCACACCCTCAGAGTAGAGAAGTACAAACCATGAAGACAGAGGAGTTACTAAACAAAATATGCAAAGCCTTCATACTTAAGAGACATCAGTGATATCCCATCACCTATGTGTCTCTACTTCACTTTTACAAACCAATCATCTTTATTTTTTTAACTATTTCCAAAAGGGACATTTTGTTACATTGCCTCACTTTTCCCTTTACACTACTCTGTAAGTTTCCAAATGGTGTTTTCTAATGTAAGTGTGTGGGACCCCAAAATGAATAAGATAATCCATTTTCCAACATATTTTGCACCAAAGGTTTGCAATTAGGATTTATAATATATATGTGTGTGTGTATATATATGTGAATATGTGAATATATATATAGAGAGAGAGGGAAAGACAGAGAGAGAGAGAGAGAGAGAAAGAGAAAATTTAACTTTATAATAGAAACCAAAACTACATTTTTTTCCCCAGAACAATAGATATAAATATAAAGCATATATTCAAACCTTATGCTCCAGGAATCTGGATAGTCCCTATGAGTTTGGATTTTATTTTATTGGCAATAAGGTTGTATTACAGGGTCTGAAATTAAAGGGTCTGAAAGGCTGGTAGAAGAGTGAAATGATTAGGAGATTTATGTTTCTGAATCATGTAAAAGATGAGACTAGAATATCAACCTAAAGGAAAAAATGGAGAGAAAATTAATATAGAGAGTTTATTTGGGTCAGATTTGAGGACTGCAGCCCAAGAGACAATTCAAGTTGCCATGAGTATATGCTCCAAGTAGCAGCAGTTACATGTGGGTTTTTAAAGGAAAGAAGAGGCAGTTCCTAAGTTGTTTACCAATAACTTACATTAAAATAACAAACTGTTGATTAGGTATACCTGGTTTTTGTGCCACAGATTCCAAGAACATGAAGATAATGGGTGAGGCAGCACTAGTCAGACTGCTCTGAGTTATTTCTCTTTTCTCAGGAGGAAGAAAGGTCAGAAGGAGAATGATAGATAAGCAGTTATTGTATTAATCGAGGATAGAGATAATGGCATCCTGAACGTGAGAGAATGACAAAGGGATGAAAAGCAGACTTGATTAACAGTGCTTCTTTGAAGATGAGGATCAATAATACATAGTGACCAACAGTGGCTCCCCAGTGATTTGATGCTACATGAGCCTGTGAACAACTTGAACTCAGGGGAGGCCTAACAAGGACCATGAAAGGAAGATTTAGACAGAGGCTGATCTCATGATTGTGAAGCTGCCAAATACACCCTACATTGTTTTTGAACTTTTAGATTCTTTTCTTTTTTCTTTTTGTACATCAGAGAGAAATATGCTTCTATACTGTGTGAGCCCTTTTTATTTCTGTTATATGTCACTAATTCCAATACAGTATTTTCTCTTACAATCTTATTTGTACTGAGGGCAAATTTGCGTGTAGTGAAATGTACAAATGTCCACACAATTCAGTCAGAGTCCTGGTTATCTATAACTTAGTGGCTTAAAACATTTGTTTTAATCAACTCTCACAGTTTTGGAGTTGACTGTCTTGTCTGGATAATTGTCATTTGGGGTGTCTCCTTAAACCACAGGATGTGGTTTGATGTCAACTGAGTCTGTAGTCATCTGAAGGGTTGATTGGGTTGGACAATCAAAATGGCTCTCTCACATGCCAGGCAGTTTCTGCTTGCTGTTACTTGGGCACTTGGTTAGAACTATAAACCTGATCCTCTAAACATGGCTCTCCATGTGACATTGTCTTCTCATAGCATGGTGGCTGGATTCTGCATGTCCCAAGAGATCCAGGAGCAAATTGTAGGGCCTTTTTAGTAGTTTGGCCTCTAAAGTCCTAGAGTGTCACTTCTGCCACATTCTGTTAGTCAACTAAGTCACTAAATTAAGCCCAGATTCACAAGGATTGGGATTAGACTGTATCTCTTGTTTGGGGGAGTGGAAAGGTCACATTGCACAACAACATACAGTATGGGAGATATTACTGTGGTCATCTTTACAAATTTAATCTGTTTCATTGAGTTTTGATACATATGTACACCCATGTTACCACCACTAATATATACTATATCCATCATGCCACCTTCCATTCAATCCTTACACCTCCCATAGACCATCACCATGCAGTAGTTTTGTCTGTGCCTGAATTTCGCATAGATGAAATAATATAGTATGCACACTTTTGTGTTTGGCTTTTTTCACTCAGTGTAATATTTTTGATATTTATGCATGTCGTTGCATGTAGCAGTAATTCGTTCTTTGTTGTTACTGAGAATAATCCTATTATATAAACATACCACAAATTGTTCATCCATTTTCCCACTGACAGATGGTTGAGTTGTTTGTAGTTTGGGACTATTGCGAAAAACAGTGCTATAGGCATTCTTGTACAAGTCTTTTTATGACAGTGTTTTCATTGCTTTGGGAATGAAATTTCTAGGTCAAGGTGTAGGTATGCAGTTAACTTACAAAAGCACAGACAAATAGATTTCCTACATTGTTATAGCTTATTTTCACTTCCATCAGCAACGTATTAGAGTTTCATTGTTCTATATTCCTCAAAATTTGGTAGTGTCAGTTTTTTTTTTAATGTTAGCCATTCTAGTTAGTGTGAAATAGAAGTTCATTACGCTTTTAATTTGAATTTTTCTGAAAACTAATTATTTTTATCATATTGGCTTTGTTGACTGTTGTCAGATTTTGTTCTGTATATCACCGATATCTGCTCTTAAAATTTCTCTTTACTTCTATGTTTTTTGGGGTCTATTTTGTTGTTATTTTTCTCATTTCTAATGTTAGCTAGTTAATTTTTAGGTTTCCCTTGATGTTAGATGAATGTTTATGTAACATTTCCTCTGAAGTGCCATTTTCTTGCACGTCATAAGGTTTTATATGCAGTATTTTACTCTCATTTAATTCTAAATATTTTTCAAATTTCATTGTTATTTCTTTTTTTGAGCCATAGGTAACCTAGAATTGTTTTTTTTTTTCTTTCCCAATATATGTAGGGTTGATTTATCCTTTTGTTATAATTTTCTAACTTAATTGTGTTTTGATGTCAGGGAATATAATCTACTCATGTAGATTGCCAACATTTAGCAATTTGTTAAGACATACTTTCTAAGCTAGTATGTGATCAAGTTTTAGAAATTGTTGGCCTCCTGGTGCTTACCACCAACTGTGTGCTTGCATTGACTGTACAGAAAAAAGAGATAGAGTAAACACACCACATATACACCTCAGCCCAGGTCCCGTGCCAGGTCTATATTGTGAATAGGGGGGACATAGAAAAAATCAAGAGAGAGATAAATTGTTCTTGTGTGTTTGGGAAAAATGTATATTCTGTAATAAATAAATATAGAATTCTCTATATGTCCATTTGGTCAAGCATAGTAATTATATTGCTTGTATAGCTTTGCTAAATTTTTATTGTTGTTGCATACATATCAGTAGTTATAAAGAATAACTCGAACTCCTATTTACTAATTTATTCTTGCAGAGCTGCACTGACTAACCTCTTTCTCTAACATTTTTAAAATAGCTTTTCATTTTCCAGAGGCTTAGCTCAAGTTTTTTTTTTTTTTTTCTTTTGGTCTATAGTATCCTGGATTTCAAGTTTCCTTCTTTAGTCCTTCAAAGTTGCTTTTAGAGACAGGAGCCAAAAGCCATCTTTACTGGCACTAAAACCCGTATCACTAACTTTTCTGTATTAATTGTTTATTCAGAAATCTCTTTTTATTTGGACATAATCTATTTTTTGTATGTACAGATTCTTCTGAGATTTTTATGTAAATATTTAAAAAATAAATATGGTGTCTCTTCATGTATTTATATTCTTTTTCTTTTTAATATTATTCTTGACTGCAACTGCCTATTACATTTTGAATAGTAGCAATGATACGGATACCCTTGTATTGTTTCTGGCTTTTAAGATAAAGCTTCCAAAGATTTATCATTAATTATCATGTTTGTTTTAGTTTTTCCTAGATACATTTAATTAAAATAAGGAGAACTATTCTTAGCTTGCAAAAATTTTTTTATTTGTTTTTAGAATCATGAATGGAAACTGAATTTAATGAAATTATTCTTTGGCATATATCAAAATATTCCCTACTATTTTGCTTTAAGTACATCAATACACCAGTGTTATGGTCTGTAAAAATAGATTTTACAGTATTAAATCATCCTTGCTCTTCTGAGACTAACCAATCTTCATTATATTCTTTTTTATTGATATCCCTAGGTATGGTTTTCTTATGTTTTGTTTAGAAATTTTTTGCAGCTAGGTTAATAGGTAATATTTCCCAATAAGTACCCTTTCCTATATTGCCCCAGATTCTATAACCTTGGGTGGCTCAAAATTTCACATATTTTTGTATAGAATATAATAAGATTGTTGAAACTCTAAAAAGGCATAATAATGGGAAAACTACTAAAAGCCTTAGGAAGATATTCTGGAAAGAAAGAATAAGCAGGCCGGGCGCGGTGGCTCAAGCCTGTAATCCCAGCACTTTGGGAGGCCGAGACGGGCGGATCATGAGGTCAGGAGATCGAGACCATCCTGGCTAACACGGTGAAACCCCGTCTCTACTAAAAAATACAAAAAACTAGCCGGGCGAGGTGGCGGGCGCCTGTAGTCCCAGCTACTCGGGAGGCTGAGGCAGGAGAATGGCGTAAACCCGGGAGGTGGGGCTTGCGGTGAGCTGAGATCCGGCCACTGTACTCCAGCCTGGGCGACACAGCGAGACTCCGTCTCAAAAAAAAAAAAAAAAAAAAAAAAAAAAGAATAAGCAAATAAAAATAGATAATGATAAAAATAATTTAAATAATTTTATTAACAACTTTAAAAGCAGTTTTTGTTTAAGTGTGCTGGTTATTCTTTTGATTAATATAATATTAGATATTGTATGTTTTTGGTTGTTTAAACATCTAAGAGAATCACATGTACTCTATATATATTACAAGGCCACAACATATATGTGTGTGTGTGTGTGTGTGTGTATCTCTTTGTAATTTATAATTTAATGCTGAAAAATTGTTAAATCTATGTAATCGTGAATCAGTACTTTCAATATTTTATTATAAAAGGCCAAGTATGCACAAAGGTTAATAAATCCCCATTTATTTTCAACCTAGATTTTATAGTTATCAATTAAACCCACACATTTTGATGTACTAATTTTGTAATATTTTCATGTTTAAAGTATTTATTGCTTAGTGCATTTATATAATTAATTAAAAGGGTATTACACAAAAAAACACCTAATAAGTATGCCTTTCCACTTGGATAGTAAGGTCTCATTAACAAGAAATACCAATATAATCCCTATTTGCAGATGAGATAACTGAGGCACCTGCAGTTTAAGTAATCTGCACAATGAAACAGACATAGTCTGTTCTGGAGCAAGGATTAAAGTAAGCTGCTGATTCCTGCGTTGCACACTTACCCACTGTATCACACAGAAGTCTGAGAGGGAGAAAAGCCAAATGTCCTAGGAGTGTAATGATGAATGAAAAAGAAGACATTTAATTCCAGAAGGGATGGTTGACAGGATCAGATACCATGGAGGGATCAGGTAAGGTCAGTACTGAGAAACTCATAGTGGATTTGTCCACTGGGAGATTCTTGTCAGCCCAAAGCTGAGGTCATAGGAGAAACTATATTCCAGATATTATATTTTTTTGTACTAGAATAAATTTAAGAGTAAATATCACTTAATTATAAAAACCATATCTGATGTAATTACAGCCTAAAATCAAGCCATTTTTTTGGCCACTTCAGATAAATATGCTAGGTAAATCTTTGAAATCTATTTAAATTATCAGAATTTACCCCTGGGAAGTGATAGAGAAAATGTGGCAGCTACTTTAGACCATCTTCCACAGTGGGACGCTTTGTAAGCCAAGAACATTAGAGCAAGCAGAGAGCTGGGTCCTAGAAATAGTTGGTGTCTAAAATAACTGGGTATTTTATTTATTTATTTATTTATTTATTTTTTTACCTTTCATTTCATTATTTGAGGAAGGTTTTGCTTATTTTAAAAGGAGAGCAATTCAGTCATTCAGATCATTTTTATTCGCTTAACATTTTATTTCCATTTCTATCCACAAATTCAATGAGTACTTTGTGTTTTGGGACTGTAGAAAATAAAAGGATATTTTAATCTTAATAATAATTTTAATTTACTTAAAGCTAATTTTTACTTTTACATCATGTTTTGCTGATTCAGTACAAATTATGGCTACTTCTTGACAGTGATGTAAAAGTGAAATAATCCAATTTAACAAGTTCATTTTAGTTTCTTTACATTTAATTGTGATTTTCCTGCAAAGTAAAAAAAAAAAAAAAAAAAAAAAAAAAAAGTGTCTTAATAGCAGAAGAAGTTAAAATTTTTAGCCTCATTTTATTTTTTTATTTCTGTTGTAAAATGGTCTGGGGGTTACTAACGACTATGAAATATGCTACTGTTGGCTCCTTTTTGTCCAATTCACAAGTCAACATGCTGTATGCATATAACTGTCCTGAGAAGGAGTGAAATGTTATGAATTATTTCTGCAGTAGGTTTTAATAGATGGTTCAAGACTCTCTTTTTAGCAAATAGCATTTTAGAAGCTGAATGTTTGAACTCCATTACTGATTAGCATTTTTGACCAAGTTCTATTATTCAACTCTACTTGAACTTGTAACTGTAACTTGTTTTTGCTCATCTATTCTGGTAAATGGTTCTCAACCATTTATATAGTCCACTCTACTTTGAAGTCTCTTTGAGAATTTAGGTCCAACAATGAATAACACAATCCCCCCTTTTTTGGATGAAGATAGATATTTAATCTCTCTCTCACGCTCAACTATTAAACGACTATCATTTACTGACACCCTACAATATGTGAAATATTTTATCTTGCCTAATCCTCAGGCAACTCTGCTTAGATATTATCATTTCTGTTTTACAAATGAGAAACTGATACTTGAACAAGTAAGAAGCGCTTATTGAATAATCAGGGAGGAGGGATCCAGAAGCCAAGTACCTAGCATTCCTGCCCACCTTCCTGCTGCCCTGCTCCTCCCGGAAGCAATTGCCATAGAAGATACAGATGTGGCTGTTAACATTCCTCCCTGGTCTTCAGTTAGTCCTTGGGATGGGACTCCCATCACTGGGAGTCTCACCCCTTGGCCAAATTTCTAGTTTTTTATGGTTATCAATACCGCCTGAGAAATTGTCGTATACAAGTGGTTTTCAACCAGTGAGCCCATGCGGAACTACCTCCCCTGGCTTTTATGAACTGTATGTTTCCTTCCTCCTCAACCTCTCTGCTGAAGCTCTTAGAGAGTCTAGGTTGGTACTGGCAGAATCCTGGTGTTGGAGTGTCATCGTGTATAGTATGAAACAATCCCCATTTCGCTTTGCCCTTGCCCTTCTCTTTTCCCTCTCTCTTTACCCCTTTTCTTCCTCCTTTCTCTTTGCAGATTCTTCTCCACCCCTACCCATACCCACTTTTCCTCTCTCTTTTAAGGAAAATCAGATTAGATGAGTTAATTTAAAACTTCCTTGGGTGATTTTACTTTCTTTTCCCCTCCTTCCCTAACTCCTGTGGTCTTCTGAACCCCCTTCCTCAAATATGAAACACATGTTAATGTCAGTGCAGTTATTTTAACATAGGTTTTCTGATTCTAATTATTTTCCATTTTTTTCAAAAAAGAAAAAAAAAGACATATCTAGCCTGCTCATCCTATGATAAATGTTTAAATTTTAAGGTAGCTTCTTTTTAGAGAAGGTTTTTTGCTTTAGAATATGGTTTTACTCAACAATAGAAAAACGTTTATGTTAGAGTAAGGGACTGTACTTGACAAAGCTAAAGGACAAAATAAAAGAAGACCAAGAAAAAGATGATTCTACTTCCTACATCTCTGCAAACCTTATATTTTTCATATTTACGTCAAAGCTCTGATTTTGTTATACAATTACTTTAAGCTACTCAGGTTGCATTTTTTTTTTTTTTTTTTTTTTTTTTTGAGACAGAGTCTTACTCTGCTGCCTAGGCTGGAGTGCAGTGGCACAACATCGGCTCACCGCAGCCTCCGCCTCCCAGGTTCAAGCAATTCTCGTGCCTCAGCCTCCCGAGTAGCTGGAATTACAGGCACGTGCCACCACACCCAGCTAATTTTTTATTTTTAGTGGAGATGGGGTTTCACCATGTTGGCCAGGCTGGCCTTGAACTCCCTACCTCAGATGATCCTCCTGTCTCGGACTCCCAAAGTGCTGGGATTACAGGCGTGAGCCACTGCACCAGGCCTCGGGTTGCATATTAAACTCACCTGGGAAGCTTAAAACAAAATAAGACAAACACACATTCCTGGACAACTCCAGAGACTAAATGTAGTAAGTCTGGAGTTAGGATGTAAGGAATCAGCAGGCATATAGATTACTTTTGAAAAATGCTTTTCCAACTCTCTATAAAGTACCAATTTTAAAACTTCCAAATTGTCATGGAAAAATTAAAATGAAAGATAATTACCATACAATGAAAAATAAAGACACCCCAAAACCAAATGTAAATAATTCGAATCAACAGACATAAAGTTGCTTTTGAGTAAATATAATCAAAACAAATATAACACAGGGGAAAGGAAAACAATTACAAAATTATGTATATTATTGAGTGAAAATGCATGTAACTAATATGGAGATAAATATGCTCATAACTTTTTGTCATTAGTCATAACAAAACAGATATTAGTGAAAGAGTAATTTCATGTATTAAAAATCTATGTGCAGATAAAAATCTAGATGACTTGGAATATAATGGTGACTTTTTAGATATGACACCAAATACATGATCTATGAAAAAAATAATTGATAACGTGGACTTCATTAAATTTCATTATTGGGATTGTCCTGTTAAAGACAATCCCAATAAAATGAGAAGGCAAGCACAGACTGTGAGGAATCATTTGCAAAAGACTCATTTGATAAAATATGTTATTCAAAATATACAAAGAACTCTTACAAACTTGAAAAGAAGAAAAAACAAACAACATGATTAAAAATGGACCGAAAACAGCACCTCAACAAAGATGAAATATAGATGGCAAATAAGCATGTGAAAAGATACTCTATATCATAAGTCATCAGATAAATGCAAATTAAAGCAATGATGAGACACCACACACCCTATTAGAATGGCCAAAAGTCAGAACACTGACACCATCACATCCTGGCAAGGACATGGAACAACAGGGGCTCTTATTTGATGCTGGTGGGAATAAAAAATGGTACTGCCACTTTGGAAGACAATTTGGTGGTTTCTTACAAAGCTAAACATACTCTTACCATAAGATACAGCAATCATGCTACTTGTTGCTTACCAAGAGGAGTTGAAAACTTAAGTCCAGAGAAAAACCTGCACATGAATGTTTTAGCAGCTTTATAATTCTTAAAACTTGAAAGCAACTAAGATGTCCTTCAGTAGATAAATGGAAAACAGTGGTACATCAATAGAGTAGAGTATTATTTAACAGTAAAAATGAATGTGCTATTAAGTCATAAAAAGACATGGAGGAACCTTAAATGCATATCACTAAATGAAAGAAGCCAATCTGAAAAGGCTACATAGTGTTAAATTCGAACTGTAAGACATTCTGGAAAAGACAAAACTATAGACAGTAAAAAAACTAGTTGCCAGGCGTGGTGGGGGATCGGGGTGGTGGGGCTGATGAATAGACAGAGCATAAAGGATTTTTAAGGCATCAAAAACACTCTGTACAACAATAGTATAATGCATACATGACATTTTACATTTGTCCAAACCCATAGAATATACAACACCAAGAGTGAACCCTAATGGAAACTATGAACTTTGGGTAATTATGATGTGTTGATGTAGATTCATCAGTTATAACACATCTACCATTCTGGTCCAGATGTTGATAATAGGACAGGCTGCGCATATATAGGAGTAGGAGGTATATGGGAAATTTCTGTGCTTTCAATTTTGCTCTAAAACTGCTCTAAAAAAAACATTGACAAACCTGAGAGAAACAAGAAATGGGGAAAGGATTCCCTATTTAATAAATGGTGCTGGGAAAATTGGCTAGCCATAAGTAGAAAGCTGAAACTGGATCCTTTCCTTACTCCTTATACGAAAATTAATTCAAGATGGATTAGAGACTTAAATGTTAGACCTAATACCATAAAAACCCTAGAGGAAAACCTAGGTAGTACCATTCAGGACATAGGCATGGGCAAAGACTTCATGTCTAAAACACCAAAAGCAATGGCAGCAAAAGCCAAAATTGACAAATGGGATCTCATTAAACTAAAGAGCTTCTGCACAGCAAAAGAAACTACCATCAGAGTGAACAGGCAACCTACAGAATGGGAGAAAATTTTTGCAATCTACTCATCTGACAAAGGGCTAATATCCAGAACCTACAAAGAACTCAAACAAATTTACAAGAAAAAAACAAACAACCCCATCAAAAAGTGGGCAAAGGATATGAACAGACATTTCTCAAAAGAAGACATTCATATAGCCAACAGACACATGAAAATATGCTCATCATCACTGGCCATCAGAGAAATGCAAATCAAAACCACAATGAGATACCATCTCACACCAGTTAGAATGGCAATCAGTAAAAAGTCAGGAAACAACAGGTGCTGGAGAGGATGTGGAGAAATAGGAACACTTTTACACTGTTGGTGGGATTGTAAACTAGTTCAACCATTATGGAAAACAGTATGGCGATTCCTCAAGGATCTAGAACTAGATGTACCATATGACCCAGCCATCCCATTACTGGGTATATACCCAAAGGATTATAAATCATGCTGCTATAAAGACACATGCACATGTATGTTTATTGCGGCACTATTCACAATAGCAAAGACTTGGAATCAACCCAAGTGTCCATCAGTGACAGACTGGATTAAGAAAATGTGGCACATTGGCCGGGCGCGGTGGCTCAAGCCTGTAATCCCAGCACTTTGGGAGGCCGAGACGGGCGGATCACGAGGTCAGGAGATCGAGACCATCCTGGCTGACACGGTGAAACCCCGTCTCTACTTTAAAAAAATACAAAAAACTAGCCAGGCGAGGTGGCGGCGCCTGTAGTCCCAGCTACTCGGGAGGCTGAGGCAGGAGAATGGCGTGAACCCGGGAGGCGGAGCTTGCAGTGAGCTGAGATCCGGCCACTGCACTCCAGCCTGGGCGGCAGAGCGAGACTCCGTCTCAAAAAAAAAAGAAAAAAAAAAAAAAAGAAAATGTGGCACATATACACCATGGAATACTATGCAGCCATCAAAAAGGATGAGTTTGTGTCCTTTGTAGGGACATGGATGCAGCTGGAAACCATCATTCTTAGCAAACTATCACAAGAACAGAAAACCAAACACCGCATGTTCTCGCTCATAGGTGGGAACTGAAGAATGAGATCACTTGGACTCGGGAAGGGGAACATCACACACCAGGGCCTATCATGAGGAGGGGGGAGCGGGGAGGGATTGCATTGGGAGTTATACCTGATGTAAATGACGAGTTGATGGGTGCTGACGAGTTGATGGGTGCAGCACAGCAACATGACACAAGTATACATATGTAACAAACCTGCACGTTATGCACACGTACCCTAGAACTTAAAGTATAATAATAAAAAATAATTCAAAAAAAAAAAAAACATAAAGTCAGGCTGGGCATGGTGGCTCACGCCTGTAATCCCAATGTTTTGGGAGGCTGAGGCTGGTGAATCACCTGAGGTCAGGAGTTCAAGACCATCCTGGGCAACATAGTGAAACCCCATCTCTACTTAAAATGCAAAAATTAGCTGGGTGTGGTGGTGGGTGCCTGTAATCCCAGATACTCAGGTGGCTCAGGCAGGAGAATTGCTTGAACCTGGGCGGTGGAGGTTGCAGTGGACCAAGACTGCACCATCACACTCCAGCCTGGGTGTCAGAACGACACTCCATCTCTAAATAAATAAATAAAGTCTTTAAACAAACAAGAAAACAACCCATGTGCACTTAGGGAACACACATTAGGTATATCAATATCAAAATTTTTATTGTGACCAGTGATCTTTCTGATGCTTCTTAATTTTATCCAATTTAGATTGAATTTCAGTACTATTCTTTGCATGAACTAATGTAACTCTCCACTGTTTCTGTATTTTGTTTGAATAATATTCATAGTAGAAAAATGAGTCTCACCTAAGTAAGATGGGAATCGAAGAAATTTTTTTCAAATTTCATCAATTTAAGAATGTTAAATTTTTTGCCTACAAAGTTACGCTGTATTTTCAAAATTTAATGTCAAACTTTTTACCAGCAGCCAGTTCCTATAAGTTCTCCTATTACACAATACCCAAACAAATTATGTTTTAAAGAAAGAAATGAATTCTGGATTCATGAACTCCTTATGTGTGAATCTTCTTTAGAAAATAAAATCTAAACATTCCATCAAATAATACGATGCTTAGTGATAACTTTTTACAGACTGCAGTAAAAAGATTATCACCCACTTCAATGATAATTGCTAAATTACGGGGTATCTTGTTTTAGTTTTCTATTGTAACCAAAACAAATTACAACTTAAAAGGTTTAAAATAATATTCATTTACTATCTCACATTTCTTTTGGTCACAAATCCAGGTAGATTCAGCTGGGTTCTCTGCTTGATGTCTCACAAATTGAAACCAAGATAGCAGATGGAAAACAATATTTGCATACCACACAGCCAAAAAAAGGTTAATATCCAATATATTTAAGGGACTCAAACAACTCAATAGAAAAAAGAACAGACAATTAAAAAAAATGAACATAGAACCTGGATAGACATTTCTCAAAAGACGACATACAAATGGTCAATAGGATATACGAAAAGATGGCTCTGCATCACTAGTCATGCAGATAAATGCAAATTGACAATTAAAAAAAATGAACATAGAACCTGGATAGACATTTCTCAAAAGAAGACATACAAATGGTCAATAGGATATAAGAAAAGATGCTCTGCATCACTAGTCATCAGATAAATGCAAATTGAGACTACAATGAGATATCACCTTATATCTGTTAGAATGGCTGTTACACAAGAAATGAGGCCGGGTGCAGTGGCTCACACCTGTAATCCCAGCATTTTGGGAGGCTGAGGCAGGCAGATCACCTGAGTTCAGGAGTTCAAGACCAGCCTGACCAACATGGTGAAACCTTATCTCTACTAAAAGATACAAAATATTAGCCTGGTATGGTGGCAGGCGCCTGTAATTCCAGCTACTCAGGAGACTGAGGCAGAAGAATCGCTTGAACCCGGGAGGTGGAGGTTGCAGTGAGCCAAGATCACTCCACTGCACTCCAGCCTGGGTGACAGAGCGAAACTCCGTCTATTTAAAAAAAAAAAAAAAAAAAGATGAAGCGTCCAGCGTGGTGGCTTACTCCCATAATCCTAGCTCTTTGGGAGGCTGCAGTGGGTGGATCTCTTGAGCTCAGGCATTTGAGACCAGCCTGGGCAACATAGTGAAACCCCATTTCTACAAAACAAATAAATGCATACATACATACATACATACATACCTACTTGCATACATACATACATACATTAGATGGGTGTGGTGGCTCACACCTGTAGTCCCAGCTACTTGAGCTGCCAAAGCGGGAGGATTGCTTAAGCCCAGGAGGAGGAAGTTGCAGATTGCAGTGAGCCCCAAGATCGCGGCCAGTGCACTCCAGCCTGGGTGACAGAGTGAGACCCTGTCTTAAAAAAAAAAAAGATGACACTAACAAGTGTTGGTAACGATGTGAAGAAAAGGGAACCCTGTACGCTACTGATGTCAATGTAAATTAGTATAACCATTGTAGAAGTTCCTAAAAAAAATTGAAAATAGAACTACCATAGGAACCAACCATCCCACTACTAGGCATATATTCAGTGGAAATGAAATCAGCGTGTCAAAGAGATATCTGCCCTCTCATGTTCATTGCAGCACTATTCACAATAGCCAAGATATAAAATTAACCTAAGTGTCCATTGATGGATGAATGCATAACAAAAATGTGGTATATATACATATACTTTTTAGCCTTTAAAAAGAAGGAAATTCTGTCATTTGAGATGACATGGATGAACTTGGAGGACGTTATGCTAAGTGAAATAAGCCCAACATGGAAAGACAAATATGCCATGTTTTCACTTATATATAGAATCTAAAACTATCAAACTCATAGAAGCGGAGAGTAGAATGATGGTTGCCAACAGCTAGGAGTGGGAGGTAGAAATGGGGTATGTTGGTCAAAGGGTAACAAGTTTCAGTTAGAATCAATACATTCTGGAGATCTGTTGTACAGCATGGTGACTATAGTTAATACATACTTGAAAGTGGCTCAGAGGGTTGACCTTAAATATTCTCACTACACACACAAAAAGATAACTGTGAAGTAATGGAGATATTAATTAGCCTGATTGTGGTAATCATTTCACAATGTATGCATATATGAAAACATCACATTATACAACATAAATATATACAATTCTTATTTGTCACTAACATTTGCTCAGTTATGCTGGGGATGGGGAAAAGGGGCCAGCTGAGCCAGTCTGTTACCTGGAGGCTCTGGTAAAGAATGTACTTCTAAGATCATCCAGGTGGTTGGCAGAATACAGCTCCATGCAGTTGTAGAAATGAAGTCCCTGTTTTTCTTCTGTTTTAATTTCGTCATTTTCGTTATTTGGCTGGAGTCAGTATTTCCCAGCTTTTAGAAGGTTTCTATTGTAAACTCCTCCATTTGAATAACTACTTCAAGTGATTACATTCCATTGCAGTGGTCCTACACAAAGCTTACTTGTAAGAATTTTTAAGGCCAGGCACGGTGGCTCAGGCCTGTAATCCCAGCTCTTTGGGAGGCTGAGGCAGGCAGATCACTAGAGGTCAGGAGGTCAAGACCAGCCTGCCCAACATAGTGAAACCCCGTCTCTACTAAAAATACAAAAACTAACTGGGCATAGTGGCATTCGCCTGTAATCCCAGCTACCTGGGAGGCTGAGGCAGAGAATCACTTGAACCTGTGAGGTGGAGGTTACAGTGAGCTGAGATGGCACCACTACACTCCATTCAGCCTGGGTGACAGAGTAAGACTCTGTCTCAAAATAAATACATAAATAAAATAATAATAACAAATGCAAGCTTTTCTAGTTTTATTCCATTCAGAGCTAATTATACTTGTAAATAATGGTGCTAATCCAACAGTTCTACCTTTATGTCACTAATATGTCCAAATTGCACTTGTGGTAAAGCAATTGCTGAAGTTTGCAACGTCTGTGCATTTCTTAAGTTGCAATGAAAAATAGTTTACTAGATTTATTTGTTCTCTAAGTTTGTCTCCATATTGTCAACCAGTGCTGAGTACATTGCACTATGTGGTCGACCAGTGCTGAATACATGGCAAAGATTCATTGGAAATCTCTGATGCAGTCTGTGACTCTTGTTTGTCAATTAACTATACTTTTTTAGTCTTAGCAATACAAAGTGCTGTTGGCTACAGCCAATAGATGAAATATTGATACTTTTCAGGTTCTTGTAATACTTTCAAGCATTTTTTAGTTTGAACTTCTTTATGGTTTACATAAATGGCATTTAAAAGGTGATGTTTGTTGCTTCATTAGACATACATATTCAGAAATAACATACTTTGGTTTTAGCACCTCAAAACTCAAACTCAATACATAAAAGACTAGTAGAAATTCTTGGTTTCTTATTTCTTTGGAATAACATCATTATTATTTGCTTCATTACTTTTTCACATTCATGCAAGTTAAACATTTTTACCTTCATAATTTTATGTGATTCACAGTAAATACTTGTCAAATTTACATTTATTACTACATTTCTCAAATTAACTCCTTTTCACATTCCTGCTTCTTGACTATTGTTTTTTCTTGACCAAGAAAGGTCTAGTAAAGTTTATTTTGTCATCATCAAATTAGAATAAAATGACGATTTTTTACTTTGCTGGTTTAGCTAATTATGTTAAAAGTGGGTTAAAAAACAGACTTGATGTAAATTAGAATAATTGCAAAATAACATGTAAAAATTAAATGCTTACATTTTCTCAGATATTTTGTAGTTTGTGTTGGAGTTGGAAAACAAATCTTAAAATAATGCACAATGCAATGTGGCCCTGTTGTACATGCAATAACAATAATAATAGCAATAATACTAAATTCTTTTGTTGATAGCTCCAAGCTTTGGGATGTACTGGGAATTTGATGAAGAATATCTTTAGAAAAGAACTAATATTTTCCTGAAAGTTGATGACAATTTCAGATTCTCTATTTTTATTTTTAGAGGGGGGGGTTATTTTGAAACTTTTTATTTGTTTATTTACTTTACTGAGGATTTAATTCCAACATCTCTATGCAAAATATTTCTGGAGGCATTAATTTTTTTTCTTTTTGGAAATTTGAAGTTGTTTGGCTATTTTTTCCCATTACTCTTAATCAAAAGCAATCCTAAGTAATAAAATATATTAGAGGGCACAAATTGTCTCTCTTGTATATCACAACACTACTCAAATAGTGGTTTACAAACTTGTGTTGGTTAAATACTTTTACCAGTACTGCTAAAATAAGCCAGAAATTTAGAGTAAGCATTTAGAAACTTACATTTTTGATGTTTTTATCCCATCCCACTGGAGAAGTTTCTTTAACAGGGCATTGTGGAACTTACATGTTGAGCAGAAAGTGCAAATATCTACCACTATTAGCAGCAGATGTGAGGAATCGTTGGACAATAAGTTCAGTGATTAAAAGATAATATATGAAATAGTTTCTAACTTCTTGAAAATCAAAAAATGTGATTAATTATAACCAACTCTGTGAAATATCTCAGGAAATAGCCAAAACCTACAGATCAATTTGCCTAACATAATGTACATGAAAACCAGTTTTAGCCTTCAATTTCCCTTCAATTTCTTTTTTTCTTTCTTGATGGCGTGTATTTTTTTCTTTTCCATTCATTTGGCATTAAACTCTTTAATTTATCTAACAGTGTGTCTAACACAAATTTATATTTCTAGATATTTCTGATATATGCAATGTTTTGTGTTTTTATTATACTTTAAGTTTTGGGATACATGTGCAGAACATGCAGGTTTGTTAACATAGGTATATACATGCCATGGTGATTTGCTGCACCCATCAACCCATCGTCTACATTAGGTATTTCTCCTAATGCTATCTCCCCCTTGCCCCCCACCCCATGACTGACCTTGGTGTGTGATGTTCCCCTCCCTGTATCCATGTGTTCTCAGTGTTCAACTCCCATTTATGAGTGAGAACATGCGGTGTTTGGTTCTGTTCCTGTGTTAGTTTGCTGAGAATGATGGTTTCCAGCTTCATTCATGTCCCTGCAAAGGACATGAACTCATCCTTTCTATGTCTGCATGGTATTCCATGGTGTATATGTGTCACATTTTCTTTATCCAATCTATCATTGATAGGCGTTTGGGTCGGTTCCAAGTCTTTGCTATTGTAAATAGTGCTACAATAAACATACATGTGCATGTGTCTTTTTAGTAGAATGATTTATAATCCTTTGGGTATATACTCAGTAATGGGATGGCTGGGTCTAATGGTATTTCTGGTTCTAAATCCTTGAGGAATCGCCACACTGTCTTCCACAATGGTTGAGCTAATTTACACTTCCACCAACAGTGTAAAAGCATTCTTATTTCTCCACATCCTCTCCAGCATCTGTTGTTTCCTGACTTTTTAATGATCACCATTCTAACTGGCATGAGATGGTATCTCATTGGGGTTTTGATTTGCATTTCTCTAATGACCGCGATGATGAGCTTTTTTTCATATGTTTGTTGGCCTCATATATGTCTTCTTTTGAGAAGTATCTGTTCATAGCTTTTGATGTTTTAGTCATGAAGTCTTTGGTGGGCTTGCTTTTATAGCCTCATGAGTTTCTTTTGGTCTTCTTTTGAAGAGGTTTTCTTTTCCTTAAAAGAAACGTCTTACCTTCATAATTTTTTATAATTTATCTTTAGTTAAACACCTTACCTTCATAATTTTTTATAATTCACAATAAGCACTTGTCAAATTTGCAAAATTTGTTACTAGATTTATCAAATTATCTCCCTTTGCAATTCCTACTTATTGAGTATTGTTCTTTTAGGCTGCATGTGCTTAGCTGTACCTTATGATGCATTTTTATTGATAATATGAATTTGTTATTTTCCTGAGTGCATTTTAAGGTAGAAATGCCCAGTGTGATTTTGTTAGCTGTTAAAGAAAAATAAATGTCTGAAAATATTAATCCTGCTTGGGAATAACTTTTGTTTTACATTAGTTAGACCCAGTCTGGATGGCACTCGTGTATATAGCTCAGCACAGCTGCTGACTTAAAAAAAACCCATTTGTTTTATATTCTGATGAATATGGATTATTAGAAGCAGATCTTGCTATATACCAATAGCAATAGACAATGACATTTTGTGTCTATGACCCATCTTTTGCTGGATATTTTCCCATTGCCGCTCAGATCTGCTTCCCATTCTTCTTCACTTCGCCCCTGTACTTTCTGGCTTCTAGTTTGGTTTGGCAAATGGGTAGCACAGGCAGATGACTAAAGTGGAGCATGTAAGGAGACTGAGATTGGAGTTTCTATCCTCCAGGCTCCCTCTTAGAGGGCAACCACAGTTTGACTGCATTTCTCTCTTAAAGGCCAAAGCTTTTTATTAAGCACATCTCCTCAATAGTTATTCTGTCTTGGTCTATCTTTCTCTTCAGCCCTAAGAGTGATAACAGTTTATTTTGTTCTGTCCCTGAGAACACAACCATCTTGTTTCATAGCTCTGCCCATGTCTTTGGAAAGAATTCCTTCATTCAGGTACCCTATTTGAGTGTGCGCTGCATTTCCTACCAAAACTTTGACTGATCTAATGATCAATTTTTAAATGTAGCTATTTAAAAAATGAAAGACAAAAAATGCAGTATAGATATGACTACCCATTTCATTACTTCATTTTGCTGACTAAAACTCCACTAAACACAAATAGGATGTCTTAGTTTTGGTTATGCACTCATAGAATATACTCAGATATGAATCAAAAGGAAAAAATTTCTGGGTGTAAAAAACAAGCAGAGAAAGCACTAACTATCTAAATGACAAAAAGACAGCAGACATGAAAAGGAGTTTACAAGAAACTTTAAAGAACAGACAACAGTGATATGATCACAAGTGATTACATAAAGTTTCCTATATACTAGGCTCATTCTAAGCAATTTACATGTATTGAACTATTTATTTCTCACAGGAACTCTATGAGGAAATACTATTCTCATTTTACAAGTGAGGAAACTGCAGCACAGAGCACTTAGTCTGGTTGTATAGCCTATTCTCTTAGCTACCGTGCCATGCTGCTCTTTCAATGATTTTGCTGATGAAACTGCTAAAGCATAATAAAGACTAGATATATAGATGGATACACTTGTAATAGTAACTTTTTGTCCTTATTTCCATAATATCCTTATAGTTTACTTATTTATTTAAATTCTTCCTTAGTATAGAATTATTCTTAAGCCTAACTTTAGTTCTTGCTATTCTTTTCCAAAAATAATGAATTTGCATAACATATTATTTGCTACTATGAGTACATTTGTATGCTAACATACATTTAATATTCCTTTTAGAATTTATGATTGGTGAATATGCCTGTTAACAAATCACCTATGATTAATACATATGGAGGCATATCTTCCCCTTATCATGAAGAGCTCTGGAAATTAAATTTTCAACGTTTAAGTGGAGAAAGGAGTCATAAATCAAGGTAAGCTAGAAAATAATTATAGGACCCATATGTATTATAGAGAATTTAGAAAATATGGAAAACTGTGAAAAATAAAAATTCACCCATAGTTCTCTAACCAAAGATTAAAATTTTAAAGTTTATTGTTTTTTAATAGCCTTGTTTATTACAATTATATGCTTTCTAAAATTTTGAATTCTATACTTTTTGTTTGAAATAATTATCTATACTCATATGTTTTCTTAATTTGTCATAATAATGCATAGATTTCATGAGAAAATATTTGATAACTCCTGTATCATGAAGCATTCTATTTAGGTCTAAGATCTTTGATATTTCAAATTTAGACAACATAGAATGTTTTTCTATTTTGAAATATTTCAAATTATTTCCTTGGGATAAAGTTTCTACAACGAGTGCAAGAGCAATTTGAAAGAACTGTCACAAAGACTTTACAGTCACAAATAATGTACTTTTTCTAGTTGTTTTCTGTGGTATCCTTGTCCCAATACCATAGTGATCCATACTGTAAAAAAAGTGGCAGGAAAAGTTGTTATCCACCTAGAATCCTACAGAGAAGAAAATAAAATTCAAAGTGTATCATTAAAAAACTGAATGGTTTTGCTATTAGTCATATAAACATAATATGCTGAAGAAATATGTAAAACTGGTCAGTGCGTCTAAATGGTGAAGGATGCTACAAATAAAAAGCAACAGAACCTAAATATACAAACCGTGACTAGATCGTTCTGTTACTAATAGGATATAGATAAACAGCGGAAAAATAATTTGTATTAAAATGTTCAGAGTAGTTTTAATTAATTTAAAAATTGAAAATAGCAAATGCTTTATAATGGAATGATCAAGTCAATTAAATATATCTGAATAGTAGAATACAATAGAAATGTTTATAAGAAAAAATTGAAACAGAAATTAGTATACAATGATTAAACTGATTATATCAAATGTGTATTATGGATACCACAATTCACCAAGAATGGAGTATAATCTTTTTCAGCCTACCAGATAGTAATAGATACTATGCTAGAAAGGAGCAGGTTAGATTCTTCATGTAAACAAATTTCAAAAGCCCTGGATTTAACAAAGCACAACTGTTTTCTTTACTCCAAAAGTTCTCAGCCTTTTTATTTGTTTATTTATTTATTTATTTATTTTTAGAGACAGGGTCACCCAGGCTGGAATGCAGTGGCGTGATTATAGCTTACTATAACCTTATTATAACCTATAGCTTACTATAATCCTGGGCTCAAGTGATCCTCCTGCCTCAGCCTCCTGAGCAACTGGCACCATGGGCACATGCCAGTATGGCTGGCTAATTTTAATTTTTTTTTTTTTTTTTTTTGTGGAGATGGGGTCATGCTTTGTTGCCCAGTCTGGTCTTGAACTCCTGGCCTCAAGTGATCGGCACTCCTTTTCCTCCCAAAATGTTGGAATTACAGGCATGAGCCACTGTGCCTGGCTCAGTTTTAAAATATGCTCATGTGTAGTATAAGTCCGCATTAGGGGGACTGATACAGTTTGGCTCTGTGTCCCCATTCGAATATCATCTTGAATTATAATCCCCATGTGTCAAATGAGGGACCTGGTGGGAGGTGATTGGATCACAGGGATGGATTTCCCCTTGGCTGCTCTCATGATAGTAAGTGAGTCCTCATGCAATCTGGTTGTTTGGTAAGTGTCTGGTGCTTCCTCCTTCGCACTCTCTCCTGCCACCATGTAAGAGATGCCTTGCTTCCCCTTCCCCTTTTGCCATGATTGTAAATCTCCTGAGGCCTCCCCAGCCATGCGGAACTGTGAGTCAATTAAACCTCTTTTGTTTATAAATTACCCAGTCTCAAGTGGTATCTCTGTAGCAGTGTGAGAATGGACTAATACAGAGACAAAGCTAGCCTTGCCACCACTACCTATACAACCTGCTTCATCAGAATGAACTCATGGAACACGTTTTAAGTATTATTAATTTCTGTTCAATGTCCAAATTTTTATTAGGAAAAATAACTTGCTAGATCAAAATGTGTTGTTAATAGATCAAAATTTCTTAAAAATTGTATGTGATTTTTAAGTTTTAAGAAATTGCTGAAAACTTAGAAATGTATAATGGCATACATGCCATAGAATTTAAGATGTTGGCATATTGTTATGGGCTGAATGTTTGTGTCCCCACACAATTCATATGTTGAAGTCCCAACCTCAATGTGTATTATGGCCGCTGTAATTCACAAAGAAGAGAGTGTGATCTCATGGCAAACCAGATCGTAATAGATATTATGCTAAAAAGGAGGGGTTTAGGTTCTTCATTTAAACAAATTTGAAAAGCCCTGGAGTTAACAAAGTGAAATTGTAACGCAGTTTGATGGTATTAGGAAGTGTGGCCTTTGGGAGGTAGTTGGGCATAGATGAGGTCATGATGGTGGAGTTCTCATGATGGGATTAGTGTCTTTACAAGAAAAGGAAGAGCTACCAGCACTTACTCTCTCCTCTGTGTGAGGATGCAGCAAGAAGGCAGCTGTCTGCAAGCCAAGAACACAGCCCTCACCAATACCAGCCCATGCTGGCACCCTATCTTGGATTTCCCAGCTTCTGGAACATGAAGAAATAAAATGTTTAAGTCACCCAGTTTACACTGTTTTGTTATAGAAGCCCCAGTAGCCCGAGACACATATTGTTACATTTGTTTCAAATATTTTTCTTGAATAAAGAACACTTCAAGAACTACAGTTTCAGCTGTTTAACCCTATGTGCTTTCGACTATAGTAATTGTGGCATGTATCATTCCAGTTCATTTTTCTACTTTAATATACATGAATATGAAATTGTATTTTTCACATTTATTAATGTAATTCTACCTAATACATTTTTCTGTGACTTAGTTTTTTAAAAAATGCTGCATTTTAACTTTAATCCATATGGATAATTATGTATTTTCTCCATTTTAATGGCTGAGAAATTCTAATATAATAAATTTTCCTTATTTATTATTTTCCAAATTTTTGACAACAAAATCAATGCCATAGTGAAAATCATTGCATATTTCTCCTTGTGTATGTGTGCAAGTGTTTCTTTTTTTTACATTTTTACTTTTACAGACAGGGTCTTACTCTATGTCCCAGGCTGGAGTGCAGTGGCACAATCGTAGCTCACTGCAACCTCGAATTCCTGGGCTCAGGAGAGCCTCCTGCTTCAGCTTCTGGAGTAGCTAGAATCACAGGCACATGTAACCATACCTGGATAAAGAAAAAAGTTTTTTTTGTAGAGATGGAATTTGCTTCGTTGCTGAGGCTAGTTTCAAACTCCTGACCTCAAATGGTCCTCACCCCTCAGCCTCCAAAAATTCTGGGTTATAGATGTGAGCCATTGTGCCCAGCTAAGTATAATTTTTGATTTATTATTTTAAAAAATTTACTTGATGCTTTCTATGGGTCTCCAAAAGCATCTGAAAAAAAAAATACATACACACACACACAGAGACACATATTTCCTTCCCCAGTCTATAAGAGTATGAGAGGATCACTTCCCCTTGTCTTCACCAACACCTAACAGATGAGTTTGGGGAGACTTAACATCTTTATCATAACCATATTATAATTTAGAAACATGGCATATCTCTTCATTTATTTATTTATAAAAATTTTCTCAATACAGTTTTAGTGTTTTTATTTTTATATGGGTATTGTCTTAGATTTCTTAATTTTTGACAGTATAATAGGTCAAAAGTGACACTTATAACGAATTTTCTAAGATTCCCTAATAACTATGTGACTATCTTTTTATGTTTGTTGCTGTTAGAATTACTTCTATGTGTTGTCTTATTCTTATTAATATGTTGGTATTATTAAATATTTATTGTGAATTCTCCCAAGGTATGCCTTATCCTTTAACTTTGTTTTAGTTGTGCCTTTACTTACATGGAAGTCTTAAAAATTGTTATAGTTATTATGTTTTTAAGATTCATTAATGTTGTTGAGTGTAGCTATGTCATTTTTATTGTTTGTTTTTCATTTCACTGTTGCATTTTATTAACATACTGAAAATTATCCATTAATTCTGTTAATTTTGGACATTTCAATTATTTTCAGTTCATGGTTATTATGAACAATGTTTCATACATTCCCGTATGGGCAATTTGCTTCATTGCTGAGGCTAGTTTCAAACTCCTGACCTCAAATGGTCCTCACCCCTCAGCCTCCAAAAATTCTGGGTTATAGATGTGAGCCATTGTGCCCAGCTAAGTATAATTTTTGATTTATTATTTTAAAAAATTTACTTGATGCTTTCTATGAGTCTCCAAAAGTATCTGAAAAAAAATACACACACACACACACACACACACACACACAGACATCTTAATGTACAGACTTATGAGTGGAATTGCTGGGTCAGAGGATATGTATATAAAATTTAGTGACTAGAACATAGTAATTTTTATAAAGTCAGATATCTCAATCTTTTAGGATTAGCCTTTTTTTTTTCCTGTATTTTGGTTAAAAAAATCTTTCCCAACCACAAAGATCATGTAGATAGTCTTGTATATTATTTTCTAAAAACCTTATTTTTTTCTCTTTCATGTCTGTAATCTATGTGGAAATTTTTATAAATAATATTAAACACAAGTCTGATTTTCTTTTTAAAATGTGCATAGTCAATTCATCAATACCACAAAAGGAAAAAATCCTTTCTCCACTATTTCTGTAGTACAATTATTGTATAACTCATGCGTTCACATGTAATTGATATGCTTAACTGCTCTATATTCTGCTTTACTGGCCCATTTGTCTAATTCCACACCAACATCACACTGCCTTAATTACTATGGTTTGGTAATAACATTTAATAGTCAATATGATAGATTTTTCCAAACTTGTTTTTCTTCAGTGGTATCTTGCACATTAATTTTGAAACCAGCTTGTCATAATTTTTCTTTTCAAAATATTGCAGGGAGTTTTTAATTGGATTTTTCAGAATCTATAGATCAATTTGGGGAGAAAACATCTTTATCATAACTATATTCTAATTTATAAACATGGTATATCTCTTCATTTATTAGTTATTTATAAAATTTTCTTAATACAGTTTTACTTCTTTTTTCATATGGGTATTGTCCATCATTCTCATAGCAGTATCGTTCACAGAGGCATTGTTAGATTTATTTCTATGTATTTAGTATTTTTGATGCCATTTATAGATTATATGCATATATAGATTTCTAAAATTTGTATTTTCTAACTTTTTTTTTTACCAGAAAAAGAAGTAAATTTTTATATATTGATTTTACACACACAAATATTGCTAAATTTCCTTATTAATTCTGAATATTTTTGTCTCCGTATTGACTTAAAAGGAATATTCTAAACATTTGACTGACAAGGGACTATTAACCAGAATATATAAAGAACTCAAGCACCCTAATAACAATATCCCAAATCATCTAATTGAAATATGGGCAACAGATCTGAGTAGACATTTCTCAAAAAAAGACATACAAGCTGGGCGCGGTGGCACATGCCTGTAATCCCAGCACTGTGAGAGGCCGAGGCCGGCGGATCATGAGGTCAGGAAATGGAGACCATCCTGGCGAACACGGTGAAACCCCATCTCTACTAAAAATACAAAAAATTAGCCGGGCGTGGTGGCCGGCGCCTGTAGTTCCGGCTACTTGGGAGGCTGAGGCAGGAGAATGGTGTGAACCCGGGAGGCGGAGCTTGCAGTGAGCCGAGATCGCACCACTGCACTCCAGCCTGGGCTACAGAGCAAGACTCTGTCTCAAAAAAAAAAAAAAAAAAAAAAAAAAAAAAGACATACAAATGGCCAACAGATATATGAAAAAATTCTCAAAATCACTAATCATCAGAGAAATGTAAACTAAACCCACAATGATATATTATCTCACCCCAACTAAACTGGCGTTTATTAGAAAGACAGTAATGGATGCTGGTGAGGATATGGAGAAAGAGGAATGCTCCTACACGGTTGGTGGGAATGTAAATTAGCATAACCATTATGGAAAACAGGATGGAGGTTCCTCAGAAAACCAAAAATAGAATTGTCATATCATCCCATAATCCCACTGCTGGATATGTGTCCAAAAGAAGGGAAATTAGCAGATTAAAGAGCTATCTGGGCTGGGCAGGGTGGCGTGCTGGGCACCCGTTATCCCAGCATTTTGGGAGGCTCAGTTGAGTGGATTGCTTGAGCCCAGGAGTTTGAGATCAGTCTGGGTAACATGACAAAACCCGCCTCTACAAAAATTACAAAAATCAGCCAGGTGGCTGGGCGTGGTGGCTCACATCTGTAATCCCAGCACTTTGGGAGGCGGAGGTGGGCGGATCACGAGGTCAGGAGATCGAGACCATCCTAGCTAACACGGTGAAACCCCGTGTTAGCTAAATACAAAAAATAAGCCGGGCGTGGTGGCAGGCGCCTGTAGTCCCAGCTACTGACCCAGGAGGTGGAGCTTGTAGTGAGCCGAGATGGCGCCACTGCACTCCAGCCTGGGCGACAGAGACTCTGTCTGAAAAAAATAAATAAATAAAATAAATAAATAAATCAGCCAGGCATGTTGGTGTGCACTTGTAGTCCCAGCTACCCAGGAAGCTGAGGTGGGGGGATTACTTGAGACCTGGAGGTAGAGATTGCAGTGAGCAAAGACTGCAGCACTGCATTTTAGCCTGGGCCACAGAGCAAGACCCTACCTCAAAAAAAGAAACAATTAAAGAGATATCTGTTTTCTCATATTAATTGTAGCATTAGTCACAATAGCCAAGATGTGGAATCAATCTAAGTTTCCATGCATGATAAATCGGTAAAGAAAATGTGATATATGTACACAATGGAATATTATTAAATCATAAAAGAATCAAATCCTGTCACTTGCAACAACATTGGTGGAACAGGAAGACGTTATGTTAAGTAAAATAATTCAGGCACAGAAAAATACCGCTGTTGTCACTCATATGTGTGTTCTAAAATAAATTGATCTCATAAAGGTAGAGAGTAGAATGATGGTTACCAGAAGCTGGGAAGGTTGAAGAGGTGGGGAAGAAGAGAGGTTGGTTAATGGGGACAACATACAGTTAAATAGAAGGAATAAGATCTAGTGTTTAAGAGCGTAATAGGGTGACTATACTTAACAACAATTTATTGTATATTTCAAAATTACTAAAAGAGTGATATTGCAATGTTCCTAACACAAATAAATGATAAATACTAGAGGTGGTGGATATTATAATTAACCCTGATTTGATCATTAAATATTGTATGTTTGTATCAAAATATCACATATATCTCATAAATATGTACAACTATGTATCCACAATCATGAAAAATAAAAAATAATAAAGCAAAAGGTAAATCTAAGTATGTTTGTTTTTTAAAAAGTATAATATTTTTTCTCAAACTTTATCTGGTATTCTACTTTATGTGTTTTATAATTTATCTCCACTAAAGTTTATTACCATTTTAAGTAATCAGTGTTCCCTTTTATTTTATTTCCTGTTTACCATTTTCATTGCTTTTTAACTCTTCTTTCTTCTTAGGCCTCCTTTCTGGACTTGTTTATTATTTGCCTGCTGTAAGATATTTTGAATTTTCCTTACTGTCAACAACAAAAATCTCTGAATATATATTTTGTTTGTCTGAATATATTTTTTATTCTTATTCTTGAAAAATATTTAAAACTAAACATAAAATATCTTTGAGCAATTATTACTTTTATTCTTTTTTCCTCTAGAACATTGTTGGTATCATTTCACTATCTTACAGTTTCCATTATTGCTGTTGAGAAGTTAGCTGAAATTTTAATGTCATTTCTTTAAGATTATGTTGGCTTCCTTCCCCCCAAACCTGGCAATTTTAAGTTTCTTATTGTCTTCTGTTTTCTTCAGTTTTACTCTGATGTGTCAGAATATAATGTTAAAAATTATCTTATTAGATTTCATGGAACTTTTTGAATCTGTGGATGTATCTTTCATCATTCCTGAAAAATTATTGGGTATTGTTTATACATATATTGCATTGACAACCCCGTTTTTTCTTTTCTCTCCTTCTGAGACTATTGAATATATGTGTATGAGATCATCTCATTAAATCTGTTACATCTTTTATTCTTTCTTCTCCATTTTCCAAATTTTTATCACTTTCTACTGTATTTTGAACAATTTATTCTGATCTGCGATTTGTCTTTCATGTGACTCATTTTCCCATTCTCAAATGTATCCATTGAATTAAAAAATTATATCTTACATTCTATTAATTTATTTAGTTTTCCTCAAATCTGTTATGTAGACTTAACGTTTCGGGTTCCCCGCAGATCTTTTTAAGCCTGTGGTGGGATGAGCATGATAATTTTATAATATATGTCTGATTATTTCAGTGACTGGAGTCTTAGTAGTTTTGTTGTTTCTGCTTGTTCTCATTTCTGCCATATTTTTCCTTGTATCTTGTGATTACTCACTTTCCTTTGGATGGAAAATATTTCTGCATGTTTTTTGAGAACTAAGATAAATGCGTCCTCCTCTAGAGAATCTTTGCATTAGCTTCTCTGCCAGGCACCTGTAAGTGTACCAGCCTGGGACAACTGAAACTAAATTCACTGCCTGAGTTTTCTTGGCCAACAATCTATGTTTGTCTAGGGTGTAAATCTGTGTCAGGACCAATCTTCTCAGCAACAGTTCTTTTTCTTTTCCATCCTCATTCTTTTTCTGCTAGACGCCAAGGTAGCCTTCTATGTGGCTTCCTGAGGTTAGGAAGAGGGGATCTTGCAAGATACTACATACTTTATGCAGATAATCCTAAAAGAAACTATACTACAATTATTATTATTATTAATTTATCCACTGACACCTGCTTTGGTCACTCAGACTTGACTCCTTTCCTAACACCTGTATCTCCACTCGAACTAGCTGACATACAGAGTTCTCTGGCAAAAACACATATTATGGGAAGAAGATAAGCATGTCTAAGGTTCTATTCCATTTCCTTGTTTGAGGTATTGTTGCCTTACATTTCTGGTGAGCTCTTCCCCAAGAAGTGATGTCCTTGCTTTCATCAAACATTTCGTTGTGGCTTCAGTGGAAGATTAACCCATTGTCAAAAAGAAATTTTTATGCATGGTTTTAAGATGAATCTATCAGACTCATTTAGTTTTACTTTCATTGGCTAATGACGAAGATAAACTTTGAAGCTCTTTTCTTTTTTTAAGCCAAATAATGCAGGCAGTTTGTCCATCTTCGGTAGTTAAATACATAAATTTGGGTATTGTTGCCTCTGCCTACCAATTAACCCTCTTTGGGATTAATAATTACATTTCACAAGAGATGACATTACACTTGAGAACCTTAGTTGTTTCTAAGTGGGCTTCTTACGGACAACCTTGAAAAGATAATGACTGTTACCAAATGCAGAATAGAATGTTTACAAGTATAAAAGCAATCATTTAGAAAAGGAAGTAGGATTTTACTCTTGAAAATATTTTCGGCCTTCAATTTTCTTCTAAATGGCTGTCTGCTCAAAATTCGGTGGCTGTCAACAGTCCCCTCTCCCCTAATCTGTTTAGGGTTCTCTTTATTCTTATAAGCTACTAAGAAGGAGGGCTTGCATTTCAAAGCTTAAGACAGTTGCTAAGATTGAAACAGAAAAGTAAAATCTAAAGAAACACAAAGGCAATAAAAGAACATGTAAAACCATAGATACTTTTAGAAATGAAATGAGGACTGTATTCTGGTTTCATACCATAAAGCCTTTGGATATCTATAATGTGATGATGCTGTAATCAATCACACAGGCATCAGGATGACAGAAGATATTTCCAGTGTCTGACTCAAAAGCCCAGACCCCAAACCAATGAGTCAGAAATGACAAATTCAGGGGAGGTATTCATAGAATAAATTTCTGCAGGTGTTCACATCACCTGCTCTTTATTTATGCCCTTCAGATTATTAAATCTGTCCCTGAATTCCTCAAACATTCAAACGTAATATACACACCAAAAGGAGCAGACCTTCCTTTTATTCTTCTGCTACTTCTGATACTTAGGAGAAACCATATTAATTGTTATTTGAAGTTTATATATCAATTCCATTTTTTTTTTACCTTTTCATAGTACCAAACTTATCAAAAGAGTAGTCAATATTTAATATTTTTCTTTTTAAAATCCATATATTGATTAGCACCCTAAAATCTGGGTTCTGTTTTTCTGTAATGAAATTGCTGTCTTAAAGATCTCTACCACTTTAAACATGTATATTTCTTTGTGGTGACAACATTCAAAATCTTTTCTTCTAGCTATCTTGAAATATTCAATACACTGTTATTTACTATAGTCACCCTACTGTGTAATAGAACACCAAAACAAATTCTTCTTAACTGTAACTTTGTACCCATTGACCAACCTCTCCCAGTTCCCCGCAACCTCGACCCTCCCCAGCCTCTGGTAACAACAATTCTACTCTCTAATTCTATGAAATAAGCTTTTTAAGATTCCATATGAGTGAGATCATGTGGTGTTTATCCTTCTGTGCTTTAACGTAGTGACATAGTGTTATCCAGGTTCATTCATGTTATTGCAAATGACAGGATTTCATTGTTTTATGACTTTATAGTATTCCACCACACACACACACACACACACACACACACAGATATATATCCATTCATCATTAGATGGGCATATAGGTTGATTCTATGTCTTGGTTACTGTGAATAGTGTTGCAATAAACATGGGTGTACAGATGTCTCTTCCACATACTGATTACATTTTCTTTGGATATATACCCAGTAATGGGATTGCTGGATTATATGGCAGTTCTATTTTTAGGTTTTTGAGAAACCTCTATATGTTATTCATTATGGCTATACTAACTTACATTCCCACCAACAATGTATGAGTTCTCTTTTCTTCTATTTGTTATTTTTGATAATAGCCATTCTAGCTGGGATGAGGTGGCTTTCAATGTTGTTACCACAAAGAAA
Source organism: Macaca thibetana thibetana (assembly GCF_024542745.1). Lineage (NCBI taxonomy): Eukaryota > Metazoa > Chordata > Mammalia > Primates > Cercopithecidae > Macaca > Macaca thibetana. Next base: position 70,875,808 of record NC_065583.1, read on the forward strand.
TGATAAATATTGAAAGTGATGTATATGGCAATTACCCCAATTTTATCATTAAGCTATGTACACATGCACTGAAACATCACATTTTATCCCATAAATATGTACAATTATTAGGTGTCAGTTATAAATAAAAATTCAATTAAAAATATCTCCACTGACTTTATTAACTCTAATGGTTTTCTTTTTGTATTTAGTCTTGATATTTCTGTGGATGTACATTTGCCATCATTGTCTTTATCTTTAATGTATTCTTTGATATCTCAGTCTAGGATACTTGTTTGTATGAAACAGGCACACAATCAAACTAACTCAAGCAAAAACAAAACAAAACAAAACAATTAACATAAGGATATAAGGCTGTGTTGTGGAACTTGAGAGCAGAAAGTATAGCTAGGCCTTTCCCCCTCATTCAGTACTCTTAACACACGTGGAGATAAAATGGCCAGCTTGGCAGATATAGTCTGCATGTACACTACGATAAATTTGAAAAGGATTAAAAACTCTAGATTTACATCAGTTAATCATTTGGCAAACGTTGATTGGGGGTTAAAATGGTGAACATGCAGCTGTCTGAAATTGGAGGTGCTTTGTTATTTGCTGTCTTGAAAAAGCTGTCAGCAAAAGCCACAGGTTTTGGCTCTACATAACCTTTCAGTTCTAACCTCAACCAATTAAAGTATTGTTTTATTTAAAATCCTTAGAGAACTGAATTGGCCCAGCTGGCATCACATGTCTACTGTGACAAAATCAGCAATGGCCAGGGTACATGAAGTCATATGGACTAATATAGAACTTAGGCCCCAGTGCAGCAGGGACTGTTAAAAGTGAACACTTTTCAGAGAAGGAATTTGCACCCCATATTTTATATACATCTCAATTCCATTGTAGTACTTTCCTAAATCTCCTCTTATATTTATTGTTTCTTTTTTCCCTCTTGCTTCCTAACTCTGGGATTTACCAAACAAAAACTTTCCTTTGATTGATTATTTTTTTCCTTAGTATTCTTCCTCTTGAAATTTTAAGACTTTGATCATCACTGATATATAGGTGAATCTGAAATCTTTATTTCCAGATCTTATCCAATTCCTAATGCTTGACTTACAAGTCCTTTTGGATTATAAACCTTTCCACTTGGATGTCTCATAGGTAAATCATCCTATGTCCAGAATGGCACAGATCATCTGCTCAGATTCCTCCCGTCCAATTCTTTTGATGTCATCTTCCTACTTCCAGTCATGTGGGCCAAAAACATTGAGTTTATCTGTGTGCTTGGCATCATGATTTCTTTTCTCATATTCTATTATTCATCAAGCCCTATTGATTTAGCTAGATCAATTTCAACTTGATTTAGCTTGACCTCCACCTAATCTCTAAATTCTAGGTGATCATGTGCCCAGGAAAAAGCAGAGAAAGAACTTTGAAAGGACAACTGCTATTCTGCCCTTTCCATCTCCTGCCTAGTCTTCAAGGCTCACCTGCTATTTCCACAAAGAAGCTTTTTCTGAATCTCACCAAAAAGAGTAATGCTTATAACTAACAGTTTTCTAGCACTGAATATATGCCGGGAACTAGGTTGTGTGACTTGATTTGATGCTTTCCAAAATTCTGCAAGATCTTTTCACTATTTCTACAGATGGAAAATTGTAGCTCCCACAGATTAAGTGATTCAGCAAAGATTATAGGACATGGGAGTTCTGGAATCATGATCTCTACTTCTAAACTCCCACAGAGTTTTATTTCTTTTTTAAAGAACCTCTCCTTATGTTGCATCACTGTGAAGTGTCTCACTTCCCTCCCAGAATGGGAACTGCCTGAGGCCAGACCTGATTTCTCTTCTAGCACTCATGGTATCTAGCAAAATATTTTGTATGTAGGTGGCTTTCATTAAATAGTCATTGAACAAATGAATTGTCAGCTAAAAAAAGTTCTGAATTCACAGATAATGTAAATACAGTCAGTTTGGATGGAGTGCCTATTTAACCAGGAGACATCAGTATAAATATTTTATAAATAAAATTAGAATGATCTTTATTTACTGTCTGTTCCACAGGACTGCTCTTACATATTTAGACTAGATTATCTTTGTGAAATCCTTTGATATTTCAGAGATATTGGAATGCATGAAGCTGAAGTCTGTTTTTTGAAATGCCTGTATTTACTTTATAAAAGTTTCCCTTTGCTTCTTACCAGGTGTTATATATGTCACTAAATAAGTTTTAATTTTTACAATAATGTCTATTGTGATGGGCAGGAATTGGTTAAAATAGCTATGTTTATTTCTCACTAAATATTTAACATGATCTGTAGGAGACCAATTAAAGGACTCAGGATTTATATAGAAAGTTAAAAATAATTAGCTTTCCATGTTTTCAATGATGTATTACAAGCCATAATCCATACTGACAAATGTTTGACAAACCTAAAATTATTATACAATGTAGTTTGAGCATAGAAATTGAATTAGATATTATTTTCATCCTAAGCCTGCATTTTGCTTTAGAAATAAAATGACATAACTATACTTTCCCTAGAGCCTATGAAAAAGCTGAAGTAAACTATCTAATTTCAGAAAATGTAATTTTAATTTGTATTTGAAACCCTGGATAGTGTGTGTGTTTTGTGTGCTTGGGGGTTGTCTGTTGGTTGGTAATGAAGAAATCTAATTGAATTGAATTTACTATTATTTTAAAAGAAGAATGAATTGCACATTATTATACTATAAATCATTCTTAGGGATCTTAGAAAGACAGCTAAATGCAAAGACTTTGAGTCAGACAGTTCATTTCAAATTTGGCTCAGTTTACTTTCAAGATATAACTTTGAGTGTGATACTTAAACTCTGTCAACCTATTTCTTCTTGTAAAACAAAGTACATTTTATACATTTCAAGCAGTATATATAAAGCAAACACCAGATTTTCATTAAGCAAATTCTATATACAACAGTAAAGAGAAACTTAAGCAACTAAAGTTACATCAAGGATTATAAGGCAGGTACATTAATATTACATTATGGGGCAGATTTTTGTAGGCTTTAGAGGTAGACTTGCGTGAGTTTCTGGCCCTTTGTAATTATGTGACCTAAAGCACAGTTTCTTCATTTCCACTGCCTCCACCACTTGCCCCACCCCATAACCAAGTGAACATGCTTGAATTAGTGTCATTCTGCCACACATTCCTACTGGTGCCCCTGTTTCTGCTCTCACCCCCTTGTTCTCTGAACAGCAGTCTCAGTAATGTTTTAAGAATGTTAATAAAATTGTGTCATGCTCCAATTTTAGCCCTGTAATATCTTTCCATTACATCCAGAGTAAAACACAAACTCTACCCCATGGTTTAAATACCCTGAGAGAACTTGTCCCTAGCCTGCTCCTTGATCTCTTAACCTCTTTCTTTTCTGTTCTTTCCCTCCCTCCTCCCTCCCTCCCTCCCTCCCTTCCTTCACCCACTCTTGTTTTTCTAAGTCTTTTGTTTTCTGTCTCTTGCTTTCTGTCTCTTTCTCATTTCAACTCAAATGTCTCTCCCTCAAGTATTTAAAAAAAGTATTTTTTTAATCTGCTATAATTAAATACATGCATACTCTTGTAATTAAAAGTATAAACACTCATATTTTTTTGCTGTGAAATGCTAACACACAGAAGACTATATGAACATAAATATAATGATTAATGAATTATTATAAATCAAATACTTGTGTATTGACCAAGTGAAGAAATAAAATAACTTTCAGAAACTTTTTATGTAACCCTTTTAAATAAAGAAATCCTAGTGCTGTCTTCATCAACATATAAACCAATTAAAAAGTCTTCTCTCCTTAACTTTTTTTACTCTCTCAAAGTTTCTTTTTCTTTACAGTTTTATGCTTTATATAAATGTAATATTGTGGGGTATATTCTTTTGTGTCTGGATTAGCTGTATGTTTGTAAGATCATCTATATTGTTGCAGTTTGTTTATTTTTATTCCCTTAACATTGAATACTTACCTTTGGGCCTTCAAACTCAACTAGACAGACTAATTTGATTATTATAGGCCACACTAACTGCTGACCTCACTTAGCAGGATACAGCACAGGGAAGAGCATGTCAGCACACCAGTAACTGTTTACTTTCTGAAAGAGTTCTCAACAGAACAGAAATGGGAGCTAGTCTTCTGTAGCTACTCCAAATGACTGTGTGTGTAAGAATGTGAGACTTAGAGAGCTGAGTATAATAGATAGATAACCTTAGAATCCTTTGTCCCAAAGTGGAATCAATGACTTAAAAAGTCCTGCAAAGAACATGCGCTTAGGACAGCCCAAAGTTTCTCCTAATAACGTATTTATAGTTTATTAGCAGTCTAGGTATAACGTGTCAATCAGGAGGTTTTTTTTTTTTTTTTTTTTTTTTTTTTCCTTACCATAAGTGGTGGTCCCAGTAACACAGCTGACATCTACTTTTCCTATGTTCTTAGGGGAATGGAATTAGAAAATAACCCAAGCTCAAATTTATGCATTATAAAAAGAGAGAACATTTTGCTTCACCCTTTATTCACAGACATACCATACTTTTTGGTTCACAAGATAGAATGTTGTTTGATTCCATGTTTTATCCCTTATGAAAAATGTTGCTGGGACCATTCTTATACATGTTCCCTGGTACATAGGACATATTTCTATTGTACATATATAAAGTTGTGATATTGCTAAGTCAGTTTGTATGTCTGTCTTGAATCATCTTGATAGAAAACACCCAACTGTTTTCCAGTTGGTGGTTTTACCAATTTACACAACCAGATGCAGTTTGTGAGAATTTCTATTACTCCATATTCTCTTCAGTTTCTGGTATTGGCATTCTTTTAAGTGTTAACCCTTCTGGTGAATGTGAAGTAGCATCTAATTTTGGTTTTAATTTGGATTTCCCTATTTATTATCTTGATGATTATTTCCATATTTATTGGCCACTTGGATTTCTTCATTTGTGAATTACCTTTTTAAGACTTTTCTCCATGTTTCTATTTATTGGGAGTTCTTCGTATGTTTTGTGTATGAGCCCTTTATCAATTACATGTTGAAAATTTGTTCTACCACTTAAAATTTTGCCGTTTCATTCTCTTATACTTTCTAATTCAGTTTTTGGAAGATGCAGTCTTATAGTAATAAAGTAATCATATGTATAATGTATTTATAAGCAGAGGTGGTAACCAAAATATTTAACTATAGATATAGTGTGAGGGTTGATAAAACAGAAGTGCACCTGTTGAATGTCAGGTCAGTATAAGGCTCTTTTTATGATGATGATTACTATTACTGCATTGGTTAGCACAACTAACATTTTATAGGAAGTAATGTGAAATGTCAATCAATAAAGGAATTATTGGATTTGTTGAAGTACATCTATATTCTGCATATTAGGATCAATTGAACTTTAGGAGCTGACTGTTGTAGTCTGGAAGGATGAAAATCCCAAAAATATAATTCTGTGAAATATTTTGAAAATTCTTTAAGTGATATTTATTTACATTTTTAAAAGGAGATTTATATGTGAAACATATAAAAATATGACAAAAAACTTCATAGGCCACTTTACACAAAATAAGCAATAATAACATACCTATTTTTGCAAGCATAAAGAGGTATATTAATGACCACTGCATAGTTATAACGGTTATGAGTGACAAACCATATTCATAAAAATTGGACAAAAGGACATGTGTAAGTGCATATTACTGTGGTTGGTAATTGTGTCCACCCAAATTTATAACTGTGGTCATCTGACATTCTTTGATGAACAACGTAAGTCTTGACAAGATTGGCACAAACTGTGATGGGTCAACACCACATGCACAGTAACCTAAAAGAACCAACATCTCAATATATTTTATCTTTCACAAATGCAGCTGTACAAAAAGGACATGTCTTCATTTACTGAGAAAGTTTTAGCATTTTTTTGTACACATACAGTGCTTGCACACAAAGTCAATGTTGTTATAGTGCACTTTTTTTGTAGACAAATTTGCAAAAAAAATGCATAAAATGAATTATAACTCTCTGGAAGTCTCTATACAACTTGTACTTCCAGTATACCATAGTAAAATATTTTTTAAAATGCTGATCATTTAAAATAGTTGAAAAAGACAAAAAAAAAAAAAAAAAGAAGAAGAAAAGAAGAAAAAAACACAAAACCTTTTCACATGCCTGTTGGCCATCCATATGTGTTCTTTTAAGAAATATCAATTCAGGTCCTCTGTACATTTTTTAATCAGGTCATTTCTTTTTGGCTATTGATTTTGGTTTCTTATATATTCTGGATATTAGCACCTTTCCAGATACATGGTTTGCAAGTATTTTCTATCAATCCATAGATTGCCTGTTCACTCTGTTGATTGTTTTTATACTGTGCACAAGATTTTTAGTTTGATGCAATCCCACTTGTCTAGTTTTGCTTTTGGGTTCATAGCCGAGAAATTATTGTGAAGACCAGTATCAAGAAGCATATTCCCTATGCATTCTTTTCATAGTTTTACAGTTTCTGGTCTTACATTTAAGTCTTTAAGTCATTTTGAATTGATTTTTGTATGTGGTGTGGGATAAAGGTCTAATTACATTCTTCTGCATGTGGGTATTCAGAGACTATCCTTTCCTCATTGTGTATTCTTTCCCATGTCAAAGATCAGTTGACTGTAGATATATGGATTTATTTCTGGATTTTCAATTCTGCTCCATTGGCTTTTAGGACTTTTTTTATGCCAGTACCATGTTGGTTTAATTGCTGTGGCTTTGTAATATTTTGAAGTCAGGAAATGTGATGCCTCCATCTTTGTTCATCTTGCATAAGATTGTTTTGGCTATTCAAGGTCTTTGTGGTTCCATATGAATGTTATTATTATTTCTGTAAAGAATGTTATTGGGATTTGATAGAAATTGAATTGAGTCTGTAGATCTCTTTGGGTAATATGGACATTTAAACAATACTGAGTTTTCCAATCCATGAACACAGGATGTCTTTCTATATCTTCTTTGTTTTTTACAGGTCTTTTTTTCTGTGTTTTCTGTAAATTGCTTTATCAATGTTTTATAATTTTCAGTGTACAGGTCTTTCACCTCTTTGATAAGTTTACTCCTTAGTATGTTATTATTTTTGTTGCTATTATAAATGGGATTGTTTTCTCCATTTCCTTTTTTGGATAGTTCATTGTTTATATATAGAAATGTTACTGATTATTGTATGTTCCCTTTTTTATCCTGCAACTTTATTGAATTCATTTATTAGTTCTAAGAGATTTTTGTGGATTATCTAGGAATGTCTACATATATGTCATTTGCAAGAAGAGATAATTTTCTTCTTTTCCAATTTGGATGCCTTTTATTTATTTTTTCTTACTTAATTGTTCTGGCTAAGACTTGCAGTACGATGATGAAAAGAAGTGGTAGAAAGGGACATCCTTGTGTCTTAGAGGCAAAGTTTTCCATTTTCTTTCATTGATTATGGTATTGGCTGTGGGTTTTTGATACGATGGTCTTTATTGTGTAAAGTAAATTGATGTAAATTCTTTTTACACCTGTTTTCTTGAGAATTGTAATCATGAATGGAAGTTAAACTTTGGCAAATGTTTTTTCTCTGTTGAAAGGCCCTTTTTTTTTCAGTAATATGGTATATTACACTGATTTATTTTCGTATGTTGAACCATTCTTGTACTCCAGGGATAAATCTCACTTGGTCATGGTGTATAATTGTTTTAATTTGTTATTATATTTACTTTGCTAGTATTTTATTTATGATTTTTGCATTGACATTCACTAGGGATTTTGGCCTATAGTTTTCTTTACTTGTAGTGTCTTTGTATAGTTTCAGTATCAAGTTGATGCTGGCCTCATAAAATGAGTTTGGAAGCGTTCCTACTTGTATTTTTTGCAAGAGTTTAAGAGAGTTGGTAGTAATTCATCTTTGAATGTTTGGTTGAATTCAACCATGAAACCACCTGGTCCTGGGCTTTTCTTTGTTGGGAGGTTTTTCATTACTAATCTAATCTTGTTTTTCTATTGGTGTGTTTAGCCTTTCTATTTCATCTTGATTCAGTTTTGGTAGCTTGTAAATTTCTAGGAATTTATTCATTCTAGGTTATCCAATTTGTTGGTATATAATTGGTCATAATAGTTTCTTATGTTTCTGAGGCATCTGTTGTAATGTTTTCACTTTCATTTCTGATTTTATTTATTTGACTTCTCTCTTTTTTCTTGATTATTGTAGCTAATGGTTTTTCAATTTTGTTTATTTTTTCAAGAAAACAACTCTTGGTTTTGTTGATTTTTAGTTTTTTATTCTTTAATTTACTTCTACTCTTAATATTTATTATTTCCTTCTTTCTGCAAACTTTAGGATTATTCTTTTTATAGTTCCTTGAGGTATAAAGTTAAGCTGTTTTTTTTTTCCAGTTATTTCTCCGCGTAATGTGAGTATTTATTGTTATAAACTTTTCTCTTATTACTGCTTTTTGCTGCATCCCAGAAGTTTTTGTAAAGTGTGTATATAGGTTGGTTGGTTTGTGAGCACTGAGAAAGATATGTAAAGATACACAATAAGTCATTAATCTTGGCTGTTAATCTTGACAGTTCAAATTGGAGGCAGTAGTGTTGGGAAGCAATCTATTAACTTTTACATTATGCATCTCTGAATGTTTGGGTTATTAAAAACAGCACTGTTATTTTCATATTTTAAAAAACATAATTCCTAATGATATTGTAAAAATTAAATGGATGATGGGGCTATCTTTTTTAACTTCCAAACTCTTCATACAAATGAGAAGATTAAAGCTATTTTGGACACTTTATGTAGAGTAGGTTCACATAGATAAAAAATATGTTATCCCAGATGACTACTGAGAAACAATTTTCAGCCAGTGCTCACCAAATATCTTCAAAAGCAAGAATGGAATGAAAATCAGGAAATCAAAGATGAGGTTACTTATTTCAAAATGCCCAATTATCACAGACTTTGTATATTCTAACACGTGAACACTTCCTCTATTGTACTGCAAGCTCCATTAAGGCTGAATTATTTGTCTTTTTTGCTACTGTATCCCCAATGCAAAACTTAGTTCCTGATATATAGAAGACCGTCAATAAATTCTTAGTAAATGAATTAATAAATGCTTATTTTAAGATTGATATTTAACTGCCCATTTAAAAAATAGCAGTTAAAGGGTTATTTCATTAATTGCTCTGTACAGAACACCTTATCATTACCTCTGTTCAGCCTGTGATCATGTGGCACTGTTGTTATTTTTAGTAGATCTGTCTCCTCAGTAGGACTGTGAATTACTCAGGGACAAAATCTGATTTCTATTCATTTTTTTCTTTATCTCAGATAGCAACAAATTTAGTAAATTATATTTCAGTAAATACAGTAATTTAAAATGTTTTATTTTTTCAGATTATTCTAATAGCATGACTCCAACAATAATTTTACTTCACAAAAACAAAGTTCATTGATTCTACTGTTCACTATTCCTTTGATATCACTTTGATCCCATGCCCATCTTCAATTTTGTGGTACATCCTTATTATCACTTCACTTATTCTCTTGCATACGCCTTCAACTTATTTGTCCTACTTTTCTTTGAAATTCTCATAGACTCTCTCTACATTTTCTCTATGGGATCCATTTAATTCATAAGACTTTAAATTCCATGTGTATGCTAATGACTCGAATACTGATATATCTTGTCTGAATTTTCCCTGAAATTCAAACTCATATATCCAACTGCTCACACTCCATCTCCACTTGGATGGCCATGATAATCTCAAACATAACATGTCCAATACTAAAATTATTCTCTATCTTCACCCCACATCCACTCCTCTAACAGTTTTCCCCATCTTAGTAAATAGCAATTTAGACCCTCTAGTTACTCAGTTGAATCACGACTTCTTTCTTTCTCTCATGCCTAATTTCTGATTCATTGGCCAGTCTGGTTGGAGCTGAAGTCAAGACATACCCATTATCTAAACTCTTCTCCTTGTTTATATTCTATAATCCTGATCCAAGCCACTACTACGTCTCACCTAACTACATGTAAGCTCCCCCTTTTGCTACATCCCACCTCCCTACATGCTAATTCTTAATATAGCATTGGAGAAAATTGGTTAAAGCTCAAGTTAAATCATGCCACGCCTCTTCTCAAACCCTGCAGTAGTCTCCCATTTCATGTAGTTAATATGGCTACTTGCTACCTCTTTGACATTACTTTATACTTACACTTCTTTCTTCCCTTGCTCCCTCAAATCCAACCATGTTTGGGCTGATTCCACTTGCATAGAAGGAGTAGAAGTTTAACTTAAATGAATCAATGCTGATTTATGTGAGGAGACTAATCAGCCTTCAACATAATTGAAGCCATGCTGGATTTTATCTGAAGAAGGCTTATACCAACAAGACTTCTAGCAGTCATCTCAGAAACTTTTTCTCAGGGGCCACAAAGGTCTTTAAAAATGGGAATTATGTTTCTCAATCTAATAGTATGAGAGGATCAATCCAGGAGGCTTGCATATATCTTTTACTGATTTTTTTGTGTGTGAAACGGTTTTATTAAGAAAGTATTTTTTTCTAGAATATAGTTATACATAGCCACTGGAAGTTGATTAATTGAAATTTGGAAATGATAGCTATAATTTTTGAATGTTAATTTTTCAATGTTTTATTTAGGCCAACATTTTCAATCACAAAAGAATTCATCTTGAGATTCAATCAAACACAAAATTCCAAAGAGAAGGAAGAATTGTTGGAACTAGCTAGAAAAATCATTCTCAGATGTAAGGTAATGGCATATCATTGGATTGTTCAGCATGTTAACTTCCTTTTCTAGTTGGTACATGATTACACATTCTAAAATATTGTAAGAAAAAATAGGAATACATCTTTCTTTAATTATAAGTAGGGATAGTTAAAATATTAATGCAAATTAAAGTTAAAGCTTATAACCAAATAATAAAAGCTCCTGTAAATTTTTGTGGAAATATACCAGTCCAGGAGCCCATAGCGAAATGTTAAGTCTGGCAAATAAATTTTTGATTATGAAAATTCTATTTTTTCTTAAAAAGTTAATTGAGATATACTGTGTCTCAAAGGAGAAAAAGGCCTTTCTGAACCTTCATATATATACGCATGAAGTACTCTGTTCTTTCTCTGTAACAAACTATTCTTCACCTGAATTGTGAAAAATATATTCTTTAAGAATATGACATTAATCCCCAAATTTACAAATAGATATCAAAATAGAACAGGAAGTAAAGTAAGTCCTTGCTTTTCCTTTTCTACATTGGATTCAGTTTAAATTTTACAGAGAAATAACATACGTATTTTGCTTTGTTATGAATAATTCATTCAATAAAAGCTGCACAAAACTGGTGCATAAATTAAGCCACCTTTTTTTGTGGTGTTGTAGTGGTTGTTATTTTCCAGTTCATGGCTGCCCATATATTTGAACATTTTGAAAAAAATTTGATTGGAAAAAGAGTATACTTTTGATACGTGTATATGCAGACAGGTGCCAGGAGGTGCATTCATCAGTGAACTTTTCTCCAATTGAACGAGTGTTCTCTGCAACAGTCCCAGGAGTGGGCACAATAAGGGAAGTGGAGCAATCCGGATCATCTCCCTCGTGTTCATTAACTTCTGCACATCAACAATGAAGTAACCAGGGTTTTCCAGCAAACTGGCATCAAACTCGCTTCTGTTTTATCACATTTCTTCAGTGTTTTTCCTCATAAAATAAAAAAAAAATGCATTCTCTTGGGGAAAAATTAGAAGTAATCACTAGACAGTAAAAAATGAGAATTATTTTCAGCAAATAGCTAATGGTATTACTTATAGTATCAACATTTTTTACATCTTAGCACTAATACAGTTTGCATAAAATCTCCAAAAATTTGAGTAATAAAAGCAAAAATATAAAATTGTATACAACTCTGGCCACCGAGCATTTCATAGAATTACTTTTGGAACACAAGTAAGAGTTAAAAATTAATAAATATATAAAAGATGTACATTTTGATTTGTCTTTTTCATGCTTCCTCATAATAGAGAAAATTGGGTCTCAAAACCCTGGGCTCTGGGAAGCATGTGCATCTTCCTGCTGCATGGATTGAAGTAATATATCTGGCTCAATGCAAAGGGGAAATCCAAGATGGTATGTACTTTAAATTCTTATTAGGTATCCTAAGCATTTTCTAGATTATCAGTGAAGGCATAATTTGAGAACTTTAATTTTTAAAAATTGTGCAGAAGACAAGAAATTCTTCTACTCTATCGAAATACATTTTATTTTGAAAATTCATTTTGTAATTTAGAATTTATGATTTTAACTACTTAGCTTTTTAGTGATAAAATTATTTTCAAAACTTTACTCAGCATAGTCTTTATTACTTTTTTGCTAAAATTAGCAACTAATTAAAAACTAATATAAAATATCATTTAGTGATTTCCAATTACAATAGGCACTAGACTTTAGAGAAATTTGCTTCTTCATTTTATAATTATTACTTATAAAACATTAATCAAATGACCATTTGTTTTCCACTTATTTTAAATAGCAAGCTTTACTCATTACCTTTTCATTTATCACTCCTCGTTTATGCCTCCTTTAAAACATCCTCTAACTAATCTAAAAAAAAATTAACGTTATTTCTAAGGGGGTGAAATTCCTTCCATCACTATTGTTAAATTGTATATATATGCCTTTTAAAATAGTTTTAGAATGTTAACCACATGAGTTCAGAGAGAATTTCCCCCATGTAAATTAGGTTTTGTAGTGCTATCTAGGAGTTTTCAAGCAGCAGGAAGAATTATTTTGTATTTAACTTGCCTTTATGGTCCTTCATCACAGTGCCATCCACAGCCTGACCTCTATTAATAATTTAAATGATATTGAGGTAAACACTCTTGGTTTACCAGCAAGAAGAGGCTGTTTGCTCTTCATTGACAATTAAATTTCAGTTTTAATTAGTCATGTGATTTAGAAGAGGACTGGCCCTTGCCCAACCCGACGGGGGTGAATCATGGATGGTCTAAATCAGAGGTCCCAAAACCCTGGACCATGAACTGGTACCAGTCTGTGGTCTGTTAGGAACTGGGCCGCACAACAGGCTATGAGCAGCCAGTGAGAGTGAGCATTACTGAGCTCCACCTCCTGTCAGATCAGCAGTGACATTGGATCCTCATAGGACTGTGAAGTCTATGGTGAACTGCACACGTGAGGGATCTAGGCTGCGTGCTCCTTATGAGACAAAGCCAGTCCCTGGTGCCAAAATGGTTGGGAACTGCTGGTCTAAATCAATTATGGTAATTCCTTTTCACTTGCCAGTGATTTGATTAGGGTTAGTCACATGACCTGATCCTCAGCAAAGTGATGTAATGACAGCTCTATTTCCTGTACTTTTTGTTGACTTGCTTTCGAAAAAGACATGCCTGGGAAAAAAGCATTCCTTACCTCCCTATACTCTTGTTTGTTCCTGTCTAGTTTGCTTGGTAAGAACATGATGCCTGGAGTTTGTGCAGTCATCACAGTCCTCATGCACATGAGGGGGAACTAGAAGATGAAAGAAATGTGCATCTAAAGGGCAGCTATCTTAGCTGTCCCTGGAACCTTTCCAATTTCTAATCTTGTGAAATAATAAACCTCCTTATTTTGAAGACGTTTTTGTATATTTTCTGTTACATGCAGCAAAAGCATTTCAATACACTCACATATTGAACTCTAAATAATACTCTCAGTATGACTTCTTACTCTCTTCACAACTAAAATAACTGAATGGGTGTTTTACCTGTACTTTTGTCTGCTCCTCATTCTATAGTCCACCCTCCACTCAACAGCTTGTGATTACACTCAAATGAGCCCCAACTCCATATCATGGCCTACAGGACTCTGCATGTGCTGGCTCCTGGCTACCTCCCTACTTACTCATTATGTTCAGCCCTACTGACCTCCTTCCTGTCCCTTGAGCATGTCAGGGTTCTTCTTTCCTCAAGTCCCTGTATTTGCTGTTTGTCCTCATATATTTACATGGAAGCTCTTCCAAACTTTTGTATGATTTGACAAGCTGTTTTCTCTAGGCTCTTGTCTCTATATTCTTCCTCCTTCAGCTTCACAGGGTGGCCCTGTTTCCTCTACTTTGATTCTCTAGTCTTCTGCTCTTCCCTTTTTATCTTGAGCACTGCCTTTTATCATCTGGTTCTGTCCTATTTCTCCACCACTATGTGTGTGACCTGGTGATTTATTTAGTGTTGGGCCTGTATAGTGTTGGATCTATAATAACTGAGCCCCCTTGGACATTTCTTCTTCCTCTAGCCTCTCGACCTTGGTGGTTTCTGTTTCAGTTGCTTCATGCCATGAGGTTGAACTTCCTATATGGCAACTTAGGGTTCCAAAGCTAGTATCTTGAGAGAGTGAGAGAGATCCAGGTGGAAGCAGTGGTGCCTTTTCTGATTCAGTCTTAGAAGTCACATAGTATCATTTCTGCCACATTTCATTCTATTGGTTGAAACTGTCACAGGGTCTGCTCAAGTTTAAGGAGAAGGGCGTATAGACATCACCTCTTGATGAAAAAGGTGTCAAAGAATTTGTAAATACATTTTAAAACTGCCGTTTGGTCTTAATGGTAGGAAATAATTTTAAAAAGTAATTATAGCATGTAGAAAAACAGGACGATTTTCAAATGATGCAGTTTCTATATTTTTAATATTTCAGAAGCTTTAAATATGCTTTATGCATCTCTGGACCATGCTTCCTTTGATTATGATCATCTGCCTGCCTTATTTTTTGTTGCGGAATCGATTTTATACAGACTCTGTTGTGATGCATCCCTCAAAACGTATTTATATTCAGTGGAAATAAAGCTAGTAAAGGTATGTTTTGAAAAACTTCTTAATGTTCTTAAATATTTCATATACTACATGTAACAACATGACATCTGTTTTAGGATCAAAACAGAACATTTAGTTTTATTATAGAATATTCTTTTGTTTGGTAGTTTAATCTTCTCTAATTGTGAGTAGTACATTATTATTGCTTAATATCTAAATGGAGATAGTAGTTTGAGAAAATATAATTTCACAAACTACATAAGAAAATAACATTTCATTAAAAAACAATATACTTAACTGTTTTTCTAAGTGTATATATATATAGTTTTTATTTTCTATTTTAAAGGCTTTTAAATGCCACCTCCTGTACCGTTTAAAAATGCTAACAAATAACCCTAAATAACTGCCCAATTTGGGAAGCTTAGTTATTCTTCTAATATTCTATGTAACTTTAGATCTATAAAATGAAAGACTCTTTTCAGGTAACTCATATTTTATAAGATCCTTGAGATCATATTGTTTCACTCTCGGTGATGATCATGGTTGACTGCTGTAAAATACATTGTTAGTCAAATAAATATAGTTTAACTAATGGTTTTGCTGCAAAGAGAGAAAAGAAAGGCTAAAAGTATTTCTTTAAGATGGTTTTTTATATATATATGTATACACACATATTTATATGTATGAATGAAACAAATTAAATCAATGATGCAGAAATTGTTTTTTTAATTAAATTTTGATTATAAACTGTTAGAAATTGAACATGAGAGAACATTGATGAGTCAGTCAATCAGTTGAACATTTTGGGGAGACAACCACATTTCAGTCATGTAAGTCAAGCTTAGATGCTCTCTGACACGTTTGGTAGTAAAAGACTTGTGGAGACCAGGCAAAAGTAGATACAGAGAACACATAATAGAAATTAACTATGCAAAAAACTGAGCTTTGCATAGAAGGAGGATTGAAGAAAATAGTCAAGATATTACCAATAACTGTCCTGGGATGGTGCGAGTATGATGATTTTTTTTCTTTTTTCTGTATTTCCAAAACTGTCCACTAAAAATACGTATTTATATTTATAATGAAAACAATAAATATGTAAACATAAAATATATAAAATATAAAATATAAATATACATATTTCTAATGAAAAAAGAAATGTAATAAAATTTTTTAAGTGGAATAAAAAAACATGGAGCAAGTCTGGCTTTTATCTCCTCTTTCTCATCTCCTTCAGTGACCTTTCTCCATTTCTTGCCTTTTGTATTTCTGCTAGCAAGAAAAAAATAGCTACAAAATATAGTTTTATGCATTGAGCATATTGCTTATACTTTGCACATGCCCTGTTATCTGCCAAGCCAATTTGTACCAGTTCTGATAGCAGCTGCAAACACTTAAACCTTACTTAACTATGTGCCTTACACAATGATAAGTGCTTTAAATATATTAGACACATTAACTTATTTTATTCTCACAACTATCCTAAGAGGATTATTCATAATTTCATATTCCACATTCGTCACTGTGGCACAGAGAGTTTTAAGTGACTTCCCCAAAGTCTAAGCAGAGAGAGTTTTGATATTCAGTGTGGTTCCGGAGTCCAGTGAACTCTCAGCTATGATGCTACACATCTACCTTGGTTCTCAGATTTACTAATTTTTACCTTATTCTTTCTTCTATTGATATATAAATAACATTTTAAATATTTATGAAGTACATGTTAGTGTCTGTTACATGACTAGCATGTATAATGATCAAGTCAGGATATTTAGGCTATCCGTCACTTTGAGTATTTATTTATTTATTTATTTATTTATTTAATTTATTTATTATTATTATACTTTAAGTTGTAGGGTACATGTGCATAACGTGCAGGTTTGTTACATATGTATACTTGTGCCATGTTGGTGTGCTGCACCCATCAACTCGTCATTTACATCAGGTATAACTCCCAATGCAATCCCTCCCCCCTCCCCCCTCCCCATGATAGGCCCCGGTGTGTGATGTTCCCCTTCCTGAGTCCAAGTGATCTCATTGTTCAGTTCCCACCTATGAGTGAGAACATGCGGTGTTTGGTTTTCTGTTCTTGTGATAGTTTGCTAAGAATGATGGTTTCCAGCTGCATCCATGTCCCTACAAAGGACACAAACTCATCCTTTTTGATGGCTGCATAGTATTCCATGGTGTATATGTGCCACATTTTCTTAATCCAATCTGTCACTGATGGACATTTGGGTTGATTCCAAGTCTTTGCTATTGTGAATAGTGCTGCAATAAACATCCGTGTGCGTGTGTCTTTATAGCAGCATAATTTATAATCCTTTGGGTATATCCCCAGTAATGGGATGGCTGGGTCATATGGTACATCTAGTTCTAGATCCTTGAGGAATCGCCATACTGTTTTCCATAATGGTTGAACTAGTTTACAATCCCACCAACAGTGTAAAAGTGTTCCTATTTCTCCACATCCTCTCCAGCACCTGTTGTTTCCTGACTTTTTAATGATCGCCATTCTAACTGGTGTGAGATGGTATCTCATTGTGGTTTTGATTTGCATTTCTCTGATGGCCAGTGATGATGAGCATTTTTTCATGTGTCTGTTGGCTGTATGAATGTCTTCTTTTGAGAAATGTCTGTTCATATCCTTTGCCCACTTTTTGATGGGGTTGTTTGTTTTTTTCTTGTAAATTTGTTTGAGTTCTTTGTAGGTTCTGGATATTAGCCCTTTGTCAGATGAGTAGATTGCAAAAATTTTCTCCCATTCTGTAGGTTGCCTGTTCACTCTGATGGTAGTTTCTTTTGCTGTGCAGAAGCTCTTTAGTTTAAAGAGTATTTATTATTTCTATGTATTTGCATCATTTCAAATCCTCTCTTCTAGTTACTTTGAAATATGCAAGGCATTGTTGGTGAGTATAGTCACCCTATTCTGCTATAAAACATTCTTTCTAATGCTATATTTGTACCCATTAACCAACTTCTCTTTATTTTCCCCTCCTATTTACCCACCCTTTTTGGTCTCTAATATCTATAATATTATTCTATTATCTTTGTCCATGAGATCAAGTCTTTTAGCTTCCACATGTGAGTGAGAACATGTGATATTTATATTTCTGTGCCTAGCTTATTTCACTTAACATAATGACTCCCAGTTACATTCATAGTGCTGCAAATGATATTTCATTATTTTATGGCCAAATTGTATTGCATTGTGTATATACACCACATTTTCTTTATCGAATCACCCATTATGGATACTTAGGTTAATCATATCTTTACTATTGTGAAGAGTGCTCCAGTAAACGTGAGAGTGCAGGTATTCCTATAATACACTGATTTTCTTTATCTTCCTAAAAGATAAATGCCCACTAGTGGAATTGCTGGATAGTATGGTAGTTCTGTTTTTAGTTTCTTAGAAAATCTAAACACTGTTTTCCTTAGTGGCTGTAATAATTTACATTGCCACCAATAGCATATGAGTTTTCTTTTCTCTGTATCCTCACCATCATGTGTATTTTTTTGTCTTTTTAATAACAGCCATTCTAATTGGAGTGAAATGATATTTAATTGTGGCATATGGTCTTTATTATTTTGAGGCATATTCCTTCTATGCATAGTTTAGAGACTTTTTATCATGAAGGGATGTTGAATTTTTTCAAATGCTTTTTCTGCATCTGAGATGATCATATGGTTTTTGTCCTTCATTCTGTTGTGATGTATCATGTTTATTGATTTGTGTATGTTGAATCATTCTTGAATCCCTGGTATAAATCCAACTTGAACATGTTGTATAATCTTTTTGATGTGCTATTGGATTCAGTTTGCTAGTATTTGGTTGAGGTTTATTGAGTCTATGTGCATTAGAGATATTAGCCTATAGTTTTCTTTCTTTGTTGCACGTTTTCTGGTTTTGGTATTAGGGTAACACTGGCCTTGGGAAATGTGATAGGGAGATTTCCCTTGTCCTTAACTTTTGGGAATTATTTGAGAAGGGTTGGTATTAGTTTTTCCTTATCTATTTGGTAGAATTCAGTAGCAAATCCATCTAGTACTGCACCTTTCTTTTTGGGGGGAATCTTTTCGTTAATGATTCAGTCTTGCTACTCATTGGTATGTTCAGGTTCTGTATTTCTTCCTGAGTCAATCTTGGTAGGTCGTATGTTTTCAGGAATTTATCCATTTCCTCTAGTTTTCCAGTTTGTTAGTGTATAGTTGTTTACAATAGTCTCTGATGATCTTTTGTACTTCTGTGGTATTAGTTTTAATATCTCCTTTTTCACTTTTGATTATGTTTGAGTGGGCCTTCTCTCTTCTTTCCTTGGTTAGTTTAGCTAGCAGTTGATCAATTTTATCTTTAAAAAAAGTTTTCATTTTGTTGATCTTTTGTGTTCTTTTTTAGTCTCCATTTCATTTATTTCTTCTTTGATCTTTATTATTTATCACCTTCTACGAATTTTGAGTTTGGTTTGTTCTTGCTTTACTAGTTCCTTGAAGTGCATCATTAGATTATTTGAAATCTTTCTGTTTCTTTGATGCAGGAATTTATTGCTATAAAAACCCTTCTTAACACTGCTTTTGCTCTGTCCCTCAGGTTTCAGTATATTGTGCTTTCATTTTCATTTGTTTCAAAACATTTTTTTAAATTTCCATTTTAATTTCTTCATTGACCCAGTGGTTGTTCAGAAACATGTTGTTTAATTTCCATGTATTTTTATAGTTTTCAAAGTTCCTCTTGGTATTGATTTCCAGTTGTATTTCATTGTAGTCTGAGAAGATACTTGGTATGATTTTGATTTTAAAAATTTGTTGACTTATTTTTTGCCTAGCATATGATCTAACCTGGAGAATATTCCATGTACTAACGAGAAGAATGTACATTCTGTTGTTGTGTTGGGAAAAATATTATGTGAATATCTTTAAAGTCCGTTTGGTCTAAAGTCCAAGTTAAATACAATGTCTCTTTGTTGATATTATATCTAAATATGTCTCATCCTAATGGACGAGTGTTGAAGTTCTCCACTATTAATGTATTGGAGTCTATGTTTCTCTATAGATCTAGTAGTATTTGTGTTGTGAATCTGGGTGCTCCCCATTGGGTGCATATATACTTAGAATTGTAATATCCTCTTCTTGGATTGATTCCTTTGTCATTATTTGATGTCCTTACCTTTTTAAAAAACCTTTTTTGACATAAAGTCTGTTTTATCCAATAGAAGTATAGCTACTCCTACTTGCTTTTAATTTCAATTTGCGTGGAGTATGTTTTTCCATCTCTTTACTCTCAGTCTGTGTCTTCACAGGTAAGGTGCATTTCTTGTAGGCAACATATAAATTATGTTTGTAAAAAAGTGTATTAAGCCAGCCTATATCTTTTAAGTGAAGAATTTATTCTATTTACTTTTAGGTTATTATTGATATGTGAGGTTTTGTTCCTGTCATATTGTTAATTGTTTTCTGGTTTGTAATAGTCCATTTTAACACTGCTATAAAGAAACACCTGAGACTGGGAAATTTATAAAGAAAAGAGGTTTAATTGACTCACAGTTCTGCATGGCTGGGAGGCCTCAGGAAACTTAACAATCATGGCAAAAGGTGAACGAGAAGCTCGAGCCTTCTTTACAAGGCAGCAGGAAAGGGAGAGCAAAGGGTAAACTTCCAAAGACTTATAATACCATCAGATATCTCGAGAACTCACTCACTATCACTAGAAGAGCATCTGGGAAACCATGCCCATGATTCAGTCACCTCCCTCCCTCAACACGTGAACCTCCCTTGACACATGGAGATTACAATTTGAGATGAGATTTGGGTAGGAACACAGAGCCAAACCATATCATGGTTGTTTTGTGTATTCTTCTCTTCTTTTTCTCTTATTGTTTTTCCTTGTGGTTTGCTAATTTTCTGTTGTGGTACCATTTGAGTCTTTTCCTCTTTTGTGTCTTTGCTTTACTCACGAGTTTTACACTTTCATATGTTTTCATGATCATAACTATCATCTTTCCTCTTCCTGGTTTAGGACTCCCTTGAACATTTTTTGTAAGGCTAGTCTAATGATGATGAATGATCTTAGCATTTGCTTGTCTGTAAAAGACTTTATTTCTTCTTCATTTACGAAGGATAATTTTGCTGGATATAGTATCTTTGGGTCTTTCAAGTGTCAAGTATTTTTTCTTGCAGCAATTTGAATATATTGTTCCATTCTCTCTTGGCCTGTAGTTTTCTGCTGAGAAATCCACTTTTAGTCTGCTCAAGGCTGACTAGATGATTTTTCTTTCTGTTTATTTTAGAATTTTCTCTTTGTCTTTGACTTTAGACAGTTTGACTGTAATGTACCATGGAAAAGTATTTTGGGTTTGTGGGGTCTCCTCAATCTGGATGTCTAAATCTCTTGGTATACTTGGGAAGATTTCAAGTTAAATTTTGTTAAATAAGTTTTTGAAGCCTTTCATTCACTTTTTACCTTTAGGGATACCAATAATTCATGTATTTGGTCACTGTGTTGTGTCACATATATCACAGAGGCTTTGTTTTTTCTTTTTCATTATTTTTTCTTTATTTTTCTCTGAGTTACATCAAAAGTTGTGTCTTCAGGTTCTGAGATTCTTTTGTGTTGCTGTTGTTTTAGTTTATTGTTTAAACTCTTGATTGTACTTTTTATTTAATTAAAGAAGTTCTTCAATTCCAGATTTTGTTTGGTTCTTTTGTATGATATGTATCTCTCATAAATTTCTCCTTCAAATCTTGAACTGTTTTCTTCTGACTTTTTGTATTATTTTTTGAAATTCTCTTGTATCTCACTGTGTTTCTTTAGTGTCATAATTTTGATTTTTTTCCCTGTGATTTCACACATTTCTTTTTGATTGGGATATGTTGCTGGGGAATTATTGTGTTCCTTTGGAAGTGTCATATTTCCCTGTTTTTCATGTTTCCTTACATTGATAACTGTGTATCTTGTGTAATATTCACTTATTCCAATTTTTTGAATTTGCTTTCACAGTAGAGGATTTTTTCCTGAAGATGTGTCATAGTGTTGGTTAGTAGGACCCTTTGCATTTGATTCTGAGTGCATGCAGTGGTGCAGTCCCTGTATGATTTATTTGGCTGTCAACAGCATCAGTGGTATCTATGATTTCCCAGTGGTTTAGAGTGTGGTTAAGAGTAGAGGCTATGGTGAAGTTTTGCTCAGGGACAGGGATTCCAGATGGGTTAGTCTTTGGTCCCCAGTGGTGGCAGCAGTGGGATGAGTATGCCTGTTCTTGTGCCCCTGTGTACAAGATACTTGCTCTGGTATTAGCAGGACCAGGCAGGCCAATTCTTGGGCTTCTAGGTAGTTTACTTAGATCATGGTAGTGACACTGGTGGATCAGGCAGGTGAGTGAGTTCTTGATTCCCTGGGTAGGTGGCGTGGTGTAGGTAGTGGCAGTAGCAGTTGTGGGACAACCTTCTAGGTCCTGAGCCGTGCATGCTGATGTTGGAGATAGCTACAGTGCAGTCTCCACCTGCAGCCCCAGTCATGCAGCTCTCAGGCTTGCCTGTTCTCAGTTGTAGCAGCACTGCAGTGGTGCACATAAAGGTAAGCAGCCCTGCCCTTTGCACATGAGCTTGATCATGGAAGTCATTCAACCAGTAGGAGTGTGGTCACTATCCAGGCCCACTCAAGGAGCCATCCGGTTCACCTGCCCTAGCCTCCAGTGGCAGCAGCGGTGACTGAGCCTGCAGAGGTATGCAGAGTGGGAGAGAGAATCCCTGTGCATGAACCTGAACACAGAGGCCACTCCACCAGTGGAAGTAGGGTCACTGCCCTCAGCCCCAGATAGCTGGCTCTCATTTGGATTCCCAGTGGCAGCAACTGCTGCTGCAGTGTTAGGTGGGGGGTGTGAATGGATCTCACTCTGCTTGCAAGCCTGAACACAGAGTTTGTGCTACTGGTGAGGCAGGGTTTCTTCTCATAGCCCCAGACAGGAAGCTTTCAGGGTCTGGAAAGTGCGTGCCTTGGTTTCCTTTGTCCCAGAGACTGCAATGTTAATGCACTGCACCATCTCTTTTCTGGGAAGTAATACTACTTGTGGGCCACAGTACTGGGGCCCCATAGCACCTTTGTTTCCAACAATGCTATGCCACTGTAGCCCACCGGGTAGGCGCTAGGGAATGTCAGTGGGGGTTCCTGGGATATGGAGATATGAAGGCTATGTTTCTAAAGGGAGGATGTAACCCCATGATGGCTGTACTCTCACAATGGTACCCTGCTGTAGTTGCTTAGGTCTCAGGGGCGTGAGTGAACCAGCAAAAGTTCTCTGTCTGGTACAATGTCCTTTGGGGGTCTCTAGCTCACTGTCCATGTTAGTGTCAGGAAGTATGTGTGTCAAGGAGCTCTGCCATGGTTCAGGTTGTTGCAGTCCATGGTAGGAACATAGACCACTGAAGTTCTTACACCCTTTCCCCCAACAGCAAGCCCCTATGTGTTCCCAGCCGATTTTGCTTCCCTTCTGTATTAGTTGATTCTCATGCTGCTATAAAGAAGTACTTGGGACTGGGTAATTTATGAAGAAAAGAGGTTTAATATTCTCACAGTTCCACAGGCTTAACAGGAAGCATGACTGGGAGGCCTCAGGAAACTTATAATCATGGCAGAAAGTGAAGGAGAAGCAAGCACATCTTCACATGTTAGAGAAGGAGAGAGAGAGTGAAAGGGGAAGCACCACACACTTTCATACAACCAGATCTCACTGTCACAAGAACTGCAAGGGAGAAGTCCACCCCCGTGGTCCAATCACCTCTCACTGGGCCCCTCCCCTGACACGTGAGATTATAGTTCGGGATGAGATTTGGGTGGGAACACAGAGCCAAACCCTATCACCTTCTGTGTCTCAAGTATTTCCTGTAACTTCTCTATTGTACTCCAGTGTTCTCTCCTAGTTGTTCCATCTGAGGTGTGATTATTGATTCATAATTTTGGCTCTTCTTTCTGGAGAGAGTGAGTATGCAGTGTCTCTAGTCAGCTATCTTCAACTGGAGTCCCAAGATTTAATATTTTTAAAGCTTGCTTTTTATTATTCTAGTTCGTATAACTATCTATTGGAAATAAGCATACTCTATAAGTACTTTGAACCCAGGCAAGAAAACATTTTACTTGTCCTCCTTGCCTTTGTAGGGTTTTCATTACATATCTGAAAGACTATTGGAAATCTCCCTTTTGTTCTTTTCTTTTTGATGGAATGCTTTATTAAAGGATATTATCATAGAGGCATCACCCACTCTATATGCATTGTTTTGTTTCTCCTTTGGAGAAGTAGCTCAGGGTTGAATAGATCTAGAAATATATGATCCACAAATATTATTTCTTTTATGTTTTGTTTACATTCTTTCCTTTCTATCTAGCTCTAAGTGTACAATATTCTTAATGATTGAATTCTGTTTACAGAAGTATAGAGAATAACATAAAAGCAACAACAGTTTTATATGTATTACATAGAAATATATGCAGTGATCGTCAAGATTCTATGCAGGAACCAAAAACATACAACTATTAAAATACAACACATGATAAATATTATCCAGCCTTCAATTTTACAGCCAGCTAAAAGGGTCAGAAAAAAGAGAAGAGATGAAAATAGAAAGAGAGGAGGAGGAGGTAAAGGTCAAATGAAGGAAATGTAGGAGAGCTCAGAAAGAGAAACTGACAAGCTAAAATTCAATGTAGGAGGCAAAGCTTGAGTTGTCAGACAACAAAGAGAATATGTACACAAATAATACATGAAGAACAATACATAGAAAATCCAATATACAATATGGAAAGGTAGATTTGTCAAAAATTTGACCTTCAAGAATATTAAGATGAAAGCTTTTAAAATCATTTTCAAGTATAGCTATAACTAAAGATAGTCTCTGGGTCAGGTAAAATCCATGACCAAATTGAGGTATAAACACAGATGTTATTCATACTGACATGCTTGTCATGTATTTTCTATTTTGTCCCCTGTTACATTTTTGAATATTGTATTCCTTTCAGTATTTATCTATAGTCCTTGAAAAATATTAACTTATCCCCCTTCTGATCAGTTATTCATTCATTGGCTATATCTATGAGAATAGTTTCCTTTAATTCTGTCATCTAGAGTATTTCATTATTCTTTTAAATATTTTTTTCACATTTAACTTCAGCATCGTAGAGAAACACAGTACTATAACAAAGCTGTTTGTATGAAGAGACCCCTTGGGCATGCCTTATAAACATGTTATTTTTATATACTTCATAAGTCTACGAATGTATATGTTTATACTTTATGAATACATTTATAAATATTAATGATGCATTCTCAAAATTTATTAGTAGTGATAGAGGTTTGTAATAAAAAATGTGGAAATCCCAGTGCAATCCCTCCCCCCTCCCCCCTCCCCATGATAGGCCCCGGTGTCTGATGTTCCCCTTCCTGAGTCCAAGTGATCTCATTGTTCAGTTCCCACCTATGAGTGAGAACATGCGGTGTTTGGTTTTCTGTTCTTGTGATAGTTTGCTAAGAATGATGATTTCCAGCTGCATCCATGTCCCTACAAAGGACACAAACTCATCCTTTTTGATGGCTGCATAGTATTCCATGGTGTATATGTGCCACATTTTCTTAATCCAGTCTGTCACTGATGGACATTTGGGTTGATTCCAAGTCTTTGCTATTGTGAATAGTGCTGCAATAAACATACGTGTGCATGTGTCTTTATAGCAGCATAATTTATAATCCTTTGGGTATATCCCCAGTAATGGGATGGCTGGGTCATATGGTACATCTAGTTCTAGATCTTTGAGGAATCGCCATACTGTTTTCCATAATGGTTGAACTAGTTTACAATCCCACCAACAGTGTAAAAGTGTTCCTATTTCTCCACATCCTCTCCAGCACCTGTTGTTTCCTGACTTTTTAATGATTGCCATTCTAACTGGTGTGAGATGGTATCTCATTGTGGCTTTGATTTGCATTTCTCTGATGGCCAGTGATGATGAGCATTTTTTCATGTGTCTGTTGGCTGTATGAATGTCTTCTTTTGAGAAATGTCTGATGTAAATGACGAGTTGATGGGTGCAGCACACCAACATGGCACAAGTATACATATGTAACAAACCTGCACGTTATGCACATGTACCCTACAACTTAAAGTATAATAATAATAAATTAATTTAAAAAAATAAAAAATAAAAATAAAAAAATAAAAAAATAAAAAATGTGGAAATCACTGCCATAGTAGAAAGCTCATGGCTTTTGGAGCAGTACATACATTCCTGGGTTCAAATTCCAGTAACGTTACTTATTTACTTTATAGTGTTGGATGATGCACTGAGATTTCGTTAGATTTATCTTTCTAATTTTATTTTCTTTTTACATGTATATTGTTACGTGATACCCTGCGTTGCTGTTAAGAGGATTTGGAGATACATACATACATACATACACACACACACACACACACACACACACACAGGATAATGACAGCTATTGCTGTTATTTGGGTCTTCTCCATAATTTAGAAACTGTATTCCATTTATTTCTATAGTTAATGTGTTTTTTATAATTTTCTGTAAAATGTTGCAAATTATTTTTGCAGACATTCCATTTTATGTAGTCTGTGTAAAACAAACTATATGTTTACTAATCTTACAGATGTAAGGTTTTGCACTGCTTATTTAATAATGACCCCGTGAGAGGTCTTTTTTCTTGAGGGAATAAGGAGCTTAGCTCAGCATATTATGCAGAAGTAGGATAGTTCTCAACACTATGTAATGTGATGGTCCTCAAACTGTTGACTGATATGCATAGAAAGAAATACCCTTTGCATTGCAATCCAGATAACATAATATATATTCATTTATATACTGAAACAAGGAATTGTACAATAAACTATGTTTTGTTTTTTCTTCCCTTTTATTTTATTTAAAAATCTCCTGTCAATTGATTTCATGACTCACTTAAAGAGTATAACTTGTAATTTGAAAAACACTGTTCTAAAGGACATAGAACAAAATAGCATTTAGTGTTGGTCATTATATGTAGTATAGAGATGATTTATAAAAGTTTTTTGGCTGAGCTAGCATTTCAATCTTGATATAAATGTTTTAATATTATTTCAAAACCACATAATGTTGAACAAGTTTAAAATTGTTTTCTCAAAAGAAAATGTAATAAAATAATGGTTGATTTTTCTTATGGTTTTTAAACATTTATTGATGTAACATAAAACTGCATTTTTCTTTTCTCTTTTGACAGATTGGCTATTTGGTCTTCTTACGACTTTTTATATTTTTCCTGCATGGTCATCTAGAAAGTTTTAAGCAACATTTACTTAGGCTTCAACCACATTTATACGGTAGAATATCTTTTATTTTTTACACTTATAAATGTTTTATGTTATATTTTGAGAAACTTAGACTGTCACTATAAAGAATGTAAGCTGCATTTTATTTTTCATAAGATAATAGGTGCAGTGTTGAAGAGCACAGCTTCAGGGCCAGATTGCATTTGTTCAGCTCACTGCCCCTCCAACCCCCATACTTTTGTTATTTCTTTGTGGTGAGAACATTTAGAACCTGACTCTACTTTTTTCCCAGCAATTTTGAAAAGTGCAGTACATTATTATTAACTATAGTTATCATGTCGTGAAATAGATCACTAGACCTTATTCCTTCTATCTAACTGAAGCTTTGCACTCTAATATCTCCCCTTTCCCCATCCATTCCTGCAACCTACTCCCTGCTCCAGATGCTGGTAATCCTCATTCTGTATTCTGCTTTTTACTTTGCCACTTAAGTGTATGAGCTTTTTTGTGACTCAGTTTTCCTATTTGTAATAGTATCTACCTCCCTGAATTTCAGGAAAGTTAGATTCATATTTTAGTAAGGTTCTGGACCTGGTGATCCACTGAATCTAAGCTATATGTAAATAAGAGTGAGAAATTCAAGCAGGAGCTGAAGTTTTGCATATTGAGTAATAGAATTGAGATGATGTTCTGAACTAGGAATAATTTGGAGAAATATTGGACATACTGAATTTGAAGGTCACTCAGGTATATATACCCAACAAGCAGTTGAAAACATAGGTTTGGAACTAGGGAAATAAGTGAAGCCTGCCTGGGATATGGAATTGACAGTCATCCATGTTAATGTGGCTGTGGGCAAGGGGCAGGGAGAAACTAATTCCAGGAATGAAATCTTGGGGAACATACATTTAATGGATTATTGGTGTAACAGGGCCCAGGAAAAGAGAAATAAGGGAGGTGAGAGGGAGTGATTATGTTTAAGGAGAGAAATTCAAGATCAATATTGCCATAGAAGTATTAAATAGTAGAAGGTCTGAAAAATAATGAGTTTCTACAATCAGAAAATCACTGCTGATCTTGGGAGCATACCCAGTGGAGAGGTGGAAGCAGAATTCAGATTGGAGGTAAACAGTGAGGGAAATTTTAAGCATAAGTCAAAAATTGTTAACTATTTCAAAAAAAGCTTAGCCATAAATATTTATGCTGATATGTAAATATGTCAATAGTTTAGATGGATAAAACAAAGTCAAAATATTAGTGTGTTGTAGGATAAGGGAAGGAGAGACTCAAGATAAAGAAAGGGAATAATATTTGATGAAAAAAGTCATGGAGGAGGGAACAGAAGGTAATAGCAGAAGCGTTATGGAGACTGATCAATTAATTCCATTAGCGTAAGTCCTGATCAGATGTGGCTGTAGACAGATAGAATAGGAATTCTTGTCTAACATTTCACTTGTTTTTATATCTTCATTAAATTATATGACCCCTTCTTAACTCCTCACTGTGTTCAGCATAGTGACTTATCAAATATTCAGATGATTATGGCAAATCAACTTTGAAAAATTATTTGAGTAAAACCCTCAAGTTCTCATATTAGCTTGTTATTGAGGATATACCACCCTCAAAAAAATCTGTCTTTCATATATAATAATAAAATCCCCCAATTTTGTCCTCTTACCAAATATAATAGAGCCTTAGGTTACAGCTCTTCCTTTAACAATAGGCTGTTTTCTACCTGAAGCTATCAGCAGCTGCTATCTCTCCACATAGCTGTCCAGTAGAATGGTCATTATTAATTTTTCCATTATGTGGATGGACTAAAACCCAAAGTTTGTCTAAAAGTTTATAGAAAGAGCAGCACTGAGATGATTCTGTTAAATATAACGTGGTGTTGTGTTAAATTACCTTATTGTTGTAAATAATAACATCTTGTTTGTATTATTTACAACATGTTGTTGTAAATAATAACATCTTGTTTGTATTATTTACAACATATTGTTGTAAATAATAACATCTTGAGAAGGAATAAAACTGGAGAATATAGGTCTAGAATCAATGACATTGATTCCTTTGTAGAATTACAATGTCAAAGTATCCATTATGAATGCAGCATCTATTACAACTTGATTTATTTTCATCTGGAAGTTTCCAAGCTTTGTTGAACAGTAACTATATTTAATTGGGCATTCAATGATTATGAAATTGCTGTTCTGAAATATATAAACTCTTACGTATAAATTATTTACCGTCTAGTGTTCTATTACACCACCAGGGGGCATACATAACACTATAAATCTTAAATAGGAAACTACAGCAGTTTCTGCATCTAAGTACTGAATTTAATTATAGTTTAATAGCTAAAAGACAAATGAAACACAATGCAAAATATTAATAAAATATTTCTCACAGATGATTTTTCTTACAATAGCACTTTCTTTCTCTGGAGCATCATATCACAAGTATCCAAACATCTTTTCAAATGTGCAATTCATCCTGAAAGCCTCGGAAATTATAGGTAAAAGAGAACTCCGTTCTGAATCAATTTTTAGCCCTGTGGAAAATAAGAAAAGACATGAGAACACAGATTCTGATATGGTGGGTAATCTAGTATGGTGAGTATATCCTGTTGTATGATACATCAGATATGATTACTGTGATTAAGTAATGGTGCTTGTCAATACAGTAGGCATTGAGGAATGATGCATTTAGCTGTGGAGGAGGGGTGAACAGCAAAGACACAAATTTCATGCAACCATATGCACAGTTCCTGGAGAGTAGTTAATAGGATGAGTAGTGAGGTATCTGTATATAACACTACTACTTTAAATGGAGTAATGCCATAACACCTTCTTCTTCATAAGTTCCATCTCACCTACTTAACTAAAAATTACAACATAATTTAGACTGACTTGTAAGTTAACATTTTAAGATATTATATTTTTATTAAAGGGAAAGTGTGTACAGAGCAAGTTATTTATGAAAGCAGGCATAGAATTTTTATGCTTTCATAATTCATATGAAATAACATTCAGTGGCCAGGCGTGGTGGCTCACGTCTGTAATCCCAGCATTTTGGGAGGCCAAGGCGGGCGGATCACCTTAGGTCGGGAGTTTGAGACCAGCCTGACCAACATGCAGAAACCCCGTCTCTACTAAAACTACAAAATTAGCCAGGTGTGGTGGTGCATGCCTGTAATCCCAGCTACTCAGGAGGCTGAGGCAGGAGAATCGCTTGAACCAGGAGGTAGAGGTTGCGGTGACCCGAGATTGTGCCATTGCACCCCAGCCTGGGCAACAAGAATGAAACTCCATCTCAAAAAATAAATAAAAATAAAATAAAAAATATCTCACACCAGTTAGAATGGCAATCATTAAAAGGTCAGGAAACAACAGGTGCTGGAGAGGATGTGGAGAAATAGGAACACTTTTACACTGTTGGTGGGATTGTAAACTAGTTCAACCATTATGGAAAACAGTATGGCGATTCCTCAAGGATCTAGAACTAGATGTACCATATGACCCAGCCATCCCATTACTGGGGATATACCCAAAGGATTATAAATCATGCTGCTATAAAGACACATGCACACGTATGTTCATTGCGGCACTATTCACAATAGCAAAGACTTGGAATCAACCCAAATGTCCATCAGTGACAGACTGGATTAAGAAAATGTGGCACATATACACCATGGAATACTATGCAGCCATCAAAAAGGATGAGTTTGTGTCCTTTGTAGGGACATGGATGCAGCTGGAAACCATCATTCTTAGCAAACTATCACAAGAACAGAAAACCAAACACCGCATGTTCTCACTCATAGGTGGGAACTGAACAATGAGATCACTTGGACTCGGGAAGGGGGACATCACACACCGGGGCCTATTATGGGGAGGGGGGAGGGGGGAGGGGGGAGGGATTGCATAGGATTTATACCTGATATAAATGACGAGTTGATGGGTGCAGCACAGCAACATGGCACAAGTATACATATGTAACAAACCTGCACGTTATGCACATGTACCCTAGAACTTAAAGTATGATAATAATAAATTTAAAAAAAAAAGGGGATTTGTGGAAAGAGAAGTAAATTTAAAAAATAAATAAATAAAATAAAAAATAAATAACATTTAATATGCTATTAAAGTCAACTGAAAACTTTAAAAAATAGTTTAAATGGGCAAATGATAATAATCTTTAGATTATGATAAATCTCTTAATTTCTAACTCAGATATTAGTAATCTTTTAAAAAAGCCCTAATTAAATAATTTGTTTGTATTTAATAAACAGTACTATGTAAACACAAGTACAGTGAGCCATATAATTGTGCATATACCTTATTGATTAATACACTTCAAAAGACAAATTTTAATCTCTGGGGCTAATAATGCCTTTCTTTCCTCACATATTTTCCAAAAAAGACCAGCAAGCATTTCATAACCTTCTTTTATTTTTTGTTAAACATATTTATTATTTTATAGCTTATAAATAGAAAATTTGTTTTTCTTACAACTTCTAAAAAAGGAAAAATACATTTAACATTACACAAGTTGAAACACCTAAGGAAATGTGAGGAAGATTCTCTTTTTAGATGATATTGTGTGTTACCTTATAATTTTCCCATGCTTCCTGTGAGCCCTTTCTAAAATCAGCTATAAATTAAATATATAAGAAAAAACATTCAAACACATCTATTTGTAAGAGAAAATACTTTCTGGGCCTAAGTGTTTTCTCTTTGGCACATTACTGGTTCACCATTTATGTAACAAGTGACATTTACCAAGTAATTTGAGCCTTCTGTTTATAATTACTAATGAGCACAAATTGCCTCGTGAGAAAGGATCTGTTTTTAAGTGTAAAAAATGTTTTAACAGTAAATAGATAATGAAAGATATCGAGCAACAGAAGGAGCACTGATCATGAAGAGAACAGACCTGCTTATGAACTGGTTCTGTGATCTAGGAGAGGCCCACCGATCTCACCAAACTCCATTTGCGTATCTTTAAAAAGTCGTCATTATTGTCATAGTCATCATCATCATCATCATCATCATCATCATCAATCTGTCTGAACTCTTTTACAGCATTGTTATAAAGATTGCAAAAAAAAGCATGTGCTTTATAAAAGTATTAAATGCCATGCAAACATGAAAAATAATTATTGAAAATATGTATTTAGGACCTCACTTTACCCTAGACAGTGAACTATAGTATTTTCATCTAAGGATGTAAGTATGTTGACTTACTGTTGTGATTGGAATGTTTTTCCTTTAAACAAATAAGATTCCATGAAATCTTAGCAACGTGAATGGTCCAGTTATGAGGTAGGCAACTGTCAATGTTGATTCTGATGCTCTTTAAGAATGAATCCATTTTGTCTCTCTTGGTGCACACACACAGCAAGCAAATGGAAGCTTACTGCTGTACAGCTCAGCCTGAATTAGAAGGGGCAAAAATGTCAATACAGGAAAGGAACATATCAGCTTAGAGTTAGACAAGTCACTAAATCTCTCTGTGCTTTTTTCCACTTTGTAGAACAAAGCTGAGATTCAACCTCTTCTAAATTCTATTTCAGCTCTATCCATGTGATCCCGTAAGGGGATTATAACAGAGTTTGGCCTATCAGGTTTATTGCCCTTCTTTTTCTCCTCCTCTTATCTCATAATATAAAGATATAAATATAGGATAGCATAGCCACAGTGCTGCTAAAAATACTGATTTGGCTAATCAGCACTCAGTCAGTGCTGGACTGCATATCTTAAAGTTCCCCAGTTTCAGCCCAATTTATCCAGTACAGCCGGCCTTTCCAGTTCAGTTGAGTATTTACTCATTCAATACCCATCTCTCTCACCTGGGAAAGGAAAGAGGAAAAAAGATATAAAAGTGATAGAAATGGAAATATAAGAGATACATTTGCATCAATCTCTTCTCCTTTCCTTATGATTGTTTTAGTATATTATAGCAGAGGATTTGTGAATTTATTCCTACTGCCCTTATCATTTGATAATGCTAAAAGGTCTATAGCACATATTTTGGCCACTGTAAAATATTTGATTTTTAGTATTCTTATATGCATTGGAACAAAGTCATAATTACTTAATTTGTTGTCAAAGTGCTACCAAAATTGCACGGAAAGTTCTATAGGATATTACGATACATTAGGATACACACCATATGAGCATGGGTTCCACTTAAGAATAGGAAATTTCCTTTCCTCTGCTGTTGGACCCCATTTCTCTTTTTAATGTCTTTTTAAGTGAGCCAGACACAGGGTTTCCATTGACTTTGACAAATGGTACACTTAATTAGCTCTTTGGATAGCAGAGCCAGAATGCTGGATTGAGTTTTCCACTCTGTCCTTTGCTCACTAGCAAAGCTGAATTTTCTAAGCAGAGTTGTCACCTGGTAGTAATAATAGTTATTTGGAGAATGTAGATTTAAACCCTGCTACAATGAAGTAGACCTTTTATTAAATAGTTTCATCTGTTCTGAAGAACAAATAGTTCTCTGAAAACTAGCAAACACAAAGTTTACATTCTAGTATGATTAGCAATCTCATTCTCTAACACTTTTTGGTAAGCCAAAGTCATTACCTAATTTTGGGACATTTTGTGTTGTCCTGTAATTGTAAATGGTTACTAGGAATTATTAGACTGAGACATAAATTCCTTAAAATTAGGAGCATTATCCTATGATTCATGTCAAATTACCCAGGTAACACTTCGTATTGGGAGATCCTTTCATGGCAATGTCAACCATTCCCCAAATGACTGAAAACTACATGAAACCCAGAAAGCTGTCCCTGAACAGCCAAAATAGAGCCCATGCTTCAAAGCTCATTTCTGTGATAAAAGAAAGCCTAGTCAGACACTCAGAATTTATGTACTTAAATTTGCATAAAATCTAGGCTGGTGTTGTTAACTGAATTTTCAGCCAACAGTAGATTAACAACACTTTTGTAGGTGGGCTTCTCAAAGTAGGCATTGTTCCAGCTACAAATGACAGCCCAAAGCTGGACAGCAAGGGAGGGAGATGAAAGAACTGTGGAAAGTGGTTATAAAAGCCAAAAAAGAAAGGAAGAAAGGGAAGTAAGGAGGGAGAGAACAAAGAGAGGGAGGGAAGGAGAGAAAGAAGGAAGAAAGGGAGGGGAAAAAAGTTCTCTGGGAGTCATTTAGGGCGGTGCTCAGTGCTTTTCAAACTTTCTGTGGTAAAAGATCTCTCCTAATTTATTTTTAAGTTTCCAAGCCATCACAGATGGATAATTTTGTAAAATATAATAATAATAATAACAAATTACTGAAAACTAGAATAGAAAAGACGAAAAAACACAAGCTTTAATTTTTAATAGACTGAATATATATATAATTATTTTTCAAATTGTTATGAAAGTTTCTAAATACATATTTTTCATTTTTTGTGCTCTCATTAACAGTTCGCAAATGGCAGTTATCTGCCAACCACACCTTGAGCAGGACTGACTTAGGGTAAAGGCACAGAACTCCAAGAGTAAGCAACATTGCTCACTCTTGGTCTTCTGCACTGATGATATACATGATGATTGTATTAAATCACATAGTCATCATCATTACATTAATTCATTTAAGTTTGATAAATTTATTTTTTATTTGGAAAAATGTTTCTTGCTGAAGAATGCTCGATGGGCCAGGCGTGCTGGCTCACGACTGTAATCCCAGCACTTTGGGAGGCTGAGGAGGGTGCATCACCTGAGGTCAGGAGTTCAAGACCAGACTGACCAAAATGGTGAAACCCTGTCTGTACTAAAAATATAAAAATTACCTGGGTGTGGTGGCAGGTGCCTGTAATCCCAGCTACTTGGCAGGCTGAGACAGGAGAATTGCTTGAACTGGGGAGGCGGAGGTTGCAGTGAGCCAAGATCACGCCATCGCACTCCAGCCTGGGTGACAGAGCAAGACTGTGTCTCAAAAGAAAAAGAAAAAAAAAAAAAAAAAAAAAAAAAAGAATGCTTGAAATACATAAAATCCCTGAGACTAAATAATAAGTCCTACTTATCTGGAAAATTCACAGGTGTGGCAGGTTCCTTTCCTCTTGATGATCCCAATGTTCTACTGCCAAAGACCACCGGGAACACATCTGCAATTAGGCATATTGGGTTTATTAATTGTTGCAGAGAGAGAGAGAGAGAGAGAGGGAGAGAGAAATACATACTACAAGGAACTATGGGATGTCTTAATAAGAGAGTGTTAGAAGGAATCTACTAGAGGATTTGGACTTTATTTGGATGATCTTGGGAAGACTCTAAGGAAGCAAGGGTTCTCTCTAGAGGTCTGATGCTGTCAAAAAGTGGGGGCAATTCTGTGAGTAGGTATTTTTTGGGTGGCACAGTGACTTTGTTTATATCTGTGCTTAGAAAAAAAATTGTCCAGTGGCTTTGTTTATTTCTTATGGTCTCAGAGTAATATTGTCTGAAATTGCTATTTTTTGAGTTTATGTCCAATAGGAGATCAAAATCACCTGGCTGTATCAGACTGGCTTGTAATAGTATGTCAAATCAATCCCAGACATGAGAGGATGCTTTTTATTTCTCCACGATGTGTAAAATTGGCATAATATAAAATTGAAGATAAAACTCAAATCTTGTTCATTGTCTAAATCCTGATTTTTTTCTTTACCAAATGCTTTCTGAATTTTCTCTGATGATGGTACATAAATACATTAATGCAAGAATGGTTGACCTAATTGAATAGTTTATGTAGTCCTATAATATCTATGATTAAAATAATATTTATTATAAATTAATCATTCAAGTCATTCCAAAGTTTTAAAACATATTTATTTACTTATTTATTCAAAATAAGTTTGCAATCTGAGGATTGTCAGGCATCCAGGCTGAGACAACTAGAGCAATTTGAGAAAAGAATTTCATTTATATGGGTTCCAGTTTTGGGGTAGACCCTACCCATAAAGCAGAAATTGAGTTATATGTGGATTTGCTGAAGTCAGTATGTCTCAGACTAATGCTTTACATTATTTTAGAATAGTGCTTTTGTGTGGTGTATTCTAATACTCTAAACACTGAATTGTTTTCATTTGCTTTTCTGAATTATTGTTCCCCAGAGTCAGTAGCTTTGTACAGATGTTGTCTTCCTCATGCCTTTATCTCCAGAATCTAACAGAATTCCTGACATAAAGTAGATAAATACACAACTATGGGACTTAACTAAATTCTTTATTAGAAACTTAAAATAGCTTAAAATTTATGTATGAACTTCTTGCCTTCTATCTGAAAAGTACTCAACATAAAATTAAATTGTAGTCCTGATGTTGTTTTATATAATATATAAGAATTATGAAGCCCTTTAGATTCTGTTTCATTTTAACATAAAAATCACAAAGTATCAACTAAGTTAACAATTGGAGTACCTATCACAGGATGTGTGTTTGAATCTTCACTGTTGGCAAAAATTTAGAGAATGCTATGTCATCATTTTCTACCAATTACTTTAGTAGACCAATTAAATGTATAAAACTGTTGGGAAGCACTCTAAGAAAAAAACTAAACAACAGCTTATTTGTTATCTGAATTTTTAGACTTTAAGAATAGCTACTTAACAGACATTGACGATGTCTTGCTAGGCATATATTTTGGTCCTTAAAGTAGAAATCCACATTTTAAAACATGATTTGCTGTTAGTGTTTTGTTCAAACTTTCCCCATTCCTTCTTTCTCAAGTGTCAGGGAGAACTAAGTCACATAGAATCTACGAACCACAATTGTGTCTAATAGCCATCTCTTATAGGATCCAGAATTTTTGCCATATTGTAGAGCTGACATCATTGAACACAAGGGACCCATGTGAAAAATAATACGTTAGGTTCAGGTTAACTATATGTACTTCAAAAATATGCTTATGTAAATTGCTCCACTTGGTGAAATATAAAGTGTAAGAGAATATGAATTTTCATTTGTATATTTAAAATTTATTTTCATGTTTGTTCAAGTCAGAGTATTCTTTCTCAGATATATTTTTATATTTTAATTCCTGAAACATTTGCAATTTAATCAGGGAGGATATGAAATTAACCACCTGCTCTGGCACTGTGTTGCTGCTTGGTCTTGTGTTCAGAATAACAGTCCTCAGTTGAATAATGTGCTTGAACATCTCATCTTCCATAAGACACAGCTTCAAAAGAAATGCTGGTAAGAGTGATCCTATAAATCCAAAGTAACTCATGGAGAAATCTTTGTGCTTAAATGTTAAATAACCCTTGTACCTAAATGTTAATCACACCTCAGTTGACTATGAAACAAATTTATAATCTCAGTTCCAAAGGCAAGGACAATTTACATGTTTAGTATTAATTCATTTCATCAATACATTGTTTCTCTCTTTTTCTGTTTTGCTAGATATGCATGCATGCACTGCATGGTTTTTTTTTTTTTATTAAATGCAGTTTTTATTGACAAGAAATTTATTCCTGCTTTGCAAACAGCCTTTATATTCCAAGTTGTTAAACAGAAGCAGCGAAGTACAATATACTGTTGGAGAAAATATACTGATACTGTATTTCTTTATGCCTTACTTATAATGTATAACAAAAATGAATCTTAAAAAAAATTTTTTTTGGTCTCACTCTATCACCCAGGCTGGAATGCAGTGCGGCAGTGCCGCGATCTCGGCTTACTGCAACCTCCATCCCTGGGGCTCAAGTGATCCTCCCAGCTCAGCCTCCCAAGTAGGTGGGACCACAGGCATACACCACCATGCTGGCTATTTTTGTAGGGTTTTTTTTTTTCTTTCTTTCTTTTTATTTTTTAGTAGAGACAGGGTCTTGCCATGTTGCCTAGCCTGGTCTCTGGTCTCCAACATCTGACTTCAAGTGAACTGCCTACCTCAGCCTCCCAAAGTTCTGGGATTACAGGTGTGAGCCACTGCACCCATCCAAAAATAAATCTTGACTGACAAATATTAGTTTTCTCCTATACATATGTTAATTTAAGATGAGAAAAAGAAGAGTCATAGTTTTGGCATGAGTTCAGTGTAGGAAAGATTTTTTAAATTGACAATAATTTTATATATTTATGAGGTACAATGATATGTTAGGATATATGTGTATCTTGTGGAATGAGTAAGTCAAGCTTATTAACATATCCATCACCTCACATCCTTATCAATTTTTGGTTGTAAGAACAATTAAAATTTACTCTATTAGCATTTTTGAATTATGCTTTTTTTTATCATAGTCACAATGCTGCGCAATAGATCACTAGAACTCATTCCTCCTGTCTAACTGAAACTTTGCACTCTTTGACTGACATCTCCTCTTTTCCCCATCTTCCTTACACTCCATCCCAAGCCTTACACCATTCTACTATCTAGTTCTACAAGTTCAGCTTTTATAGATTCCACATGCAAGTGAGATTATGCAGTATTTATCTTTCTGTACAATGCTTATTTCATTTAGCATAATGCCTCAATGTCCATTCATGTTTTTATAAATGACAGAACTTTCTTCTTTTTAAAGACTGGATAGTATTCCATTGTATATATATACCATACTTTATTTATTCATCAGTCAGCGGACACGTAGGTTGATTACATATCTTGGCTATTGTGAATAATGCTGCAATGAACATAGTTCAGTTATCTCTTCAACATACTGAGTTCACTTTTTTGGGATATATATGTAGAAGTGAGATTGTTAGATCATATGGTAGTTCTATTTTCAATTTTTGAGGAATCTCTATACTGTTATTACATCAATAATGTAAAAGGATTCCCTTTACTGAACATCCTCATCAACATCTGTTATCTTTCATCTTTTTGATAATAGCCATTCTAACGGGTGCGAGGTGATATGTCGTTGTGGTTTTACTTTGCATTTCCCTTATGATTAGTGATGTTGAGCACATTTTCATATATCTGTTTGGCCATTAGTATGCCTTCTTTTGAGAAATGTCTGTTCAGGTCCTTTACCCATTTTTTTCATTGGGCTGTTTGTTTTCTTGTTATTAAGTTGTTTCAGTTTCTTCTATATTTTATATATTAACCCTTTACCAAATGTATGGTTTGCACATATTTTCTTTAAATATGTGGATTAAAAATGTATGGTTTGTACATATTTTCTTTAAATATGTGGGTTGTCTCTTTATTTTGTTAATATTTCATTTTGTAATTAAAGTAGACTTTAATCCATTTTGAGTTATCTTTACTATATTGTGTGAGAGAAGGGGCTAATTTAATTCTGCTTGTGGATGTTCAGTTCTCCCAAAACCATGTATTGAAGAGATTATTTTTTCCCTATTGTGTATTCTTGGTAACTATCAAAAATCAATTGACCATAAATGCATGAATTTACTTCTGGTCTTTCTATTCTGTCACTTTGACAAATGTGTCTGTATGCTATTGCCATGCTGTTTTGATTACTATGGCTTTGTAATACACTTTAAAATCCAGTAGTGTGATGTTTCCAGCTTTTTTTCTTTTTGCTCAGGATTGCTTTGGATATTCAGAGAATTTTGTGGTTTCATACAAATTTAATTTTTTTTCTGTTTCTGTGAATAATAACATTAAAATTTTGATATGAACTGCATTGAATCTGTAAATCACTTTGGGTAGTATGGACATTTTATCAACATTAATTTTTCCAATCCATGAACATGAAATATCTTCCCATTTAATTGCTTAGGCTTTAATTTTTTCATCAATATTTTAGATTTTTCAGTGTACAGATTTTTTACTTCCTTGGCTCAATTTATTCCTAAGTATGTTATTTTTTGCTATTGTAAATGAGACTGTTTTCATAATATCTTCTTCAGATATTCTGTCATTAGTATATAGCAGTGCTATTGATTTTAATATGTTGATTTTATCACCTGCAAATTTCAATTTTACTGAATTCATTTAACGTTCTAACAGTCTTTTAGGTTGCTTTTGTAGACATTTTAGGGTTTTCTATGTATAAGATCATTTGGTCAGCAAACAAAGACAGTTTTACTTTTTCCTTTCCTGTTTGGATGACTTTTTTTTCTTTTTCTTGCCTAATTGCTCTGGCCAGGACTTTTAGTATTATGTTACATAGAAGTGGTGAGAGTGAGCATTCTTGTCTTGTTCCTGATTTTAGAGAGACGCTCTCAACTTTTCACCATTGAGGATAATGTTAGTTGCAGGCTTGCAATATATGACCTTTATTGTGTTGAGGAGTATTTCTGGGGAAATTGATCAGAGGGCACTCCTTTCCAATATTTAAAGAGGATCACAGTTTTGAATTATTTTTCAATGAATATATAAATAGTAATAACTTGTAATACCATACCAAGTTGAAAATGCAATTGCCATATATATTTATTTAATTAGTTCCTGGTTTTCAGCCTCTGGCAGCCCATTCTACACCAAAGGCCTTTGTATATGTAAATTCTAAGTCCCTCAGAATCAACTGCAGACCCTTCTAAAAGTCTGGAACATTCTTTATGAACAAAAGTTATTTTCCCACTTGTATTTGGAAGTTTGTGGGATTCCAGATTAAGTAAAGATTTTTGGAGAATGGCTTAAAGTTTACCTAATTTCCTTAAAAATACGTTAGATTAGAGTTCATCAATAATTTGTTCTGTCTCATAGTGTGATGGGAGACACCTAATGAGTATTGCAGTTTGACAAAGATTGCAATATTTTTTACATTTTAAAAATAAAGAATAGTATTTATAAATATGAAACTAAAATGCAAACAGATTATATTTACTACAAATAGCACTTAATATAATTTTACTTAATATATTTTAATACAGAATTCCTAAAAACAACAAAATTTAGAGGTTCTCATTGGTGCCAGTTAGGTTATTCTGGAAGTTTTGGTGATTCTTTCAGACCCTTTTTAATGATAGAAAGTAAGTTGTAGGAGATTCAAATATTTAATTTGGTTTTCAAAATGACAAACGACTAGAACTAATTAAGCTCTTGGAAAACTCTAACTGTATTTACAACACAACTAAAATTGCATTTTAACATCTAAAAATAAATGTTATGTGACTTTGTCAAATTTATTTAAAAAGTACTCTAATAATTACCAGATAAACAAGTTTAAATGATTGCCAAAACAGTAAATGTAGCTGATTACGAATATTGAATGGTGGAATTCAATTCTTTCTTTAACCGATTTTTAGATTTTGCTATATTGCATCCACGTCTATTTAATTTAACTTGCTAATGATTTGTGTTTAAGGTTGCAAACACTGATGAACCAGTTTTTAAAAAAATATTTAGTATTTTATAAATGTAGGGCATTCGAGACAATACAAAACTATTTTTATTTTAAAAATAAAGAAACTGAGGCCAAATTTATTAGGCTTATTGATGAGTGGAACCAGATTTTAAGTTTTGATATAGCACTCTCTCCAGTGTATCATTCAACTGTCATGCTAGTTGCATTGTTGAGCAGATAACTGCTTTGAGACAGCCTGTTACTGAATCCTGACTTTTCTTTTTCTGAGAGAATATTTTGGAAATTATCAAGTGAAGAAGGGGATAGCAGTGTTTAGACAATGCTCAGTTAACAGAGGAATAAAGTGAAAAACACAATGACTGCTCATAACAGAAAGGAAAACAATAATTGCTTAAAACAGTACTACCAAATGATTTTGATTCTATTTTTTATATATTTTTTTTTATTTTAAGGAAAAGATTTAAACTTTTTTAAAAAAATTAGTTGGCTCTAGCAAACAAAAACTATTGACATTAAAAGAATAATTTGTGTTTTTAGGTTAGTAATTTGACTATTCTGTTAATTGTAACATTATAACAAATATTTTAAAATCAACTTTTCTCCTTACACAATATTTATTTATATAAAGGCCTATATAGGTGTGAAGAGGCCATTACTCCACATAAACAATACACACTGTAATATAATTACCAAAATAAAACCAGAAATGATTTTATATTTCTAGAGAATCTTTAATATTGGTCTCATATACTCCTAAGATACCACTGGGTGCATGCAAAAAATTAAGAAAATGAACTGCATGCATTTAGAATGAAAAAGAAATATCGAGGCACCAGGCCCTGATGATACATTAAGACTTCATCAGGATTTGCTGGACCAAATAGTCTTAAAATTGTGACACTTGGTGGAAGACACCTCTGGTTTAACACCTAAAATTCAATGCCAGTGACCATTAGCAGTAGTAACCTGAGCAATTTCATTTGCTGTACATCTCAGGAAAGTAACATAATGTTGAACAAATGTTCTGAGATTTAGAAAGCAAAGAGACCATTCAACTGAAGTATCTGAAGAAATTTTATTTATAGTGGCAAAAATTGCTTGTGCTTGTGCCCATGAAAGTGAAATATACTCATCTGCCCATTTCTGATGCTATTGGCCAGT
This sequence comes from Macaca thibetana thibetana, assembly GCF_024542745.1. Lineage (NCBI taxonomy): Eukaryota > Metazoa > Chordata > Mammalia > Primates > Cercopithecidae > Macaca > Macaca thibetana. The sequence goes on from NC_065583.1 coordinate 70,918,298, forward strand.
AGATAATTCATCATGTATCTACCTGCGTGACTTCTTATAACCCCTTTTATAAAGATCCTACAATACAAAAAGAAACAAATAGAAGCAAATGGTTTCAGCTGAGCCTGGAAAAGAACAGGTTCAGGATCCACAAAAGGACTCAAGGAAGGCAATCACAGAATTAGAGCAGCCTCGCTGGGGGACAGGGAAAATCTGGGGAAAGAAGACACTGAAGACAATAAATTATAAACCCGATGAAGTAAAGAAAAAGAGACTGCAGGAACCCCCTCCCAGCTGCCATGCATTGGCCTTTATCTGCCCATAGCTGGAGATAAGCAGCTTGCTGGAAGGCAGATTTCCATTTAATGCAGTTAAATTTTATATGATGCTTCATACTCTCAATGCTCCACCCTGTGGTTTGGCCTTTTATAAACGGCACCATTTGCTCTGGGGAGATAGCTCAAGTCAACGCAAAAGGCTTTCTAATCTAACATGAAAATAATGAATTGTGTTTATAATTGAATTATTAGCCAATGAAGACTGCTGAGAAAGGCAGTATGGTATTTCATTCAAGCAATATGACATAAAACTGTATCTTCCAACACAAAATAACTGATTTAATGTGCTCCATAAGTGTATTCCAAAAAAAGCTTGACAATTTAAAACTGTCTTGAACATGGCAAGCGTTTTCCAGACATACAGTGTTTATGTTTGCATTGAAATGAATGAAACAAGGAATTCACTGCTTTGTATGGGTGGCAAGGCACTTCCTTTTCAGTTAGATCACTGATATCCACATTATTTATATCCTTGATCCTACTAATTATAATGTCCATGTGATGGTCTAACCTAGACCATTCAAACAAAAGTTTGCATCAATACTCCTTCATTTCTTGTGAACTGAAATGTCAATGGAGATTCTCGTTGTTCGTTTATTTCCTTGATGCTTCTTGATTCATTTCTTGGATTTCTTATTGATCCTTTGATCCCTGGAGCCAATTATAACTTAGTCTGTATCAGGTAAATACCCACCATACCCACTATATATGCTGCTACATTATTGTACAGCAAAAAAGCAATGCAACCTGAAACCAGAAGACGTGAATTTTAGTCTTGTCTTTTGCTTCCTGTGTAACTTTGAATGTCGCTTCACCCCTGTGAACCCCAGGGTCTGTTTAGCAGTTGTATCGAGATAACAGCCACCTCAAAGAGCTTTTGAAAGATTTAAATGAGATAAGTAATATGAAAAACACCTATTAGACTGTAGTTCTTCCCTTCCATGTCCTGCCAGTTCATATTTGAACTAATTTTTCCCCCAGTCAGGCTCCTACCTCCTGAATTTCTACCTCAGTACACATCGTCATGCCCTTTCCTCCAGCTAACCAAATCAGACATCTTATCTTCTCCATCTCACTTTCTCCATCCAGTTCAGGATCTGACAGTGTTGTACGTACATTAACTACACTTCAAAACTGTTCCTCTGCTCTCTGTTCCCACTGTCATGACCTTGGTTTGGGCTCTTACTGTCTCTTGACTATTGTAGCTTTTTAACTTGTCTCCTTGCCTTACGTTCTTCCCCTCAACAATCTGTCATATACTATGCTGCCAGGGCTATAACATAACTGTGACTACAACACTCTCCAGCTTAAAATTATTTAATAAGAACTATTTTACGTGATAACAGAGGCTGCAACCCCAATCAGTGTCTCATAAATTGCCATTATGTTGAAAAAAATTAAAACAAAAATGATGACTGAAAGATTCTGCTAGTAGGATTAATTACCACCAACCAATCAATAGCCAGAAAAGCCTGATGGGTCTGGGTGGAGGGAAACAATTAGCGCTCCACCTCTGCCTTCTCTGATGAGAGGGCAGTCATTACTTGTCTGAGGCTCCATCCCTTCACTCCCACACCAGCTTCCCTGGAACTCAAAGAATGAAGTCCTGTAAGCAGGAGAAAAATCCTTTTAACAGACAGGCTAAAGCCTACATTTTTGTCATCCATCTTTTCTGAGTAAAAAAATCAGGCAATGGCAAAGTAAATTTATTCGTAAACTAGTTTCCCTAAGTAGTAAAAATCAAGAATGAAGTGCTGACTGCCCTCTTCTCCATGTGCAGTAAAGACCAAGACAAATTTATTTACACGAATTCTCCCCTTCCTAGTCTGTTAATATAATCTTGAGTTCTGATAACATTATAGTTAACTAATTATTTTTAATGTTCTGTCTGCTCCTTAAAGAATGATTTATATATCTGCATTTAATTATTTGGTCATATTTATAAAATTATTTTTCTTTATTAAAACTTACCTATTTTTCTTCTACTCACCTGCAGCCATTTAACACTAGGATTTTCCTTTCTTAAAACTGTTCAATACTGTTCATTTCTTTCTTAGCTTGAATAAATTTCTAAATATGTTTTTTGATTGCTTATTATATTAGGTAAGGCCATGATTATATACAAACCTTGACCAGCTATAACATTTATCACCATTTATTTTTTCCCTAAAAAGTATGATGTACATTTTGTCTGGTAATAGACTTCTATGATTACAGTGTTTATTTTTTGTTTGATTCCTCCTTCAAATCTCTAAATGTTGCTATGCTGTTTCCTAACACAGTTATGATGAGATATTCAAAGTCATCAGTCCTCTTTTTTTTAATCTGTTTAATTTTCAGTCCAGAATTTTTTAGGAACCTCTTTGTGATTTAGTAAGCAGGAGTTAACTGGCACCCTTTCTTGTCCAAGTTAGGAGCCTATTGAGGCAAATCCTGTGCTTTACCTAGAGAGAAACTTCACTTTGAGAAGCTGTGCACAAATACTATAGCTGCTGGTCTACATTTTTTCAAGGTGTTGTATTGACTACTTATAGTTCATATGTGTTCCCAACTTCTGCCTATCTGATGCTTAGGGTTTTTTAATTTATTTATTTTTATTTTACTTTTTACATTATGGTGGGAAAACCCATATATTTCTCATGGATAACTGCATTAAATTTTGGACTTTTTGTTATTAGAAATATTTTTCTGTAGTTGGGCCCCATTTACTTCATAACTTAAAATTTTTCTCCCTCCCTTCACTCACTCACCTTCCTACCTCCCTCCCTCCCTCCCTCCCCTTCTTTCCTCCCTTCCTCCCTTCCTCCCTCCCTCCCTCCCTCCCTCCCTCTCCCCCTCCCTCCCTCCCTCCCTCCCTCCCTTCCTTCCTTCCTTCCTTCCTTCCTTCCTTCCTTCCTTCCTTCCTTCCTTCCTTCTGTACTTAGATAGTAATAGGTATGCTTTCCACATTTTCCTCTAAATTATGAAATACTTTTCTCTGTTATTTCTGTAGTTAACTTCCTCAAGTATAGATTTTAATTATATTTTTACATTTTAAATTCTTTGCAATCTCTTATCTTACTCTACTACCTTTCATCTAAGCATCAAGGCTTTTTATTGTGGTTTATTATTCCTGGGCTTTATTAAAGATGCCTACATGTCTTGTAAAAATAACTTCTAGTTCCTGTAAGAAATCATTTTCAGAATTATGACCCTCTCTGAGTACTGAGACTAATATTCTCTTTAGCCTTTGCTGTAATCTGTTTTCCTCGGTCTTGTATAGGTCCCTCTTCTTCACTTTCCAGTTACTTATTCTAGAACCAGGAGAAATATATAAAAACAATATTTTTAAATAAGAGGTCTGTATTCACAGCATTCATAACAAAGTTGGTAAAAATTACAACACTCAATGTGTAAAATGATCAGGGAGCTTCCTGTGTTCTCCTTACTCTTTGATAGTTTACCTGTGAGGAAAAAATGCACTTCTGTATTCCAATTTTATCGTCCTCCCTCCTGCCTTCTCCCATCCTACATGTGTATAGGCACTGTATACTACCCTTTTCATTACCAGGATGTTATCATCTCTGAATAAATATGGAGAGATGAGAATGAACCCAGGAATAATACTCTCACTACTTAAAAAAAAAATCAGTATCTCAAGATAAAGGATTGGCTGCACTTTCTCTGATTCTATGCAAAACAGGGTAAACAGTAGAGATTATTATTTTTTAAAAATGTTTTTTTCTCTTACTTTTTTTGGGAAAACAAGGTTGCTGTGTTTCAAGAAGTGGCATGTGGTTGCTCCTTATTGCTTTGGCTTCATCAGCTTTATGGTTTATGGAAATTCCTTGTAAGTTGCTATTATTAGTGATGTCTCATTCTGTTTTCGGGATCATGTGGATTTTTGACATTGTCAGTGCTTTCTGGAATATCTGTTGCAATGTTGAAATAAGTTGGCAAGGGTTGCTACTTAGATATTTTAATTCCATTTAAACATTAAAATCTTCTAATTGAGGAAATGGATATAGAGGAGTAAGAAGAATCTAGGAAAACTTTTAAATGCTGATGTTTCTAACTTCTATAAATGTGTGCATGTGTGTATGTATATATCATTATTTTAGACAAGCCAGTAAAACTCTGGCTCAGTTTCTTTATTTACAAAATTAGAGCAAATCTATAATAGTTGCATATTATTTTGTACAACTTTAATTTCACGGCAATGTAAAACCAGGTCAATATGCTGATACTTGAGACTTTCTGTATTATAATGAATTCACAAAGAAGCTAGTGCTGTATGGAAATTTCTAGCCTAATCCAATTTGAATTCCATTCTATGTGCATTGATTTTCAATTTTACTTTTGTTTTTGACAAACTGTACTTTATAAGTATTGATGTTTGTTTTTGATGAAAGCATTTTCATTCACAGACAATTTTGTGATCAGCAGCATTAATTGAAAATAGTGTGTTTCTGGTGAAGCATTTCTCTACCATAGGTGGCTAACACTGATGGATCTTTTTCAATCCATAGTTCAATCCTAGGTTAGCTACAATTTTCCAGACTTAAAAGAGAAAAGAAGAATCAAAACCTTCTGATTATGAAGTATATTCAAGGGAAAAGAAGTTTTATGAACTCTATGAGTATCCTCTCTTTTAATTGACCATAATATGAAGTATAAATGATAAGTAGTCTGGGGAATGACTTAGTTTCCCTCTTGGTGGTCATCTGGATGGACTTCTCCTTCCAGTCACTCTATGACTTTAATGAGAAAGTTATCAAACTCATATCCTTTTTATGTCAAAGAAATAGTATGTTTGTAATTGAATTCAATTTAGCATTCTGAATCTTGACGTTTTACATGGAGTATTTCATTCAAATCTCACAATAATCTCTAAAAAGTGAGTTTTACTGTATTTTCTTTATAGACAAGTAAATTAAGATGAGGTAGGATACATAAGTTGCCCTATAACATATGCCTAATTAGTGGCAGAGCTAAGATTTCATCTTGATGTTTCTGACTCTAAAGTTCATGTTCATAAGCATCATGTTAAGTGCATCAATTAGGATTTCATCTTCTTTATTTGGCAGAAACCTGACTACAATTGCATAACCAAACAGAGCTTTCTTTATTGCACATGACAAGTAGTGCAGTGCTGATGTGAGTACTTAAGGAAATCTTCAAGACCCAAGCTTCTTCTAGCTTCCTTTTCTGTCTTTATAGCAGGTGATTTTTATCCTCCTTGTTGAAAGAAGGCTGCTGTGCCTTATGATATCATGGAATATATGCACTACAAGCAGGAAGAAGAGGATGAGCAAAGGAGAAAAATAACACTTGTTATTTAATTAAAAAATTTTTTTCTTAACCAGAAAGATAATAGCTTGCCTGGAAGTCTTCATAATATGCTTCCTTTTCTAGCTGATTAACCAAATCTACACTGTGTGGCTATTCCAAGCTTCAAGGGAGTCTAGGCAGTCAATTTTAAATCAAACTTACTGAAATATAAATTAGATACCATGAACGTCATACATTTATGTACATAGGTCTATGACCCTGGGGAAATGTATACACTCATGTAATCACTACTCCAATCAAGATACAGAGAATTCCATCTTGAGGGGGCTAACTTAATTGAGCATATTGCCATTTTGAACAAAATGCATGTTCCATTAGAAAAGGAGACAACTAGTATTAGGGAGGGCAATAGGCAGCACCTGCCACACTAAGATTAAATATTGACGTTTATGTAATGGTTTAGAAAAGCAGAATTGCAAGACAGAAAATACTTCTTGGTGGGAGAAAACTTGAGTTACAACTAATCTAGTTTAAAAAGGGAACTTGGACAAGTCCTATGGACCTATTTATGTCTCAGTTGTCTAGTATGAAAAAAGGTCTAGAGAAATCTTAAATGTGTCAAAAATTGTTTTTCGAATCAAATGAAATAATTTATGTGAAAGCACATTGATATCTGTAAAGCCCTAATTAATATAAAGAATTGTCTTTGATTTTCATGATAAGAATGGTTTGATTTAGAAAATGATGATGACCTTGAACTTATGGGCCTGAAATATCACAGTTGTGAAATTCAAATAATCTTGTAAAATATACTAACTTTTAAATTTATTAATGGCCTACAAATCAAGACAGTAAACAGCTATAGACCAAAGTAATTTTTAATTTGAGCTCTTATCAGTTCTTTTTCAAACTATTTTTTGTTTAAGTAAAAATATCACAAATATATAATTTTCAAAACATTCAAAATATATGTACATTTATAACTAATAAATTCTTGTGTGATTTCCCAGTTTTTTAATATTTAAAAAATAATAGTCTTCTATTCATGTGAAATATAAATTTTATTTTGAGAAATTGTACTTTTTCCAAAATCAAAGAGTGTTGAATCTTTGGAGTATCTTAGAAGAAGGCGGTTTTTAAAAAATTGCTCTGTTTTGAGAAGAAAACATGCTCTTGAAATTCACCTTGTGGAATCAGTTGCAAGAGGTTAAACATTAAAACCTATTGTGAGTTTTTGGGGGTACTCTACAACCAGAGCCCCTGATTGCCTGTTGTTCAGGATCTATGAAGAAATGTGATTATATGTAGTACTTATTACTCAGATTTGTCAGACCACTACTCTGAACTCAAACATATTACCAAAATGTGTCTCTTCTTTGAAGATTTTTACCATAATAAGTGAGAACCAATACTAATCTTTATTGAAAATAAATATATCTTGTAATCCAGACATGCATTTCCTCTGACCTATTACCTTTTTTTACATTAAAAAGTTGATTATTATTATTTTCCATTACAATCTTTATCCTTTTGTCCATAAAATTTTCAGGTTGGATTCAGTACTGGCTTTACTGGTCCTTGGGGAGGCTGCCAAATTAAACATGGCCTGCTTGAAAGCTTTAATGGACATAGTGAGAGATTTTGTTTCAAGCATTTTGTCTGTTCAAAATCAGGTAACATTGCTAATTTATATGTGAAAAGAGAACCGAAGAGAAACAGATTTTATTTTTGCCACTATTTAAATTGTATATTGTATTAGGGCATATAATATGCATAACTTTATAATAATAAATTTAATTAAATATAAAAGCAAATTCACAGTTACCATTTATCATAAACATTTTTCATTTTCATTACCTAATATTAAAATTTATAATTTGGTTGGGGTAAGATCACTTATTGAAACATTTCTGTATTGTTGGTTATTAAATTTGTTTCTACTTGTTCACAGTTAATTATAAGTAATGTTGAATTGTTATTCTCATACATAAAATCTCTATCAACACTTCTATTTCTTTACAGTAGGCTAATAAAATTAAATTACCAAGTGAAAGACTGTGAAGTTTCTTTCAAAGTTTTTGGGCAAGATGTCCAAACTTTTCTCCATAAGATATATTAATAACTTTCTTGCATTCCTATGAACAATAAATGAAAGTGTCACACATTAGAATTGAGCTGTACATCAAAAGGTTCCTTTTGAATATGATATGGAAAATAGTATCTCATTGAATTAATTTACATTCCATTGACTGCTAATTAAATTGTGAAGTTGTTCTTTATATAATTATTAGCTGTCTATATTTTTTATTCTTTGAACCGTATTTTATGCAATCTACTCATGGTAAACCCATTTTTTAATGAACACATTTAGAAATATTAGTTTATTACAGTCTTTTAACAATTATTATAAGTACACTATATAGTTATTGATATGCAAAGACATACTTTGATGATCGGATATCTATTTTATTTCAGGGAGAAAGTTACAAGGTAGATGATTTTTCCTGGGCCTGGAATGTAGTCTACATATATACAGTAATTCTTGCAGAAATCTGCTTATATGCAGCCACTTCTGATTTGCGAAAAACTGCTCTAATTGGTTTCTGTCAATGTAAAAGTTCACGAAACGATATTTTACGCTTGGACAAATCAGTCCCTCCAGAATTAAAGGAAGCAAGTATTTTAAGTCTTTTGGAATATTTCTCTTCAAAAATGTCAGAGAATTGTAAGTAGATTGTTTTTAACTTGGATGAGTAATATTTTTAAGTGTCACTGTCTACATATAGTAATAAGCATTTTACAAAAAGTTGATATTTAGAAATAACAAATAATTTTAAATTTCTACAAATTTTGGAAGAATATAACATGATTTCTTTTTCTTTTTTTCTTTTTTTTTGAAACCAGGTGTCATTCTGTCACCAAGGCTGCAGTGCAGTGGCGTGATCTCTGCTCACTGTAACCTCCTCCTCTGCTTCAAGCCTTTCTCCTGCCTCAGCTCCCCAAGTAGCTGGGACTACAGGCACTTGCCACCATGCCTGGCTAAATTTTGTATTTTTAGTAGTGCTGGGGTTTCGCCATGTTGGCCAGGCTGGTCTCAACCTCCTGACCTCAAGTGATCCACCACGTCTGCCTCCCAAAGTGCTGGGATTACATTCATGAACCACTGTGCCCAGCCAGAAAATTTTTACCAATAATTTTAAAACATCTGAAATAAAAATTAGTTTCAGTTGACTGATGATTCAAATTATATTCCTTGAAAACAAAAAATGGATTTAGGCAAACCTGGGTAGTGTATATGAAGTTTATTTCCTCTTTATTTTTATTATGTTCCCCATAGGATTTATCTTCTTTCTTCCATTTTCTCTAGGCATTTACTGTTTCCCTCTTGTTCTTTTCCTGCCCAGAGGATTTCTCTACAATTACTTCACTCAAATATTCTAGTACAATATTCACACCTGACATCTTATAGTCCATCAAATAGTAGCTGTCTTATGTCTCAGAACTAAAGGTCATTTTGCTACTGTATTTATGGGAGATAAGAGAATAAAATATTTTGATTTTTCAAAGAGTAGTATGGGGACAATATTAACTCAAAGTAGCCTTTTTTGGTTGAATAAAACTTTATAGATTTATTGTGAAAAATAATTGCAATTTATATATTACTATAGTCTATTGTGTATATGACTCTCACTTCCATTAAATGCTGAGATAATTGATACTGAAGAATCATGTCTGAATTCTATTTCTATTAACCCAGCATCTAGCATAATAACACATAATAGGTAAGCAATTATGATAGTGGATTTATAATGTAATTAAATACATCATTAAATTTCAGATATAATTGCAAGATTTGGGAAGGATTTAAAGAAGTAAGATATTGTCTTTAGCCAAAACCATAATTCACTGATTTTTGGAGAAATTATGATTGAATATATTTTTAAATAGTAAGACTTTAGAAGTAGATAGAAATTTCATTCTCAAAAACTTGCTCACTATTTTTAAATTGCCTTCAATATATTTTTGGCTTAATCAATATATTGAAACCCAGCTTCTGAGTGTAATTAGTGTGACCTTTTCCCACTTTTCAAGCTTTTATTTTTTTATTGGTGCCAATTTTAAACAGATCTTTATTCTTAAGTACATAAATTGTATTTCTTCCATGTTTATATTATTAATAAAGTGAAGATAAATGAAGGTATTCATTTCTTTTGCTGTTCACAATTTTAATTATTCAGAATGTCAGAAATTTTCCTACATAGCACCTCAATACATGATTTTTAAACCACTACTAAACAGACTCATCTACAATGTTGGCCTTCAAGGCTTGTCTGCCTATGTAGGTTAGTTTTTCCTGACCTCTAGTGGTAGGTCCAGAAAAGACCCTCCATGGGAAGAATCTTTACTCCCAGAAACCTCTTGGCCTCTCTTTGCTCATGACCCCCTGCACTCTGGCATAATCTTATGATGATGGGATTGCACATTTCTGTGGACACTCACAAAACTCACATTTTTTTCCTCCTCAATAGTCTGATTTTTAAAATGTATTATTATACTTTAAGTTCCGGGATACATATGTAGAACTTGCAGGCTTGTTATATAGGTATATATGTGCCATGGTGGTTTTAAAACCCATCTTCTTGGTTTTAAGCAAGACGTTATTATGATAGTGGATTTATAATGTAATTAAATACATCATTAAATTTCAGATATAATTGCAAGATTTGGGAAGGGTACACCCTTCTCAGCACCACATCACACCTATTCTAAAATCAACCACATAATTGGAAGTAAAATGCTCTTCAGCAAATGAAAAGAACAGAAATCATAATAGTTTCTCAGATCACAGTGCAATCAAATTAGAACTCAGGATTAAGAAACTCACTCAAAACCACAAAACTACATGAAAACTGAACAACCTGCTCCTGGATGACTACTGTGTAAATAATGAAATTAAGGCAGAAACAAATAAGTTCTTTGAAACCAGTGACAACAAAGGAACAACATACCAGAATCTCTGGGACACAGCTAAAGCAGTTTTAAAAGGGAAATTTATAGCACTAAATGCCCACATCAGAAATCAGGGAAGATCTAAAATCAATACCCTAACATCACAGTTAAAAGAACAAGAGAAGCAAGAACAAACAAATTCAAAAGTGAGCAGAAGACAAGAAATAACTAAGATCAGAGCAGAACTGAAGGAGATAGAGACATGAAAAACCCTTCAAAAAAAATCAATGAATTCAAGAGCTAGTTTTTTGAAAAGAATAAGAAAATAGATAGAACACTAGCCAGACTATTAAAGAAGAAAAGAGAGAAGAATCAAATAGATGCAATAAAAAATGATAAAGGGGATATCACCACTGATCCCACAGAAATACAAACTACCATCAGAGAATACTATAAACACCTCTATGCAAATAAACTAGAAAACCTAGAAGAAATGGATAAATTTGTGGACACATACACCATCCCAAGACTAAATCAGGAAGAAGTCAAATCTCTGAAGAGACAAATAACAACTTCTGAAATTTAGGCAGTAATTAATAGCCTACCAACCAACCAAACAAACAAAAAAAGCCCAGAACCAGACGGATTCACAACCAAATTCTACCAGAGGTACCCAAGAGGAGCTGGTAACATTCCTTCTGAAACTATTCTAAACAATAGAAACATGGGGACTCCTCCCTAACACATTTTATGAGGCCAGCATCGTCCTGATACCAAAACTCGGCAGAGACACAACAAAAAAAGATTTCAGGCCAATATCCCTGATGAACATCGATGTGAAAATCCTCAGTAAAATACTAGCAAACAAAAGCAGGTAGCACATAAAAAGCTTATCCACCACGATCAAGTCAGCTTCATCCCTGAGATGCAAGGCTGGTTCAACATATGCAAATCAATAAACATAATCCATCACATAAACAGAACCAATGAACAGAACCCTTGTCGGGTTTCTGCCAAGAGATCCGCTGTTAGTCTGATGGACTTCCCTTTGTAGGTAACCTGACCTTTCTCTCTGGCTGCCCTTAACAATTTTTCCTTCATTTCAACCTTGGAGAATCAGACAACTGTGTGTCTTGGTCTTGCTCTTCTCATGGAGTATCTTTGTGGTGTTCTCTGTATTTCCTGAATTTGCATGTTGGCCTGTCTTACTAGATTGGGGAAGTTCTTCTGGATAGTATCCTGAAGTGTTTTTCCAATTTGGTTCCATTCTCTCCGTCACTTTGAGGTACACCAATCAATCATAGGTTTGGTCTTTCCACATGGTCCCATATTTCTTGGAGGTTTTATTCATTCCTTTTCATTCTTTTTTCTCTAATTTTGTCTTTATGCTTTGTTCATTCAGTTGATCTTCAATCTCTGATATCTTTTCTTCCACTCGATCAATTCAGCTATTGATACTTGTGTATGCTTCACGAAGTTCTCATGCTGTGTTTTTCAGCTCCATCAGGTCATTTATGTTCTTTTCTAAACTGGATATTCTAGTTAGCAGTTCCTGTAACCTTTTTTCAGAGTTCTTAGATTCCTTTTATTGGGTTAGAACATGCTCCTTTAGCTCAGAGGGGTTTGTTATTACCCATCTTTTGAAGCCTACTTCTGTCAACTCATCAAACTCATTCTTCATACAGTTTTGTGCCCTTATTGGAAAGGAGTTGCGATCATTTGGAGGAGAAGAGGCATTCTGGCTTTTGGAATTTTCAGCATTTTTGCTCTGGTTTTCCCTCATCTTTGTGGATTTATCTACCTTTGATCTTTGATGCTGATGGCTTTTGGATGGTGTTTTTCAGTGGGTGTCCTTTTAGTTGATATTGATGTTATTGCTTTTTGTTTGTTAGTTTTCCTTCTAACAGTCAGGCCCCTCTTCTGCAGGTCTGCTGGAGTTTGCTGGAGGTCCACTCCAGACCCTACAGGGGTTATAACCAGACCCTGCAGCCTGGGTATAACCAGTGAAAGCTCCAGTATGGCAAAGATTGCTGCCTGTTCCTTCCTCTGGTAGCTTCATCCCAGAGGGGTACCTGTCTGATGCCAGCCAGAACTTTCCTGTGTGAGGTGTCTGTTGACCCCTGCTGGGAGGCGTCTCCCAGTCAGGAGGCATGGGGGTCAGTGACCCACTTGAGGAGGCAGTCTTCCACTTAGCAGAGCTTGAGCACTGTGCTGAGAGATCCGCTGCTCTCTTCAGAACTGGCAGGCAGGAAAGTTTAAGTCTGCTGAAGCTGCATCAACAGCTACCTTTCCCCCAGGTGCTCTGTCCCAGGGAGATGGGAGTTTTATCTATAAGTCCCTGACTAGGGCTGCTGCCTTTCTTTCAGAGATTCCCTGCCCAGTGAGGAGGAATCTAGAGAGGCAGGCTGGCCACAGCTGCTTTGCTTTGAATTTGGCTTCCTTAAGACTGTGAAGGGAAAACTGCCTACTGGAGCCTCAGTAAGGATGGAAGCCCCTCCTTGCACCAAGCTTGATCCTGCCAGGCTGTCTTCAGCAAGAATTTCAAGACAGTAGTTCTTGGCTTGCTGGGCTCCATAAAGGTGGGACCTGCTGAACAAGACTACTTGGCTCCCTGGTTTCAGCCCCCTTTACAGGTTAGTGAACAGTTCTGTCTTGCTGGGGTTCCAGGCACCACTGGGGTACAAAAAAAAACCTCCTGCAGCTAGCTCAATGTCTGCCAGAACAGCCACCTAGTTTAGTGCCTGAAACCCAGGACCCTGGTGGTATAGGCACAGGGCTGCAAAAACCATGGGAAAAGTGTAGTGTCTGGCTCAATAGCACAGTTTCTCATGGTATAGTCCCTCAGGGCTTCTTCTGGCTAGGGAAGGTAGTTCCCCAGCCCATTGCTCTTCCCAGGTGAGGCAATGCCCCACCCTGCTTCTGCTCACCCTCCATGGGCTGTACCCACTGTCTAACCAGTCCTAATGAGATGAACTAGGTACTTCAGTTAGAAATGCAGAAATCACCCACCTTCTGCGTTGGTTTCACTGGGAGCTGCAGACCGGAGTGTTCCTATTCAGCCATCTTGCCAGACTCCCCCAACGGTCTGATTTTTAAAAAATTTTAAAATGTCAACTTTCGAGTGTACATAGTAGGTATATATATTTATCAGGCATATGGGATATTTTGATACAGGAATTCAATATGTAATAATTACATCAGGGTAAATGAGGTATTGAATACCTCAAGCATTTAACTTTTGTGTTACAAACAATCCAATTATACTCTTTAGTTATTTGTAAAAGCAAAATAAATTATTATTGACTCTAGGCACTCTGTTGTGCCATCAAATACTAGAGCTTATTCATTCTTTCTATTTTTTGTACCCGTTGACCATCCCTATTTCCCCCTCATCACCCTATTGCCCTTTCCAGCCTCTAGTAACCATCATTCTACTCTCTATCTCAAAGAGTTCAATTGTTTTAATTTTTAGCTCCCACAAATAAGCAAGAATATGCAGGTTGTCTTGCTGTGCCTGGCTTATTTCATTTAACATAATGACCTCTAGTTCCATACATGTGATTGCAGAAGACAGAATCTCATAAATTTTTACAAGTGTCTGTCAACAGATGAATGGATAAAGAAAATCTGATGTTTTCCCCCAGGAAGTTCATAATTTTATTGAATTCATTTACTCGTTGTTAATCTTTTAATTTGAATTTTTTAATCTTTTCCTGAAGACTTTATTTTGATGGCCTAGAATTTGGGTGAATTCTTGGAAGACATTTTGTCTTTCTGCTAATCATCCAGAGCTTAATAATTCCCAGTTTTCTGGAAAACACATCCAAAATCTTCCTAGCTCAAATATTGTTCTTTTTACTTATAATGGCATCAAAGCAGACCTACTGAGAATCTTTTTGGCATTATGTGAGCTTTCTTCCTTCTGAGCAGTGCCATACATTATGGACAATTATGTGAGCTCACACTTGCTAAGAATATAGTCATCTTTGGTCATTGTTTTCTCATCTTTATGAATTTGAATAAACACACTTGTTTCTGTTTGGTATGACATCCAAGAACAATCAATTCTGATTTTTGTCATATGTATCCCTAGATGAGATAGCTACCTAGATACTTGTATGGTGAGCAACAGTTTCATCAAAGTTGGTACTTTTGTATAATTATTTGTCATTGAATAAACTCAGAGGTTCTGAATACCATTGTGTCAACAGCCAGACAATGTTATGAATCGAAGAGCTATCTCTACAGGTTACATGCTATCAGCATTTCAATCTTTAAAATGGCACAGTGATAGAGAGGCAGAAGGTAATCACTAACAGACTAGATTCTAGAAGAAATTGCCCTTTGTACATTCACAAGTGGTTTAGAGGAAATGGATAACTTTTTTTGTTTGTTTTTGTTTTTGTTTTCATTTCTTTTTTTGCTTTCACTGATGCCTTTCTTATGTTCTCACTTGAACTAAGAAATCAAAGAATAACCCATATTTTATCAATGTTTTCTCAACGCAGTGGACAAATAGATGTTCTAATGTTGAATGCTTTTAAAGGTTTGATCTGCATTAAAGAGAATAGACATGAAAAGTGCCTCTTCATAGTCAGAAGTCAGTACATTTTTCTATGGCATCTAACTTCTTGTAGAAGCCATAAATAGTACTAGTGGTATTTGTCTCACTGATGATTCTATTTTGAAGTGCTCAATTCTGACCAAAGCTTTGTGGTTTCTTGTGAGAAATGATTGAAGTAAGCTGATAACATGTTGAAAATTTAGGTAAAGATATCCCAAGGATATATTCTGCAATTTTCTTTATCTCTGTCATAAGCAGAGAATAGAACACCTCAGGATGTAAACTTTTGATCTCTGCTTCATGTTTCTACTGGATCTTTGGCTTTTATATATGTCACTACCAAGAAAAGCCATTACTTGACAACTACATTATCAAGTATCTCACCAGTCAAATGATAGGAATTGAAAACTGTACTGATGTGGTCCATTGTAACATGATACTTTGTAGCATTACTGAATAATTTTTCCACATAGAGAAAATGATTTTTTCTGGGTGTCCTGCATGCATGATCATTGGTAATAAAGCCCAGTTCCACAGGACCACAGAAAACAGAGGGTTCCAAAGGTAGTATCATCTGTGTGGGCTTTTACAACATACTTACTGGGCGTTAAGGGTCTGTCTTTCTGAAAAGTGATATAAATACTATGGAGCTTCTGCTTTATTTAATTGAAATTATTTTTTCTCATAATAATACCTTTAATGTTAGTGATATAAATAATATGGAGCTTCTGCTTTATTTAATTGAAATTATTTTTTCTCATAATAATACCTCTAATGTTGTTTAGAGTGAAAAAAAACCCAGAATCTGGAGTCAAATAAACTCATACTGTATTTTAATTTTGTCACTTGAAAATCAGAATCCTAGATGAAAGCATTTAATTTTTCTAAAACTTACTTTCATTACCTAATAATTATAATAAGAATACTGTCCATACGATAGGAGTTTGGGTGAGAAAAACTATGGAAACATACAGATGCTTGGCATATTACCTAGTGCGTGGTAAAGGCCTAGTAAATGTTAATAGATGTTATGGTTGTTAATATAGTCTAATATTATTATAGTGAGAAACTATACGTGAGGAAGTATTTCTTTTTGTAATGCTTATTCCTATGTACATTATATATCTGTAGGATGCTTACTTTATTTATGTATAAGGTATACATGACACTGAAAATCGTTTAAAATAGTATCAAGCGATTCTCATTTGACAGCCTCCCAAGTAGCTGGGATTACAGGTGTTTGCCACCATGCTTGGCTAATTTTTGTATTTTTAGTGGAGACCAGGTTTTTCCATGTGACCCAGGCTGGTCTCAAACTTCTGGCGGTAAGTGATCCACCCATTTGGGCCTCCCAGAATACTGGTATTGTAAGTGTGAGATACCACACCCAGCCTATCATAATGTTCTTATGGACCATTTTTACATAAAGCCTTTATTACAAAGAAACAATTTAAATCATGGTTTTGTGAAGGCATTATTCTAAGAAATTAAAGTAATGACTCCTGATATGGTTTAGCTCTGTGTTCCCACCCAAATCTCCTCCAATTGTAATCCCCACATGTTGAGGGAGGGACCTGTAATCTCCATGTGTCTAGGGAGGGAGGTGACTGGATCACGGGAACGGTTTCCCCCATGCTGTTCTCCTGATAGTGAGTGAGTTCTCACGAGAGCAGATGGTTTTATATGTGTTTGGAAGTTTCTCCTTTGCTCTTCTCTCTCCTGCTGCCTTGTGAAGAAGGTGTTTGCTTCCCCTTCCACCATGATTATAAGTTTCCCGAGGCTTCCCTAGCCATGTGGAACTGCGAGTCAATTAAACATCTTTTATTTATAAATTACCCAGTCTCAGGGAAGTTCTTTATAGCAGTGTGAAAACAGATGAATACAACCCCCATTAAGATAATATGAAGATATTTTCCTTTGATCTTATCTCAGCGGTCCCCAAACTTTTTGGCACCAGGGACATTTCCTGGAAGGCAGTTTTTCCACTGACAGTGGGGTGGAGTGGGATGAGGGATGGTTTTGATAAAACTGCTTCATCTCAGATAATCAGGCATTAGTTAAATTCTCATAAAGAGCAGCAACCTAGATCCCACTCATGCACAGTTCACAATCAGGTTCATGTTCCTATGAGAATGTAATACCATTGATCTGACAGGAGGTGGAGCTCAGGTGATAATGTTCGCTCACTGGCCACTCACCTCCTATTGTATGGCCCAGTTCCTAACAGGCCATGGACTGATAGGTTTGGGGTCCCCTGTTTATCTGATACAGGAGTAGAACTTGAAGAATCTCGAGGACAAGAAGGCTACTTAACATGTCTCTTTTCCACTCTGAGGTTTGTGTGAGACAAGCTTTGCATAGAGTCAAATGGCTATTAATTCAAGTTGGGGTCTCTGGCTAGTGACTGAAGTGCTGAATGGTGGTTTTTTTAATTGAATAGAACATTTTTTGTATGCTTACAAATATGACTTATGCATTTAACATTTGGTTGAAATTCAGAGAGTCTGACTTTTATTATTCCTTTTATGGAGAACCATCCTACACATGTCTTAATGGAGTTGAGCTACAGGAAGGTTTGAATATGTTCAAGTGCCTAAATAAGCCCTTATTTGAAATACAAATTTCTTCAGCATAGTCTCAAAGAAGAGATTATTTTGAGCTGGAAAACTAGGAGGGAAGGTGATGAAAATTAATTTATTTAAACATACAGAATTTTTGCTTGATCCCTGTTGAGATTCTGATTTTGAAAAACATTTTGCCCTTATGGGTCATAAAGGATATTAATAATTAACTTTATTTTATGTATTTATTGAACTCTTTGGATGTTTCAGGCTTTTTTCTAAGCACTTGGCATGCATCATTTAACTCATTAATAATTACAACAAGATTATAACATAGATACTCATATTATCCCCATTTTCGAGCGAGAAAACTGAGGCAATAAAAGTTTATTTGTCGAAAGAAGTATAATTAATAAATGGTACATTTGAGACTTAATGAAGGCATTCTCATTTTGGAGTGTATATTAATAACTGCCTCACTATACTGAACTAACTAGACTGGATGGTCCATTCAATGAAATTTTAACAAACGTCCACCTGCATGTTGAAGAATGTGCAAAGGGTGACACTGAGAAATTCTCTCAGTCATTGTCTTCTAGCACTATTTGCCACAGACCCTATATCATGTATGGTCCATATTTTTAATGTAAGTTCCTGGGCCTTTTCTAGAACTTTGCATCAGAGTGGTCCAGGGGTCTGTGTCATTAAAACACTTTCCACGTTATAGGTTGAGAAAACCTAGCCTAAACGTTTAGCTGTTAAACATGATAGTAAAATGTTCTCATTACAGAGGAAAATACTTAATTCCTGTTACAGACCTGTATGCATCCAGACTGTTAATATTTATTTCTGATGACTTATATATATCTTTACTAACAGGGAAGCACAGCTTTGTGTTCTTTCAAATTTGAAATGCCGTCTTCCTGTGTTCCTACTTTGGTTTCACAGCGAAAAAATGATAGATTTTTTTTAAAAGCCTGAATTATCTGGAGTCTGTGTTGTAATAACAAAACTTGGAAATGATGTCTTCTGTGGGAAACCAACAGACACTGAGTTAGTGTGTCTTGTAGAAGAGGGTGAAATATTTAGGAATAGATAATGAATGATAGACCCCAAAATATCTCAGAGTAGTAAGTCTTCTCAATCATGCAGCACTCATCTAATGCACAAATCTCTTCCCGATGTTTGCAAACAGTGAACAAAGTCTGCCTATAAGTCAACAGAGAGGTAGGACTCCCAATATCCCAAAGCAGGTCATTCCACTTTTGAACTCTGAAACATCTGTCCTTATACTACAATGAAATTTTTCTTTCCATGTTTTCCAAACCTTGGCTTAAATTTTGTGCCCTCGAGGTAACCAAAATAAATCAATTCCTTTTCTCACGTTCTAGCCCTTCCAGTATGTGAAGATAATTGCATTGGTTTCTCTCACCACCTCTCCACCCTGCTGTCATCTCTCATCTCTTTGCTTACTGCCAAGTTCTTGTGGTAATTTTTTGTAGTACATGAAAAACATATTTTCCATATGGCTTATAATTAACTTCTTAAGTTTGCTGGGAGTTTGTTGTGTTGGCATCTTTGCCTGGATTTACAATAATTTATTCCAATAATATAATATGATGTGAAGACATGTGCATTGGACCCAAGTACTTTTCCATTCAGTGTTGTCTCAGAATGGCAAAAGTAAAATATAGCATTCTTTCTTTCATTTGTTTGTTGAGAATGATTTTCTAATCTGGTTCTCCAGTGATAGTGGTGAATGAAATATGTGTCACAGTTGTGAAATAACTTTGTATGCATCA
Source organism: Macaca thibetana thibetana (assembly GCF_024542745.1). NCBI lineage: Eukaryota > Metazoa > Chordata > Mammalia > Primates > Cercopithecidae > Macaca > Macaca thibetana. The sequence goes on from NC_065583.1 coordinate 70,937,763, forward strand.
TTTTGATTCATTTTAACTAGGAGAAAAAACATTAGCACAGAGCAATAATTCCTTTTTAAAAAGTAAATGAAAGTTAATTGAAATCTTAGAACCAATTGAAACTTTTAATGATACTCTGTTAGATCTTTAATATACCTCTTACCTTGGTGAAGGTTATTCAAGAAAGTATTCAGTAATAAGGTTGTGATTTTTATACATGAAAAATATTTTACTCTTTAAAATATATATATATATATGTGTGTGTGTTAGCAATAGAATTGAGGCAAACTTAATCATTCACTGTTCTGTGTGCTGACACATCTAAAAGTATAATATCACTGATCATATATATGTATACAGAAGTTAACCAAATGTATCTATTTTTTAGATTTCTAAAATAATTTTACTGAGGTATAATTGACAGACAATACAATGTACATAAACTGTACAACCTGACCAGTTTGACATATATGTGTATATATGTACCCATGAAACCATCATCATAATAAAAGATGACCCATAAGAATTATTTCCTAGGATCTGGGTACAAAAGTGGCTTCTATTATCAAGGAAAGAGTAAGGTATGACTGGTCAGTTGGCAACTAAATATAGTAATGACTTTCCTTTAACAGAGAAAATGTCAGGTTTGTGCACAACAAACTAACGTAACTTAGTTATATGTTTTATTGTCTGCAAGTTTTAATAGTCATGGTACTAACAATTTGAACAGCCACAATATTTACACATTTGGAGTTTACCATTTTGTTTGCTAACATAGCAAATGACAGAGGGGTTTTGTATATGCTAGAGATTTATGAAGTCTAACAGTTTATTTTATAAGCTTAGTGAAACACCTGTAAAATGTGTTATTTTAATATTCACCTGGTGTATTTTGTGTTATTTTTGTTTTAACCTGAATTTATTATGTATGTGTCTATGGGTGTATATGTATATATGTGCCTGTAGAGATACACACACACATACATATATAATGCCTCATTATGTTGATCTGCTAAAACAATTGATAACTTCTGTCCTTATTTAAAATGGATGACATTTAAAATGTCATTTTTGGATAATGAATTATTTTAGTTACATTTGTCTAATACTGCTTTATTATTAATTTCTCTTTTTATAACTTACAATTTTCCCACTGAAATTGTGTTGCTCTTTTATGTCCTCCAAGTTTTTATTTTATTGGTTGGTTTTTTAAATAAAATAACACTCAGAAGCTCAATTACTGTGTTGTTTTGAGAATGTTATAACATTACACTTGATTCTTGTGCATCTGGGCCTTTAACTATAGTAGTAATAAACTTAAATTTAAAAATTTATGAGGAGTAACATAAACTCACCCTCTGATTACCTATGGCTTATTATTTTTGTAAGTCTATCAATAGGATGTGAAAGTCTTTCCTTGCTGTGCTATTTTGTGTTACTGTGCTCTATCTTTCAGGTAAGCCATTGCTAAGCAGCTCTGGGCTTTTGCTATCTCTGTCCCATTCATATTAAGAATGTTTTTGAGGTGAAAAAAAAATCTCGATATACATTTGTGTGTATAATTGTGTGTGTGTGTGTGTGTTTGAAAGAGTGTGTACGGAAATATGCCTTCTATGCTGATATTTCATAAATGTAGCACTTTCATGGGGGAAGGAATTGCCAATAATGTTTTGATAATTAATTATTATTTGACTTTTTAAAAGTGATTATTAAGTACCATAACCACACATAAGTTCCAAAAATTTTTCATAAATTAAAACTTTTAAAATAGGAGAAAATAGAGCACAGTACCTTTATGACTATCAAACAAGAAAGGGTTTCATAAACAAAACAAAAATCACAAATTATAAAATATGTGATTGGAAAATTTATACAAAAATGTAAAATATCTGAGCAGGAAAAGAATGAGAAAAAATTAAAATAAGTTAAAAGTGAAAGTTTGGAAATATATGTACCTATTATAAAATAGAAGTAATAATAAAAGAAATACCACTTGTTACTATTGACATGCTTTCATTGTGGTTTCTAAGCTTGCTAGATGGCCATAAATGGACCAATTTTAAATCTTAACTTGACCGGTATCTCTTTCTCTCCACTGTCCGTGTACCCTGTGATTAAGCTGTGTGCCACAAGTTGACCCTGTAAGTCAGAAGTTTGAAAAATCTAACAAATTCTTTCCAAACCTGCAGACTTCTGTGAGAAAATGTATGTAGTGACTAGTTTGGGATGAGTTTGTCAAATCTCTAGGTTGCAGCAATATGCGTTTACCTTTCTTGTTTGCATTAGTACTTCAGGGTAAGGGTGAGAAGGGCCTGGAACTGGACATGTCAGGAGAATAGCCATAAGCCAGGGACTTCAGAGACCACAGGGAGCAGGATGAGAAACTGCTGCAGGCACTCTTTCCTCCCTCATGCTCACTGCAGCCTTGGGCTAAGTTGTCACCCAGAGCCCTTGGAACTGCAGGGAGGGCAGAGGAGAAGACTTTCAGTTTAGAATGTGTGAGAAGAAAAGCTAAAAATTTTAAATATGAGGTGAGGGAAGAATCCCTGTGGCCAAATATTCTAAGACTGCCCACTTTTATCCATTTTCCAAATCTTGAATAGAAGCTATATTTTGTAGTCTAAAAATGCTTTGTCCCAACAAACATTGTGAAAACCTGACAATTTTCTACCCTGTCAACACTGCTTCAACAATTAAAGCTTAATCTATGGGGCCTGTGGAAAATAGTTATTAACTGTAGAGGTGAGACTTCACCTTGTAAATTTACTTGATCATTTTCACAAAGCCCCAAATAACCAGGATGAAGGGAAAGCATTGCTATTCTTCTCCAGAAGATTTGCTATCATTCCTACTAAATAATTTTAATCTAGCCCTGTACATGTTCAAACTAAAAGTTTACTATTATTTCCCATTCTGTTTATTCCCTTGCATGGTTGGTAACTATTTCTATTGTTGGGATGGGCTAAAAAAACATGCTGGAACCTTCAATCCAAAGCCTTTTACCACATAAAGGTCTTCACCTACTTAAGAAGAAGGAGCTGGGAATCTTATGGGAATAGTTCTCACATATTTGAAGCATAAACAATACAAAGTATTCCATTCAGATCCAGTGGCCTAAAATCCACCTGTAGCTGAACACAGAGGGAAAAGACCCATGAACTATGCAATGTTTCCAAAGTATTTATGGTGCTAAAGTACATTCCAACATGGCATTTTAAAAATTAATTTTTATAATAATATATCATAGCAGAGAAGAAAAAAATAAGATAGATTTAGTCTTCTTACCTTAATTATGGTGATATATTCATTAATGAAAATAACTCGCTAAGTGCTTATAAATTTCTTTGTTACACTAGTGAGAATTATATTAAGATCCTTCAGCATGCTTCAGAATGTTTTTTCTGTCATTTAATATGGTCCAGAAATGAATGCTAAAATTATAGTGTCACTTTACTCTTCACTCCTCCCATCCATCAAGAGTAACGTAATATGTTCACAGACAGAGAAATCACTAATTTAATCAAACAAATGAATCCTGCATCTAGAGACGCAATGTTTTACAGCAGATCTCTAGAACGTATCCATTTTGTATTACTGAAATTTTATACCCATTGATTAGCAATTCCCTTATTCCCTCCACCAACCCCTGGTAACTACCATTCTATTCTTTGCCTTTGGCAGCTTAGCTATTTTAGATACCTCATTTAGTGGAATCATGTAGTATTTACCTTTCTGTGATTGGCTTAATTCACTTAGCATAATGTTTTCAGGCTTTATCCATGTTGCTGCATATTGCAGAATTTTCTTTTTTTTCTTGGTGTGAATATATTTCATTTTGTGTGTATATGACATTTTCCTTATCCATTCATCTGTCAACAGACATTTAGGTTGTTTCCATATCTTGACTATTATAAACAGTGCTGCAATGAATATGGGAATGCCAATATCTCTTTGAGATCCTGATTTTAATTCCTTTGGATCAATATCCAGAAGTGGAATTGCCAGATCATACAGCCATTCCATTTTTAATTTTTAGAGGAAATTGTATACTGTTTTCTGTATTAGTTATACCACTTTACATTCCTACCAGTAGTGTACTGCGGGGATTCCAATTTCCTCACAACCCTGCCGACACTTGTCTTTTTCTTTTTTTCTTTCTTTCTTTTCTACTTTTTTTTTTTTTTTTTGATAATAGATATCCTAACAGTTGTGGAGTGATATTTAATTGTGCTTTTGATTTGTATTTCCTTGATAATTAGTGATATTGAGCATATTTTCATATACCATTTGGCTACTTCTGTGTTTTCTTTGGAGAAATGTCTATTTAAGTCCTTTGCCCATTTTGTAATCAAGTTATTAGATTTATTTTACTATTGAGTTTTAAGAGTTTCTTATTTTCAGGATTAATGTTTCATCATGTAGATATCTGCAAAAATATTCCCCCATTCTGTAAGATGTCATTTTACTCTGTTGATTTTTTCTTTTGTTGTACAGAAGCTTTTTTGTTTGATGTAGTTCCACTTGAACTTGTTTCTGTTTTTGTTGCCTGTGCTTTTGGTGTTATTTCCATAAAATCATTGCCAAAACCAATTTTAAGAGTATTTTTCCCATATTTTCTTCTATTAGTTTTAGTTTCAGGTCTTCTGTTCATCTCTAATCAATTTTGAGTTGATTTTTGTGTATGGTATAAGGGTCTACTTTTATTATTTATATATGGATATCCAATTTTCCCAACACCATTGGTTGAAGAGACTATCCTTTTCCCATTATATATTCATGGCACTCATGTAGAATATCAGCTGGCTGTATATGTGTGGATTTATTTCTGGGATCTCTATTCTGTTCCATTGATCTATATATCAGTCTTTAGGCTAGTACTGTTTTAATTTATGTAGCCTTGAAGTATACTTTGAAATCAATAAATGTGATGCCTTTGACTTTGTTCTTTTTCAAGATTGTTTTGGCTAGTTGGAATCTTTTCAGGCCATTGAATTTTTGAGTTTCTTTTTCTATTTCTGTCTAAAATGCCATTGGGATTTTGATGGAGACAGCATTGAATTTGTAGATTATGTTAGGTAGTGTAAACATTTAAAAAGTATTAAGTATTTCAATCTAGGAACAAAGGATGCCTTTTCATTTGTGTCTCATTTAATTTTTTAAACAATGTTTTGTGGCTTTTAATGCAGAAGTCTAACTTATTTGGTTAAATTTATTCCTAAGTATTTTATTCTTTTTGATGCTATCATAAATGTAATGTTTTACTAATTTCCTTTTTGTATAGGTTATTAGTGTATAAAAACAATTTTTGTATATTGATTTTGTAGCATTCAGGTATATTAAATTAGTTTAGTTTATTGGTTTTAACACACTTAATTTTGTGGAGTCTTCAGGATTTTCTTCATATAAGATTATGTTATCTGCAAACACAGATACTTCTACTTCTTCCTTTCTTATTTGGATGCCTTTTGTTTGTTTATCTTGCCTAATTGCTCTGGCTAGCACTTTCAGTACTCTGTTAAATAGACATCACCAGAGTAAACAACCTTGGCTTGTTCCCGGTCCACGTAGTGAGCTCCAGGTTAGTGAACATGGTACCCAATAACTAGTTTTTCAGGCACTGCCCCTTCCCCTTGTTTCCACCTCTAGTAGTCCCAGTGTCTATTATTGCCATCTTTATGTCCATGTGTACTCAATGTTTAGCTCCCCCTTATAAGTGAGAACTTGTGGTATTTGGTTTTCTGTTCCTGTATTAATTTGCTTAGGATAATGGTTTGCAGTTGCATACATGTTGCTGTAAAGGATATTATTTCGTTCTTTTTATGGCTGTGTAGTATGCCATGGTGCATATGTACCATATTTTCTTTATCCAGTTCACCACTGATGGACGTCTAGGTTGATTCCATGTCTTTGCTATTATGAATAGTGCTACAATGAATGTACAAGTGCATGTTGTCTTTTTGGTAGAATAATTTATTTTCTTCTGGGTATATACACAGTAATGAGATTGCTGAGTTGAATCATAGTTCTGTTTTAAGAACTTTGAGAAATCTCCAAACTGCTTTCCACTGTGGCTGAGCTAATTTACATTCCCACCAACAGTGCATAAGCATTCCCTTTTCTCTGCAACTTTCGCTGGAATCTGTTATTTTTTGATTTTTAAATAATAGTCACTCTGTTTGGTGTGAGATGGTATCTCATTGTGGTTTTAATTTGCATTTCACTAATGATTAGAGATATTGGACTTTTTTATATGCTTTTTGGATGCACGTATGTCTTCTTTTGAGAAGTGTCTATTCATGTCCTTGCCCATTTTTTTTAAACGGAGTTGTTTGGTTTTTCCTTGTTAATTTGTTTAAGTTCCTTATAGATTCTGGATATTAGACCTTTGTTGGATGCATAATTTGCAAACATTTTCTCTCATTTTGTAGGTTGTCTGTTTACTCTGTTGATGGTTCCTTTGACTATGCAGAAGCTCTTTAATTTAATTAGTTCCCACTTGTCAATTTTTGGTTTTGTTTTAATTGCTTTTGGTGTCTTCATCATGAATTCTTTCTCAGAGCTTGTCAAGAATTGTATTTCGTAGGTTTTCTTCTAGGATTTTTATAGTTTGTGGTCTCACATCTAAGTCTTTAATTAAGTCTGAGCTAATTTTTGTATATAGTTTAAGGAAGGGGTCCTAGTTTCAATCTTCTGCCTATAGCAAGCAAGTTATCCCAGCACCACTTATTGAATAGGGAGTACTTTCCCCGCTTCTTGTTATTGTTGACTTTGTCAAAGATCAGATGGTTGTAAGTATGTGGCTTCATTTCTCAGTTCTCTGTACTGTTCCATTGATCTGTGTGTGTCTGTTTTTGTACTAGTACCATGCTGTTTTGGCTACTGTAGCCTTGTTGTATAGCTTGAAGTTGGTTAATGTAATACCTTTGGCTTTGTTCTCTTTGCTTAGGATTGCTTTGGCAATTTGGGCTATTTTTCAATTTCATATGAATTTTAGAATAGTGTTTTGTATTTCTGTAAAAAATAACACTGGTAGTTTGATAAGAATAGTGTTGACTCTGTATATGGCTTTGGGCAGTATAGCCATTTTATGATATTGATTCTTCTCTCCATGAGCATAGAATGTTTTTCCATTTGTTTGTATCATCTCTGATTCTTTCAGCAGTGTTTTATAGTTGTCCTTACAGAGATCTTTCACCTCCTTGGTTAGATCTATTCCTAGGTATTTTATTTCTTTGTGGCTATTGTAAATGAGATTGCATTCTTGATTTGGCTCTCATTTGCTATTAGTTGGTAATTTCATTCCACCATGGTTGAAAAATATTTAGCATAGTTTCAATCTTCTTGAATTTGTGAATACTTTCATTATGACCTAATAAGTGATCTGTTCTGGAGAATTTTTTATGTGTACTTGAAAAAAAAATTCTCCTGTTTGGGGTTATGTGATCTGTATATGCCTTTTAGTTCTATTTAGTCTTTAGTATTGTGCAAGTCGGCTGTTTCTTCATTAATTTTCTGTTTGGTTGTCATCCTTATTATTGAAATTTCCCACTATTATTGTATTGCTGTATTTCTGCCTTTAGTTCTGTCAATGTTTGCCTCATATATAGTCATGCATTGCTTAAGAATAAGGATATGTTCTTAAAAATGCATCATTTGGCAATTTCACCATTATGCAAGCATAATAGAGTATACTCACACACAACTATATGGTATAGCCTACTAAACACCTAGGGTACATGGTATAGCCTATTGCTCCTAGGCTACAAACATGTACAGCATGTTAATGTACTGAATACTATAGGCAATTGCAATACAATGCTAACTGTGCATCTAAACATAGAAAAGGTAACACATTGCACTACATTGTTACAACAGCTAAATGTTACCAGCTAATATAATTTTTTTCAGCTCTATTTACTATAATCTTATGGGACAACTGTCATACATGCAGTCTGTTGTTGACTGAAACACTGTTACGTGACAAATGACTGTATTTAGGTGCTCTGATCTTGGTTGCAGATACATTTATAATTGTTATATCTTTCTAATGGATTGATCATTTTATATTACATAATATTTTTTAATCTATTGTGACAGTTTTTTGACTTAAACCTTTTTTTTTTCTGTATAAGTATAGCCAATCCTGCTTCTTTTCATTATCATTTGCATGGAGTGTCTTTTCCATGCCTTACTTTCAGCCTATATGTATCCTTAAATATAAAGTGACCCCCTTATAGATACCTTACGTTTGGGTCCTACTTTTTTATTCACTTAGCCACTTTATGTCTTTTGATTGGGAAGTTTAATTAATCTACATTTAAAGTAATTATTGATATGCAAGGATTTATGATTGCCATTTTGTTACTTGTTTTATTTTTGTCTCTCTTTTCCTGCTCTGCCTTTTTGTGTGTGTGTGTATGTGTTTGTGTTTGTTATTGGCATGTCTTGATTCCTTTCTCTTTTTCTTTTCTGTAACTTCTATAGGTATTTTCTTTGAGATTAATAGGGGTCTTATCTAAAATATAACAATCTATTTTATGTTTAAAACAACATCAATCTTATACAAAGTTCTACACTTCTCAAAGCTCTAATAAACATTTTATGCTTATGATGTCACAATTAACATCTATTTATATTATTATACATTAACAGATTTTTAAATTGATTTACTTACCATTGTTACACTAATATATAGTATTAAGTATTTGTCTATATATTTACCTTTACCAATGAGTTTTATATTTTCTTATGCTATCATATTGTGGTTTAGCATCCTTTTTTTTCAAGTTGAAGAACTCCCTTTAGGATTTGTTGTAAGACAATTCTAGTCATAATGTGTTCCCTCAACTTTTGTTGGTCTGAGAAAGTATTTGTTTCTCTCTTTAAAACAAAACAAAACAAACAACAGCAACACCTGCAGTTTTCCTGGTATAGTATCTTCCCGGCAGATTTTTTCTTTCATCCCTTTGAACATATCATCTCACTTCCTTTTGGCAGGGCAAAATTCCTGCTAAAAAAATCTTTGGGTAGTCTTATAATCATCCCCTTGTACCTAACAAGTTGTTTTTCTCTTACTGCTTTCAAAATTATCTCCTATACTTTTGATATCTTGAATATAATGTGTCTCAGTGTGAATTTCTTTGGGTTAATTTTATTTAAGATCTTTTGGGCCTCCTGGATCTGAATGTACATTTTTCTTCCTAGATTTGGGAAGTTTTCAGCCAATTATGTTTTCTAAATTGTATAGCACTGTGCAAATGGTAGGGGTTATGGCACAAAGGTGTTTCTGCTTTTACTACTGGTTTTAGTGTGGCTAGCTTTACACACTAAATCTAAGCCCTTCTACTAGTTTCTGGATTTTTCATTATGGGAATTGATCCATTTGTTCCTATTGAATTGATGTTTCCGTGATAGAAAAGAGAGTCTAGTTTTTTCTATTATGCCATCTTGCCTATGTCACGAGAATTTTTTCACTTTTTAAAGAGATCCCTTCTAATCAGTTACTGAGTAGAAGAATTAATAAAAGTCCTCAAATGGGATGAAGTAGGAGATATTTAGGTAAGAACAGGAGGAGAAATAACACCAATATGGTTTCAAGAAAGGCAGTAATAGGTGAATAAATTTTCACTGAACTAGAATTGGTGTCACCAATTTTGGATGTTAGCAATTTTGAATGAGTTACAGCTCAGTTTTAGATTACCTAAGGCAACTTGTTTTATCTCTTGGAATCTTAGTTTCTTCAAGATTATGGGTTTTAAAAAGTTTTTGCATATAACATAATGTATTTACAAAGGTAAAATATTATTTTTTTACAATTTCCAAGAACATTTTTATTATTTTCTTCTTTATTTCTTTGTTGCCCCTGGAGTACAGAAATCTGTGAGAATTATCTACTTATAATTATTATTCTATATCTCTTGGTAGTATAAATTTAACTTAGTGAAATTTAAAATAAATCCAAAAGTCAGAAGTCTGATATTCCTCTAGTTTATTTATTAGAATCACAATTAATATTGAAAAGATAACTACTTTTATCCTTGGTTTCCGGTTAGAATTCCAGAAGTTAATTATTTTTATATGTTTTTTAATTTCTTTTTTTTAATTTTTAATTTTAATTTGTTAACTTCTATTTTAAGTTCAGAGATACAAGTGCAGGTTTGTTACGTAGGTAAACTTGTGTCATGGGGATTTGTTGTACAGATTATTTTATCACCCAGGTCACTATCACTAAACCTAGTACCCATTAGTTATGCTTCCTGATCCTCTCCCTCCTCCCACCCTCCACCCTCCACCCTGCACCCTCCAAAAAGGCCCCAGTGTATGTTGTTCCTCTCTGTGTCTCCATGTGTTATCATTTAGCTTCCACTTATAAGTAAGAACATGCAGTATTTGGTTTTCTGTTCTTGTATTAGTTTCTAAGGATAATGGCCTTAAGTTAAGCTCCACCCATGTCCCTGCAAAAGATGTGATCTCATTATTTTTTATGGCTGTGTAGTATTCCATGGCATGTGTGTACCACATTTTCTTTATCCAGTCTACTATTCATAAGCATTTAGTTTGATTCTATGTCTTTGCTATTGTGAATAGTGCTGCGGTGAATATACACATGCATGTGTCTTCATAATGAAATGATTTATAGTCCTTTGGGTATATGCCCAGTAATGAGACTGCTGGGTAGAATGGTATTTCTGTCCTTAGGTCTTTGAGGAATTGCCACACTGTCTTCCACAATAGCTGAACTAATTTACTCTCCCACCAACAGTGTATAAGCATCTCTTTTCCTCCACAACTTCACCAGCACCTGTTATTTTTTGACTTTTAACAATTGCCATTCTGACTGGTGTGAGATGGTATCTCATTGTGGTTTTGATTTGCATTTCTGTAATGATCAGTAATGTTGAACTTTTTAAAAATATGATTGTTAGCCACATGTATGTCTTCTTTTGAGAAGTGTCTGTTCATATCTTTTGCCCACTTTCTATGGGATCTTTTTTTTTTCTTGTAAATTTTGTTTAATTTTCTTATAGATGCTGCATGTTAGACATTTGTCAGGTACGTAATGTGCAAAAATTTTCTCCCATTCCCTAGGTTGTTTACTCTGTTCATAGTTTCTTTTGCTGTGCAGTAGCCCTTTAGTTTAATTATATTCCGTTTGTCAATTTTTGCTTTGGTGCAGTGCTTTTGGCATCTTTGTCATGACTTATTTGCTTGTGTGTGTCCTGGATGGTATTGCCCAGGTTGTCCCCAGGATTTTCATAGTTTTGGGTCTTACAGTTAAGTTTAAAATTGATATTGAGTGAATTTTGTATATAGTGTAAGGAAGGGGTCCAGTTTCATTCTCCTGCATATGGCTAGCAAGTTATCTCAGCACCATTTATTGAATAGGAAATCCTTTCCCCAGTGCTTGTTTTTGTTAGGTTTACTGAAGATAAGATAACTGTAGGTGTGTGGTCTTATTTCTGTGTTCTCTATTCTGTTCCGTTGGTCTATGTATCTGTTTTTGTATCAGTATCATGCTGTTTTGGCTAATGTAGCCCTGTAGTGTAGTTTGAAGTTGGGTAGCATAATGCCTCCAGCTTTGTTCTTTTTGCTTAGAATTGCCTTGGCTAGTCAGACTTTTTTGTTGTTGTTCCATATGGATTTTCAGTATTTTGTGGTTCTGTGAAGAATGTCAGTGATAGTTTAATAGGAGTAGCACTGAATCTATAAATTGCTTTAGGCAGTATGGCCATTTTAATGATATTGATTCTTATCCATAAGCATGGAATGTTTTTCCATTTATTTGTATTATCTTGATTTCTTTGAGTAGTGGTTTGTAGATCGCCTTGTAGAGATCTTTCACTGCCATAGTTAGCTGTATTCCTTGGTATTTCATTCTTTTTGTGATACTTGTGAATGGGAGTTTATTCCAAATTTAGCCTTAGGCTTGACCGTTTTTGGTGTATAGGAATGCTAACAATTTTTGCACATTGATTTTGTATGCTGAGACTTTGCTGAAGTTGTTAATCAGCTTAAGAAGCTTTTGGACTGAGACGATGAGGTTTTCTAAAAGTAGGATCATGCCATCTGCAAACAGAGATAGTTTGACTTCCTCTCTTCCTATTTAGATGGCCTGCAAGGTGCTGTGGAAGTGAAGTCTGCAGACCATCACTGCTCGGCACCCTGGATTCAGCCTCTTTCCTAGGAGTATGTATAGGGACCTAACCTCCTGCTTTGCTGGAGTTGCGGCTACTTTTGCCAGGAAGCCCAGAAAGCAAGAGTATCTAAGCTCCCGGCTCCCCTTGTATGCCTGAGCAGCTGCTCTGCTGAAACTCTACATAACCCTGTGTCAGACTGCAGGCCCTGGTGGAGTGGATTCATGATGTATCTCCTGACCTGAGGGTTGCAAAGATCTGTGGGAGAAGCATGGTTTCCCAGGGTCGCACATTTCACTCACTGCTTCTCTGAGTGGGGGAGGTTTGTTTGACTCCATGTTGCTCCGGGGTTGGACATCATTCTGCCTTGCTTTTCTCCATTCTCCATGGATTGAGTTGTTTCCTTGATTAGTCTCAACTATAGTACCTGA